>NC_140987.1:193435447-194155447 GCF_052327205.1 Somniosus microcephalus | reverse complement strand
TGGTCCATGTCTCTGAGGCATACAGCAGGGTGGGTATCACTGCTGCCCTGTAGACCATGAGCTTAGTACCGGGTTTGAGGTCCTGGTCTTCAAACACTCTCTTCCTCAGGCAACCGAAGGCTGCACTGGCACACTGAAGGCGGTGTTGGACTTCGTCATCGACGTCTGCCTTGTTGAAAGTAGGCTCCCGAGGTATGGAAAGTGATCCACGTTGTCCAAGGCCTTGTCGTGGATTTTGATAATCGGGGAGGCAGCACTGTGTGGCAGGGGCAGGTTGGTAGAGGACATTTGTCTTACAGATGTTTAGTGTAAGGCTCATGCTCTCGTATGCTTCGGTGAAGGTGTTTACGATGGTTTGGAGTTCGACCTCCGAGTGAGCACAGATGCAAGCATCGTCTGAATAATGTAATTCGATGACAGAGGATGGGACGACCTTGGATCGGGACTGGAGGCGATGGAGGTTGAACAGTTTCCCGTTTGTTCTGTAAATTAGCTCCACTCCAGTGGGGAGCTTACTGAGGGTGAGATGGAGCATTGCAGCAAGGAAGATTGAGAAGAGCATTGGTGCGATGACACAGCCTTGCTTGACCCCAGTTCGTACGTGAATTGGGTCTGTGGTGGAACCGTTGGTCAGGATCACGGCTTGCATGTCGTTGTGAAGCAGGCGGAGGATAATGACAAACTTTTGAGGGCAGCCGAATTTGAGGAGGACACCCATAATCCCTCACGGTTGACAGTGTCGAAGGCCTTTGTGAGATCAAAGAAGGCCATGTACAGTGGTTGGTGCTGTTCCCTGCATTTCTCTTGTAATTGACGTGCGGTGAAGATCATGTCCATTGTGCACCTTAGTGGGCGGAATCCGCATTGCGACTCTGGGAGGAGCTCTTCGGCCACTGGGAGAAGGCGATTGAGGAGGATTCTTGCGATGACTTTCCCTGTGGCAGATAGCAGGGAAACTCCTCTGTAATTACCACAATCGGACTTGTCACCTTTCTTGAAGATGGTCACAATTACGGCATCTCTGAGCTCCCCTGGCATGCTCTCCTCCTTCCAGATAAGAGAAATGAGTTCATGAATTCGCGTCAGTAGTGCTTCTCCGCCATGCTTTAGTGCCTCGGCGGGGTCTACAGACACAGGGTCAGCTACATCAACATGTCTGAGCAGCAGTGCCAAAGGCAGCTCCGACTTTCACGAGAGGTAGTGGGTGACATCTGCGCAATGCTGCAACAAGACCCGGAGCCCAGAGGACCAGGTGGACAACCCTTACCAGTGGCCGTCAAAGTCACCACTGCACTCAACCTTTTTGCCTCAGGGACATTCCAGGGATCAGCAGCAGACATCAGCGGCCTCTCCCAGGCGGCCGCACACACTTGCATCACGCAGGTAACCGGTGTACTCTTTGCCATCGCGCACAATCACATCCATTTCACCAAAGATCAAGAAAGTGTCACGGCGCGTGAAGTTGGATTAGCTAATCTGGCAGGTTTTCCAAGGGTGCAGGGCGTTGTTGACTGCACACACGTGGCCCTTAAGGCACCCCATCACAATCCAGGTATTTTTGTCAACCGCAAGGGCTTCCACTCCCTTAATGTTCAGCTGGTGTGTGACCACAAGAAGGAAATTTTGCATGTTTGTGCCAATACCCTGGCAGTTGCCATGACTCCTTCATACTGTGCCAGTCCAGTGTGCCTCTGCTCTTCAGTCCACCAGACCAACTTAATGGATGGCTACTTGGAGACAAGGGCTATCCCCTGAGGACGTGGCTAATGACGCCATTGAGGAGGCCAGCCAACGAAGCTGAGGAGCGCTACAACTCCAGACACATGACCACCAGATCCATTATCGAGCAAACCATCGGTTTGCTGAAGATGCGCTTCAGATGCCTGGATAGGTCCGGTGGAGCCCTGCAGTACTCAGCAGCCAGGGTCTCCAGAATCATCGTGGTTTGCTGTGCACTTCACAACATGGCACAGTGTCGTGGCTTGCAGATTCCTGAGGACCAAGTGGCTCCTCACTTATCCTCCTCAGATGAGGAGGAGGAGGAGGAGGAGAAGGTTGAGGAGGAGGGCGAAAACGAACATCTTGCAGAGGCCCATCAACCAGCGGCAGCAGTATGTGAGAACATAGCTGCCCGGGATGCAAGGAACGCACTCATCTTTGCCAGATTTGCTTAGCCTAGCCACTCAAGGACTTTTGTCTCGCATCTTCTTACCTGAGCATCGACAATGGCCAAGAACCAGCTGACTCCTAGCAATTTGACCACCATAATGACAATTCCAAGTAATCCTAAGCCCTCAATGTGAAAGTCCCATTGGCGAAATGACACACACCACATCTACAGCAGTAGTCATCAGATTTTTTAATAACATTAATGATCTGATGGCTTTTTCACATAAAACATCAAATTTCACCCAAGTGACTACCCTGGTGACTATTTGTGCAATATCTTTCTCTTACGCGTGCTCCTATTTGGTGCTTCCCCTGTGGCTTCAGCAGTTGTGGAGGCCCCTTGCTCACTTTCCTGCTGCTCCTGTCTCGACACCTTTAGCGGGCATCCTCCGGGGTTGCGAACCTGTGAGGGCTCGTCAACAGTCTGCTGCTCCTACGGCTATACAGGGGTTGAGACGCCAATCTCAGCTGGGTGTGGACTCTGGTGGGGCTCTGACCGAGGGCTCTGCACTGGCATGGAAGTGTGAGCGCTTGGAGAGGAGCCCCCAGTTCCTTGATGCCTGCCACCAACTTCCCTCTCATGGGTCAGGTCCCCCTCAGTGCTTGCAAGTGGCTTGAGAGCACCATGCTGCACATCAGGGGGGCCATGGGGACCTGTAACTGCACTGGCAGTCCTACTCAGAAGGACTTCCATGAAGGTCTGGTTTCTCTGCTCAATAGATGCCCATCGCTCCTCCAGAGAAGTCATTCTATTCTGAGCACTCACCATGTTTTCTGCACTCTGGCAACTTATCACCTCCATGGATGTTGCCATCCTTTCAATGGTGATGCGTTCTGTCGTGTATGTACTTTGAAGAAGGAACTATATTCTGCAGCCCCTGTATACTGCAGTACCAGTAGTGACCACCCCTGTATATAAGCCTGTGCAGTAATTTTGCATAGTAGTTCCAGTTTTGTCTCCACTCAGTAAACACCTGTTATAACCAACTCCTGCAGTCCGTGTCTCAATTACACACGGACGTAACACTGGCGACGAACAGATCCGAACTTACCTACAGTTCTGCACCACCTCATGGGGATCCATCCCTGAAGCGAAGTTGTTAGAGGTCGAGGTCAGAAGGAAGAAAAGAAAAAAAAACAAACAGAAGAAATGGGCGTCGACCATGGGCAACCGCCTCTGATTCATCGAATTCGAAGGTTTGCAGGAGAGGCTGTCGAGAGCGGGGCTTGGTTATCCTGTCTATGGTGTTCCAGCTAATCGGGCTGGTGGCAGGGAGTACACTGATCCTTCCTGGGCTGCGGCGGGCTAGAGCTCGATCGGGTGGCTTTTCAACGGGCCGGAGTAGCGTTGTCGGGAAGAGGAGAGAGAGAGAGAGGGTGGAGCACACAGGGCGCGGCCAGTGCTACGAAGCCGGGCAGCGTACAGACCCGAGAAGAGGGAGGAAAGTGTCCCGTAGGGTTTACTCTGACGACGGGAACAGTAATTAAAATAAAAGAAATTAGAAGCGCAGAAAGCCGCGAGGAGCTGCAGTTTGCCACGGGGACCGTGGAGAGCGGCGTTAGCAGCAGCGCGGGGGGAAGTGCGCGAAGACCATAGGGCGTCGCCATCAAGGCATAAAAAATCCAGCAACAGCACTAGCAACAGCGGAGAAGACAGAAAGCGCGGGAGGCGCCATCTTAATCCAGCGGGGAAGAAGGCAAATCGCGGGAGGTGCCATTTTGTTCAATCGGGGAAGAAGGCAAAGCGCGGGAGGCGCCATCTTAGATCTCCAAGATGCCGAAGACTGGCAATATCACTGCCTTAGATAATGCAATAGAAGACTGAACCACGTATGTGAAAAGAGTCGAAGTATATTGCAAGGCAAATGAAGTAGCCGATGAGAAAAAGGCATCGGTACTACTAAACTTAATGGGCGCAAGAACGTACGGCCTATTGCGGAACCTGATCACTCCAGCCAAACCGATGGCGAAGAGTTTTAACGAAATTGTTGAAACCCTACAGGAACACCTAAATCCTACACCGCTGCTGATAGCAGAAAGATTTAAATTCCACAAGAGAAATCAGCATAAAGATGAGAGCAATGCTGATTACCTTACGGAACTACGCAAGCTATCAAAGCACTGCCAGTTCGGAGCAGGACTGGCAGATACCTTACGGGACAAATTTGTCTGTGGACTCCTGAGTGAAGGAACCCAGAAGAGGTTACTCTCAGAGAAAGAGCTGACGCTAGATAAGGCATTCAGCGTGGCAGTATCATACGAAGCAGCAGCAAGGGGGGCTGCGGAAAGACAGCAAAAGCCACAGGAATACGGCACCCATGAAATGACACGGGGATTTGAAAAATCTTATCGCTGTGGCAGAACAACCCATGACCAGAAGGACTGCTGGTCCAAGGACAAAATATGCAGGCAATGCGGAAAGATGGGACACATTGCACGAGTTTGCAGGTCCGGGAAGAAGACTAACGACAACAAAAAGGCTACTAAGGAGCAGTACAGGAAAATACAAAAGATGACGGACAGTAGTTCCGAAGACCAGAAGAGCGATAGTGAATCCGGGAACAAGAGACTAAGCTGTCTCAAACTTCACAACGTAATCGCAAAAGAGGATCACCGAACCATTTGGGTCACCCTCACGATAGCAGGGTCCCAAGTCAAAATGGAATTGGATACAGGATCAGCCCTGACCGTCATGAATCGACGAGACTACGAGCAGCTATTCTCACACATACCCTTGAAAGACACATCCATTGTCTTGAAGACATATACGGGGCAGAAAGTATACCCCAGAGGGAAAATAAGGGTGCCTGTCGAATACAACGGCAAGGATATACAGAAATTGCATCTGTACATACTGCAAGATGGTGGACCACCGTTATTGGGACGTGAATGGATCAGAAAGATAAGTTTAGACTGGCACTCCATTCAGGCACTGACTGTGGCTGGTAAAAAGAATGACGACGTCACACCTGGACGATTGTCAAAAATCTTAGCTAACGCTAAAGAGGTATTTCAACAGGAACTGGGAACTCTTAAAGGCGTAACTGCGTCGATAAAAATAGAAGAGAATGCAATTCCCAAGTTTTTCAAAGCAAGACCGGTACCGTATGCAATTCGCCCAGCCGTCGAGGCAGAGCTGGAGAATCTGGAGAATGCAGGCGTATTATCTAAGGTAGACTGGAGCGAGTGGGCGACACCCATCATTCCTGTCATGAAGAAAACGTTAAACATTAAGTCTGAGGAGCCAAGGAAGGTTTGCATCTGTGGGGACTTCAAGGTGATGGTGAAACCAGTCCTTCACACAGTACAGTATCCTCTCCCGAGGATAGAAGATATTTTTGCCTCACTATCTGGAGGGAAGCGTTTTACAAAAATTGACCTGGCACAAGCATATTTGCAGATGGAGGTTGAAGAATCCTCTCGGAAGTATCTCACGATAAACACTCACAAAGGTCTTTACCAGTATAATCGACTGGTATTCGGAGTAGCATCAGCTCCGATGATATGGCAAAGAGCGATGGAACAAGTCCTGCAAGGGATTCCGGGGACTCAGTGTTACTTGGACGACATCCTAGTGACAGGTGAAAATGACAGTGAACACCTTGCCAACCTAGAGCAGGTACTCACTAGACTAAGAGAACATGGGCTACAAGCCAATCGCCCCAAGTGCGAGTTTTTTAAGAAACAGATATTGTATTGTGGCCACGTGATTGATGAAGAGGGGTTACATAAGTCCCCTGACAAAATTGAAGTGGTAGTTAAGGCTCCAGCGCCTGAAAATGTGTCGCAACTGAGGTCATTCCTCGGATTGGTGAATTACTACCATAAGTTTTTGCCGAATTTGTCCGCAATTCTGCACCCACTGAACGCCCTACTACAAACTGGAGTAGCATGGAAATGGAGCGATGAATGTAAGCGGGCCTTTCAGAAGAGTAAAGACCTAATCACTTCAAGAGAAGTATTGGCTCACTACAACCCATCACTACCGATAAGACTGGCGTGTGATGCGTCTCCCTACGGCATTGGAGCAGTACTGTCACATAAATTCCTTGATGGTTCAGAGAGGCCGATAGCTTTTGCGTCACGCTCGTTAACTTCAGCCGAGCATAACTACGCCCAGATTGACAGAGAGGCCCTCATCCTGGTGTGGGGGGTGAAGAAGTTCAATCACTACCTGCACGGACAGAAATTTACTCCACTAACTGATCATCAACCTCTTGTCTCCATTTTCAACCCTCAGAAGGGCGTCCCGATAATGACAGCACAACGGCTACAGAGGTGGTCCCTTTTCCGAGGGCACACCAATATGACATCGAGTACAAAGGAACTAAACAGCATGGGAATGCTGATGGATTGTCGTGCCTACCGTTGCCGACGGTGGAAGAAGCACCTGCAGTGGATCCTGTGGAAATATTCCACTCGACCATAGTCGAATGTCTACCTGTGACGAATGCAAACATAGAAAAGGAAACACGAAATGACCCGACACTCTCCAGGGTCTATGATTTAACGGTGAAGGGATGGCCAGCACATGGCGAACCACTGTTGCCAACATTCTCGCCGAGAAGAGAACAGCTGCCTGTGTGCCGAGGAACCTTGATGTGTGGATCCAGAGTAGTAATTCCACCCAAATTGAAGGATAGAGTGCTCAATGAGCTTC
This sequence comes from Somniosus microcephalus, assembly GCF_052327205.1. Lineage (NCBI taxonomy): Eukaryota > Metazoa > Chordata > Chondrichthyes > Squaliformes > Somniosidae > Somniosus > Somniosus microcephalus. The sequence goes on along the minus strand of NC_140987.1, from coordinate 194,148,618 downwards.
ATGAGGGTCATCTGGGAGGGGTAAAAATGAAGAACTTAGCCAGAGCATTTGTGTGGTGGCCGGGAATCGATAGAGAAATCGAAGAGATGACCAAGAGCTGTACAGGATGCCAGAAGGTCCAAAACGCCCCACCACAAGCCCCTCTACCTCCATGGGAGTGGCCCTCATCTCCATGGCAAAGGGTGCACATTGCTTTTGCTGGTCCATTTATGGGCTCGATGTTTTTAATTGCGGTGGATGCACATTCAAAGTGGCCAGATGTAATAAAAATGTCCTCAACCACCACAGAAAAAACTATCCCAGTCTTACGAGCCATATTCGCCAGAAATGGGCTGCCTGAACAGATTTGCTCCGACAATGGACCACAGTTTGTGTCTGAAGAGTTCTGGAGGTTCTTAAAGAACAATGGTGTTAAGCATTACACATCCGCCCCATATCATCCAGCCACCAATGGATTGGCTGAGAGGTTCGTTCAAACATTCAAGAAGGCTATCAATGCAATGGGTAATGAAGACATACCCCTACAACACAAGGTGGATAACTTCTTGTTTGCCTACAGGAATGCGGCACATGCGGTTACCAACCAAACTCCAGCCATGATGTTCTTCAATCGAAGACTACGATGCCGCTTGGATTGGTTAAGCCAAACATCAGAAGAGATGTGGAGAACAGGCAGTTTCAGAATATGAATGAAAGGCCGACCAGGAGTTTTAAGATAGGTCAACCAGTTTTGGCCCGGGACTACCGCACAGAGAAATGGCAGCCAGGAACGATCTGCACACGGCAAGGACCTCTAATGTATACCGTGGACGTTGGAGAGAGCATTGTAAGACGCCATGCTGACCAGATTCTAGAGTCACTGGAAAACATCAAATCCACACCACGATCCAATACACCTGGTGATGAAACCGAAGTACCAATTGCATCTACCTCAGAATCGGTGATATTGGAAGCAGACGAACCAAACAACGACGTTGATCCCGAGTCAACTTTGCCAGAAGAACCTGATACCCCAAAGAGGCGTTATCCAGACAGAATCAGGAAGCCTCCTCAAAGACTGAATTTATAATTGCTTAACTTCAGCTAATGTGTATAGCAACTGTAATTGTAAATATGTTATTTAATTATTAATCGAATGTTATGTACTGTTTAGCTAAAAGGGGAGGAATTGTAGTGTATGTACCTTGAAGAAGGAACTATATTCACAGAATCAGAAATCACAGAATCACAGAAACACCACAGTGCAGATAGAGGCCATTTCGGCCCATCGAGCCTGCACCGACACATATCCCACCCGATCCCCGTAACCCCTACACCAACACATATCCCACCCTATCCCCGTAACCCCACGTATTTAATCCCCCTAACACTAAGGATCAATTTATCATAGCCAATCAACCTAACCCGCACATCTTTGGACTGTGGGAGGAAACCGGAGCACCCGGAGGAAACCCACGCAAACACGGGGAGAATGTGCAAACTCCACACAGACAGTCACCCGAGACCGGATTCGAACCCGGGTCCCTGGCGCTGTGAGGCAACAGTGCTAACCACTATGCCACCGTGCTATATTCTGCAGCCCCTGTATACTGCAGTACCAGTAGTGACCACCCCTGTATATAAGCCTGTGTAGTAACTTTGTATAGTAGTTCCAGTTTTGTCTCCACTCAGTAAACACCTGTTATAACCAACTCCTGCAGTCCGTGTCTCAATTACACACGGACGTAACACGTTCATGCGCCAATGACTCCACAAAGGCTCTGCTCATGTTCTCTATGGACTCCTCCTTCACTCCACACTTGCAGCAACCCTGGAGACAAAACCTGCCAGAGACTCCTGCATCTGTTCCTGGAGTTCCAGCACCGTTGATCTTGTGGATGGACCCAGAGGCAGAGGGTCGACATGCAGCTGAGCTAAGCTGGCAGAGTCCTGCGCCCTCCGACTAGGACTCTCCACTGCTGTCCCTGTCTCCACAATCTGCTGATGCTCACTTGTGAGCTGTGATACACCAGGTGACAACATCACTCTATGTCCCGAAGGTCCCACCGATGTGTGAGTGTCTGCGTTGGCGCTGGGTGCGGTGGATTCTACTGACGCTGCACCCTCAGAGGTTGCAGCTTCCTCTGAGGAGTCTGGAAGCTCAGACTCTTCCTCCTAGACAGTGGGGACGGGGGCTCTTGATGGTCCTGTGGGGAGTAAAGGAAAGAGTTAGAGATGTGAGGTCAAGGTTACATGCACATTGCATATTGCAGATGATCATAAGTCCATCTGTTAGAGCTTCAGAATCATTATCAGCGACTCATGCAATGTCAATGGGAGAGATGTACAGTAAAACTATTCTGTCACCAGCTTGCTGTGATGCACCCGTCTGTCCGTCCCCCACTTGCGCATCATCTTCCACTCCGACGATTTCCAGGACCACCTCCTCCCAGGGGGTGAGCTGGGCTACTGAGGGTGGCCCTCCTCCTGTCCTTGCTCTTTCCCTTTTATTGTGAGCTCTCTTTTCCTTCAATGAGGGAGACAAGTGGAGTTTGAGTGAGAATGAAGGAGTGAGTGCAGAGATTCCATAGCATAGATACTTAGAAGGAAACAAAGATGGAGTGAGGTGGCAAGACCAAGGGCCCTCCCTGTGTGTTGTCAGTTGTTTTCATAGCATCATAGTGATAGGGAGTGTGAGGGCTGCATAGTCGAATAGTTAGGTGAATGTGAGCATAGAGAGAAAGGGAATGGGTAAGGGTGCATGGATGTGAGTGTCAAGTGGGATGTGGAGGAAAAGATTGCTAAAGCTGAGTGCTGGTGAGGAAAGACAATGGGGATCAGATTGAGGGTGATGGGAAATGCATACTCACTTTTCCAGTATGCACAAGGTCATGAAATCTCTCTGTATCCAGGTTCTGCGGGTAACCGTTAAGGAGTTGACCTCCTCTGCCACTTGCAGCCACACAGCCTTTGTCTGCTGGGGAGGCTTCTTCCTCCCTGATGAAGGGAAGAGCACCTCCTTATGAGATCTAACTCCCTCAACCAGAGACTGCAGGGCAACATTGTCGAACCTGGGAGCAGCCCTAGGTCTGTCGCTGGCCATTGTGACTCCAGGTTCCTCTAACAGGAAATGCCAAAAGGTTGGCAGCTTGCAGAAGAAGCAAGGCTTGTTGCAGAGCTTAAATGCAGCAGCAATGATGACGTCATAAGATGCGACTTTCTGACTGGAAAAACTCATTTGCCATGGGTTCCCACACGCTGGAACTCAATTGGACAATTAAGTTAAAATAGCATCAATCTCCCACATCGATTTATATTTGTGTGGATAACACGAAATGCGGATTTCACGACACCAACCCGCCCCTGAATGAAAATCCAGCCCACTGAGTGGGGTGCTCCAGGCATTGGCGTTTACTTGGAATCACCACTATTTCTAATTTACACTGATGATTTGGACCTAGAATCCCAATGTAAATTGATCAAATTTGCAGATGATATCAAACTAGTAGATTTAGTGGAATCGGAGGAGGCAGGTCAAGTTACAGAATGAATTGAACAAAATATATAACTGGGTGGAATAGTGGCAGATGGAGTTTAACATGAATTGGGAAAAGGGGAAGTGCAATGAGACCTGGGTGTCTTTGTGCACCAGTCGCTGAAGGTAAGCAACGGGTGCAGCAGGCGGTTAAGAAGGCAAATGGTATGTTGACCTTCATAGCGAGAGGATTCGAGTACAGGAGCAAGGATGTCTTGCTGCAGTTGTACAGGGCCTTGGTGAGACCACACCTTGAGTATTGTGTGCAGTTTTGGTTGCCTTACCTGAGGAAGGATGTTCTTGCCATGGAGGGAGTACAGCGAAGATTCACCAGACTGATACCTGGGATGGCAGGAATGATGTATGAAGAGAGATTGGGTCGATTAGGCTTATATTCACTAGAGTTTAGAAGAATGAGAGGGGATTTCATTGAAACTTATAAAATTCTGACAGGACTAGACAGACTAGATGCAGGAAGGCTGTTCCCGATGGCGGGGGAGTCCAGAACCAGGGGTCACAGTCTAAGGAAAAGGGGTAAGCCATTTAGGACTGAGATGAGGAGGAATTTCTTCACCCAGAGAGTGGTGAACCTGTGGAATTCTCTACCACAGAAGACAGTTGAGGCCAATTCATTAAATATATTCAAGAAGGAGTTGTATATATTTCTTAAGGCCAAGGGGACCAAGGGATATGGGGAGAAAGCAGGGACAGGGCACTGAATTTGGATGATCAGCCATGATCGCATTGAATGGCAGAGCAGGCTCGAGGGGTCGAATGGCCTACTCCTGCTCCTATCTTCTATGTTTCTATGTTTCTATGAATACACGTAAAGTACTACAGATTGGAAGGAAAAGTGAGCAACACACAACTCCATGAATAATGTTAAAATAACTAAGGATGAAGTTGAAAAGTTAAGTCTTAATAGACTCGTTGCTCAAAAAGTCAATGCAGAGCAGCAATTAACAAGGCAAATGGCATGTTGAACTATATCGTCTCTTCATTGGGATACATGTCAGAGGAGGTCATCATCAAACAGTATCACACTCTGACCAGACCACACCTTGAGTGCAGTGTCCAGTCTGGTCACAGCGGCACAGGGGAAACATTCAAGCACTGAAAACAGTGCAGAGAAGAGCCATGAGGATGATCCCCAGTTTTAGTTTGGAGAAAAGATTGGAGAAAATTACATGCTTCAACCTTGACCGTAGATATCTGAGAGGTAATCTTATAGAGAGATACAAGACTAGAAAGGGAATGGAAAAGGTAAATCTGGAAAATTATTTTAAATTAAACTGTGAGAGTGGAACAAGAGGTCACAAGTTTAAACTAGTAAAAGACAAATTTAGAACTGATATCAGGAAGTTCTTCCTCATGCAGAGAGTGATCAATACTTGGAGTAAACTTCCAGATGGAGTAATGGAAGCATACACTCTGCAATAATTCAAGAACCTATTGGATGCTGCATTGTGGGGAAATTCAAGGTCTTCTGGAAAGATGAGCTGCGATGAGCCAAATGGCCTCCCTTATCTGTAATGATCCTGTGATAAAGTGTTATATAGATGCAAGGTCTTTCTTTCATATCAAAATCTAATTTGATGCTTTTTTTGATTGTCTGTATTATACTAGCCTGCTTGGAGACCCTGCTTGGTCACCCTCTTTGCTAAACCATGGACAAGGGATGTCTCCCTGGGCCCAATGTAGCTCCATTTAAAAATAAGAGACCTGTGATCTACGATTTGAATGAGAGCTGTGAGACCTTGGGAAGCAATGCTGTCATGTGGGGATACAGAAATCCCAGCTAATAATTGGTTTCCTTGGCTCCTATGGCTCCAGAATAGTTCTGAGCCTAGTCCAGAGTCATGGTCCTCATTGTTCTAAATGGAGCCAATATGAGATACATGAGGACATTCACTGTCACTGACATCATAAGAAGTGAAAAACACCCGATTCTAAGACCTAGAAGCAGATCCATAAAACTGACATTATTTTAAAGCCAAATATTGATAAGTATATGTTTTTCTGCGAAGTAGGATCATATTTTGAATAAAAAGTACCGATTTCTAGACTTGCCTGTCCCTTTAAGGCCTAATTTGTGGGCATAGCTTTCTAACAATGTTAGCTTGGCACCAAAGTTAAGTGTCAGTGTGGTTCAGTTAGTACTTGACTTTCTTTAAAGTCAGAAGGTTGTGAGTTCAAGCCCCCTCACCCTTTCTTGGATTTGAGCACATAATCTAGGTTGATACTTTGGTGCAATAGTGAGGGAATGTTTTCTTGTCAGAGGTGAAGTCTTTCACATGAAATACTGGCCTCAATTTTAGCTCCAGGCAGGTTGTGGGCTGGTGTAGAGTGAGATACTTCAGAATTGAGCCCTGGGTGATTTAATCCTGGCCCTCATTTAAATCCCGCTGATGGATTTCCTGGGCGGGAAGCAGTGCAAAATCGTGTGCCCTGGAGGCTGCCTATTGACACAAGATACATAGCAACATCGGCTTTCTGGGCCATCGCGTGGAGTTCGCATTTGTGAAGGATACGGGAGTCTGCAGCAGGGAAGCTTTCCTTGTGGAACCCGGAGGAGCACACCTGCTTCGGTATCTGATAGAGGGCCTGATAAGCGCATTGGCAATTGCATTGCAACTTTATTCGTTGTGTGGTTTTACATGATTTACACGTTCAGTTTATGAACTGCTTTGTACTGCCTACTTGGAATAGTCTTCAAAGTTTGGCCAGTCTTGAGCTAACTGATCAAGCTAGGTTTTGGCATACTTCTACTTGACATCTGTTCAATGTAATGTATAGTATTAACAGATTACTGCACCACACATCATTTGAGAGTGAGTTTGGTTCATGGGTTCAGATTTTTTAGATTGATGTGCGACGTTTCCTGTAAACTCTGCACTTTTATTTGTCCATTTTCTTGATGCACAGAGAGTGAAAGCACAACAGGAGCGGTAAGAAAACAATTACATTGTCATGATATTTTGCTGAATATGTACTAAACAAATATTTATACAGTACCTACTTGAGAGTGACAAACTTCATTAACCCAGAAGTTTCACCTCTACAATAGTTAATGTGGATTAGTAATGGCTGGCTTGGTGATACTTGGCTACATCCCAGTGGATGATGCACCCAATCTACCTGTACTGTTTTGTGTACCATGCAATATCTCAATTTTAAAATCATTAATACCATAACCGGCTATTAATCAGGCACCAGAGGACATCACACACTTTATTTTCTATCTGTCTCACTCTCATATTTCTCCCTTTTCTCTATGTTCCTTCCTGTATTCTCATACAAAATATAGGAATTCCCACAAAATACAGGAATTCTCAAAGATTTGGAAAATTACAGGACTAAGCTTAACAAGGTCCTTTTTTTAATCTATATAAATATTATATATATATATATATATAATCAATGTCTGTTAAATACAGGGTGGCAGAAGGGGGTTCTGACAGTAATTTCTTCCCATTTAATTTTTTTTAAACTGTTTTAAAAGGTTATTTGTGGGTAAATTTACTACTTTTTATAAAATTTTTATTCCTTTCTTGGTCATCAAGCTTGCCAAATGCCCGTGCAGCAGAGAGGACAGGCACACCACCTACTGCCAGGCCACCAATATAACCTGTCCTAGGTATTGGTAGGGATATCTCACACTTGCTTTTCCCTCCAATTTTCTTTCTCCTCTGCTGGGAGGTGCTGCAGCCTCTGCTCGGAGACCCACTTCCAAGGAACTGAATGGATTGAGATTAAAACCTGCCCACTCTATGGCATTGAACTTTAGTTAATGCTCAGCATTGCCACAACTCTTCTGTTGAAATTCAACTAGCCAGGACCAATGTGCATTTTTCCTGGCTTTTTGTACTTCCGTTATTTGTCAATAAGAGCCCAAATTATTCATCTAAATGAACTGAGCTCTTTGCAACTGATACGTTACTAATGTGCATCCAATGTGTGGTCTTTGTCACTGAAAACAAAAGGGACACATAGCGTTAGGAGTGCATCGTATCTGAAATAACACCATGCACAAATCTCAAATATAAAGCCAAAGCACTTAAAGCAGAGGGTTTGCAAATTGGGGAAAAGTTCAGATGATGAAGAAAATCTTAATTCGAGACAATTGCTGCATTTTCAGCAAGTTCTGGCAATGCTCGCTTCAGATATTGTCGATTGGGGCAGGAATTAACTGAAAATACAATGTTGTCTTTCTCTTAAGCTTTTCCTTATCAGCACAGACTTTTCTCCTCCCAAAGTTTTATCTTTTTAGTATTCCTTTGTTCTGTTAATTTTTTTCAATAAAAGTATTTGTTCAATCCCATGCAAACCTGATACTTACTTGGAAATGCCTTGTCAGAAAAGCCCAAGGGATTACAGAAATGTAGCTTGTTTCTTTCACATTAAAGCATGATAATACATCAAAACTTTTTACACTGCTGTCACAAATATTAAGTATACATTGAAATATAAAGAGAATGTCATATTAATATGCCCCACAGTCAAGTAGTATAAAGTGGCCTGAAATTCTGCTGTGTAAATAATATTTGTGCCTTAGACTGAAAGACCACAAGTCTTTTTTTTAATTCGACAAAGGATTTAAGTAACAAAATGATACTCCAAGTAATTGGAGCACTGCTTTGTGAGCTTACATCTTCATTCTAATCCAGGGGTTTGAAGTGTGTTTGGAACTACTGGTCTTTGATTGCATATGCCATGTGGCTCATTTGAAATAAAGATTTTAATACTTTGGAAGTTGTAACTTTTTTATTTTAAATTAAGTTTTTAAGTACTAGATAAATTGTTTCACAGATGTAAAATCAAGTGCCTAAAACAAGCTAATGCTTTTCAGTTCCTTTGCCTGTGTCAGCATTAATGGAAGCAGCCTTTTATAAAGTGCCAAATGTGAAGACATTGCTGAACTGACTAGATTCAGTTTTGATGAATGCTGTTCGTATTTCTGGAATAAGGTACAAAGGGAGACTTCAAATCGGCCTGAACTTCAAGCTGAGGTTAATGCTATTCTCTTTTGGGCTGAACCACCCACTTTGCTTAAGGTCACTAACTGGGGCCAATCTAGCGCAGAGGGGCTGCTGCAAACTTGGCATCTTCTTGATTAGGCTCCCCGCTGATCTAATACACATACCAGCTCACTTGCCAAGTCAAATAACACATTTAGTGAATTCGAAATAAGATTTAAGTGGGTCGGCACAATGCGGCTGCCCTCTCATCTTTTTACCGAATCCTTCTCTTTGTGTGCCAGACTGAAAACTGCTCTTGTTAGAGGACTTAATCTTCATTTTTTTTTGTAGATTATTTGAAAACAGGTCAATTCAATGTCGGAGCTGAAACCTCCTCCTCCTGACGAAAAGGCCCTGCTGTCGTACTAGTTACATCATCCATTAATAGTACAAGAGTCGAACAAAAACTCGTTTTGTGCAGAGTTTTTTTTTAAAAAAACAGCAACCACCAGATCTGAAGAGCAATGCTACTTCCAGTTTTCAAAAGAGTTTACCTTAACCAGATCTCAACTATCAATGTACTGGCATCATTGCATCCTTTATCAGAGAAAGGATTTAATATTACCCATAAAGACTCCAATGGTGCACCAATATGATATTTATATTCTCTAATATTATTAAAAGTATTGATATTATTCTCAATAATATTATTAAAAGTCCTGCAAATTGGACTTACTTTCAGTAACACTTTTCCCATCACACTTTCCCGATAATACTCTTATATTTTTATAAAATAGCATATCCTGCAATTCACTATGCTCAACACCACAGGCGATGTGCTATTATTATATATAAAGACTGTCCATGATCACTGATTTTATATCTACAGACTGTGAAGCTACACTGATTTGATAATATACATCAAGATACACTGATTCGACATTTATACATACAGATTGAGAAGTTACACCAATTTAATATTATACATACAGTCTGAACAGGTACATTAATTTTATATTATACATACATACTGACAGGGACAGGCCATAAAAATGTCTCCCAAAGTTCCATCCAGCTTTTCCTGACTGTATCTGAGGATACCATTAATTTTCACTGGAAATGGCCACCTCCCAAATCTACTTCCTGAAAATGAAGTGACGTAAGTAAGTAAGGGTATGCGAACTTCTAGGAAACATTAACCATATAACACATAATTAGGTTCAATACAAAAACTGAAAAGGAAAGGGAACAGTCAGAAATAAAGGTACTGGACTGGAGAGAAAGTGGAGTGGGACTAATTGGAAAGCTCTTCCGGCACAAACACAATGGGCCGAATGGCCTCCCTCTGCGCTGTATCATTCTATGATTCTAAAAAGAGAACTAGCCCAGATAAACTGAAAAGGAAAAATAACAGATAAAACAGTGGACAAAGAATGGAAAACATTCAAACAGGAGATGATTAGCAAAAGATGAAGTTCCTTTGATGAGAAGAATAATTAAAATTAAACTAAGACATAAAGATGAGGCATATGATAAATCTAGGGCAAAATAAAACCAAGAGAATTATAGAAGATATAAAGGATTATCGACAATATAGAACAGAAGCAAAAATGATTAGAAAATCTATGAAGAAAGATTGGCAAGTAACATCATGGAAAAGAATAAGGATTTTTATAAATAAATAGAAATAAAAGAATAGTTGAAGAAAGGGTGGAGCAATTACAGGAGAAAGGGAATTCTCATTGTGAATGAAGGGATGGTGGAGATACTAAATGATTACTTTGCTTTATTTTTCGCACATGATTGTGCTGGTGAGAATTAAAGAGCACCAGAGGAAGAACTGCAGCATTTTGATAGGATAATTATATATAAGTAAGTAGTATTGAAAAGGTTGGTTAAACTAAAAGTTGAAAAGGCACCAACAATCACATTAGCTTGCATTTTTATAGCACCTTTTAATGTACAAAACATCCTAAAGTGCTTCACAGAGATCTAAAGAATAAAATGGATGCCAAGCCAAAGAAGGAGATATTAGGAGGGCTGTCCAAACACTTGGTCAAAAAGCCAAGGAGGAGAGGCGGGGTAGGGGGGTCAGGAAGGGCATCCCAGAATATAGCACTGAAGCAGATAAAGGTATGGCAGCCAATTTGAGGCAGGGGGTGCATGAGGCCAGAATAAGAGGAATGGAGAGTTTGGGGTGGGCAGTAGGGGGTGGGGTGTGTTGTACTACTGGGGAAGGTGTCAGAGATAGGGAGGGGCAAAGCCATAAAGGGATTTAAACATGGGGATTAAAAAATGTAATTTGAGACTTTGGGTGACGAGGGGCCAATGTAAGTCAGTGAGAACAGATTGATGAGCATGTGGGATGTGGTATGGAATAGAATAGCGGCAGCGAGTTTTGGATGAGTTGTAATTTACAAAGGTTGGAGGATAAGAGGCTGCCTAGGAGAGCATTGGGAGTAGTCTAGTCTGGAAGTGACAAGGTATGGTTGAGGTTTACTTTGGCATATAACCGGAGGTAGGGGTGGAAGTGTAAGCAGGCAGTATTTATAATGGTGTGTATATGGGATCAAAAGCTCAGCTTTGGGTCAAATAGGAGGTCAAGGTTGAGACCAATTTGGTACAGCCTGGGAGGGTGGACCCAGGCGAAGATGGTGTCGATGGCTAGGATATGGAGTTTGTGTTGGGGACTGAAGATGATGACTTTGGTCTTCCCAATGTTTAGTTGGAGGAAAATGTGGCTCATCTAAGACTGGATGTTTGTCAAGCAATTTGACAACACAGAGACAGTGAAGGATTTAAATGAGATGATGGAGAGGTAGAGCTGGGTGTTATCAGCATCATGTGGAAGTTGATCCCATATCTGCAGATTACTCCACTAAGGTGTAGAATGTAGATGATGATGGAGGGGGCCAAAGGTGGAATCCTTGGGGGACTGTTGAGGTGATGGCGTGAGGAGGAGAAGGGAAGCTGTTACAACAAACAGTCTGGCTACAATCAGGCCCTGATGGCATGCAACCTAGAATGCTGAGAAAATGACAGAGGGTCTGACCATATTCTTTCAATCATCCTTGATAGGGAAGTGGTGCCAGAGGACTGGAGGGTTGCCAAGTTAACTTCTGTGTTCAAAAAGGCATAAACCAGGTAACTATAAACCAGTCAACCTAATGTAATTTGTTGATAAACTTCTAGAAGCCGTAATACAGGATAGAACTCAGGTAGAAAGGCAATGGGTGAATTAAGAGCAGCCCCCTTGGATTTATAAAAACCAAGTCATGTCTGACAAATTTAATAGAGTCCTTTGAGTAAATAACAGACTGTATTGATAAAAGGAAATGCAGGGCATATTGTGTAATGGATTTTCAAAAGATGTTTGATGAAGTGCTGCATAGGAGACTTGTTGATAAAAAGGTGCATAGAATTGATGGGAATATGGGAGCATAGATAGGAATTTGCCTAAAGAATAGAAAACAGAGAGTAGTGGTTAATTAATATTTTTGGGACCAGAGCGATGTAAACAATATCAACATTTGCTGATGACACAAATTAGGGAACATAATAATTATCAAAAAGAAAGAAGGAAAAAACTTGCATTTATATTGTGTGTTTCTTGTTCCCGACCCGCTGTCAATCTTTTCTATTTTGACAGCTAACCTGCCTCCGATCCCACCCTCTCGGTGCCAGTAAAATTCCAGCCTAAGTATCAGATAGCCAACTCAGGTACAATGGGCCAAAGGGCCTCCATCTGTACCATAAATTCTATGATCCTAAGTGCACTGATTTGATATTGTATGTACTGACCGTGCAGGTACCAGATTTAATATTATACATATGTTACATATGTATATATTTCATATTGTGCAAACAAGGCAGGTATGCCAAGTTTGTTTCATATAGACTGTGCAAGTGAAATGATTTGATATTCTATGTACAGACTGTGCAGGTAAGCTGTGATTCAGCTGTTTAAAAAGTACCATAAAAAGTGATTGGTCATAGGCAATCCATCTATACAGAGAGCTAAGGGAAATACATAATCCGAAATCATTGGGGTTTTTCATCACACTAATGAGTTTCAACTTAAAAGGAATATAATTCCCTTTAAGAGACACTAGTAACAATTCGACTATTGTTGGTGCTCCCTCTTGTTATTTTTTAATTATTTTAGTTGGTTATTAAAAATATGTAAATCAAAATAATGAAATGCAATTACTCACTAGCATCCCAATGAAGCAAAGACTTCCTTCAAGAAAGAGTGCACAAACCTATCAAACCATTAAAAATGAAACGTGCCTAACCCATTGCTAAATACCTGTCTCCCTATGTTGCGTATGCAGTGCACTTGATATCAAAATTTGATCACAGCAAGCGGAATAATCTAAATTTATAGTTTATTTAACAGCAGTGGCATAGATGTCCATTGACGCTTCAAGACTTCTTATGGTGACATAGTAGGACATGGCTTTACCAAAGTAAAATCCAGGAACTGATTTTAGTTACATCCATAGTATTGTGGAATGGAATAGCTCCTTACCTACAGAAAGGGAGGGAAGATCAAAGGCCCACTTACCCTACAGTGGTCACATGTATCCTCTGTAGCACACCATTGGCAGAGGCCTAACCACAGCTCTCCATCCCATTCTCTCTAATAGGAAAGCTATGTGTGACTTGAAGCCACAAGAGAAAGTTGGGATAAAAAACACATTGATGCCTAGAATGAGCCTGCAAATGCTCGGGTTTGCTCATTAACCACAATGAAAGCCTTCATAGATTACCTGGGGCTGGATTTAAAGCTACTTCTGTCACCACATCTTAAGCTAAGATGTCTTCTGTTCTGGCTTCAACTTCATTGCATTCTTATTCAGTCTTAATTTAATGCTGAATTGATTCCACTGCTGTTTCCATACATAACCATTCTTTTTTATTCTGTTCTGCGTCATACTTATTCTGAAAGGTAATATGTCTCAGTGAACTGAAAAGATTTTTTATAGCTAAGGAAAATGGGAAAAATCTGTTTCCTGTATCATCTTTTATTGGCAAATCCATTATGTTAATTTTTGCAAAATAGAGTTGTTGCCTGACAGCAAGCTTCAATGATAAAAGTCTTCTGCCATGAATCACATTTTCAATTCTTTTTCTGTCACAGACAGTGCAGCATAGTTTATTAGGACTTACAGTGCTATTAATATCACAAGATTCAATGTTCTTATATTTAATTGTATTAACAGAACCGTAAAATTTTAAATGTCTGTTCAAAAACATGATAGGTGCTAATAAATGAGGCCATCACAGAATAACAGACAATGGCAGAATTGTTTAAGAGAAAAAAACAAAACAGAGAAATTTGATGATACTTTGGAAAAAAAGATTAATAATGAATCCGCCCTGTTGAAAGCATTAGCCCAAATACACATGAATGATTCATTGTGTTTTCGCAAAATTATTTTTTCCTGCAGCTTGAACTGACATTTAAATAGTTACAGCTCTGCATAGCAGACTACTGCGTGAACTTAGTCCTGTCAGCATTGAATTATTCTTCTTGTTCCTTGTAAACAGCATAACCTCATCTGTGAAACTTTTGACATTGTAATTTTAACAATATCTTATAAATAAGTTTCATGATGTGACATTTATTTATAACGATATTGTTAAATTACACCTGCTTGCTTTGTAATTTTATGATCTGGTTTCCTATTGTGGGACCTAGCTATTGAGGATGTAAGCAGTCCTTAGCATGTTCAGTGACATTAGATCAGGCCTTAGTCTGTCATAATAAGGTAACAGTGGAAATTGGTTGTGTAATACACACAACAGTTCACATTGGAGGGGACATTTGCCTCATTGCAGATAACATTTGAAAAGCCAGTGTAGACTAAAATGAAAACAGTTGCAAATGCTGGTAACTGAAATATAAACAGAATGCAGGGAATATACGTCAGATCCAATGAAGTCTGAAGAGAAAAGACAGGTTAATGCATTGGGTGCAGATTATTCCTCAGAACAATGTAAATTATAAGTCCATGAAATTCTTTGAGTGTACTAACTGATCCAAATAAACTAGTGATAAGTAACTTACAGAACAGGCATCTTCACTAACTATCATATTTGATGAGAATAATGGGCAAATTTCCCTGAAATGCTGTGGATGCCCATGTCCTTTTTTTTGGAGGGGGATGGTCGGGGTGGGGTGTGGTGGAGGGAGTTGATAAGAGAATAGAAATAGATAATAAACACAGTGACTAAATAAGACTAACAGTCATGGATAAATGCTGGCCTAAGAGTCTTCTGTAATAGCAATCTCCAATACCCAGAGTCGTGAAAAAAAGACAAAATCTTGGGATCTTGGTTTGACCTAATGCTATACTTCCTATTAATACCAATAGTAGAATTTGGGGATGAGAGGATCTTTTGCTGTAGCTCACACAGACTGTATGATCAACAAGGAGTTCTTTTAGCGGATATTCTGGTGCAGAGTATTGTTCCAGAGCCCTTGTACTAGTACAAAAAAAAACTACAGTGTGACATGTAACAGAATAAAAAGAATGGCTACATATGTACATGATCTGAAACAGCCATTACATTGTAAATTGACAATACGGAGCACACATAACTCTCATCCAGAAATGTAAAATATGTCTCTGCACTTCCTCCTTGTATCCTAATCCATCTGAAGGACTCTTGCTAATTAGGAAATTCAAGGTTATACCTGGGTGTTCCAATATAATACCAGCTTTAATTGGCCCTGAGACTGAGGATAATTCAATTACAGATCTTTTCAATTTAATTCTTTCCTTTCTTCCTTAGTCAGGATTATGCTGATGGGTTTCAGGTAATAGAAGTTAGTGGTTGAGGAAGGGTAGTAATACATGTTTTCTAGCTTTAGCTAATGTGATTAAGTTCCATATAGTTTGTTTTCCTCTTTAATCTGTCAGAGGTCAAATACTTGTGTGACTTGCTGAAAGTAATAATTGGAAGGCTTTGCAAGTAGCAGGTACCAGAGCCATTCCCACTGAGGAGTTGCATGCAGCATAATGGATCACACTAAACATAAATATAGATGAAGACTGTTGTTTTAATGGCCAAAGGTTTATTATGATTCATTTCCTTTGAAATATTAATTGTATGTGTATATATAGCTCCACATAATAACTTTGCATCATGTTATAATTGTTTTGTCAGTGGCACTAACAGTACAATAGCAAATACAACCCTAGATCCCACTCTCTTCTGACTCATGCGGGGGCTATATTCTCCATCTTTACTGCCTGAGCATCATCTGGGCAGAGCACAGAAAGGAAACTCTTGAGTAGGGAGGATTACACACCCCGTACAGGATCCGTCAGATTTTCCTTGCATTGATTTCATTGTTTGTTGTTATGGTGAAGCTCATTTATAAGAACATCCATTAACAAAGTGTGTCGCAGAGCGGTGGTGCTTCAGGTTTGACTGCTCCCAAAATCAGTTGGGATGTCGGAAAGATGTGTAGAAGCCAAGTAACCCCAGGTTGATCTTGCATATCTTCCAATGGCCAGTTACCAAGCAGTGTTAGCTAGGTCTTGGGATCAGGTTGCCTGCCCATAGTCTCAAGAATTCATATATAACAAAGATTGACTTAAAAGGAGCATGGGGGAGACAAACCGAAACTAAAGAATTACACAATTTAATCTGACTCAAAATTATTTAATAAGCAAAATTTTTATATTTGATTTAATCAATTTTTATTAACTAATGTGTTAAATGTGTGAGACACTGATATGAAAGTATGTTTTTTGAGGCTAAATGCTGCTATATGTTTCGTCTCTAAAGTGCTCCGTCATGGAGTTCCCAATCTCAACGGCATTGCTATATGGAGGAGAGGAAGTAGGGTAAAATAGGAACTTTATCCAGGACCAGCATATAGTACATCTGTATTTGTTTTTTTATTATTGTTAGACTTCTTTAAAGCTGACTTTACTTTGTGCTGCGCTTTGGTGCTCCTTCCTTTGAAGCAGTTTGTATAATGCCTTGTGTTTGCAGCCTCACATCTCTTAGTCAGTGACATCTTTATTTTGTGCCTCATTGTCTCTGAGGGAAGATATGATGTGGTTACACTTGAACTGCGGCTGGTTTTAGTATTAGAGGGCCAACACTGGCTGCAGATCTGCGGGCTTGGAAAAGAAACATCAGCTTGGCAATAGATTCAGAACCTTGGGAAACAATTGTCAGCCGTAGTGAAAATTAGAAGTAATTTGAAGTAGGAGTTGAGGATTAAATATAACACATCCTGAATCAAAGGCCTTATCTAGAGAGGTCAGTATATCCTAATAAAGTAGACCAGCAAAGAATATTGTGATTTTGAGAGGTAATAGGGTTATGATTTATGTTGTAGGTAAGAGAATGTGACCTGAACAAATTGGGAAAAAAAGTACAACTGCCAGAAAATAAAAAACAGGAGCACTACCAACACGGCAAAGGAAACACCAAGAGTCATGGGGGAATTGGGTGGACAATAACCAGAGGACAGGTAGATTGGGCACTTGTTTTGAATTGTTGTTGTTGGAATAGACTGTGATAATAACCTAGTCTTGCACAGATAAAAACATATCGCATATGTTCAATAGTACTTTATTTTCATCCCTGCACGTGTTCTGTAAAAAAACTTATTGTTGGAGGTTCTTAAATGTGGTTTCTTGAGCCTTCTGCCTACACTACAAGCAGCATAGAAAAACTTGCACTGCAAATTCCCCAATGCAGTACATGCATACCTTCAGTGTATTGCAAACATGTACACCTGCTGTGCCTATGAATTTGCATGTCAATTTTTTGAGAGTCAAGTCTGTGATCTGAATGGACTCCAGTGTCAGCTCAGTGGTATCCAGACGCTCATGTAAATGACTTCTGAAATAACTTCACATCAATTTAATTCACATCAAACTTAAATCATTCTACTTGGCTGCATAAATGTGGCTTAATTACACGAGTCAGGCTGAAGTCAGATCCTTCAGTCTGTGCGGATTAAAACATCATTTTGCAGCCAAACAGAAACATGTTCCCAATCACTGCACTTGAATTATTGTTATGTAGCTCCAGGCTTGTATTAAAATCACTGAATAATTGCAATCTGATTATTATAATCAAGTACTGGAACAGTAATTACAGGTTACAGTCATTTTAGGCTGCTCTGGAAATCCCATATACCGATCATATGCATATTAAAAGTTTATGGTGGTGATAAAATTAATGAAGAGGACTGTAAGCCTCTTTATACCAGCAAGGTGTCACACATCTCACAGCATTGCTGAGTTATTTTACATATTTTCTGGATTCTTCAGAGCAGATATCTCCGACTTAGAGAGCTCCCAAATTTGAATAATAAGCACAGCTTTATTAAATCTAAAAATGACAACAACTAAAGTGGCAAAGCAGAAACATTGCAGTAAAATTCCTGGCTTTTTTTCCCTTCTGGTTGTCACCATTGACTTAAATAATGTCTCGAAGAACAATAATTAAAATATATTGTCCCAGAAATTGCTGGAAAATTAATGGTGACTTAATGGTGGTCATTATTAGTTTGCAAAACATCCAGCAATATGTAGCAAAGAAGAGATACACCATGAGTTCCCATTCTCCACAAATTGCTGGATGCTTTGGGCCACTCCGCTATTAGCCTCGACAGAACTGAAGAAATTGCAACCCAGTTGTGAGCTCCTCCATTGAAATTAATTGCAGGGCATAGATTTGCGCCGTAAATGCAAATTCATCTCGTTGCTGCCATTTAGGGCTAGTTATTCATGTTGTAAGGACCCTGTTAATGACGTGATTTATGGTCCTGCCGTGAAACAAAACCTTGGAGGCGCAGAAAGGGAACAAATGAAGCTGCAGAGTCTCACTCCATCAGGTAGTGAATTGTTCGTAGAGGTTTTTAAAAACTTTTTTTATCTGTCTTGGCAGTATTTTTGTGCCAGTCTTGCCATCCTCCTGTTAGTGTCAGAAGGCAATAATTTTAGGATGCAAAGCTGTTTTGACACTCAGAGATGCAAATTAGATAGATTACTTTCAGAGAATAATTTTGGGATCAGTATATACAGGAAACTTTGTGATATCCGGAGGCTAAATGTCCGGCAAGCTCGAGCCACCAGCAAAAATCAGGAGCCTTTTTTTTCTTTTCGTTTCTTTTCGTTGCTTTTTTTTTCCCAGTCAGGCACTGCAAGGTCTGTAGCTATAGCAACAGCTTCAGCTAGAGACGCTTGAAGCTGCAGCCGACTGTTTAGAAGCTGTTGCTAAGCAACAGTGCTGTTGTCAGATACAGAGATGAAAACCTCCGTATGCTTCAACATTAGAGCTGGAACATTGGGCTCAATTTTAACTCAGCCGTCAGGTGGGCTTTGAGGCGTGTGGGGGGTTAAAATCGCAAAACCTGGGGGTCAGGACACCCCCCCCCCGGCCTGGTTCCCAACACCTAGCCATTTTAACCCAGGCGTGTCTGATGGTCCCGAAACCATGCTGTTTATGGTCTTTAGGGCCCTTAAACAGCACTCATTGACCTTTATAATCCCATTTTAACAGGCCCTTGCCTGTTTAACCCTTTTCCCACATAAAACATGCCTGGTGGGGATCACGCCTGTGAAACCTGGCGTGAGCACGATTGGCTTGCTGACTATCTGCAGGTCAACCATTAAAGAGGAGATTTGATCAGTCATCATTTGCAGGTGGCAGGACTTTGTTGTCTCAGGCCTGGGGCAACTTTTACCAGGCTTAACCACACCTGTGGAAGGTTGAAGTCTCACACACTTCTCCAGTGTGACCTCCTGCTAAGCCCCTCTCGCCACCCTCACTCAGCGCTTCCTCAACTGAGGCATCTACCAGAAGCATGGGGGGCCTTTTTTTCCTTCCCTTCTTGGCATTAGAGGACCTAATTTGTGAAATGACACACACCAGAACTGCAGCAGTTGCCATCAGAATTTTTATGCAAAACAAACAACTTATGGCATTTTAACAAAATACACAACATTTCACCCAAGTGACTACCCTTGTGATTATTTGTGCCTTATTTTCCTCTTACGCGTGCTCCTACGTAATGGTTCCCTTGTGGGTTCAGCAGATGTGGAGGCCCCTTCCTCACTTTCCTGCTGCTCCTGTCTCGACACCTTTGGCGGGCGTCCTCTGGGGTGGTGAGCCTGTGAAGGCTCGTCAGCAGTCTGCTGCTCCTGCGGCTGTGCAGGAGTTGAGATGTCTATCTCAGTTGGGTGTGGACTCCGGCGGGGCTCTGACCGAGGGCTCTGTAGTGTATGTGCCTTTAAGAGCCCCCTGTGTACTGTAATGCTGGTAATGGCCACTCGGGCTATATAAGCCTGTATATTGTGTTGTATCAGTTAGTTCCCCTCCAGACTTTGTTCAGTAAACACCTGTGAAACCAACTCCTGTCTTCAGTGTCTCTACCAACACATGGACACAACAGGCTCTGTAGTGGCATGGAAGTGTGAGCGCTTGGAGAGGAGCCCCCACTTCCTTGAGGTCTGCCACCAACCTCCCTCTCATGGGTCAGGTCCCTCTCAGTGCCTGCAAGTGGCTTGAGAGCACCTTGCTGCACATCAGGGGGGCCATGGGGACCCGTATCTGCAATGGCAGTCCTACTCAGAAGGACTTCCATGAATGTCTGGTTTCTCTGTTCAATAGATGCCCATTGCTACTGAAGAGATGTCATTCTACTCTGAACAATCACCATGTTTTCCATACCCTTGTGACTAACCTCCTCCATGGCCGTAGCCCTCCTCTCCTCTACCGTAGCCCTCCTCTACTCTACTGTAGCCATCCTTTCCTCTATGGTAGCCAGCCGTACCATGGAGGCAGCAATCATTTCCACGTATGTAGCCATCCTTTCCGTGTTGATGCGTTCATGCACCACTGACTCCACAAAAGCTCTGCTCATGTTCGCTATGGACTCTTCCATTCACTCCACACTCGCAGCGACCCTGGAGACAAAACCTGCCAGAGACTCCTGCATCTGTGCATGGAGTTCCATCACCTCTGAATTTATGGATGGACCCAGAGGCAGAGGGTCGACATGCAGCTGAGCCAAGCTGGCAGAGTCCTGTGCCCTCCGACGAGGACTCTCCACTGCTGTCCCTGTCTCCGCAATCTGCTGATGCTCACTTGTGAGCTGTGATACACCAGGTGACAACTCTATTCTATATCCCGAAGGTCCCACCGAGGTGTGAGTGTCTGCGCTGGTGCTGGGTGCGCTTATTTCAGCTGATGCTGTGCCCTCAGAGGTTGCAGATTCCTCTGAGGAGTCTGGCTGCTCAGGCTCTTCCTCCTGCACAGTGGGGACGGGGGCTCTTGGTGGTCCTGTGGGGGAGTCAAGGAAAAAGTTAGAGATGTGATGCTAAGGTTACATGCACATTGCATTTTGCAGATGCTCATAAGTCCATATGATGTAGCTTCAGAATCATTATCAGTGACTCATGCAATGCCAATGAGAGAGATGGAAAACTATTCTGTCACCAGCTTGCGGGGATGCACCTGTCTGTCCTTCCCCAACTTCCGCATCTCTGTCAGCCCCGACAATCTCCAGGACGGCTTCCTCTCAGGGGGTGAGCTGGGCTAATGAGGGCGGCCCTCCTCCTGTCCTGGCTCACTCTCTCCTGTTGTGAGCTCTCTTTTCCTGCAATGAGTGAGACAAGTGGAGGTTGAGTGAGAATGAAGGAGTAAGTGTAGAGATTGCATAGCATAGATACGTGGAAGGAGACAAAGATGGAGTGAGGTTGCAAGACCAAGGGCCCGCCCTGTGTGTTGTCAGTTGTGTTCAAAGCATCAGAGTGAGAGGGAGTGTGAGGGCTGCATGGTGGAATAGTTATGTGAATGTGAGCATAGAGAGAGAGGGAATGGGTAAGGGTGCATGGATGTGAGTGTCAAGTGGGATGTGGAGGAAGAGATTGCTAAAGCTGAGTGCTGGTGAGGAAAGGCAATGGGGATCAGATTGAGGGTGATGAAAACTTCATACAGTACTTACTTTTCCAGTGCAATGAAGGTCATGGAATATTTTCCTGCACTGCATTCAGGTGCGCCGTGTGAGCCCCAAGGAGTTGACTTTACCAGCCACCTGTAGCCACACAGCCTTGGTCTGACTGGAAGGCCTCTTCCTCCCTGAAGAAGGGAACAGGACCTCCCTGTGGGCCCTAGCACCATCCAGCAATGCCTGGAGTGAAGCGTCATCAAATTTGGGGGCAACTCTTCCCCTCCCGCTTGCTGTTGCTCCTGCAGGCTCCTGTGCCATCTTAATGGTAAAGGTTGGAAGCCTGCAGAAGAAGCAAGGCTTGCTGTGGACCTTAAAAGCATCAGCAATGATGATGTCATTTTCTGCGACTTTCTGACTGGAAGTACTCAATTGCCAAGGTTTCCCACACGTTGGAAATCAATTGGCCAATGAGTTAAAATTGCATCAATCTCACAGACCCATTTAGATTCATGTAGGATACACTAAATTCGGGGAACCCAACAATTCCCCACACCTGAGTTAAAATCGACCCCATTGTCTCTGTTTCTCTCCATGGATGTTGCCTAGCCTGCTGAGTTTTTCCAGCGTTTTCTGTTGTTATAAGAATGTTTGTACATTTCGCATACCTACCCTGGCATCCACTTATTATTAACTTTTCAAGGGCCAATACAATTCCCAAACACAACTGGGCTACAATGTCCTCTTCTTCTGCTTGTTTTCTTTAATTTTTTCTTACTTTTCCTTCCTGTCTCTTTTGTTCTCTCTCTGAATCCACTCTCTTTATTTTTCTCTCTTTATTACTCATTCTGTATCTAATTTGACTCTAATTCACCCTCGTTCCTTTTCTGTCATTCACTCCTTTTTTTCACTATCCTTAAATTTATTTGGTTAAGGAGGTAGACTGTTGGTCCCATCGTTTATGAGGCCCCAGATGCGACATTGACATCGCGACGTATTTCCAGCAATATGCGGCACAAATATAGTGTGATCTGTAGGGTGAGGTACCAAGTCAAATTCACGTCACTCGCCGCAAGATGCACCATTCCAGCAATTTCTGGGCCATTGCTAGAAATGCATTATAATCGCCTTACTATCGCTGCAATTAAAATAGAACTTCAGTAAGGAAGATGAAAGAAAGCTTGAAGTTATATCGCACTGTTCACTTCCTCAAGATGTCCCAAAGCCGTCACTGCCAACAAATTACTTGTTGCACTGTCAATATTATTAGTTTGTAGTAGCCAATTTATGCATACCTCCGACAAAAGGTCATTGACCTGAAACTGTTGTATCCGTGTGTTAATAGAGACACTGAAGGCAGGAGTTAGTTTCACAGGTGTTTACTGAACAAAGTCTGGAGGGGAACTAACTGATACAACACAATATACAGGCTTATATAGCCCGAGTGGCCATTACCGGCATTACAGTACACAGGGGACACTTAAAGGCACATACACTACAATTCCTCCCCTTTTAGCCAACCAGTACATAATATTTTAAGTAATCATTAATTACATGTTACAAGAACAATAATCTACACATTGCTGCAGTTAATCAATTATAAGTCAGTCTCTCTGGAGGCTTCCTGACTCGGTCCGGATAACGCCTCGGTGGTGTAGTAGTTTCTGGTGGTGTAGTAGGTTCTTTTGGCAAGGCTGATTCGGCTTGAATGCCAGTGTCGGGTTCATCTGGTTCCAGTATCACCGAATCAGAGGTAGATACTATGGGTATCTCTACTTCATCATTAGGCATATAGAGTTGTGGTGTAGGTTGTCCCTTTTCGGATGACTCTATGATCTGGTCAGCATGCACCTTATTATGCTTTCTCCAATGTCCACGGTATACATCAGTGGTCCTAGTCGTGTGCAAATAGTTCCAGGCTGCCATTTCTCGGTACGGTAGTCCCGGGCCAAAACTTGTTGACCTATCTGGAAGGTTCTAGTTGGCCTTTCATTCATGCCTTGAAATTGCCGGCTCTCCACGTCCCTTCTGATGTTTGGCTTGATCAAATCCAGCCGGCATCTTAGGCTTCTATTGAAGAACATCATGGCGGGAGTTTGGTTTGTAACCATATGTGTTGCATTCCTGTATGCAAACAAGAAGTTATCTACCTTATGCTGAAGTTTTATGTCTTCATTACCCATGGCCTTTATGGCCTTCTTGAAGGTCTGGACAAAACTTTCAGCCAATCCATTGGTGGCGGGATGGTATGGGGCAGACATGTAATGCTTAACCCCATTGTTTTTTAAGAACTTCCTGAATTCTTTGGACACAAATTGCGGTCCATTATCAGAACAGATCTGTTCAGGCAGCCCATTCCTGGCAAATATGGTCCTTAATACTGTGATGGTTTTTTCCGTGGTGGTGGAGGACATCTTTATTACCGCCGACCACTTGGAGTGTGCATCAACCGCGATTAAGAACATTGAGTCCATAAATGGACCAGCAAAGTCGATGTGTACCCTTTGCCATGGAGATGAGGGCCACTCCCAAGGATGTAGAGGGGCTTGTGGTGGAGCGTTTTGGACCTTCTGGCATCCTAGGCAGCTCTTGGTCATTTCTTCAATGTCTCCATCGATACCTGGCCACCATACAAACGCCCTGGCTAGGTTCTTCATTTTCACTCCACCCAGATGCCCCTCGTGAAGCTCCTTTAGCACTTTATCCTGGAGTTTGGGTGGAATCACCACTCTGGATCCACACATCAAGGTTCCTCGGCACACTGACAGCTGTTCTCTTCTTTGCGAGAATGCTGGCAATAATGGTTCGCCATGTGCTGGCCATCCCTTCACTGTTAAATCGTAGACCCGTGAGAGAGTCGGGTCATTTCTCGTTTCCCTTTCAATGGCAAAATTTGTTACTGGTAGACATTCCACTATGGTAGAGTGGAACATCTCCACTGGGTCTACTGTAGGTGCCTCTTCTACCGTTGGCAACGGTAGGCGCGATGAACTGTCAGCATTCCCATGCTGTTTTGATCCTTTGTATTCTATGTCATATTGGTGTGCCCCTAGAAAAAGGGACCACCTCTGTAGCCTTTGCGCTGTCATAATGGGAACACCCTTTTTAGGGTTGACTATGGAGATGAGGGGTTGATGGTCAGTCAACAAGGTAAATTTTTGTCCGTGTAGGTAATGGTTGAATTTCTTCACTCCCCATACCAGGCTGAGTGCTTCCCTGTCGATTTGGGCATAGTTACGCTCAGCTGAGTTCAATGAGCGTGACGCAAAAGCTATCGGCCGTTCCGAGCCATCAGGGAATTTATGCGATAATACTGCTCCTACGCCGTAAGGGGATGCATCGCACGCCAGTCTGATTGGCACTGATGGGTTGTAATGAGCCAAAACTTCCTTGGACGTGATTAAGTCTTTGCATTTATGGAAGGCACGTTTACAGTCTTCGCTCCATTTCCAAATTACTCCTGTTTGTAGCAGTTCATTAAGAGGGTGCAGAAGAGTTGCTAAATTCAGTAAAAATTTATGATAGTAATTTATCAATCCCAGGAACGACCTTAATTGTGAAACATTTTCAGGTGCTGGAGCTTTTATGACCGCTTCAATTTTTTCAGGTGACTTATGCAATCCTTCCTTATTAATTATGTGGCCACAATATGATATTTGTTTCTGGAAAAATTCGCACTTGGGGCGATTTGCTCGTAGGCCCCGTTCTCTCAGCCTAGTGAGCACCTGCTCCAAATTGGCAAGGTGCTCGTTGTCGGTTTCTCCTGTTACAAGGATGTCGTCTAGGTAGCATTGAGTCCCCGGAATTCCTTGGAGGACTTGCTCCATAGCTCTTTGCCAGATAGCTGGAGCTGATGCTACTCCGAAAACCAGTCGATTGTACTGGTACAGGCCTTTGTGTGTATTTATCGTGAGATACTTTTTAGAGGCCTCTTCAACCTCCATCTGTAGATATGCCTGTGCCAAGTCAATTTTGGTGAAACGTTTCCCTCCGGATAGTGAGGCGAAAATATCTTCTATCCTCGGAAGAGGATACTGTACCATGTGAAGGACCGGGTTTACAGTCACCTTGAAGTCCCCACAGATGCGAATTTTTCTCTGTTCTTCAGATTTATCATTTTTCAACGTTTTCTTCATGACCGGGACGATGGGTGTTGCCCACTCGCTCCAATCTATCTTGGATAATACGCCTGCCTTTTCCAAATTCTCCAGCTCTGCCTCGACTGCTGGACGAATTGCATATGGCAACGGCCTTGCCTTAAAAAACTTGGGAATTGCCGCATCTTCCACTTTTATTGAGGTGGTGATGCCTTTCTAGGTTCCTAGTTTCTCTTGAAACACTTCCTTGGCGTTGGCCAAGATGTCTTTTAATCGTTCAGGTATGACATCATCATCATTTTTTTTCTTACTGGTCACCGTCAGTGCCTGAATGGAGTGCCAGTCTAAACGTATCTTCCTGATCCATTCACGTCCCAACAGCGGTGGACCACCATCTTGTAGAACGTATAAATACAACTTCTGTATTTCCTTGCCGTTGTATACAACAAGCACCCTTATTTTTCCTTTGGGGTATACTTTCTGCCCCGTATATGTTTTCAAGATAATGGATGTGTCTTTTAAAGGTATATGCGGAAATGGCCGCTCGTAATCCCGTCGATTTATGACGGTCAGAGCTGATCCTGTATCTAGCTCCATTTTAACTGGGGACCCTGCTATCATGAGGGTAACCCAAATGGTCTGGTAATCTTCTTTGGCAATTACATTATGTAATTTGAGACAGCTTAGTCTCTTGTTTCCGGAGTCGCTATCGCTCTTCTGGTCTTCGGAGCTACTGTCCGTCATCATTTGTACCTTTCTGTACTTTGCTTTATTGATTTTTTTTTTCCTGTCCGTGGGTTTTTTTTGTCCAGATCGGCATACCCGTGCAATGTGTCCAATCTTTCCGCATTGCCTGCATGCTTTGTCCTTGAACCAGCAGTCCCTCTGGTCATGGGTGGATCTGCCGCAGCGATAACATCTCTCGAAACCCTGTGTCATTTCATGGGTGCCGAAGTCCTGTGTCTTTTGTTGTATCTCTGCAGCTCCTCCTGCAGCTGCTTCGTATGATACAGCCATACTGAAAGCCTTGTCCAGTGTCAAATCTTTCTCAGAAAGCAGCCTTTTTTGTGTTCCTTCACTTAGGAGACCGCAGACGAATTTGTCTCGAAGAGAATCTGCCAGTCCTGCCCCGAATTGGCAGTGCTTTGATAGCTTTCTTAATTCGGTGATGTAATCAGCGTTACTTTCATTCTTGTGCTGATTCCTCTTGAAGAATTTGAATCGTTCCACTATCAGCAGCGGTGTTGGGTTTAAGTGCTCCTGTAGGGTATCAACAATTTCCTTAAAATTCTTGTCCTTTGGTTTGGCTGGAGTGATTAAGTTTCGTAACAGCCAGTATGTCTTTGCGCCCATTAGATTTAGAAGTACTGACGCCTTTTTATCATTTTCTATTCCATTTGCTGTGCAATATACCTCCACTCTTTCCACATATGTGGTCCAATCCTCTATATCATTATCAAAAGCATCAATATTGCCAGCCTTAGGCATCCTGGGAAAAAAATGGCGCTTCCCGCACTTTCCAGCCGCTGCTGCTGCTGACAACGCTGTTTTCCGCGTTTTATTTTTTATTTTTTTATTTTCTATTTACAGGTGGAGACTCGTTCCCGCCGGACTCTCTGGGACTTTTCCCCCCCTCTGCTTGGTCCGAATGCCGACCTGCTTTGCAGTGCCGGCCGTTTCCCAAGTGGACGTCTGAGGAATTGATGTCCTTGAGGTGCTGCCGAATTGCAGGTCAGTCCGTTTCCAATTCGTCGCCACTGTTGTATCCATATGTTAATAGAGACACTGAAGGCAGGAGTTAGTTTCACAGGTATTTACTGAACAAAGTCTGGAGGTGAACTAACTGATACAACACAATATACAGGCTTATATAGCCCGAGTGGCCATTACCGGCATTACAGTACACAGGGGGCTCTTAAAGGCACATACACTACAGAAACGTGTTAGCTCTTTTTCTCGCTCTACAGATGCTGCCTGACCTTCTGAG
This sequence comes from Somniosus microcephalus, assembly GCF_052327205.1. NCBI lineage: Eukaryota > Metazoa > Chordata > Chondrichthyes > Squaliformes > Somniosidae > Somniosus > Somniosus microcephalus. Next base: position 194,121,131 of record NC_140987.1, on the reverse strand, counting down.
TATTTCCAGCTGTTTTTATTTTAGATTGGCAGCATCCACAGTATTTTGCTTCTGTAATTGTGCATAAACAAGCTCCACAAACAACAAATGAGATAAATGACCAAATAATCTGTTTTGCTAGTGTTGGTTGAGGGTCAACATCAGTCAAACGCCAGGAGAGTTATTTACACTTCTTTGAATAGTGTCATGTAATCTTTTATGTACACCTCACAGGCAGGCAAGGTTCATTAGGGTCGAAATTGGACCTCATTGTGCCCATTTTACGGGCGTGAAACAGGCACAATGAGGGCCAATTTTAGGAACCAATGTCCTGTGCCCAAAGTGCACTTGATATTCTGGTACCCTACATTAATTGTGCACTAAAAAAAGCTTAGAATTTTGAGTCCTACATCTCAGAATGATTTGCCTTTCTGACCGCCCTTTTAACATTTTATTGTAGGTTCTTATATTCATCTCAGTAAGCGCCTTCTCTGTGCAAGATTTGTAGAATTCATTCTCCCTCTTTATTTCACTTCTGACTAATTTGTGAATCAATTTAAGGTCACATTGGTTTAGTATCCACCTGCTGGTCCTTGGTATGCTTTTAGCCTGCATCCTCTGCATTGTGTCTTTAAACGTGTTCCACTTATCCTTTAGAAACATAGAAAAATAGGAGCAGGAGTAGGCCATTTGGCCCTGCGAGCCTGCGAGCCATTCAATATGATCATGGCTGATCCTCTATCTCAATACCGTATTCCCGCTCTCTCCCCATACCCCTTGATGCCTTTTGTGTCTAGAAATGCCAGTATATTACCCCCAATCCCATGTGCTTTAATTTTACACACTAACTTCTTACGTGGGACTTTATCAAATGCCTTCTGAAAATCCAAATACACCACAGCCACTGGTTCTCCCTTATCTATTCTACCAGTTACATCCTCAAAAAACTCCAGTAGGTTTGTCAAACACGATTTCCCTTTCATAAATCCATGTTGACTTTGTCTAATCCCATTGATATTTTCTAAGTGTCCTGTTATCACATCCTTTATAATAGACTCTAGCATTTTCCCTACTACTGATGTTAGGCTAACCGGTCTGTAGTTCCCTATTTTCTCTCTCCCTCCTTTTTTAAATAGTGGAGTTACATTTGCCACCCTCCAATCTGCAGGAACTGTTCCATAATCTATAGACTTTTGGAAGATGACAACCAATGCATCCACTATTTCCATGGCTACCTCTTTTATTACTCTGGGATGCAGATTATCAGGCCCTGGGGATTTATCGACTTTCAGTCCCATTCATTTCTCCAGCACTATTTTTTTTACAAATACTAATTTCCTTTAATTCCTCCTTCTCACTAGACCCTTGGTTCCCTAGCACGTCTGGGAAGTTATTTGTGTCCTCTTCTGTGAAGACAGAACCAAAGTATTTGTTTAATTGCTCTGCCATTTCCTTGTTCCTCATTATAAATTCTCCCGATTCTGACTGTAAGGGACCTACATTTGCCTTCACTAATCTTTTTCTTTTTACATACTTGTAGAAGCTTTTACAATCAGCTTTTACATTCCTTGCAAGTTTACTCTCATACTCTATTTTTCCCCTCTTAATCAATCTCTTGGTCCTTTTTTGCTGAATTCTAAACTGCTCCCAATCCTCAGGCTTGCTACTTTTTCTGGCAACTTTATATGACTCCTCTTTGGATCTAATACTATCCTTAATTTCTTTTGTTAGACATGGTTGGGCCGCTTTTCCTTTTGTGTTTTTGCGCCAGAAAAGAATGTATAACTGTTGCAATTCATGCATTCATTCATTAAATGTTAGCCATTGCCTATCCACTGTCATGCCTTTTAATGAAGCTCCCCAATCTATCATAGCCAGCTCACTCCTCATACCATCGTATTTTCCTTTTTTTAGATTCAGGACCCTAGTTTCGGATTGGGCTTCTTCACTTATCATGTTATGGTCACTCTTCCCTAAAGGACTCCGCACAACAAGATTATTAATTAACCCCTTCTCATTGCACAATACCCAATCTAGGATAGCCTGTTCCCTAGTTGGCTGCTCAATGTATTGGTCTAAAAAATCATCTCATACACACTCCCGGAATTAATCCTCCATAGTATTATTGCTAATTTGGTTTGGCCAGTCTATATATAGACTAAAGTCACCCATGATTACTGTAGTACCCTTGTTACATGCATCTCTAATTTCCTGTTTGATGCCATCCCCTACATTACCACTACTGTTTGGAAGCCTATAGACAACTCCCACCAATGTTTTCTGCCCCTTGGCGCTTCTTAGCTCCACCCAGACTGATTCTACATCTTGATTTTCTGAGCCAATATCCTTTCTCACTATTGCCCTGATTTCATCCTTTACTAACAACGCCATCCCACCTCCTTTTCCTTTTCACCTGTCCTTCCTAAATATCGAATATCCTTGGATATTCAGCTCCCTGCCTTGGACACCCTGCAGCCATGTCTCCGTAATCGCAATTATATCGTATCCGTTTACATCTATTTGCGATGTTAATTTGTCTACCTTATTATGAATGCTTCATGTATTCAGATACAGTGCCTTTAGATTTGTCTTTTTAACATTTTTAGACATCTTAACATTTTTTTGTACTATGGCCCTATTTGTCTTATTACCATTTTTTCTTACCTGGACCCTATTTGTTCGTGCACTCCTTTGTACGCTCTGTCCCTTCCTGACACAATCTGGTTATCCTTACCCCAATCACTTCCCTGCACTGCTTCCTTGTCTTTTCGCTTCAACATTCTAGATTTCTCTCCACTGGGACCCTCCCCCCCCCCACCGCCCTTATTTAGTTTAAAGCCCTATATACCTCCCTAGTTATTCGATTCGCTAGAACGCTGGTCCCAGCATGGTTCAGGTGTAGTCCGTCCCAATGGAACAGCTCTCTCTTTCCCCTGTACTGGTGCCAGTGCCCCACGAATCGAAACCCACTTCTCCCACACCAATCTTTGAGCCACGCATTCATTTCCCTGATCCTATTGACCCTATGCCAATTTGCTCGTGGCTCCAGTAATAATCCAGAGATTATAACATTTGTGGTTCTGCTTTTTAATTTAGACCCTAGCTGCTCAAACTCTCAGCAGAACCTCTTTCTTTGTCCTACCTGTGTCGTTGGTACCTACGCAGACCATGACAACTGGATCCTTCCCCTCCCACTCCAAGTTCTTCTCCAGCCCGGAGGAGATGTCCTTTATCCTGGCACTGGGTAGGCAACATAACCTTCGGGACTCATGCTCCTGGCTGCAGAGAACAGTGTCTATCCCCCTAACTATATTGTCACCTACTACAACCACCTTCCTTTTTACTCCCCCTTCTTGAACAGCTTCCTGTACCACGGTGTCGTGGTCAGTTTGCTCATCCTCCCCACAGTCCCCTCACTGGTCCACAAGGGTTGCAAGAACCTCAAATCTACTGGACAGGTGCAGGGACTGAGGCTCCTGCAATACTACCTCCTGGATCCCTGTACCTGCCTCACTTGCAGTCACACCCTCCTGTCCCTGACCACATGTCAATTCTAAAGTATTTAATCTAAGGGGTGTGGCTGCCTTCTGGAGCAAAAGGTCCAGGTAACCTTCTCCCTCCCTGATGTCTCGCAATGTCTGCAACTCGGACTCCAGCTCCTCAATTCGGAACCAAAGTTCCTCGAGCCGCAGACACTTACTGCAGGTGTAGTCGCCCTGGACAAAAATGTCCACAAGCTCCCACATATTGCAGTAGCAACACTTCTCCCATTATTTTATTAGTTTAGTTAATTAGTTTAGTGTTAATCAAATTATTTACCTCGTTTAGTTTATTAAATTAATTAAATTAAGTTTAGTTTTAAAAATGTAGTTATTATATGTTATATGTTAACTTAAAAGTTAGCCCACAGTCACTACCAATCACTTACCTGCCTTACCTGTAACATCACACTGCTGTTTTCTCTTGTTGATGCAGGTCTGCTGCTGCTTTTATCCCCGCTCTCGGGCCTCGGTCTGCTCCAGCTTAGGTCCGCCGCCGCTCTGCGGGAGAAGTTAAGAAAAGCAAGCACCTCCTTCCCCCACTTCACCAAACTCCCACACTTACCAAGCTTGCAGTTGTTCACTCTGTGCTGCTGCACTCAGTGCTGGCTGCATTCACAGGTCCCTGTATTTATACTGTTTGTACTTAATACTTTACTGGGGTGTTGTGAACAATCCCAACACCCCCCCACCCCCCGCCCCACCACACCGCCACCAATCAATTTACTTAATTTGTTCATTTCTTTGAAGTTAACCATTTTAACATTGTATACCTGACACTTACTATTTCTGAATCCCATATCATACTGAACTTGATCAAAAAGCATCCTATACTGTCTCACTCCCACTGATCAACCTCACAATATCACTACTGCATGAATACTACATTATGGTATAAGTACATTCACTCCCCACTACACTATAATAGGCAAATTTAGACCCAGAATGAACCTTTCTCATTGAAAATTAGACTTTTGATGTCCAGTTTGAACATCAGAATCTCCAGAAATCCTGGTCCAGAACTTTGGGGGAGGGCGGGGAGGAAATTGCAATGTTGAAGTTTGGGAAGTTGGAAGGGTGGGGGTGGGGGGCACGTGGGGGGAAAGGGGCATTTTACTTGGTCTTTTATAAATGAACTAGCTGGGGGTGCCCAGCGGTGCCGAGGCTTTTTTGAGGGCATGTTGTTGTTGGAAGAGAGAGAGGGAGCGACTGGAGGAAGAGAGAGAGGGAAGGAGAGAGAGAGAGAGAGAGAGAGAGGGAAGGAGAGAGAGAGAGGGAAGGAGAGAGAGAGAGAGAGGGAAGGAGAGAGAGAGAGAGAGGGAAGGAGAGAGAGAGAGTCGGGAAGGAGAGAGAGAGAGAGAGAGAGGGAAGGAGAGAGAGAGGGAAGGAAGAGAGAGAGAGAGAGAGAGAGGGAAGGAGAGAGAGAGAGGGAAGGAGAGAGAGAGAGGAAAGGAGAGAGAGAGAGAGGGAAGGAGAGAGAGAGAGGGAGGGAAGGAGAGAGGAGGGAAGGAGAGAGAGGAGAGAGGGAAGAGAGAGAGAGAGGGGGAAGGAGAGAGAGGGAAGGAGAGAGAGAGAGGGAAGGAGACAGAGAGAGGGAAGGATAGAGAGAGACAGAGAGAGGGAAGGAGAGAGAGAGAGAGAGGGAAGGAGAGAGAGGGGGGAAGGAGAGAGAGGGAAGGAGAGAGAGAGAGGGAAGGAGACAGAGAGTGGGAAGGATAGAGAGAGAGAGAGAGGGAAGGAGAGAGAGAGAGAGGGAAGGAGAGAGAGAGGGAAAGAGAGAGAGGGGGAAGGAGAGAGAGAGAGGGGGGGAAGGAGAGAGAGAGAGAGGGGGAAGGAGAGAGAGAGAGAGGGAAGGAGAGAGAGACGGGGTGAGAGAAAGAGAGCGCCTGGGGAGAGAGAGAGAGAGAGACTGGGGGAGGAGAGAGAGAGAGACTGGGGGAGAAGAGAGAGAGAGAGATTGGGGGAGAAGAGAAAGAGAGAGGATTGGGGGGAAGATAGAGAGACTGGGAGTGCGTGAGAGAGAGAGAGAGAGAGAGAGAGAGAGAGACTGGAAGTCTGAGAGAGAGAGAGAGACTGGGAGTGAGAGAGAGAGAGACTGGAGTGAGAGAGAGAGACTGGGAAGTGAGAGAGAGAGAGAGAAAGACTGGGAGTGTGAGGAGATGAGAGGAGGGAGTGTGAGAGAGAGAGAGAGTGGAGTGTGAGAGAGAGAGACTGGGAGTGTGAGAGAGAGAGATTGGGAGTGTGAGAGAGAGAGGGAGTGTGAGAGAGAGAGAGACTGGGAGTGTGTGAGAGAGAGAGAGACTGGGAGTGAGAGAGAGAGAGAGACTGGGAGTGAGAGAGAGAGAGAGAGACTGGGAGTGAGAGAGAGAGAGAGACTGGGAGTGTGAGAGAGAGAGAGAGAGAGACTGGGAGTGTGTGAGAGAGAGAGAGAGAGAGAGAGACTGGAGTGTGTGTGAGAGAGAGAGAGAGAGAGAGAGACTGGGAGTGTGTGAGAGGAGAGACTGGGAGTGTGTGAGAGAGAGAGACTGGGAGTGAGAGAGAGAGAGAGAGACTGGGAGTGAGAGAGAGAGAGAGACTGGGAGTGAGAGAGAGAGAGAGAGAGACTGGGAGTGTGAGAGAGAGATTGGGAGTGTGAGAGAGAGAGAGAGATTGGGAGTGTGAGAGAGAGAGCCTGGGAGTGTGGAGAGAGAGAGAGACTGGGAGTGAGAGAGAGAGATTGGGAGTGAGAGAGAGAGAGACTGGGCGTGTGTGAGAGAGAGAGAGAGGGAAGGAGTGAGAGGGGGAAGGAGAGAGAGAGGGAAAGAGAGAGAGGGGGAAGGAGAGAAAGAGAGAGGGGGAAGGAGAGAGAGAGAGAGGGGGAAGGAGAGAGAGACGGGGTGAGAGAGAGAGGCCTGGGGGGGAAGAGAGAGAGCGACTTGGGGGGGAAGATAGAGAGCGACTGGGGGGGGAAGAGAGAGAGCGACTGGGGGGAAGAGAGAGAGCGACTGGGGGGGGAAGAGAGAGAGCGACTGGGGGGGGAAAGAGAGAGAGCAACTGGGGGGAAGAGAGAGAGCGACTGGGGGGGAAGAGAGAGAGCGACTGGGGGGGAAGAGAGAGAGCGACTGGGGGGGAAGAGAGAGCGACTGGGGGGAAGAGAGAGAGCGACTGGGGGGGAAGAAGAGAGAGCGACTGGGGGGGAAGAGAGAGAGTGACTGGGGGGGAAGAGAGAGAGGGACTGGGGGGGGAAGAGAGAGAGCGACTGGGGGGAAGAGAGAGAGCGACTGGGGGGGGAAGAGAGAGAGCGACTGGGGCGGAAGAGAGAGAGCGACTGGGTGGGAAGAGAGAGAGCGACTGGGGGGGAAGAGAGAGAGTGACTGGGGGGGGAAGAGAGAGAGCGACTGGGGGGGGAAGAGAGAGAGCGACTGGGGGGAAGAGAGAGAGCAAGTGGGGGGGAAGAGAGAGAGCGAGGTGGGGGGAGAGAGAGCGCGAGTGGGGGGGGAGAGAGAGCGCGAGTGGGGGGGAGAGAGAGCGCGAGTGGGGGGGGAGAGAGAGCGCGAGTGGGGGGGAGAGAGAGCGCGAGTGGAGAGGGAGAGAGAGCGCGAGTGGGGGGGGAGAGAGCGCGCGAGTGGGGGGGAGAGAGAGCGCGAGTGGGGGGGAGAGAGAGCGCGAGTGGGGGGGGAGAGAGAGCGCGAGTGGGGGGGAGAGAGAGCACGAGTGGGGGGGAGAGAGAGCACGAGTGGGGGGAGAGAGAGAGCACGAGTGGGGGGGAGAGAGCACGAGTGGGGGGGAGAGAGCGCGAGTGGGGGGGAGAGAGAGCGCGAGCGGGGGGGGAGAGAGAGCGCGAGTGGGGGGGAGAGAGAGCACGCGAGTGGGGGGGAGAGAGAGCGCGAGTGGGGGGGGGAGAGAGAGCGTGAGTGGGGGGAGAGAGAGCGCGAGTGGGGGGGAGAGAGAGCGTGAGTGGGGGGGAGAGAGAGCGCGAGTGGGGGGGAGAGAGAGCGCGAGTGGGGGAGGAGAGAGAGCGCGAGTGGGGGGGAGGAGAGCGCGAGTGGGGGGGTGAGAGAGCGCGAGTGGGGGGAGAGAGAGCGTGAGTGGGGGGGAGAGAGAGCGCGAGAGACGGGGGGGAAGAGAGAGAGCGAGAGACGGGGGGGAAGAGAGAGAGCGAGAGAGAGAGCCGGGGGAAAGAGCGAGAGAGAGAGAGAGCCGGTGTGGAAGAGAGAGAGAGAGAGCCAGGGGGGAAGAGAGAGAGAGAGAGCCGGGGGGGGAAGAGAGGGAGAGAGAGAGAGAGCCGGGGGGGAAGAGAGAGAGAGAGAGCCAGGGGGGAAGAGAGAGAGAGAGAGAGAGAGCCGGGGGGGAAGAGAGAGAGAGAGAGAGAGCCGGGGGGGAAAGAGAGAGAGAGAGAGAGAGAGAGAGACTGGGGGGGGTGGGGAGAGAGAGAGAGCCGGTGGGGAAGAGAGAGAGAGAGCCGGGGGGGAAGAGAGAGAGAGAGAGAGAGAGAGAGAGAGACTGGGGGGGGTGGAGATAGAGAGAGCCGGGGGGGAAGAGAGAGAGAGCCGGGGGGGGAAGAGAGAGAGAGAGAGCCGGGGGGGAAGAGAGAGAGAGAGAGCCGGGGGGGAAGAGAGAGAGAGAGAGAGCCGGGGGGGGAAGAGAGAGAGAGAGAGCCGGGGGGAAGAGAGAGAGAGAGAGCCGGGGGGGGAAGAGAGAGCCGGGGGGGAGAAGAGAGAGCGACTGGGGGGGAAGAGAGAGCGACTGGGGGGGAAGAGAGAGCGACTGGGGGGGAAGAGAGAGCGACTGGGGGGGAAGAGAGAGCGACTGGGGGGGAAGAGAGATCGACTGGGGGGGAAGAGAGAGCGACTGGGGGGAAGAGAGAGCGACTGGGTGGGAAGAGAGAGCGACTGGGGGGGAAGAGAGAGCGACTGGGGGGGAAGAGAGAGCGACTGGGGGGGAAGAGAGATCGACTGGGGGGGAAGAGAGAGCGACTGGGGGGGAAGAGAGAGCGACTGGGGGGGAAGAGAGAGCGACTGGGGGGGAAGAGAGAGCGACTGGGGGGGAAGAGAGAGCGACGGGGGGGAAGAACGAGCGACTGGGGGGGAAAGAGAGAACTCCCTCACCCCTCTCCCTCACACTCCCCCCCTCCTCTCCCTCACACTCCCCCCCCTCACACTCCCCCCTTGAGCTTAGCGGCGGCCGGCGCCGGGAGCGGGAGAGCGGGCTCTCGCGGGCGGGCGGCGCAGGCGCGGTCAGTGCCAGCGGCGCAAGGCGGCCCGCGGGGAGCAGGCAGAGAAACCCCACGGCCCGGTGGCCGTTAGCGAGCGGCTCGAGCGGGAAACTTCGGGCGGCCCGCCCGCGCTCCAGCTCCGGCACCGTCAAACCTCCCCACTGACGGGAAGAGAGAGAGGGGGAAGTAGAGAGAGAGGGAAGAGGAGAGAGAGGGAAGAGGAGAAGGAGAGAGAGGGAAGAGGAGAAGGAGAGAGAGGGAAGAGGAGAAGGAGAGAGAGAGAGAGGGAAGAGAGAGAGAGAGAGAAATTTTTTCAGCTTCAGGCGGCTCGAGCGGGAAACTTCGGGCGGCCCGCCCGCGCTCCGGCTCCGGCACCGTCAAACCTCCCCACTGACGGGAAGAGAGAGAGGGGGAAGTAGAGAGAGAGAGAGAGGGAAGAGGAGAGAGAGGGAAGAGGAGAAGGAGAGAGAGGGAAGAGGAGAAGGAGAGAGAGAGAGAGGGAAGAGAGAGAGAGAGAAAAAAAAAATTCAGCTTCAGGCCTGCCGCAGCCCCGCCCCGCGCTCCGGCTCCGGCACCCTCAAACCTCCCCACTGACGGGAAGAGAGAGAGGGGGAAGTAGAGAGAGAGAGAGAGAGAGGGAAGAGGAGAGAGAGGGAAGAGGAGAAGGAGAGAGAGAGAGAGGGGAAGAGAGAGAGAGAGAAAAAAAATTTCAGCTTCAGGCCTGCCTGCAGCGGGCCTGGAGAGCAGCCCCGAGTCCCCCCTGCACGAGGATGAGGAGTGGGGGGGGGACGGCGGCGGTTAGGGGATCACTTATTTTCCTACTGTTGCTAAACACAATTTAAAACTCAAATAAATTGTTATTTAATTCCCTAACACATAATTCAAATATTTACCTTAGTTCCCGAACACACAGAAAGTGTGGGGAAAAAATCGTGAAAAATCAAGATGGCGGCCACTCACCTCGGTTCAGAACGATAAGGCCCGCCCACACACGCACCGATTGGTCGACCGTCAGGTCACCGAAGCGTAGGATTGGTCAATCGTCAAGTCACTCAACACTCAACTGTCGGATGGCCCGGCAGCGATTGGTCGACCGTCGGTCAACTGTCGACCGCACGATTGGTCAACCTTCACGTCACTCAATGCTAATGAGCAAATGAGCGGAACTTCTCCCATTTAATGAGCGGAATTTTGAACGTTTTTTAGATACCGCGGGCGGGATTTTTGTCCGGCCGAAACGTAAATACGCCTATGACCGGTCCGGAATCGCAAGCTTTCTTTTGATGTGACGCGCGCGTAGGTACGCGCTATAACTTTCAAACGTATAGAGAACGGATGGACAGACAGACAGAAGAGCCGCTTTATATATATAGACTAGCTGAAGTGCCCGGCGGTGCCGAGGCTTTTTCGAGGGCATGTTGTTGTTGGAAGAGAGAGAGAGAGAGTGACTGGGGGGGAAGAGAGAGAGCGACTGGGGGGTAGAGAGAGAGCGACTGGGGGGTAGAGAGAGAGCGACTAGGGGGAAGAGAGAGAGAGACTGGGGGGAAGAGAGGGCGGGTGGGGGGAAGAGAGGGCGGGGGGGAAGAGAGGGCGGGGGGAGGGGGGAAGGGAGGGGGAAGGGGGGAGGGGAGAGGGGGTGGGGAAAGGGGGAGGGGGAGGGGGGAGGGGGAGGGGAAGGGGGGAGGGGGAGGGGAAGGGGGGAGGGGGACGGCGGGGGGGAAGGGCGAGCGGGGGGGAAGGGAGGGCGGGGGGGGAAGGGAGGGCAGGGGGGGAGGGGGGGAAGGGAGGGTGGGGGGGAAGGGAGGGGGAAGGGGAAGGGGGGAGAGGGGAAGGAGGGGGAGGGGAAGGGGCGGAGGGGAAGGGGGGAGGGGGAGGGGGGGAGAGGGAGGGCGGGGGGGAAGGAGGGGGAGGGGGAGGGGAAGGGGCGGAGGGGAAGGGGGGAGGGGGAGGGGAAGGGGGGGAGGGGGGAGGGCGGGGGGAGGGAGGAAGGGAGGGCTTGAGGCTGAGAGACGGCCACGGCCACGACCGGTTGCCGGGGTAACCCTGCCGCGCCGCCCCGCCCCGCACTCCTGAGAGCCCCGCCCTCGAAGCCCCAGCCGCCCCGCCCCGCACTCCCGAGAGCCCCGCTCTCCGAGCCCGCCCCGCACTCCCGAGAGCCCTGCTCTCCGAGCCCCGCCCCCCCCGGCCGAGAGCCCCGCTCTCCAAGCCCCAGCCGCCCCGCCCCGCTCTCCCGTGAGCCCCGCTCACCAAGGCCGAGATCCGCACTCTCGAGAGCCCCGCCCGAGCCGAGCGCGGAACAGAGAGAGACGCCGCGTCTCACCTGCTCCTGCTGCGCGCGCACCCTGACCCTCGTGGCTGATGCCGTTGCCCCGGGTAACGTGACATGTGGGGGGGGTGCAGTGAGGAGCTTAGCAGAAGCCCAATTACCTAGCTCGGGCCTGGCTGGGCAAGAAAGGCCCAGGCTTTCAGGCCTAAGAAAAAAACGGGGAAAGGTAGGAAATAGAATCTTCAGGTTAGAGAAAATATTTACAAATGAGTGATTTTTTTAAAAACAATTTAATAAATTAAATTTTATTTTGCTGGAAATGTATATTTCAAAAGAAAGACGCAGAAAGCAGGAAAAAGAATGGAAGCAAGATGGCGGCTACTCACCTCGGTTCAGAACGATAAGGCCCGCCCACACACGCACCGAATGATCGACCGTCAGGTGACCAAAGCGTAGGATTGGTCAATCGTCCCGTCACTCGACCGTAGGAGGGCCCGGCCGCACGCGGCAGCAACCCGGCGTACGATTGGTCGACCTCGAGGTCACTCTGTCGCTAATGAGCGGATAATGAGATGCTAATGAGCGGAATGTTGAAGGTTTTTCGGATACCGCGGGCGCAATTTTTGTCCGGCCGAAACGTAAATACGCTTAAGACCGTTTTGGAAAGGTAAGCTTTCTTTCGACGTAACGCACGCGTAGGTACGCCCTGTAACTTTCAAGCGCATAGCCGCCCAGATGCACACGTGACACAGACAGACAGAAGGACAGAAGGACAGAAAGACAGACAGACAGATAGACAGAACGATCCTTTTATATATATAGATATGTGTGTGTGTATATATATACTAGCTGAAGTGCCTGGCGGTGCCGAGGCTTTTTCGAGGGCATGTTGTTGTTGGAAGACAGAGAGAGAGAGCGACTGGGGGGGAAGAGAGAGAGCGACTGGGGGGTAGAGAGAGAGCGACTGGGGGGAAGAGAGAGAGAGACTGGGGGGAAGAGAGGGCGGGGGGGAAGAGAGGGCGGGGGGGAAGAGAGGGCGGGGGTGGAAGAGAGGGCGGGGAGGGAAGAGAGGGCGGGGGGAAGAGAGGGCGGGGGGGAAGAGAGGGCGGGGGGGGAAGAGAGGGCGGGGGGGTGGAAGAGAGGGCGGGAGGAAGGGAGGGCGGGGGGGGAAGGGAGGGCCGGGGTTGGGGAAGAGAGTGCCGGGGGGGGGGGAAGAGAGGGCGGGGGGGGAAGAGAGGGCAGGGGGGGAAGGGAGGGCGGGGGGGAAGGGAGGGCGGTGCGGAGGGAGGGCGGGGGGGAAGGGAAAGCGGGGGGGAAGGGAGGGTGGGGGGGCGGGGGGGGCGGGCGGGGGGACGGCGGGGGGGGAGGGGGAAGGGAGGGCGGGGGGGAGGGGGGCCAAGGGAGGGCGGGGGGGGGAAGGGAGGGGGGGAAGGGGAAGGGGGGGAGGGGAGAGGGGAAGGGGGGGAGGGAGGAAGGGAGGGCTTGAGGCTGAGAGACGGCCACGGCCACGACCGGTTGCCGGGGTAACCCTGCCGCGCCGCCCCACCCCGCACTCCCGAGAGCCCCGCTCTCGAAGCCCCAGCCGCCCCGCCCCGCACTCCCGAGAGCCCCGCTCTCCGAGCCCGCCCCGCACTCCCGAGAGCCCCGCTCTCCGAGCCCCGCCCCCCCCGGCCGAGAGCCCTGCTCTCCACGCCCCAGCCACCCCGCCCCGCACTCCCGAGAGCCCCGCTCACCAAGGCCGAGATCCGCACTCTCGAGAGCCCCGCCCGAGCCGAGCGCGGAACAGAGAGAGACGCCGCGTCTCACCTGCTCCTGCTGCGCGCGCACCCTGACCCTCGTGGCTGACGCCGTTGCCCCGGGTAATGTGACACGGGGGGGGCGGGGTGAGGAGCTTAGCAGAAGCCCAATTACCTAGCTCGGGCCTGGCTGGGCAAGAAAGGCCCAGGCTTTCAGGCCTAAGAAAAAAACAGGGAAAGGTAGGAAAAAGAATCTTCAGGTTAGAGAAAATATTTACAAATGAGTGATTTTTTTTAAAACAATTTAATAAATTCAATTTTATTTTGCTGGAAATGTATATTTGAAAAGAAAGACGCAGAAAGCAGGAAAAAGAATGGAAGCAAGATGGCGGCTACTCACCTCGGTTCAGAACGATAAGGCCCGCCCACACACGCACCGATTGGTCGACCGTCAGGTGACCAAAGCGTAAGATTGGTCAATTGTCCCGTCACTCGACCGTAGGAGGGCCCGGCCGCACGCGGCAGCAAGCTGGTGTACGATTGGTCGACCTCGAGGTCACTCTGTCACTAATGAGCGGATAATGAGATGCTAATGAGCGGAATGTTGAAGGTTTTTCGGATACCGCGGGCGCAATTTTTGTCCGGCCGAAACGTAAATACGCTTAAGACCGTTTTGGAAAGGTAAGCTTTCTTTCGACGTAACGCACGCGTAGGTACGCTCTATAACTTTCGAGCGCATAGCCGCCCAGACGCACACGTGCAGACAGACAGACAGAAGGACAGAAGGACAGAAGGACAGACAGATCGACCGATTTATATATATAGATATAATAATTTGAGACTCATTTTAGATATACTCAGAAAGATCATCTTCCGATTTGTCTGGGCTACACTTGAACTTACGATGCAGAGATCAATGAAGTGCTATAACACACATCTCTTTCTACCACATCATTTACTCATTTTTCAGAAGATGCACCGCCCAGGTAATATTTATTGTTAAAATATTTACGGGCTATTATAATTGTTGTAAATAAGTTAATTTGGCAAATTAAAATGATATTCACAATTTTTCTTAAATTATGAAAAAAGAGGTTTATTCAGGACACTAATACCAGAAAAGTACAGTGTCAGTGTAAACATTTTGCGCTGATTATTAGTGAATTTTAAACACTAATTGGTATGACACACTGCTTCTTGTCATTGTCCACTAAGTCAATTGAGTGAAAATTTACTGAATTAAAACCGAATCATCTTTTAATGAAGTATGATTTTACTGGTTACATTCAAGTGCAATTAAATCAAATTGACTTTCTTAAATGTTCTTTTTATAAACTGTAGAAAGAATCACTGACAGATATTTAGAAGATTGGATGGTACAGTGACACTGCTTTTCATTCTCTGTAAGCTGTTTGCATTGACTGAAAGTTTCCTCTCCTTTTCTGGCTGTAATTCTTACACTGAGCCAATTTGGGACATCTCCGCCTAATCCGTACTGGAATCGGCCCACAACGTATAACTGACCACAAATGGACAGCAGTGTGTTTTCTGTCTTAGCTGTGCTGTTTTACTGTGCGTGCGTTTCAGTCTGCTCTATTTTAACGTAGTTGTCAACCCAATTAAAAGCTTTAACCTTTAAATAACTTTAAATAGCACACAAAGGAAATTAAAGCCATAAATTGGCAATCTCAGTCAATGAGGCCATGAGGATGGCAGTTTGGGAAGTAGAAAAATTCACACCGGTGCGGATGGAAGTGCTCTTCTGAGATTGAGGTCACAAGCACATTGGAATATACTTTGCTTGATGGGCACCTGAAATTCAAAAAGAAAAGGTGTGTCATTTCTCAGTGCTTACTTAGATAAGCACACGTAGACCACCAGCAAGCAAGGTACATTTATTAATTAAATTAAGGAGTCGCTGTTCTTTTTCAGAGTGGAAATGGCTCCATAATTTTTATGCACTGCGCAATTTTATTCTGCCTGATAGAATGCTGGAAGCCCAAATATCTTAATAGAATTTTGCTTGTGGCATTAATAACACTGATCCATGTGCAAGGCACTGGGGCGTTGGTGCATTGCAAGGCAGTCCAAAGTTTGATGTTTTTCATTCCATTGCCACAAAAGCAGATGCAATGTATTTGGCAGCAAGTTTAAGAAATAAACCCGAAGAAAAGCATTCAAAGAAAAATAATTATCTTGATCTTTCTAATGACAGTTTCCGTAGTCACCCATTCCCCGCATGCAGAATGGGAAATAGACGATTACCCAGGCTGACATGAGCATCAAATGATAAAAAGAAGGAAACACGTAGACGTAGAATGAGATGCTGCAGTGTAATGGAGAAGCAGCTAAAGGAAGTCACCATGATCTGGCATGATGCTGTGATTACAAGTTAGATCAAAATCTGATGGAGAACGCTTATGGTCTCAAATTACTTAAGTGCTGCAATTGCATTGAGACTTTCCCAACTGAACTTCTATTCCCTCCGAATGCCATAAATCTATTTTTTTAAAACAAACAGCAACAAATGTATTGGAGAGAAAACAGCCACAGTTCCCTCCCCTTATTTCTATTTAGTTACTCCTGCTGGAGAGTGCATATGTGTAGATGTCAGATAAAGATAGGATCAGGCTCAACTGTGATGGTCCTTACAGCTGATACTTGTAGCACTCTGTCTCAGCTTACATGTCAGAAATGGCCACTTTGCTGAGATAATGGAGGCTGGCTGGCAGCAATATAGAAGATAGGAGCAGGAGTAGGCCATTCGGCCCCTCGAGCCTGCTGCGCCATTCAATGTGATCATGGCTGATCATCCAAATTCAGTACCCCGTCCCTGCTTTCTCCCCATACCCCTTGATCCCTTTAGCCTTAAGAAATATATCCAACTCCTTCTTGAATATATTTAATGAATTGGCCTCTACTGCCTTCTGTGGTAGAGAATTCCAAAGGTTCACTGTTGTGTATGTACCTTTAAGAGAGAACTGATTTTATACTGTGGCACCGGCAGTGGCCACACCTGTATATAAAGCCATAGCAGGCTTCTGTACTTTCAGTTTAAGCTTACCCTCTGTTCAGTAAATACCTGTTATTATTGTTCTCCTGCAGTCCGTGTTTTATTGATACTTGGACACTACACTGGCGACGAGCAGGTTTGAACTCACCTGCAGTACTGCATCAACTCACGGGGATCTTTCCCTGAAAAGAAGCTTCTTGGAGGTCGAAGTCAGAGCAACGGGCATCGACTGTGGGCAACCGCCCAGGGATCCATCGGAGTTCGGAGAATTGCAGGGGAGGCTGTGGAGAGCTGGGCTTGGCTCCCCAGTCGAGGTGTTCCAGCAAATCGTGCTGGTAGCAGGTAGTGCACTGACTCTTCCGGACTGCGGCGGGCTCGGGTTCGATCGAGCGGCTCTGCAAAGGGGCCGTGCAGCATCGTCGGGAGGAAAAGAGAGAGAGAGAGGGTGGAGCGCACAGGGTGCGGTCGGTGCTCAAGAACCGGGAAGCGTAGAGAAAATAAAACGAGGGGAAGGAAAAGTGAGATGCGCCGAAGCCACAGGTTGCCGCCATTACCCTGTAGAACGCTAGGAGCAGCGTGGCAGCAAGGGGAAGAAGGAAAAGCGCGGGAGGCGCCATTTTATTCCATTGGGGAAGAAGAAAAAGCGCGGGAGGCGCCATTTTAAACCACCCAAGATGCCGAAGAGTGGCAGTATCACTGCTTTCGACAATGAGGTAGAAGACTGGACCACGTATGTGGAAAGAATTGAAGTGTACTGCAAGGCAAATGAGGTGGCCGATGGAAAGAAGGCATCGGTATTATTAAATTTGATGGGCGCGAGAACGTACGGCCTATTGCGGAATTTAATTAGCCCAGCTAAACCAATGGAGAAAAGTTTTGAAGTGATTGTTAATATCTTACAGGAACACCTATACCCTACACTGCTGCTGATAGCAGAAAGATTCAAGTTCCATAAAAGAAACCAGCACAAAGATGAGAGCAATGCTGACTATCTTACGGAACTACGCAAGTTATCGAAGCACTGCCAGTACGGAGCAGGACTGGCAGACACCTTAAGGGATAAGTTTGTCTGCGGGCTCCAGAGTGAAGGAACCCAGAAATGACTACTTTCGGAAAAGGACCTGAAGCTAGAACAGGCTTTCAGCGTGGCAGTATCCTACGAAGCAGCAGCACGGGGAGCTGCGGAAATACAACAGAAACCACAAGAATACAGTGCTAACGAAATAGCATATGGAGCAGAAAAGTGCTATTGCTGCGGCAGAACAACCCATGATCAGAAGGACTGCTGGTTTAAGGACAAAGTATGCAGGCAATGTGGGAAAATGGGACATATAGCAAGAGTCTGCAGGTCGGGAAAGAAAACCAACACTAAAAGAACTACTAAGGAAAAGTACAAGAAAGTAAAAAAAATGACAGACAGTAGTTCAGATGCTCAGGAGAGTGATAATGACTCCGGGAACAGGAGACTAAGTTGTCTAAAGTCACACAACGTGATCGCAAAGGAGGATCACCGAACCATTTGGGTCACCCTCATGATAGCAGGGTCCCAAGTAAAGATGGAATTGGACACAGGATCAGCCCTAACTGTCATGAATCGACGAGACTATGAGCGGCTATTCTCACACATACCCTTGAAGGACACGTCCATTGTATTGAAGACATACACGGGGCAAAAAGTCTACCCCAGAGGAAAAATAAGGGTGCCAGTTAAATACAACGGCAAGGAAACACAGAAACTGTATCTATATATACTACAAGATGGAGGACCACCATTATTGGGACGTGAATGGATCCGAAAAATACAATTGGATTGGCATTCCATTCAGGCGCTAACTGTGACCGACAAAAAGGATGACGACGTCACATCTGGACGACTGTCAAAAATTTTAACTGACGCAAAAGAGGTGTTCCAACAAGGACTTGGGACTCTAACAGGAGTAATGGCAATGATAAAAATTGAAGATAACGCAAACCCAAAATTTTTTAAGGCCAGACCGGTACCGTACGCGATCTGCCCAGCCGTTGAAGCAGAGCTGGAGAGTCTGGAGCGTTCGGGTGTGCTGTCCAAGGTGGACTGGAGCGAGTGGGCCACACCCATTGTTCCTGTAATGAAGAAATCATTGAGCAGCACGCCTGGGGAACCGAAGAAGGTTCGCATCTGTGGGGACTTCAAGGTAACTGTGAACCCAGTCCTGCACACAGTACAATATCCACTTCCATGGATAGAAGATATTTTCGCCTCACTATCTGGAGGGAAACACTTTACGAAGATTGATCTGGCCCAAGCGTATCTACAAATGGAGGTGGAAGAAGCATCTAGGAAATACCTCACGATAAACACTCACAAAGGTCTTTAGCAGTACAACCGACTGGTATTCGGGGTAGCATCAGCCCTGGCTATTTGGCAGAGGGCGATGGAACAAGTCCTGCAAGGGATCCCGGGGACCCAGTGTTATTTGGACGACATCCTGGTTACGGGCGAAAATGACAGTGAGCACCTTGCCAACCTGGAGCAGGTGCTCACTAGATTACAAGAATATGGGCTACGAGCCAACCGCCCCAAATGCGAGTTCTTCAGGAGACAAATCTCGTATTGTGGCCACATGATTGATAAGGAAGGGTTGCATAAGTCCCCAGACAAGATTGAGGCAGTAGTCAAGGCTCCAGCACCGGAAAATGTGTCACAACTGAGGTCGTTCCTCGGGTTGGTGAACTACTACCATAAGTTCTTGCCGAATTTATCTACAATTCTGCACCCACTGAATGCCCTGCTGCAAACTGGAGTAACATGGAAATAGAGTGATGAGTGTAAGCGTGCCTTTCAGAAATGTAAATGCCTAATCACTTCAAAAGAAGTATTGGCCCACTACAATCCAACACTACCGATTCGGTTGGCATGTGATGCGTCTCCCTACAGCATTGGAGCGGTGCTGTCACACAAATTCCTTGACGGTTCAGAGAGGCCAATAGCCTTTGCGTCGCGCTCGTTAACCTCAGCCGAGCGTAACTACGCCCAGATTGACAGGGAGGCCCTCAGCCTGGTGTGGGGGGTGAAGAAGTTCAATCACTATCTGCACGGGCAGAAATTCATCCTACTGACTGATCATCAGCCTCTGGTCTCCATTTTTACCCCAAAGAAGGGCGTTCCGGTGATGACGGCGCAACGGCTGCAAAGATGGTCACTTTTTCTAGGGGCACATCAGTACGACATAGAGTACAAGGGTACGAAACAGCATGGAAATGCTGATGGGCTGTCGTGCCTACCGTTGCCTACGGTGGAGGAAGCACCTGCAGTGGACCCTGTTGAGATATTCCATTCGACCATAGTCGAATGTCTACCTGTTACAAACTCATGTATAGAGAAGGAAACCCAAAATGACCCGACACTCTCTCGGGTTTATGATTTGACGGTGAAGGGATGGCCAGCACATGGCGACTCACTGTTGCCACCATTCTCGCCAAGGAGAGAACAGCTGTCAGTGTGCCGGGGGACCTTGATGTGTGGATCCCGAGTGGTAATTCCACCCAAGTTGAGAGATAGAGTGCTCAATGAGCTTCATGAGGGTCATCTGGGAGGGGTAAAAATTAAGAGCCTAGCCAGGGCATTTGTGTGGTGGCCGGGAATCGATAAAGAAATCGAGGATATGACCAAGAGATGCATAGGATGCCAGAAGGTCCAAAACGCTCCACCACAGGCCCCGCTACACCCATGGGAGTGGCCCTCATCTCCATGGCAACGGGTACACATTGATTTTGCTGGTCCATTTATGGACTCAATGTTTTTAATCGCCGTGGATGCCCATTCGAAATGGCCAGAGGTCATCAAAATGTCCTCCACCACCACGGAGAAAACTATTGCAGTCCTACGGACCATCTTCGCCAGGAATGGCTTGCCAGAACAGATTTGCTCTGACAATGGACCACAGTTTGTGTCCGAGGATTTCCGGAGGTTCCTGAGGAATAATGGGGTGAAACATTACACATCTGCCCCATATCATCCAGCCACAAATGGATTGGCTGAGAGGTTTGTTCAGGCCTTTAAAAAGGCAATAAAGGTGATGTATAACGACGACATACCACTACAACACAAGGTGGATAATTTCTTGTTTGCTTACCGGAATGCGACACATGCAGTCACCACCAAGCTCCAGCCATAATGTTCTTCAACCGAAGGCTAAGATGTCGCCTGGATTTGTTCAAACCAAACATAAGACGAGATGTTGAGGATAAGCAATTCCAGCACATCAATGAGAAGCCAACCAGGAGCTTCAAGATAGGGCAACCAGTCTTGGCCCGCGACTACCGAACAGAAAAATGGCAGCCAGGAACGATATGCACACAGCAGGGACCACTAATGTACACAGTGGACATTGGAGAGAGCATCGTGAGATGCCGTGCTGACCAGATTCTAGAGTCACAGGAACAAGCCAAACCCATACCACGAGCATGTGCACCTGGTAATGAACCCGAAGTACAGATTGCGTCTACCTCAGAATCAGTGGTATTGGAAGCTGATGAACCAACCAATGACAATGAGCCAGAATCGACTCCGCCGCAAGAACAGGATACTCGAGAAAGGCGCTATTCAATCAGGATCAGGAAGCCTCCTCAAAGACTGAACTTATAAATGATTATTTCAGTTGATGTATATAGTACAGAGAAAATTGTAATTGTAATTAGTTATTATTTAATTGTTAAATGAATGTTATGTACTGTTTATCTAAAAGGGGAGGAATTGTTGTGTATGTATCTTTAAGAGAGAACTGATTTTATACTGTAGTACCGGCAATGACCACACCTGTATATAAAGCCATAGCAGGCTTCTGTACTTTCAGTTTAAGCTTACCCTCTGTTCAGTAAATACCTGTTATTATTGTTCTCCTGCAGTCCGTGTATTATTGATACTCGGACACGACATTCACCACTCTCTGGGTGAAGAAATTCCTCCTCATTTCTGTCCTAAATGGCATATCCTTTATCCTTAGACTGTGACCCCTGGTTCTGGACTCCCCGACCATCGGGAACATCCTTCCTGCATCTAGTCTGTCCAGTCCTGTCAGAATTTTATAAGTTTCAATGAGATCCCCTCTCACTCTTCTAAACTCCAGCGAGTACAAGCCCAATCAACCCAATCTCTCCTCATACGTCATTCCTGCCATCCCAGGTATCAGCCTGGTAAATCTTCGCTGAACTCCTAAAACTGTATCCCAACATAAGTCAACACTTTCACTTGTTTTATTTCTATTTCTGTTTTAATATTTTATAAGTTAAATTATATATTACAAAAAAAAACATAAGAAATATTGGCGAAGCTGTATAGTGACTAGATTTTGTTGAGGAACATTTAAAGTTCCAATGAATCATTTTCTTTGTACACTAACTGCATGATTGTCAGGTTTTCACAAAATTTCTAGGCAGCTGGTCAAAAAATTGGTATGTGTTGCGCCCATTACTCAGGTGTAAAATGGGCACAACGACGATAAATTTAGCAGTGAGACGGCACACACCCAATCTGCATATGTGTTTGGGCCACATCTAAATTCATCAGCCTTGTTTTTTAGGCATTCTAGGCAGCTGCCTAAAACGGGTGTTAAGCCCCTCATTAATATGTGCAAAGGGTCTAATACTTGTTTAAGGACCCCTCTTGGAAGTTGGTTTCCAATGAGCGGAGCCAGGACAGTTCCGCTCAGGACTCTTCAGTGGCCGCCACAAACAGGTATGTTTTTAAAAATATATATTTTTTTTTTAAACATTGCTGTGGAGCCAATAGGAGCAGGATTGCACCCCAATCTCATAGTATGCGAGGCAAGTGGCACGATATTCATTCTGTTCAAATGGGCGAGTTGCCCATGGAGGCACGACAGGTGCCGGCAATTCACCCAATTAATATTAATGAGGGCCCTAGGCTTAATTCCGGTCCGACCTCAGGCCTCCTGGTTCGGGCACGTGTTGCAGCCTGCTTTGTGCCCAAAACTGAGCACGACGAATTTCTATCCCTATATCTTGTTTCGAATATCTGCTGTAGATACTTTCTCAATTTCAGTAGTGTCAGTTCCTCCTGTAAGTGGTCTGATCACCTTACTTTTATGGGAGTTGACTCACACTGAGCTAAGTCTGCTTGATTGATAATGGAACCCAAGAATGAAACCCTTTTTTGACCTGAACTAGATATCCAAGTCTTTTGTACCTGTTTTTCTTCAAACTCTCTGAAGCAAGACTGAGTTATCGCTGGATGGGGCAAGATTTGATTTATATTGTTAAATTGCTTCATTCCATAGTAAGCTATGATCTGGTTCCCTTAGTTTAATTAGTAAAACTTATCCTTGTACAATGATAACCTGTCTTCCGTAAATCATCTTACTCAGACAGATTAACCCTTCTGCGTAATGAATACTTTGCATCTGTCTTCACAGAAGAGAGGGACGATGTAAACATTGTAGTTAAGGAGGAGGAGTGTGAAATATTAGATGGGATAAACATAGAAAGAGAAGAAGAATTAAGAGATTTAGCATCTTTGAAAGTAGATAAATCACCAGACCCAGACGAAATGTATCCCAAGCTGTTAGGAGAGGCAAGGGAGGAAATAGCGGAGGCTCTGACCATCATTTTCCAATTCTCTCTGGCTACAGGTGTGCTGCCAGAAGACTGGAGGACTGCTAACGTTGTGCCATTGTTTAAAAAAGGAGAAAGGGATAGACCGAGTAATTACAGGTCAGTCAGCCTAACTGGCCTGTAATTAATCAAGGTACCTCATTAATCATGGATTTGTTAAGGGAAGGTCATGTCTGACTAACTTGATTGAATTTTTTGAGGAGGTAATGCATTTGGGGAGGTCTAACAAGGCAAGGGAATACACAATAAATTGTAGGATACTGAGAAATGTAGAGGAATGTAGAGGGACCTGGAGTGCATGTCCACAGATCCCTGAAGGTAGCAGCACAGGTAGATAAGGTGGTTAAGAAGGTATATGGGATACTTTCCTTTATTAGCCAAGGCATAGAATATAAAAGCAGAGAGGTTATGCTAGAACTATATAAAACACTAGTTAGGCCGCAGCTAAAGTACAGTGTACAATTCTGGTCACCACATTACAGGAAAGATGTGATTACACTGGAGAGGGTACAGAGGAGATTTACGAGATGTTGCCAGGACTGGAGAATTTTAGCTATGAGGAAAGATTGGATAGGCTAGGATTGTTTTCTTTGGAACAGAGGAGGCTGAATGGCGACCCAATTGAGGTGTATAAAATTATGAGGGGCCTAGATAGAGTGGATAGGAAGTTCCTATTTCCCTTGGCAGAGCGGTAAATAACCAGGGGGCATAGCTTTAAAGTAACTGGTAGAAGGATTAGAGGGGAGTTGAGGAGAAATTTTTTCACCCAGAGGGTGGTGGGGGTCTGGAACTCACTGCCTGAAAGGATGGTAGAGGCAGAAACCCTCATCGCATTTAAAAAGTATTTGGCTATGCACTTGAAGTGCCATAACCTGCAAGGCTACGGACCAAAAGCTGGGAAGTGGGATTAGGCTGGATAGCTCTTTCTCAACCAGTACAGACACAATGGGCTGAATGGCCTACTTCTGTGCCGTAAATTTCTACGATTATATCATTCATTCTATTCTACAGTCTAAGGCAGAACATCCTCTCCTTGCAGTCCCCTCTCTTTCACAACATTTTGCTACCTGATTACCTGTACAGTGTCCCATTACCAAAAGCCAGACAGCCTCTTCTTAACCACTGCTTCACAGACAGAAGGGTTTTCCATAATAATGGGCGAGGGATATTTTTATGATTGCCCAAACAAGCTAACAAACACTTTATTGTTTAGAAATAGTGAAATACTGCAGATGTTAGAAATCTGAAAAAAAAACTGAAAAATTATGGAAGCACTCAGCAGGTCTGGCATTTGTGTAGAGAACAGATAGAGAAAGAAAGAAAGACTTGCATTTATATAGCACCTTTCATGACCACCGGACGTCCCAATGCACTTTACAGCCAAATAAATACTTTTTGGAGTGTAGTCACTGTTGTAATGTGGCAACCAATTGCACACAGCAAGCTCTCACAAACAGGAATGTGATAAAAACCAGATAATCTGTTTTACTAATGTTGATTGAGGAGTAAATATTGGCCAGAACACTGAGGTAACGCCCCTGCTCTTCCTCGAAATAGTGCCATGGGATCTTTTACATCCACCTGATCGAGCAGATGGGACCTCGGTTTAACGTCTCACCCTAAAGACGTCACCTCCGACAGTGCAGCACTCCCTCAGCACTGCACTGGAGTGTCAGCCTAGATTTTTGTGCTCAAATCTCATGAGTGGGACTTGAACTCACAACCTTCTAACTCAGAAGCAAGTATGCTCCCCACTTTTATTTTTAATGTACTTTATTGAACATTAAGAACATTTACAACATCATGATCATTTCATTGTATGATACAAATCAATTTTGCCGCTCTGCACAGCCATTCCGCCACCACATTTTAACATCAAAACCTGAAGTTTAATTTGTCCCCTGTAACATATATTAATCGATTGTACTTTAAAAATTGGTGGTAAAATACTATCCTTAAATTCCTTTCTGAATAAAACATCCACAGAGCCTTATAATGATCTTTTAGCTTATATTTAAAATACTCTTTTAGATTGATTCTCCTCCCCTTAAAAAACAGAGCATTCCTTCTTTGCACAATCACGAATCTAGCCAAACTGAACATTAAATTAATTGCCGCTCCGCTAGACTCGGGCAGACTCTCCTGCAATCCCCATCTCAAAATTGAGTCCCACGGGATTCCCATTCTCGCTCTTCGGTCCCCACCCAGCAAAAAAGCTTCACACAACTGTCGAACATAGTACTTAAAGTCATTTAACTACGGACATAACACTAGTACATGGGACAGAGTCTCATCCCGTGTCCCACACACTGGGCAAGTTGCCGCCTCCACTCGTCCAATCTTGCACAAGACCGTCATGGTAAAAATCCGGTTTTGAGCCAATTTGAAATCCAGTTCAATCCATTCTGGACATTTAAAATTTGCTCACACTCCCTTCCAAATCCTGTTGAAGTCCAGCTGTGGGTATATACTCTGCCAAAACTCCTGACCAGCAGGTGTCTTGAATCTCCATTCTCTAAATACCTCATAGAAATCTCGAGTATTACAGTTGTCAAATTGGACCAACTCTCCCCCTTTCTCCAGCAGAGAGCTTGGAAAAGCAGGACGCATTTTACTTCCTTTGGAGATTTCCGCATTTATTTCTTCCATCCAATCCTGTGGCATTGCCCTCACAATCTTCTCATACATGATTCCTATTGCTTTTTCCTTTACCTCCTGATCCTCCTCCCACACCATGTCCCTCACTATCGCTTCCGGCAACCAACCTAGAATTACCTCGTATAATACATCTTTCACAGATATAATCCCAGCTTTTATAAAAGCTTGATTAAATAAAATCTCTCCTTCGATGTTGACCCACCTGTTCAAAAATAAGGGCTGTTCTAAAAATTCCTCAGCCCCCTTGGGCATAAACTGCACACTTTTAAAAATTGGGCCCAAGTCTTTGCAACCCCCTTATAAAACCTAGGGAGAAGTTTAATTGATTTCAAAAACATATTATTGTATTCCATATACAATATCCCCTGCCCTCCTATCCCACTTCATTTTAAAAAATGCTCAAAACAACTCTTCCAAAAACTTGTATTTGACTTCTGCAGAAATCTCTTCACCCATTTGATTCTAAAGGATTTTTTCTTCAAATCAGTATCTGGGAAATTGAGTCCTCCCTGATTTCTCCGTCCAATGATGGTATTGTAAGCCACCAAGGCTGGTTTCCCTTCCCATAAAAACCTCACACAAGCCCCTCGGATGGACTTTTCCACCCACTCAGGAATATCCTCCACCGTCAATAAGTACCATAGCTTAGATAGCAGGAGAGCAGACACCACTGTCGCTCTTCCTTGCACTTTCAACCACCTTCTTTCCCATCTTCCCAAAATCTTTTTAATTTTCATAACCTTCGGTTCCCAATTTAATCGCTCCACTTCTTCCCTGTCTTTCTTGCACCCCATATGCACCCCCAGAACTTCCAAAACCTCCACCACCTTAAAGGGACATTCCCCCAACCATTCCCCCCTACTCCTCCCTGCAACCAGGCATTGGGACTTACTATAATTCACTCTGGCTCCTGAAGCTCTACAATATTCCTCCACTACATCCATAGCTTTCCTCACTGACTCCCCATTTCTCAATGTTAAGGTTGTGCCATCTGCATATTGGTGTATCACTGACACCAGCCCAGAACTGGGGACCACAATCCCAACTACACCTTTTTTCTTTCGCATCATGTAACCTAATGGTTCTGCTACCAATGTGTACAACAATGGGGACAGGGGACAACCCTGTCTCACTGATCTCTGTATCGGAAAATACTTGGATAAAAAACCATTACATTTAACACAGCTAAATATGTTTGAATACAAAATCCTTATCCGCTGAATTAAATTTTCCTTGAAACCAAATGCTTCCAAAACCTTCAATAAAAACTCATGACAGACCCTATCAAAGGCTTTCTCTTGATCTATCTTTAATACATAAGCCTCCCTCCCACTCTCTTCCATGAGCTCTATCGCATCTCGGATTGAGACCACAGAGTCTGCGATGTCCCAGCCTATGACTCCATAGGACTGAGAGAGCAAAACTATCTGCGGTAACACCTCCTTCAAACGATTTGCCATAACCCTCGCCAAGATCTTATAATCCACATTTAATAATGTGATGGGCCTCCAATTCTTCAGATCCTGTCTATCCCCTTTATTTTTATATAAGTTAAGCTTATGATACCTCTCCTCATAGATGGGGCCAGGCTTCCCTCAATTTTAATTTCCTTAAAAACTTCTAAGAGCAATGGACTTAAAATCTCAAAAAATTCTTTATAAAATTCTGCACTTAGTCCATCGGACCCTGGGCTTTCCCCCCCTGCTTCATTCCACTTATTGCTACTTTTATTTCCACTAATCCTATTTCTTTGTCACACATGCTTCTCTCATCCTCCTTTAAACCCTCTTCAATAAAAGCAGTAACCTTCTCCATCGCCAAATTGGAAATGTCTTCTTTTGTATATAACTCTTGATAAAAGCTGCTAGCCACCTCTAAAATCTCCCCACTTTCATGAATGATCTTCTCCCCAACCTTCAACTCTTCAATTAACGATAATCTCTGTCGCAGCTTCTCTTGCTCTAGAAAATATCGAGTGCATCTTTCGCCCTCCAATGCACCTCTAGCCTTTGCACGGAGAATGGCCCCCTTGCATTTTTCAGCTTGCAATAATTCCCACTCTTCCTTTAGCACCCGGAACTTAGTCTCTGCTCCCTTATTCCCTCCGTCAACTGCTTTACAGACATCCGTAAATCTTTTGTTTATATTCTCTTCTCAACGCCGGTTAGCTGCCGCCCTCTTTTTCCCATAACGTACCAAAAAAACTTTTACTTCATATTTGAAATTGTCCCACCAAACTCTTCTTTCTTTCAAGAACAAAGGTTCCTTCTGAGCATTCTTTATTATATTTATAATCCCTTCTTTATAAGCAATTTATTTCAGGTATTGATTATTTAAAATCCACACCCCTGAACCAATCTCAACTCTACAGTTCCTAATTCTAAGAACCAAATCCGAGTGATCACTAAAAAATACTTTTTTATAATAAATCTCCATCACCTCAGAACTTAACCCTTCCCGCATTAACACAAAATCTATTCAGCTCTGTTTTAAAACATCACCCACCCAACCTGATCTGGAGAACTCCCTTTTTATGGGGTTCCGGTCCCTCCATAAGTCTCTCAAATTTAAAGTTGCCATCATTTTTACAATCATCCCTCTGGAGTTATCATCCTTAAAGGTCATCTGGGCTGAAATGTCCATCCGAGATAAAAATACATTAAAATCCCCCACTATACAAGGATTTTCCACCTCTGCCGCTTCAGCGAATAACCCCTGAAAAAACTCGCGACGCTTGCAATGGTCATTCGGTGCATAGATATTAAAGAGATCGCAATTAACACCCTCCATTTTTACCCTTAGCAATAAAAATCTCCCCTCAGTGTCCTTGTCCATCAAGGCAATGTTCTCTTTTATGGACGGACTCACCAAAACAGCCACCCCTCTACGGTTATTGTTTGCATAACTTGCAAACACCTCTCCCTTCCAAACCTTCTGAAATCTTTCTAGGATATCCTCATCCCAAAAGGTTTCTTGCAGACACAAGAAGTCTGTACCTTTAAAACCCTGCAACAACTGCTGCAATTTCTTCTCACCCCTCAGTCCGTTCACATTAATCGAGACCAATGTAATCATGGCTCCAAAGAAGGGAAGTATGCCTGATAATCTCCCCATCATTTAATCTCTGGCCCTTCCCTCCTCACATGCTCCTTCCTAACTTTTCAGCCAGCTGTTGCTTTTTCCTGCAGCCTCCGACTCTTTTTCACCTCCTGTTTGAACCTTCCCTGCTGTTTCAGCCTCTTCCTTGCATTAAGTTTGGGCCCAGGAGCTGCCCTTTCTCCCTCCTTCTGCCCCTCACTAACCTTTCCCTTTCCACATGATGCCACCCCACCCCTGACTTCCATGTCTCTGTCCCCCTCTAATTCCTCACTCTCAAGCTCTTCTGCAACCCTCTGTGCCTGCTCTCCATCAGATACATAATCCTGCTCCCCGTCAGACACATCATCTCCCATAGTCTTCCTGCTATCACGGTTTCTCCAACAGTGCCGCTGCCTTCGACCTCATCTCCACCTCTGACCCTTGCTCCCTGATCCTTCTCTCTATGGGACAATGGTGCACCTATATTGTTCCCTTCTGGCGTCTTTGTCTCACCGATCCCGTCCTGCTGCCCCTTTAAGGCTCCTGCCTCTTGCACCCTCTCCTTGTCTTGCCCCCTCCTGCTCACTGAGATGTCCAACTCCCCGTCTTTCTTTGGAGTACTTACATTTACCATGCACCCCGCTCCCGCCTCCTCTCCCCCCGCGGGCACCAGATTCTTTAGGGAGAGCTGAACCATATTAAGGCTCAAGTCTGCACTCGACCCTTGCTGCCCGCTGCTGTCTTTGTTCTTTTCCACTGTACTTGGTGTGTTTTCCACCATCTCCATCCTGTTCTCTGCTCCGCAATTTTCTGCCTCTTCCTGTGCTCTTTTCTCCTTCAATTTACCAGCTGTGTCCTCCGACTGCTCCGCTCCTCCGGCCATTCCACTCACATCTCCTGCTCCTTCTCCCATCTCCTCATCACTCATAGAGTTTCCTTCTGCCTCACACTCACAGTGGGTGGGGCCTTTGTGACACACCCCACAGCTCACCGCCTTGCAGCTCCGAGCGATGTGTCCAGACTCGCCGCAATTATGACAGTACAAGTCTGGACAGTTTCTTACAAGATGGTCGTGTCCAAGACAATAATAGCAAAACTTCACTTGGTTATCATGCAGCACTCGAAAGTGCTGCACTCCTTCCAGTGTCTCGAATTTCATGCTGTACGGTAATGACCTCACCTCCTCTGGGAACCGTACCTCTACGTAATGGGTTCGATCTGCTACCCGTGTTCCTGGATAGTACCTCCTCTTTATTGCTGAGCAAATTTTAATGTCCCACGACTCCAACTTTTTGATTAGCACTTTGTCCTCAATATAAACTGGCAAGTTTAAGAATGAAACCACCACCTCTTCCAAATATAGCAGAGATACCTCCAAGAACTTATCGCCAACTTTCAGACTGAGTAAAAGTCTTTCCACCTCCTCTCGGACACTGACCGTCACCTCGAACCCAACATTCGGCTTTGGTCGGCAGGCAAAGCAGCCTCCCTCGCCACAGTCCTCATGTACCACTTGGATAATATCCCAAGTTCATATCTCCTTATCCTCGCACTGAACCAGCACCGTGTTTTCTTTTCCAAACCTCCTGGGGTCCCGGCCCAAATCTTTGGGCCTTTTTCTTTCCCTTCCAACCACAGTTTCTTCCCTAATTAAATTCCTCTTGGGAACACTGTCCTCTGAGGGGCCCAGCACTCCGGACCCCTCAGCAGCCATCTGGCTGTTTTTGTGGGCCAAAACAGCCCTAAAACCTGAAAACAAAAACCCCAAAACCCACCACCAACTTTTTACAAACTCACTCCAACTCCCTGCTGCAATCAGGCAACCAGTAACACCTGGTTCACTCCTAGCCTCTCCCACCTAGAGAGTGCTACCCACTGAGCCATGGCTGACACTCAACTCAGCATGAACTGGTCCATGGTCAGGGTCAGGATGGTGTGACTATGAGTGAGGCAGGTATGGGGATCCAAGAGGTAGTGTTGGAGTAACCGCAGCTCTTGCTCTTGTCCAACAGGTTCGAGGCTCTTACTCCCTGTGAGGACGGGAACAGGGACTGCGGGGAGGATGAGCAACCTGGCCACAGCACCATGGAACGAGGGGCCATTCAAGTGGGAGGAGTAAAAATAAATGTTGTAGTGGTAGGGGATAGTATCATTAGGGGGATAGATAGGGTTCTTTGCAACCGAGAGCGAGAGTCCCAAAGGTTGTGTTGCCGGCCCGGTGCCAGGGTTAAGGACATCTCCTCTGGGCTGGAGAGAAACTTGGAGTGGGAGGGGGAGGATCCGGTTGTTGTGGTCCATGTTGGTACCAACGACATAGATAGGACAAGGAAAGAGGTTCTGCTGAGGGAGTATGAGCAGCTAGGGGCCAAATTAAAAAGCAGAACCACAAGGGTAATAATCTCTGGATTACTACCTGAGCCACGAGCAAATTTGGCTAGGGTAAATAAAATCAGAGAGTTAAATGCATGGCTCAAAGACTGGTGTGGGCCGAAATGGCCTCTATCTGCACTGTGGGGTTTCTGTGAAATGGGTTTTGCTTCTTGGGACACTGACACCAGTACTGGGACAGGAGAGAGCTGTTCCGTTGGGACAGACTTCACTTGGCTAGTGCTGGGACTAGAATCCTGGCGAATCGAATAACTAGGGCTGTAGAGAGGGCTTTAAACTAATTAGTGGGGGGGAGGTTTCAAGAGAGCAAAAAATAAAAATGTCAGCGGAGAAGGCAACAGGGCAAGGTAGCAGTGGGGGAATTAAAAACCAGAGCGTGTCAGGAAGGGACAGAATATATAAAGATAAAGGTAAAGTAGTAAAGGGGGTAAAAGCAGGACTAAATTGTCACAAAACATAATTAAAAGTTCTTTATCTGAATGCACGCAACATTCGTAACAAAATAGATGAGTTGACGGTACAAATAACTACACATGGGTATGATCTGGTGGCCAATACGGAGACATGGCTGCAGGATGACCATGACTGGGAACTAAACATCCAGGGGTATTTGACTATTAGGAAGGACAGACAGGAAGGAAAGGGAGGTGGGGTGGCTGTGTGATATACCTATCAATTAATTCAATGAAAAGCGACGAGTTAAGATAGTAACTATAGGTTTTTATTGGCTAAATAACAGAGCCCACCCTCGTGGGTGATCGGGTCCAACAAGGAGGAATACCAGCCAGTCGACCACCTTTATACCTGGGCAAGCAGGCGGAGCTATGGGCGGAGTCAGCTGTGGTCAGCCCAGGTATAACAGCGTGACAAGAGGTGACCTAGTGTAGTGATACAACAGTGTAAACAGTGATAACCATAGTGTAACGATGTAAACATAGTGTAACGATAGTGAACGATAAAAGTGGTTTACCACATTCACCCCTTGTTTAAATTTGAGTCCGGCGGGGTGAAGTGTACTACCAGTTCGGGTATGTCAGTCTGTCCGGAGGCCTCGTAAGTCTTTCTGATCGGCGCAGCAGCGGCGGCGGTGGTGCAGTATCCGATGTTAATGCTGGTGTCTGCGTGGTCGGCGAAGGCTCGTGGGGTTCCGGCATGCCGTCTACCTGGGCTGGATTTGGGGGGGTGGTGGGGGGTAACGGTGGTGTCTCAGGGGTGCCCGAGGGTGCAAGGTCTCATAAGGAGACTGTGTCCTCCCGCCCGTCTGGGTATGCCACATAGGCGTACTGGGGGTTGGCGTGCAGGAGGTCCACCCTCTCGACCAGGGGGTCCGTTTTATGGGCCCTCACGTGCTTTCGCAGCAAGACGGGCCCCGGAGAAGTCAGCCATGTTGGTAGCGAGGTTCCCGTAGTTGACTTCCTGGGGAAGACAAACATTCGTTCATGGGGGGTGGCGTTAATGGCCGTGCAAAGCAGTGACCGGATGGAATGCAGCGCTGCCGGGAGGACTTCCTGCCAGCGAGAGGTTGGGAGGCCCTTAGACTTTAAGGCTAAGAGAACGGCCTTCCAGACAGTCGCATTCTCTCTTTCCACCTGGCCGTTCCCTCGGGGGTTGTAGCTGGTGGTCCTGCTTGCAGCAATACCTCTCGCCAGTAGGAACTGGCGAAGTTCCTCGCTCATGAAGGATGAGCCCCGGTCGCTATGTATATAGTTCGGGAACCCGAACAAGGCGAAGAGGTCGTTCAGGCATTTGATGACCGTGGTACTGGTCATGTCTGGGCAGGGGAAGGCAAAGGGGAAATGGGAGTACTCATCAATGATGTTGAGGAAGTACACATTACGGTCAGAGGACGGGAGGGGCCCCTTAAAATCGATGCTCAACGCTCGAAGGGGCGGGTGGCTTTGATCAGGCTTGCTCTGTCCGGCCTAAAGAAATGCGGTTTGCATTCGGCACAGGTTTGGCAGTTCCTGGTCATGGTCCTGACCTCCTCGATGGAGCAGGGCAGGTTGCGGGCCTTAATGAAGTTGTAAAGTCTGGTGACCCCGGGGTGGCAGAGGTCGTTGTGGAGGGTCTGCAGTCTATCAATTTGCGCGTTGGCGCATGTACTTCGTGATAGAGCATCTGGGGGTTCGTTCAGTTTACCAGGCCGGTACAAGATATCATAATCATAGGTGGAGAGCTCGATTCTCCACCTCAAGATCTTGTCGTTCTTGATTTTGCCCCTCAGCTTGTTATTAAACATAAAAGCGACCGAACGCTGGTCGGTGAGGAGGGTAAATCGTTTGCCTGCCAGGTAATGCCTCCAGCATCGTACTGCCTCCACGATCGCCTGGGCCTCCTTCTCGACCGAAGTGTCGGATCTCAGGGCCCTGGAGGGTCCTTGAGAAGAAGGCCACAGGTCTCCCCGCCTGGTTAAGGGTTGCAGCTAGGGCGAAGTCGGATGCATCGCTCTCCACTTGGAAAGGGATAGACTCATCCACCGCGTGCATTGTGGCCTTAGCAATGTCTCCCTTTATGAGGGAGAAGGCTGCGCACGCTTCTGCTGTCAGGGGGAAGGAGGTGGACTTCATGAGGGGTCTGGCTTTGTCCGCATAATTCGGCACCCATTGGGCATAGTAGGCGAAGAGCCCCAGGGTTCTCTTCAGCGCCTTTGGACAGTGGGGGAGGGGAAGCTCCATGAGGGGGCGCATTCTTTCAGGGTCGGGGCCGATGACTCCGTTCTCTACTACGCAGCCGAGGATGGCAAGACGCGGGGTGTTAAACACACATTTCTCCTTATTGTAAGTGAGGTCCAGCCGTTGGGCCGTACGGAGGAATTTCTCCAGATTAACATCGTGGTCCTGCTGGTCGCGGCCGCAGATGGTGACGTTATCTAGATAAGGGAACGTGGCCTGCAGCCCGTTCTGGTCAACCATCCGGTCCATCTCCCTTTGGAAGACCGAAACCCCGTTGGTGACGCCGAAGGGAACCCTAAGGAAGTGGTAGAGGCGGCCATTCGCCTCGAAGGCGGTATACTGGCGGTCCTCAGGGCGGATAGGGAGTTGGTGATAGGCCGACTTAAGGTCGATGGTAGAGAAAACCCGGTACTGTGCAATCTGATTGACCATATCAGATATGAGGGGAAGGGGGTATGCGTCCAGCTGGGTGTACCGGTTTATGGTTTGGCTGTAGTCGATGACCAGGCGGTTTTTATTGCCGGTCTTAACGACTACGACCTGGGCACGCCAGGGGCTGTTGCTCCTCTCGATGATGCCCTCCTTCAGGAGGCGCTGCACCTCAGAGCTAATAAAAGCTCTGTCCCCGGCGCTGTACCGCCTGCTCTTGGTGGCGACGGGTTTACAGTCGCGGGTGAGGTTAGCGAACAGGGAGGGGGGCGGGACCTTGAGGGTGGATAGGCCGCAGGTGGTACGCGGTGGGCGGTTTAAAGGCTGCTGGTTGTCGACTGTGAGTGGGGGGAAGGGTCCACCGTATGCCAAAGTGACACTTTGAAGGTGGGATTGGAAGTCCAGCCCTAGTAGGACGGCAGCGCAGAGCTGGGGCAGGACGAGGAGTTTAAAATTTTTATACTCCGTGCCCCTAACCGACAGGGTCACAACACAGTAGCCGCTGATGTCAGTAGAATGGGACCTCGACGCCATCGAGATCCGGTTGCGCATTGGCCGGACAGTGAGGGAGTAATGGCTCACCGTGTCTGGATGGATGAAACTCTCCGTGCTTCCGCTGTCGAACAGGCAGGTCGTGGCGTGGCCATTTACTTTGATGTCCATCATGGACTTGGACAGGTGATGCGGGCGAGCTTGGTCCAGTGTGACGGAGGCTAGTGTATGGCTGAGCGAGCTGCTGTAGTCTGCGGGTGAGGCGGTGGTCGGGTCTGGAGACAAGGTGGCGGTCGAGTGTGGTGGGCAAAATGGCGGCGCCCACGACGTTGAATAAAATGGCGGAGAAGATGGCCGCCCCCACAACTCACATGAGGCACTGCTGGCGTCGGTGGCCTTGATCAAAGATGGCCGCCCCCACGACTCACACGAGGGGATACTGGCATCTGTGGCCTTGATGAAAGATGGCCGCCCCCACAACTCGCATGAGGCACTGCTGGCGCCTGTGGCTCTCCCCCTGCAGGCCTTCGCGAAGTGGCCTTTCTTGTGGCAGTCGGAGCAAGTCGCGTTTCTTGCAGGGCAGCGCGTCCTCGGGTGTTTCGCCTGGCCACAGAAGAAGCAGCCGGCGGCCCGATCGCGGGGCTCCGATGTCGCAGCCGGTACCGGGCGTGGCGGTCCCGATCGGTTCTGGGACGCCGACGCTGAGGTAGGTCCCAGAGGCGGCGGTGCGAGGGGTATTGCGGCCGGGGTCGGGCCCGAGTCCCAGGGTCGCGCAGCACAGTACCTGGAGTACGCCTCGAGGTCCCGATGGGCCACTTCCAGAGAGCGAGCGAGGGCTGCAATTGTATTCAGGTCGAGGTCCTTTGATTCGAGCAGTCTTTGCCGTGAGTAGTCGGACCGAAGGCCTTTCACGAAGGCATCGCGGATATTCCCTTCAGTATTTTCTGCAGCCGTTACAGCTTTAAAGTCACAGTCCCTGCCGAGCGTTTGTAGCGCCCGTAAAAATTCATCTACAGACTCTCCTGGCTGTTGCGAGCGGGATCTTAGGAGATGTCTGGCATACATAGAATTTACCGGGCTCCGGTACTGCTCTTTCAGCAGGTTGAGGGTGTCCTCGTATGTAGCAAGGTCCCGGATGAATGCAAATACTTTAGGGCTCACCTGGGCGGTCAGAACTCTTAGTTTGGATCCCGGAGGCACGCCGGATTCTCCCAGGTAGGATTCGAAACAGCTCAGCCAGTGTTCGAAGTCGAGGGCTGAGTTCGCTGCCTGTGGGTTTAGATCCAGGTACGGCGGTTGGAGGGCTCGCAGCCAGGCCGGCTGCTGTGGCTGTTGTAGCTGGCCATTTGGCTGGTCGTTTGGCTGCTCCGATCCACTCATTTCAAAATTTAGCCAATAAAATTGATATACCTATCAATTCATTCAATGAAAAGTGACGAGTTAAGATCGTAACTATAGGTTTTTATTGGCTAAATAACAGAGCCCACCCTCGTGGGTGATCGGGTCCAACAAGGAGGAATACCAGCCAGTCGACCACCTTTATACCTGGGCAAGCAGGCGGAGCCATGGGCGGAGTCAGCTCTGGTCAGCCCAGGTATAACAGCGTGAAAAGAGGTGACCTAGTGTAGCGATACAACAGTGTAAACAGTGATAACCATAGTGTAACGATATAAACATAGTGTAACGATAGTGAACGATAAAAGTGGTTTACCACACTGTGTTAATAAAGGATGGAATCACTGCAATAGTGAGAAATGATATTGGGTCAAAGGATCAGGATAGTGAAATGGTTTGGGTGGAGATGAGGAATAATAAGGGGAAAAAGTCACTAGTGGGTGTAGTCTATAGGCCTCCTAACAGTTGCAACTCTATTGGTAGGAGTATAAATCAGGAAATAGTTGGGGCTTGTAATAAGGGAACAGCTATAATCATGGGAGATTTTAACTTTCATATTGACTGGACAAATCAAATTGGGCAGGGCAGCCTTGAGGAAGAGTTCATAGAGTGCATTAGAGACGGGTTCCTTGAGCAGTATGTTACTGAACCAACCAGGGAGCAGGCAATCTTAGATCTGGTCCTGTGTAATGAGACAGGATTAATATAAAATGTCCTAGTAAAGGATCCCCTTGGAATGAGTGACCATAACATGGTTGAATTCCAAATTCAGTTGGAGGGTGAGAGAGTTGGAACTCAAACCAGCATACTAAGCTTAAATAAAGGAGACCATGAAGGTATGAGAGCAGAGTTGACTAAAGTGGACTGGGAAAATAGATTAAGGTGTAACACGTTACATGAGCAGTGGTATACATTCAAGGAGATATTTCACAACTTTCAAGAAAAATATATTCTACTGAGGAAAAAGGGGCATAAAAGAAAAGACAGCCATCCGTAGCTAAGTAAAGTAATAAAGGATAGTATCCCACTGAAAACAAGGGCATATAAAGTAGCCAAATCTAGTGGGAGGATAGAAGATTGGGAAGCATTTAAAAGCCAGCAAAGAATAACTAAAAGATTAATTAAGAAAGGGAAGATAGATTATGAAAGTAAACTAGCAAAAAATATAAAAACAGATAGCAAGAGTTTCTACAGTTATATAAAAAGAAAAAGGGTGGCTAAAGTGAATGTTGGTCCCTTAGAGGACGAGACCGGGAAATTAGTAGTGGGGAACATGGAGATGGCAAAAACGCTGAACAATTATTTTGTATCAGTCTTTACAGTAGAGGACACTAAAAATATCCCAACACTGGACAAACAGGGGGCTATAGGGGGGGAGGAGCTAAACACGATTAAAATCACTAAGGAGATGGTACTCGGTAAGATAATGGGACTTAAGGTGGATAAATCCCCTGGACCTGATGGCTTACATCCTTGGGTCTTGAGAGAAGTAGCGGTAGGGATTGCGGATGCATTGGTGGTAATTTTCCAAAACTCTCTGGATTCAGGAAAGGTCCCAGCAGATTGGGAAACTGCTAATGTAATGCCCTTATTTAAAAAGGGAGGTAGACAAAAGGCTGGAAACTATAGACCAGTTAGCCTAACATCTGTGGTTGGTAAAATGTTGGAGTCCATTATTAAGGAAGCAGTAACAGGACATTTGGATAAGCATAATTTAATCGGACAGAGTCAGCATGGTTTTATGAAGGGGAAGTCATGTTTGACAAATTTGCTCGAATTCTTTGAGGATGTAACAAACAGGGTAGATAAAGGGGAACCAGTGGATGTGGTGTATTTGGACTTCCAAAAGGCATTTGACAAGGTGCCACACAAAAGATTACTGCACAAGATAAAAAATCACGGGATTGGGGCTAATATACTGGCATGGGTGGAAGATTGGCTATCTAACAGAAAACAGAGAGTTGGGATAAATGGTTCATTCTCGGGTTGGCAATCAGTAACTAGTGGGGTTCCGCAGGGGTCAGTGCTGGGACCCCAACTCTTTACAATCTATATTAACGATTTGGAGGAGGGGACCAAGTGCAACGTATCCAAGTTTGCCGACGAAACAAAGATGGGAGGGAAAGCAGTGAGTGAAGAGGACATAAAAAACCTGCAAAAGGACATAGGCTAAGTGAGTGGGCAGAAATTTGGCAGATGGAATATAATGTTGGAAAGTGTGAGGTTATGCACTTTGGCAGAAAAAAATCAAAGAGCAAGTTATTATCTAAATGGAGAGAAACTGCAAAGTGCTACAGTACAAAGGGATCTGGGGGTCCTGGTGCATGAAACACAGAAGGTTAGTATGCAGGTACAGCAGGTGATCAGGAAGGCCAATGGAATCTTGGCTTTTATTGCAAGGGGGATGGAGTATAAAAGCAGGAAAGTCTTGCTTCAGTTGTACAGGGTACTGGTGAGGTCGCACCTGGAATATTGCGTACAGTTTTGGTTTCCATATTTAAGAAAAGATATACTTGCTCTCGAGGCAGTTCAGAGAAGGTTCACTTGGTTGATTCCGGAGATGAGGGGGTTGACTTATGAGGAAAGGTTAAGTAGGTTGGGCCTCTACTCATTGGAATTCAGAAGAATGAGAGGCGATCTTATCGAAACATATAAGATTGTGAGGGGGCTTGATCGGGTGGATGCGGTGAGGATGTTTCCACTGATGGGTGAGACTAGAACTAGGGGGCATAATCTTAGAATAAGGGGCTGCCGTTTCAAAACTGAGATGAGGAGAAACTTCTTCACTCAGAGGGTGGTAAATCTATGGAATTTGCTACCTCAGAGAGCTGTGGAAGCTGTGACATTAAATAAATTTAAAACGGAGATAGACAGTTTCCTAGCTGATAAGGGAATTAGGGGTTATGGGGAGCGGGCAGGGAAGTGGACGTGAGTCTAGGTTCGGATCAGCCATGATCCTATTGAATGGCGGAGCAGGCCCGAGGGGCCGTATGGCCTACTCCTGCTCCTACTTCTTATGTTCTTATGTTCTTATTATGAACTGCACGAGCTGACAGCTTGTTCAATAGGTCCACTATCCTCTAGGAAAAGAAGAACTGCCTTGCATCTAACCTAGTACAGCCCTTGGATAATGTATATGCATGGCCCTGGTCCTCTCTAACCTAGCAAATTGAAATAATCTGTAAATATGAATACAGTTTAATCGCTTCATTATTTTAAACTCCTCTATCAAATCACCCTGGAGTCCACACATCTCTGAAGTAAATAGACCCTGATTTTTCGGTCTATCTGGGTAACTAAAGTGTTTTAAACTGGGTGTCATGACTGTAGCCCTCCTTTGAGCCTTTTCCAAAGATTTTATATCACCCACAATGTGCGAGGACAAAAACTGGACACAGTATTCTAACTGAGATATAACTAAAGTCTTATATTAGGACAAAATGATGTGTTTTATTTTATATTGAATAATCCTGACAATGCAACCGAATAACGGGCTCGATTTTGATTCACGAAGCGGGTCGGAGTCGGGTTGCATGGTGGGCGGGTTCCGGAACCACTTCTGGTGGGATCAGCTGCTGATGACCAATTTTGATTCAATGAGCTTGTTAATTTCGTGGAGACGCGCTGGCCGGTCCAATGAGTAGGATCGGGTCGGCTGGCCGCCTCTGTTGATGTCATAATAGCAGCTGCTTTTGAAGCTATCATCCAGCCTAAGCCTTTCTCTTGTGGATTCCTGGACTTGATTTATACGCAATGACATCTTCCAGAGGCAAGGCAGCTCCTCGTTTTAATGATGAATCTCTCCATGTTCTTGTGGATGCTGTCAGAGGGTGCAGGGAGATTCTCTTCCCTCCTGATGGCTGGATGAAGCCTCCTCAACAGACCAAGGCAGCCTGGCTGCGCATTGCTCAGGAGGTGAGCGCAAGGTCCATATATGCATGCTCATGGATCCAGTGCCGCAAAAGGTTTAATGATCTTGTAAGAACATCAAAAGTTAGTATCCCATCACACTAGCCTTCACCCTGCTCCCCTCCTCTTCTCAGCACCAGCACTCCGCGTTGTAAGCCTCCTCCTTCACATCCCACCTTACTATAACTTCCCTTGCACCTTTTCCTATCCATCTCTGCCTCTACACTGAATCACTTCAGCATCCTGCCTATGCACCCTTTAGACTCGCTCTCACTGTCATGCAGTGACAATAACTAACAACACACAGGGAGCTAGCTTCCTCTTCACACCTTACCCCATCTTCGTCTCCCTCAAAGCTTCTTTGGTAGGGATTATTGATCCTCACTCCATCACTGCGGCTGAAACACTGCTTGTGTACCTCCTTGCAGGAAAAGATAGCCCACAATAAGAGGGAGAGAGCAATGACTGGAGGAGGAACACCTGCCCTAACCACATTGACCAGTGCTGAGGAGGCAGCAAACAAGATTGTTAGAGGTGGCGAGGAACTGGAAGTGGGCGATGGAGAGACTGGCACACTAGAGGAAGCTGGTGACATAATAGAGTTTCATCCCTTTCAGAAAGCAATGGCATATGATGTTCATAGAGAATCGCGTTGTATCATCTGTTCAAAAGGATATGTTGGCTACATCAATATCAGGGCCTCAATTTTCATTGGGCCGTGAGGCGGGCTTTTAGGCGTGCGGGGGGTTAAAATAGCAAAACCTAGGGGTCACGACCCCCCCACCGCCTGATTCCCGCCTCCACGCCGTTTTAACCTAGGTGTGTCTGATTGACCTGAATCAGTCCCGCCTGCAACAGGCGGGACTGGTCTTTAGGGCCCTTAAGCAGCACTGATTGGCCTTTATAACCCCATTTTAACAGGCCCTTGCCTGTTTAACCCTTTTCCCACGCAAAACGCGCCTGGTGGGGATGACGCCTATGAAACCTGGCGTGAACACTATTGGCTTGCTGACTATCAGCTGCAGGTCCAACATTAAAGAGGATATTTGATCAGTCATCATGTGCAGGTGGCAGGACTTTGTTGTCTCAGGTCTGGGGGAACTTTTAGAAGGCATAACCACAGCTGTGGAAGTTTGGAGCCTCACACACTTCTCCAGTGTGACCTCCTGCGAGACCCCTCTCGCCACCCTCACTCAACGCTTCCTCAACTGAGGCACCTACCAGAAGCATGGGAGGCCTTTTTTTCCTTCCCCACTTGGCATTAGAGGACCTCCAGCCCCATTCGTGAAATGACACATGCCACAACTGCAGAAGTTGCCATCAGAAATTTTATTTACAAGAACCAACTGATGGCATTTTTAAAATAAACACAACATTTCACCCAAGTGACTATCCTTGTGACAATTATTGCTTTATTTTCCTCTTACGCGTGCTCCTACATAGTGGTTCCCCTGTGGCTTCAGCAGATGTGGAGGCCCCTTGCTCACCTTCCTGCTGCCCCTGTCTCGACACCTTTGGCGGGCGTCCTCTGGGATGGTGAGCCTGTGAGGGCTCGCTAGCAGTCTGCTGCTCCTGCGGCTGTGCAGCGGTTGAGACCTCTATCTCCGTTGGGTGTGGACTCCGGCGGGACTCTGACCGAGGGCTCTGCAGTGGCATGGAAGTGTGAGTGCTTGGAGAGGAGCCCCCACAGCCTTGCGGTCTGCCAGCAACCTCCCTCTCATGGGTCAGGTCCCCCTCAGTGCCTGCAAGTGGCTTGAGAGCAGCTTGCTGCACATCAGGGGGGCCATGGGGACCCGTTTCTACAATGGCAGTCCTACTCAGAGGGCCTGCCATAAAGGTCTGGTTTCTCTGTTCAATAGCTGACCATCGCTCCTCCAGAGATGTCAGTCTATTCTGAACACTCACCATGTTTTCAACACACTGGCGACTTAGCTCCTCCATGGCCGTAGCCATCCTCTCCTCTACTGTAGCCATCCTTTCCACAGAGGTTGCCATCCTTTCCGTGGTGATGCGTTCATGCGCCAATGACTCCACAAAGGCTCTGCTCATGTTCGCTATGGACTCCTCCATTCACTCCACACTCGCAGCGATCCTAGAGACAAAACCTGCCAGAGACTCCTGCATCTGTGCCTGGAGTTCCATCACCTCTGATCTTACGGATGGACCCAGAGGCAGAGGGTCGACATGCAGCTGAGCTGAGCTGGCAGAGTCCTGCGCCCTCCAACTAGGACTCTCCACTGCTGTCCCTGTCTCCACAATCTGCTGATGCTCACTTGTGAGCTGTGATACACCAGGTGACAACTCTACTCTATGTCCCGAAGGTCCCACTGAGGTGTGAGTGTCTGCGCTGGTGCTGGGTGCGCTTATTGCTGATGACGCTGCGCCCTCAGAGGTTGCAGATTCCTCTGAGGGGTCTGGCTGCTCAGGCTCTTCCTCCTGCAGAGTGGGGACGGGGGCTCTCGATGGTCCTGTGGGGGAGTCAAGGAAAAAGTTAGAGATGTGATGCCAAGGTTACATGCACATTGCATTCTGCAGATGATCATAAGTCCATATGATGTAGCTTCAGAATCATTATCAGCGACACATGCAATGCCAATGAGAGAGATGGAAAACTAATCTGTCACCAGCTTGCGGGGATGCTCCTGCCTGTCCTTCCCTAACGTTCACATCTCGGTCAGCCCCGGCAATCTCCAGGACGCCTTCCTCCCAGGGGGGTGAGCTGGCCTAATGAGGGCGGCCCTCCTCCTGTCCTGGCTCGCAAGACCAAGGGCCCTCCCTGTGTGTTGTCAGTTGTGTTCAAAGCATCAGAGTGAGAGGGAGTGTGAGGGCTGCTTGGTGGCATAGTTCTGTGAATGTGAGCATAGAGAGAGGGGGAATGGGTAAGGGTGCATGGATGTGAGTGCCTAGTGGGATGTGCAGGAAGAGATTGCTAAAGCTGAGTGCTGGTGAGGAAGGGCAATGGGGACCAGGTTGAGGGTGATGGGAAAGTCATACAGTACTTACTTTTCCAGTGCGAAGAAGGTCATGGAATATTTTCCTGCACTGCAACCACGTTCTTCGTGTTAGCCCCAAGGAGTTGACTGGACCTGCCACCT
The DNA here is from genome assembly GCF_052327205.1 of Somniosus microcephalus. NCBI lineage: Eukaryota > Metazoa > Chordata > Chondrichthyes > Squaliformes > Somniosidae > Somniosus > Somniosus microcephalus. The sequence goes on along the minus strand of NC_140987.1, from coordinate 194,078,676 downwards.
CTAGCCACACAGCCGTGGTCTGGCTGGGAGGCCTCTTCCTCCATGAAGAAGGGAAGAGGACCTTCCTGTGGGCCCTAGCACCATCCAATAATGCCTGTAGTGAAGCGTCATCAAATTTGGGCACAGATCTGTCCCTCCCACTGGCCGTTGCTCCTGCAGGCTCCTATGCCATCTTAATGTGGAAGGTTGGAAGCCTGCAGAGGAAGCAAGGCTTGCTGTGAACCTTAAAAGCAGCAACAATGATGATGTCATATTCTGCAACTTTCTGACTGGAAATACTCAATTGCCAAGGCTTCCCACATGCTGGAAATCAATTGGCCAATTGTGTTAAATTTGCATCAATCTCACAGACCCATTTGCAATCATGTCGGAATCACTAAATTCGGGGAATCCGCCAATTCCCCGCACCTGAACGAAAATCGACCCCCAGATGTCTAAATAATGCCTTTACTCTCCCACAGGACCATCGGCGCCACCACCCCCCCTCCCCACGATCCAGGACGAAGAGCCAGACAACTCCTCAGAGGAACCTGAAGCTTCTGAGGGAGCAGCATCACCAGGACTCAGCGCACCCAGCACCAGCGCAGCAATGCACAACTCGGTGGGGCCCTCGCGAGTTAGAGTAGCATTGCCACCTGGTCTATCATATTGGAGACAGCGACAGCAGTGGAGAGTCCTCAGCAAAGGTCGGAGGACTCTTCTAGCTCTGCTGAGCTGCATGCAGACGCTGTCCCTCTGGGGCCATCCAGAAAAAGAGTGGTTCGTGAAATACAGGAACAAGTGCAGGAGTCTCTGGAAGGGCTTGCCTCCAGGATTAGTGCGAGTGTGGAGAGAATGGAGGAGTCCATCTGTAACATCAGCACTGCCATGGTGGGGGCAATGGCGCATGAACGCACCACCATGGATAGGATGGTAACCTCCGTGGAAAGGATGGCTACCTCAGTGGAAAGGATGGTTACGGCCATGGAGAAAATAAGTCACCAGAGTCAGGAAAACATGGTGACTGTTCAAAATAGAATGTCATCTCTGGAGGAGCAATGGGCAGCTATTGAGCAGAGAGACCAGAGCTTTTGATGAGGACTGCCAGTGCAGATACGGGTCCTCATGGCCCCCCTGATGGGCAGCAAGGTGCTCTTCAGCCACTTGCCAGCACTGAGATGCGGCTGACCCATAAGAGGGATGTTGTTGGCAGGACAGAAGGAAGTGTGGGCTCCTCTCAAAGCATTCACATGACTGCCAAAGCGGAGCCCTCGATCAGAGACTCACTTTGCGGAGACAACTGAGATGGCCGTTTCAGCCCCTGCACAGCTGCAGGAAGAGCAGAGTGTTGAAGAGCCCTCCCAGGCTCCCAAATCCAGAGGACACCCACCAAAGGCATCTAAGCAGGTACAGCATCCTAGTCAGCAAGGTGCCTCTACATCTGCTGAAGCCACAGGGGAAGCACCACGTAGAAGCACACGTAAGAGAAAGATTAAGCACCTATAGTCACAAGGAGAGTCACTTGGGTGATTTATCTTTTTTTTCTGACTGTTGCTGGTTTATTATCCTTTTGTGATGTTTAAAACAAAAATTATGTCAAACAGTTGATTGTGTGGCCTATGTGTTTTGGGAACTGGCAAAAGCACATTGAGGGCTCAGGGCGACTTGCTTCTGTAATGCTGATGGTAAAAGTTACAGGAAATAACAGGGTATAGCAGAGATGATATATAACGCTGGACAAGTGTCGCCTGCAATTACGAAGCCATATGGTAGCTACCTATGGTGGAAGAGTAAGCTTATGCTAATGTGGCATGGCAGTGTGCATACCCTGCTTGACGGGCAGCAATGAACTGGAGGGATACTGCATTGGTCACAACAGGGCATGCAAGGCACCCCTCACCCTTCTCCTACTCCTCTTCCCAGGAATTGCGCTGATCCATGCGTCTGCTACTCCTCCGATTATGAGTACCAGGATGAGAGGGCATAAATGTTTCCCATCCCCTTGCTATTGTCACAGGGCCGTGCATTCACGGGGCCGTTTTGCTAGGGTTACGGTAGTGGACCCAAGCGCAGGAAACCTATCCAAGGACTCGAGACCGGGTAGAACTCGAAAGATGCTTCCTTGAGACTCGAGAACATAGAAACAGGGTAACACTCGAAAGGAGATTCAGTTGAGACTCAAAAACACAGAGACATGGTAACACTCGAAAGGAGATTCAGTTGAGACTCGAAAACACAGAGAGACTCGAGAACGCCACAGACACAGCAAGAGCTGTTACTTGCAGGCAGGAGAACCCAGGACTGAGCAAAGAGGACAGGAAACAGGAAGCTTAAATACAGGCCAGAGTGGTCACGTGACATAATTATTCAAATGAGACAGGAGACAAATACTTTAACAACACACAGGTGAGGCCAGAGGCACACAGACAAAACAGGGACAAAACCGAACAACTTTATTAACTAGCCTGATTACTCTGATGAGATCAATTACTCGAGAAACAGGTGAGGAGAGGGGCCCAAAGGCACGGCAGCAGCGCACCGAAGCCTCAAAAACCGCCCTCAGGCAGCGAGCAGAGGGAAGTGCTGCTGCAGCCGTTACAGCTATAGATTTCATTTGAGGCAACAAGCTTGCAAGCGCACAATCGAAGTGGCCTGAAATTATTCCATTCATGACACACTGCAGATGGGTGTCAGCTTGAACAGTCAGAAGGTCAGTAGATGTGCAAAATGTTATCCCATACCTACAACCGCAAAGTTGTTGCATTTGAATGTCAGCCATGTTTCAGGGGCGCTTTTAAAGCACTCCACCAATGTATACAAATCATGTCCTCCAGCAACTCATCTCCTTGAACCTGCCCTGCTGCTGACAAGTTGGGAAATAGGAGCCAGAAGCCCAAAACTGGGAAACCACTATGAAAATAGGATTAGCAAGGCAGTTAACAGGCTGTTAACTGCCTTAACTATCTGTCCCACAGGTTCCACTCGGGTCAGTTTGGGAGTGGCTGAACAGACACTCACGAAAATTGGGTGGGGGCGGGTTGGAGGCGGGTTGGGTGTCTGAAGCCATTTTTTCCGATTTTCGCAACAGCCCCACCTCCTCGGGTATTAAAATCGAGCCCGGTGGCATAGTGGTTAGCACTGTTGCCTCACAGCGCCAGGGACCCGGGTTCAAATCCGGCCTCGGGTGACAGTCTGTGTGGAGTTTGCACATTCTCCCCGTGTTTGCGTGGGTTTCCTCCGGGTGCTCCGGTTTCCTCCCACAGTCCAAAGATGTGCGGGTTTAGGTTGATTGGCTATGATAAATTGACCCTTAGTGTTAGGGGGATTAAATACGTGGGGTTACGGAGATAGGGTGGGATATGTGTTGGTGTAGGGGTTACGGGGATCGGGTGGGATATGTGTCGGTGCAGGCTCGATGGGCTGAAATGGCCTCTATCTGCACTGTGGGGTTTCTGTGATTCTGTGATTCTGTGAACATGTTTGCTTTGGTTAGCACTTCACGGCATTTGTTGTAAGCCTTAAGACAATTGTGTACTATAACGCCAAGTTCCTTTTCAAGATTTCAGCTCTGTACACTTTAGGGTGCAAGTATACTTGGTGTTGGTCCTGCCTACAAACATAACACTACATTTATCTAAAATAACAACAGAAAACGCTGGAAAAACTCAGCAGGCCAGGGCAGAATCTGTGGAGAGAGAAACAGAGTTAACGTTTCAGGTCGAGAACCTTTTGTCAGAACTGGACAAAAGCAGGAAAAGGAATAGATTTTAAAGCAAGTTAGGGGCTGGAAAAAGGGGGAGGGGATTAAGGAACAAAAGGGAAGGGAAGTGATAGGATAGAAAGCAGGAGAAATTAAGAGACATTGGGAGACATTAAGAGATATTCAAGGCAAGAGGAGGTGGTAATGGGACAAGTTAAGGAACAAAGGATGGCTCTGGATGAAGTGTGAATTGCGCTGGCAGAATGAAGGACAGCTGCCATGTGGGAAGGAAGAAAAAAGGCCAAACAAAAGTGTGGGTAAAAATTAAAAAATATATATATATGTGATAGGGGCAGAGGTTATGATCAGAAATTGTTGAACTCTATGCTGCGTCCAGAGGGCTGTAGAGTGCCTAATCGAAAGATGAGATGCTGTTTCTTGAACTTATGCTGAGTTTCTGTGGAACAATGCAAGAGGCCGAGGACGGTGAGGTCTGAGTGGGAATGGGGCGGTGAATTAAAGTGACAGGCCACCGGAAGCTCGGTGTCCCCCTTACGGACTGAACGGAGGTGTTCCGCAAAGCGGTCACCCACTCTGCATTTGGTCTCCCCAATGTAGAGGAGACCACATCGTGAGCAGCAAATACAGTATACTAAATTGCAGGAAGTACAAGTAAATCGCTGTTTCACCTGGAAGGGATGTTTGGGGCCCTGGACAGTGGGAAGGGGGGAGGTATAAGGGCATGTGTTGCATCTCCTGCGCTTGCACGGGAAGGTGCCGGGCAAAGGGGAAGGGGTACTGGGGGTGGTAGAGGAGTGGACTAGGGTGTCGCGGAGGGAGTGGCCCCTACGGAATGCTTAAAGGGGAGGTGAGGGGATGATGCGTTTGGTGGTAGAATCACGCTGGAGGTGGCGGAAACGGCGGAGGATGATCCGTTGAATGTGGAGACTGGTGGGGTGAAAGGTGAGGACAAGGGGAACTCTATCGTGGTTCCAGGAGGGAGGGGCAGGGGTGAGGGCAGAAGTGCGGGAGATAGAACGGACACGGTCGAGGGCCATGTCAACCACAGTAGAGGGGAATCCTCGGTTGAGGAAAAAGGAAGACATGTCGGAAGCAATGGTATGGAAGGTGGCATCATCAGAGCAGATGCGGCGGAGATGGAGAAACTGGGAGAATGGAATAGAGTCCTTACAGGAGGCGGGGTGGGAGGAAGAGTAGTCCAGGTAGCTGTGGGAGTCAGTGGGCTTGTAGTGAATGTTTGTCAATAACCTATCCCCAGAGATGAAGACGGAGAAGTCGAGGAAGGGAAGGGAAGAGTCAGAGATGGACCATGTGAAGGTGAGGGAAGGGTGGAAATTGGAAGCTACATTTATCTAAGTTACATAGCATTTGCTAAACATGGGCCCATTCCCATCAAGGTCCACTTGCAGTAGTTTATTCTCAAACACAATCCTAACACGCGCACAAATCTTTGTATCATCTGCAAACGTGTGGTCCATTCCCCGACACCCAGAGCCAGCGTCAGAAGGCCTGAACCATTTGCAGGTTCAGACCTCATTTAAATGCTACTGCCAAAAAGGAACCCTGTGGCAGTTTGCCAATTGTAGGAGGGTAGAAAATCAGTTGACCCCCCATGCTGAGGGAGTTGTCTTTTTCCTTCAGCCGGTTTTTTAATGACTGCTTGTTAGGCCTCTCAATGCCTCATACAAATGAGCGGAGCATACGTGGCACATGCTCCACCAATGTGCATCTGTAAATTGTGATTGGGGCCCTACAATTGGTGTTGGACACCAATTTGCATATTTAAGCAGCCTCCTGCCTGTTTCAGGAGCGGGGCTGCTCGTCCATGTACAGGCCCATCTAATAATTGCATCAGGCGGGCTTTAGGCATCAATGGGGCAGCTGAGGTGTGTCTGCCCCCGCCCCCCCCACCTCCCACCCCTTGATTTTCATCTGCCAGCCTCCCATTTTTCAGGTAAGAGGAGGGTGGCCAGCATTTGAGATTCGCCCCCAATACGTTTTGTGTCTGTAGTTTTGTGCATTACATAAAGAGATCTTGGGCTCGAATATCCCAGGGCCATGGAGGCAGGAATGGAGGCATGTGGGGTGTTAAAATTGCAAAAAAATGGCGGGCGGGCCCAACTCCGCCTCCATCCAGCCTCCAAGAAATTTTCAAGAAATCATGTTTACTGCTCCCGCCTCCGTCCCGCCTCCAAGAGGCGGGATAAGCCCTTAAGGCCCTTAACAAGCACTAAATTGCCTCTATTATCCCATTTTGAAAGGCCTTTGTGATTTTAACCCTTTTCCCACATGAAGCACGCCTGCTCTGAAACACGATGGTGAAACCTGGCAGGAGCACAATTGGATTGCTGACTGTTAGCTGCAGCTCCACCAATAAATAGGATATTTGATCAGCCATCATTTGCAGGTGGCAGGTGTATTGATTTCTTTGTGGGTTCAATGACGAGACATTTATGAAAGAGAATGGCCTAGAAATTCAGTTGGCTGCGCCAGCTGTTAGCGCCTTAGGAGGAGTAGATCTCGAGCGCTAGGCGCTTAGCGCCCGGGCGCAGCGCGATCTGCGCCTCGCCCCAACTTCAGTAGACATTGAGCGCCGGCGCAAAGTCTTTGCGCGCGCTCATCTGCGCGCGCAGATCATGACGTCATTTCCTCGTGCAACGCCCTTTGTGCGCCCGGACCCGGAACTTCACTCTCGCCGGCCCATTGTGCGCCTGGCGGCCCTAGCGACTGTTGAGTCGAACAGTACTCAGCCGATGCGGGCCGCGGGGAGCGCAAATTAAAGGGCACTCCTGCAGTAGAAAAGGCAGCCGTTTTGCAACACTCCTTCTTTGGGAGGAGGAGGAGGAGGAGGCCGGTACCACATAACAAACTGATGGAGAGAAGCCCTCCCCAAAAACACAAATACACTAGTCTCGGCCTTTCAAAAAAACAAATCCACCCTCCCCCTTTAAGAGCTCACCGGAGCCAGAGTGTCTGCCGGCAATCAGCAGCTCGCCGCACCTGCCCTGCGCCCAACTTCCGGTGTTAGCGCCCCGGGCTGCCGGCTTAGCGCCTAATGATAGTCGTGCATCGCCTGTTTTAGCGTAGCAGCAACCTCTTAGGGCGATGCAACTGAATATCGGCGAAGGGGGCTCGACTTTGCGCCGGGCGCAAACTTTAGTGGCCGCCCGACTTTACCGCCCCAAAAGTGGCTATACTGAATTTCTAGGCCAATGTCTTTTAATCTAAAGTCCGTTCAACTCTTTCTAACAGCATTACAAGAGACACCATGCTAGTGATCCATCTAAAAGTGAAACTAAAACTAAACTGCTTGTCTCTCACATGACCTCTGCTGGTCAGGCATAAGTAATCAATCAGGCAAATATGCTGGTAAGGCATCATAATCAAACAGGCAAACACCATCACTATTTGCTGATATCATTACATCTCCCTTTCTTAAAACAAAAGTATTTTACTTTTAACTAACATGTTTTCTTTAAATTACTCTGCATTTTAACTGTAACACTTAATGAACTTACATTATCATTATCATGATCAAGGTTTTTTAACCTTGCTTTGTGTGTTCACATGAAATATGTAAATACACTAGAACTTGAAGAAAGAATAAGATAACATTACTTCCTTCTCTAACAATAGTCCTTAAATTTGCTCAATGAGTCTCTCAGGAGGCTTCACGTGTCTTGAGGATTTTCTGATTGATTGTCCTTGAATCTGAGTTGTTGCCTCAGATGATGGTTTCTCAGCTGTGTGATCAGGTTGTTCAACAGTATCAGTCTTTTGACCTGCTGTGTGATCAGGTTGTTCAACAGTATCAGTCTTTTGACCTGCTGTGGCTGGTCCCATGAGAAGATCTCGACGATTTCTTCTCAGAACAGCACCCTCATCTGTCTGAATGGTGTATGATCTTGGTTGAACTTCACTCAGGACAGTTCCCTTCTGAGTCCATATGTTTGTTTTGTCTTTGAACCTTACTTGGTCACCAGTGTGGAGTTCAGGTAGGTTTTGTGTTCCTCTGTCATAGTAGTACTTTTGCTTTTCTTTCTGTTGTTCTTTGAACTTCCTCACTTTCTCCCCCTCTTTTGTTTTCAGGAGGTTCTCCGGGATGGGTAGGTTTGACCTTAGCAGACGTCCCATAAGGAGTTGGGCTGGTGACATACCACACTCGAGCGGCGTTGTGCGGTATACAAGCATGCTCTGGTAGAAGTCAGTTCCACTGTCTCTTGCCTTGTACATCAGTCTTTTCACTGTCTGGACCGATTTTTCCACTAGTCCATTGGACTGTGGAAAGTGAGGACTTGACGTTGTGTGGACAAAGTCCCACTCTTTGGCAAAGTGTCGGAAACTTGCATTGTAATACTGAGGTCCGTTGTCTGTGAAGACCTCGCTTGCCACGCCATGTCTGGAGAATATGGCTTTCATACATGCTATCACAGCATCTGCAGCGGTGGTGTACAGTCTACAAACCTCTGGATACAGGGAGTAATAGTCTGTGACTACAAGATAGTCCTTCCCTTGACATATGAATAGGTCAGCGCCTACCTTCTGGTAAGGTCTGTCTGGCGCTGGGTGTGGCTTTAGTGGTTCTACCCGATTGCTTGCTCGATATTTCAGGCATATTGTGCAGTTTGACACCTCATTTGTCACATCTTGGTTGATTCGTGGCCAGTACATCACCTCTCGTGCTCTTTTCTTACACTTTTCGATTCCCAGATGTCCTCCATGGATCCTTTTTAGCATCTCTTTTCTCAGACTCTTTGGGATAACTATTTTACTTCCTTTGTAGATGATGTCTTCGACCACTGATAGTTCCGCCCTGCAGTTCCAGTACTCTGCCATGTCAGGTGAGCAGTCTTGCTTCACGTTGGGCCATCCATCCAAGATGCTTTTCCTCAGTCGTCTCATTGTTTCATCTTTGTTTGTCTCAGTCTTTATGAGCTCCATTTTTGCATCTGCTATGGGCAGTGCACTTGTGATCATGTCCACGTAGGCGTTCACTTTTTCATCCATTTTGGTGTTTGCGGGCTCACTTGGGTCAACAGCTCTGGACAACGTGTATGCTGTATACATCAGCTTACCCGGTGTGTACGCAACATTCAGTGTATAACGTTGCAGCCTGATCATCATTCTTTGTATTCTAAGCGGACAGCTATTTAGTGGCTTTTGGAACAATGCAATCAAGGGCTTATGGTCAGTCTCTACACTGATTGCTTGTCCTGACACAAACTGGTGAAATCTTTCACAGGCATATGTGATGCTGAGCAGCTCCTTTTCTATTTGAGCATATCGCATCTCCGCGTCTGTCATTGAGCGCGATGCATATGCAATAGGTTGCCAGTAGTCATATTTTTGCAGAAGAATGGCACCAAGCCCACTCTGTGATGCATCTGATGATATCTTGATGGATCTCGCTGGGTCATAAAACCTCAGAACTGGTTCCTCTCTGAGCAGTTTCTTCAGATCGCTCCATGACTTCTCATGCTCATGATTCCATTCCCATTCTATGTTCTTTTCAGTTAGTCTTCTCAGTGGCGCCATCTTTTCTGAGAGGTTGGATATGAATTTACCCATGTAGTTGATCATTCCATTAAACCTCTGCACGTCCTTTTTGCATTGTCGCTTTGGCATATTCTCAATGGCGGACACCTTTCTGGGATCTGGTCTGATGCCCTCACTGCTAAGGATATCTCCCACGAATGTCAGTTCTGTCACCCCGAGCTGGCATTTCTCTTTATTCAGCTTCAGGTTTGTTTTCCTTGTTGCTTCCAGCACTTTTTTCAGTCTCTCGTCATGCTCAGTTCTCGTGGTTCCCCATACTATGATGTCATCCATCGATGTATCAACTCCCTCCAGGTGCTCATAGATCATATGGACAGTTTTGTGATACACTTCAGGAGCTGAGGCAATGCCAAATGGTAACCTTAGGAATCTGTATCTGCCAAATGGACTGTTGAACGTGCACAGTCTTGAACTTGCCTCGTCCAGCTTCATCTCCCAAAATCCTGATGATGCATCTAACTTGCTGAAATACTTTGCATTTGCAAACTGTGACATGATTTCCTCACGTGTCGGAAGCTTGAAGTGCTCTCTCTTTATTGCTCTGTTTAGATCTCTTGGATCCAGGCAAATTCTGAGCTTTCCATTCTTTTTGTCCACAACGATGAGGGAACTCACCCACTCAGTTGGCTCATCTATTTTTTGAATCACGTTCAGGCTTTCCATCCTGTCCAACTCTGCCTTCAGTTGCTTTTGAAGAGCAAACGGAACTTTTCTGCATGGATGTATGACCGTTGGCATACTTTTATCTACCCTGATCGTGTGTTCTCCTGGAAGGCAGCCTAGACCCTGAAATAGGTCTTTGTACTCTTTCATGAGTTCATCATAGACTGTCTCTCCTTCGCTTTCCACAACGAGGACTCTCTTTACCAAGTTCAGTCTCTCACAGGCTTTTAAACCTAGTATGGCCTGCACATCCTTTGGCACCACGATTAATGCTAGCGTGTGCTCTTTGTCCTTGTGTGTCACTTTGACAATGCATCTTCCTTTCACCGGTATATCAGTACCTGAGTATCCTGTCACTTTCACTTTTATTCCATGTATCTTTGGTCTGGGTCTAATTTTCTTAAAATCAGTCTCTGATATCACATTAACTTGTGCTCCAGTATCCAATTTAAATGGAATGTGTATGTCATTCACTTTTAGTGTCAACATCCAGTCTCTTTTTTCTTTTTTGTTTTCAGACACAACATCTACATAGAACTCCTCTATCTCGCTTTCATCTGTATGGACCTTGCTTTGTTGCGCTTGGTTCTTACAGCAACGGGCATAATGGTTGTTTTTGTTGCAACTATTGCATGTTTTACCATATGCTGGACACTTTCTTGGTGTATGCTGTGTACCGCATCGACTACATGACTTTTGATTGCCCCTTTCATTTTTGTTCGCTGGCCACGCCTCTTTTTTCACATTGGCGCTCTGTTTGTTAAACGGTTTGTGTCCGTTCTTTCTCACTGCATCCACGTTGCAGCTATTGTCACTGAACAGCTCCTTTGCCTGCAACTTCACAGTCTCTGTAGCCCTACACAGTGCTATGGCTTTTCCCAGGTCTAGATCTTGCTCTCTTAGCAGTCTTTCCCTTAGACCATTATCTGGAATACCACACACCAGTCTGTCTTTTATCAGCGAGTCTGTCAGTCCCCCAAATTCACATGTTTTGCTTCGGTTTCTCAGTTCAGTCACATACTGATCAATAGTCTCTCCCGTTTTCTGTACACATGTGAAAAATCTGTGCCTCTCAAACATCACGTTACATTTAGGTATGCAGTAGGCCTCAAACTGTTCCATTATTTTATCTAGCTTCATTTTGTCTCCATCAGCAGCGAATGTGAAGTTATTATGCACCTCCAGTGCTTCATCACCCACGACATGTAAGAACACTGACGCTTTAATATTATCACTTTTCTCGTCAGCTCCAATTGCCGCTAATTACAACTCCAAACGTTGTTTGAATCTCCTCCAATTTTCAGCCACATTACCTGTCAACTGAAGCTTCGCCGGTGGGTGTAATCCAACCATTTTTTCACTTTGTTAGCTATACTCCAATGGTAAGTAACGATGTTCTCTTTTGGCTTGCTAATATGTGGAGAGCTGATTTAACTTCAGATTTTTCCTCTTCATCTCTTTCAATCACTTCTGACACCATGTATTGATTTCTTTGTGGGTTCAATGACGAGACATTTATGAAAGAGAATGGCCTAGAAATTCAGGTAGGGGCGCCCAGCTGGCTAGCGCCCAAAAGTTAGCGCTGGGCGCGGAGCCATTTGCGACCGTCAGAAATTCGGCTTCTGCGCCCCAAACCGGAACCGGGCGCTATTCCAGGGTGTGCCCGCCTCCGCTTGGGGCACTGAAACTGAATTTCAGCGCTCTTGGCGCCGCTGCGCCAGCCGCTGCGGAGCGGCAGGCTGCAGTACTGCAGGCCTCCTCCTTCTCTTAAGGGGGAGCTGCCTGCAACGGGGAGATCGCCACTGGAGAGTGCCGGCAAATGAGCCCGGCACCTCGGAGAAGTGCCGGGTTCGCGGAAAGCAGCCGGCAATGCCGCGGGGGGGGGGGTGGAGGAGGCCGGGGAAGGAGGTGCAGGCAGGCGGCCGCCGAAAAAGCGGCCGGCCGCACCTCCACCTTAAAGCGCCCCACTAAGGCCAGAGTACGGCCCCGTTTCCTGGTCGCTGTTTGCGGCCGCTGCGGAAGAGGCGGCCGCAACTAAATATGGGGATCGGGCCGGTTTCGGGGTGGAACCGGGGCACTGCGCACACCGATGACGTCATCGGTGCCGGCGCAGCGCTAACGGCTACCGCCACCAATACCGCTGCGCTGAATATCAGCGCAAACTCCTTTTTGGCGCAGAAGCCCTCTTTAGGCGGTAACTGGCCGCAAAGCTGGCAGCGCCTTAATGAATTTCTAGGCCAATGTCTTTTAATCTAAAGTCCGTTCAACTCTTTCTAACAGCATTACAAGAGACACCATGCTAGTGATCCATCTAAAAGCAAAACAAAAACTAAACTGCTTGTCTCTCACATGACCTCTGCTGGTCAGGCATAAGTAATCAATCAGGCAAATATGCTGGTAAGGCATCATAATCAAACAGGCAAACACCATCACTATTTGCTGATATCATTACAGCAGGACTTTGTTGTCTCAGGTCTGGGGGAACTTTTAGAAGGAATAACCCACAGCTGTGGAAGTTTGGAACCTGACACCCATCTCCAGTGTGACCTCCTGGGAAACCCCTCTCGCCACCTTAACTGAGCGCTTCCTCAACTGAGGCATATACCAGAAGCATGGGAGCCATTTATTTCCTTCCTTTCTGGACATCAGATGAGGATGAAGACCAGCAGAACCAGGAACAGCAGCAGCACCAACAGCAGCAGCGCCAACAACAGCAGTACCAACAGCAGCAGCAACAACAGGAGCGCCAAGCTGCTGCTCACCCACCTGAAGCTGCACAGGCCAGAAGGGGCCAACGCATGGAAGCCCGTCAGCGCAGGAGATACCCCCCAAACAGGGTCTACAGACATAGGGTCAGCTACCTCAACATGTCTGAGCAGCAGTGCCAAAGGCGGCTCCAACTTTTGCGAGAGGTAGTGGGTGACATCTGCGCAATGCTACAGCAAGACCTGAAGCCCAGAGGACCAGGTGGACACCCCTTACCAGTGGCCGTCAAAGTCACCACCGCACTCAACTTTTTTGCCTCTGGCTCATTCCAGGGATCAGCAGCAGACATCAGCGACATCTCCCAGGCGGCCGCACACACTTGCAACATGCAGGTAACCGATGCCCTCTTTGCCATCGCGCACTGTCACATCCATTTCACCAAGGATCGAGCAAGTGTCATGGCACATGCGGTTGAATTAGCTAATCTGGCAGGCTTTCCAAGGGTGCAGGGCGTCATTGACTGCACGCATGTGGCCCTTAAGGCATCCCATCACAGTCTAGGTATTTTTGTCAACCGCAAGGGCTTCCACTCCCTCAATGTTCAGCTGGTGTGTGACCACAAGAAGGAAATTTTGCGTGTTTATGCCAAGTACCCTGGCAGTTGCCATGACTCCTTCATACTGCACCAGTCTAGTGTGCCTCCGCTATTCAGTCCGCCAAGCAACTTAACGGATGGCTGCTTGGGGAAAAGGGCTATCCCCTGAAGATGTGGCTAATGAAGCTGTTGAGGTGCCCATCCAACGAAGCTGAGGAGAGCTCCAGCCACATTTCCACTGAATCCATAATCGAGCAAACCATCGGTTTGCTGAAGATGCGCTTCAGATGCCTGGATAGATCAGGTGGAGCCCTACAGTACTCAGCAGCCAGGGTCTCCAGAATCGTTGTGGTTTGCTGTGCACTTCACAACATGGCACAGCGTCGTGGCTTGCAGATTCCTGAGGACCAAGTGGTTCCTCACGTATCCTCCTCAGATGAGGAGGAGGAGGAGGAGGTGGAGGAGGAGGTGGAAGAGGAGGTGGAGGAGGAGGAGGAGAGAGAAAACGAACATCTTGCAGAGGCCCATCAACCAGCAGCAGCAATCCGCAAGAACATTGCTGTCCGGGATGCAAGGAGCGCACTCATCTTGGCCAGATTTGCTTAGCCTAGCCAATCAAGCACTTTTGCCTCGCAGCATCTTACTAGAGCTTCGACAATGGCCAAGAACCATCGGATTCCTAACAATTTGACCACCATACTGACAATTGCAAGTAATCCTAAGCCCTCAATGTGGAAGTCCCATTAGCCAAATGACACACGCCACAACTGCAACAGTAGCCATCAGATTTTTTATTTACAGTAACCATCTGCTGGCTTTTTAACATTAAACATCAAATTTCACCCAAGTGACTACCCTTGTGACTATTTGTGCAGTATCTTTCTCTTACGCATGCTCCTACGTGGTGCTTTCCCTGTGGCTTCAGCAGATGTGGAGGCCCCTTGCTCAGTTTCTTGCAGCTCCTGTCTTGACACCTTTGGTGGGCGTCATCTGGGGTTGCGAACCTGTGATGGCTCGGCAACAGTCTGCTGCTCCTGCGGCTGTGCAGTGGTTGAGACGTCGATCTCAGTTGGGTGGGGACTCTGGTGGGGCTCTGACCGAGGGCTCTGCAGTGGCATGGAAGTGTGAGCGCTTGGAGAGGAGCCCCCACTTCCTTGATGTCGGACACCAACTTCCCTCTCATGGGTCAGGTCCCCCTCAGCGCCGGCAAGTGGCTTGAGAGCACCTTGCTGCACATCAGGGGGGCCATGGGGACCCGTATCTGCACTGGCAGTCCTACTCAGAAGGACTTCCATGAAGGTCTGGTTCCTCTGTTCTCTGTTCAATAGATGACCATCGCTCCTCCAGAGATGTCATTCTATTCAGAACACTCACCATGTTTTCTGCACTCTGGCGACTTATCACCTCCATGTATGTTGCCATCCTTTCCATGGTGATGCGTTCCTGCGCCAATGACTCCACAAAGGCTCTGCTCATGTTCGCAATGAACTCCTCCATTCGCTCCACACTCGCAGCGACCCTGGAGACAAAACCTGCCAGAGACACCTTCATCTGTTCCTGGAGTTCCAGCATCGCTGATCTGGATGGACCCAGAGGCAGAGGGTCGACATACAGCTGAGCCGAGCTGGGAGAGTCCTGTGCCCTCCAACTAGGACTCTCCACTGCTGTCCCTGTCTGCACAATCTGCTGATACTCACTTGTGAGCTGTGATACACCAGGTGACAACACTGCACTATCTGACGAAGGTACCACCGAGGTGTGAGTGTCTGCGCTGTTGCTGTGTGCGCTGAAGTCTGCTGACGCTGCGCCCTCAGAGGTTGCAGCTTCCTCTGAGGTGTCTGGATGCTCAGGCTCTTCCTCCTGGCTAGTGGTGATGGGTGCTTGCGATGGTCCTGTGGGGGACTAAAGAGTCAGAGATGTGATGCCAAGGTTACATGCACATTGCATATTGCAGATGATAATAAGTCCATCTGTTAGAGTGTCAGAATCATTATCAGTGACTCTTGCAATGTCAATGAGAGAGATGGAAAACTATTCTGTCACCAGCTTGCTGTGATGCACCCGCCTGTCCATCCCCCACTTGCGCATCGTCCTCCACTCCCACGATCTCCAGGACCGCAACCTCCCAGGGGGTGAGCTGGGCTACTGAGGGTGGCCCTCCTCCTGTCATCGCTCTTTCCCTCTTATTGTGAGCTCTCTTTTCCTGCAATGAGGGAGATAGATGGAGTTTGAGTGAGAATGAAGCAGTGAGTGTGGAGAACCCATAGCATAGATGTTTAGAAGGAGACAAAGATGTAAGGGGTTTTCCTCGAGAGGTTTCCCTGAGGTTTCTCTCTCTAGAGGCCTCTCTCTCTTGCACAGTAAAACCTTGAGTGGTTCGACCCACTCGCCCCTTAGATTCTATACTCTGGTCTTAGGCGCAGGAACTACAATGTAGAGAAAACTCGTGCAGACCAAGTTTGATGAAACAAAATGACATTTTATTGCATAAGGAAAAATATCAAATCAAATGCAAGCAGATAAGGGAGTACATGGGAGGGAAAAACACACAAACAAATCATAACGACACAGTACTAACTAAGGCAAATACAGGCATCTTATACTCTACAAAGATCATCATGAAATAAGGAAACACACGGAACATCGAGGGACAACAACTCATGTTAATTGTACCCTTAAATCCACCCCCTTATTAAACCTATGTGATTGTGAAGGGCCAGAAACATGCTCGCCAATCCCACTAGGAAGTGCAAGGTTTTGAAATCGAGTCTGTGTTTGGTCCTTTCAGGCATTTCGTTTCCACGTGGATCGTGTAGCCCCTGCAAGCTGTGCCACACCTCTCTCCTGAGGTGGGGGTCGGGGGCGGCTGGACACCAGTGGGCCTGGATGTCGGCGGGGTCGAGGATCATCGGCTCGACCCTGGTTAGAGGAGCCTTGTGCTGCCTCCCATCACTTCTTCAGTTTCTTTTCTCTTCTCCCGAGCCGGGGTGGCTGGAAGGTTTCTCCTCTTGGGGTTTTTATTTTTTGTCTCTTCTCCCAAGTTGGGTCGATGGCCTCTCATTCCAGCAACGGCCCGGGGATGGTCGATGATCTCCCGATGTGTTTCCCCGGGGCGGAACGCTGGTTTCGAGACGGCCTTTTCGATGTTGGCTTTCTTCTACCTCCTGCGATTGCCTGCTTCTTCTTCTGGGTGTCCGGATTCAAGCTGTGTGATTCCAGCTCTCCAACCCTGCGTGTCTCAACTGCAACTGTCTGTGTTCCAACTCGCTTGCCCCAACTGCCGAAAAGTCTTCCAAATATACTTTCTTCCAGAAACCTCCGTCTCCCGCCCAAAATCAGGTTAGTCTTTGTTTTACTTTTGGCAGGCTGGGAGCACAGTGGGGTAGTTATTATATTTTAAAATGTCTTAAACGGCTGGTAAAAGGCCCATCTCTGGTCTGTGTTACCTTCATTGTTTTTAATGTCCTGCTGATCTCGTTATCTAGTCCTGGGTGCTGTTCTCATGAATATGAAATTGTCCCCTTTTGTCTGGTTCAACATCTTGATGGCCTCTGTCTCCAGGCCGGTCTCGACTGGATCTGCATCTAATCCATATGCATACGTGTGGGTCTGGTTTCGTTCTCTCAGAAACGGCTTCCAGAACTTGCTGTAGGTTGAATCCACAAAGCTGTCTGAGGTTGCGCAGGAACCATTTTAAAGTGTCCCAATAAGCTGGTCACATGGTATGGTGGCCATTTTGTATGCCCCCTTTTTCTGGGCTTCTTTTAAAACAGTCTTTAAAATCACGGCCACTTCTGCCATTTGACCCTTATTAAAACAAAGTCCAATTTTGTGAATCCTACACTCCCCCCTGATGATACTGTAACTTGCTTGAAGTATCATAATTCTGGGTGAGCAAAATTTTCTGACTTTCCACAATCCAACCATCCCCAGTATTTACCTATCTATGACCCCACGACACATGCATTTCCCATTTGAGAAAAATCGAGTGTACATTAAGCATCTATAGATGGCAATACCTTGGAGTTAAAAAATCTAACAACTTACTTCCAGGCATGGAGGGGGTCCTTATACCTCTACATCACCTAGTGTATACACATTACTTTCTAATAATAACATCACATCTAATAAAACTTCAATCAGAAAATAAAGTACATACATGAAAATTCAAAAATACACATGAATACATATCAAAAATAATACAGAGGAGGGAGGGAAAACTTTAACTTTATACAAAGCAGCAAAAATCTAAACGGGTGTCTCTTCTTCTACCCGCACATAATGCTCCCTCCATTCCCCTCTATTCTCATACTTTTGCGAATGTTTGACCTTTTTACAGTGTACAAACAGTAAATAAACTACAATGACAACCTGGCACACTACAAGAATGTGGGAGGCTATCCTAATCCAGGAAGGGACTTCTATATTAGTGAACAGGTCCCACCACGGTGGGGTCACTATATCCAATATGTCTGCCCCTATCTCTAAAGTCTTCTGCTCCAGTGTGTAGAAGTGTTTCTGTGAAACAACAACGGCTTTTAATATCTTGGTGAGGTGTTCAGGGAGAGGGGGAATGATATACCCAAAATGTGCAACGAATCGCTGCAAATTGGTGAAATTCTCTTTCACAGTGATGTGAACAGTGGAAGGTTCAGGAATGGGGACAATTTGCTCTTGGGCCACTTGAACTTCTGCCCTGGGCTTGAAACAGAAGCTGCTGTCACTAACCAGACACCAACCGTGCTGTCCATGCTGGTAGTGGGGCGCTGCAGTGGTGACACAGTATGTCCCACCTCCTATATATGCCACCTGCAGGGGCACATGGCCTTGTGCCATTGCCTCCATGGTGCAATTTATAGGCTTCGCACCAGCAGTTCTGAACCCGCACTGTGGTTTTGAATGGGCATTCAAGTGCTGGGGATACAGGATGATGTGTGCTCCCCGGCTCCAGCACCCCAAGAGGTCCGTCCCCATCATTGCATGCTCCCATCGAATGACGTAAAGTGGGACCCCCGTGTAGCGAATGTGCGCACCCCCCTGAATGACTCCAATGTTCTCCACCCTGTATACCGGGGCGGGTTTGGCTGTCTTTCCCATCACCGGCATTCTTACTACTATACCCATAATGGTGCGATTAGACCGTCCACAGTCCACTGGGACTGGGTAGGCCTCTGAAGCTAGTCTGAGCTGGCATGGACTCAATGTATTCTCAAAAGGGTGGAGGGCTGCGAGGTGCTTGTTGCTGATCCAGGAGGGGACTAAACCTTGTTTTAAGTCCTCCAGATTACTGCGGCCCTCGCCCAGTAACCACACCCCATATAGCACACAAGCTTCGTTCTGCGCAGCCTGATCGGATGCATTCCGATCCTCCCTGATGAGAGCATTTACCGTTCTGTCATGTTTCTCCAGCTCAGCTATTATTTCTTTTAAGTGTAGTGTCATGGCCTGGTCCTCGTGTAACTCAGAACCCACTACCTTATTTTCATCAGTCAATATCTTTCTTAACTGTGTTTTCAAACCATTGATCTGGGTTTGCAGCTCCACATCATCCAGTGTGTTGATGACGGAAGTTCCTGTATTAAAAGCTGTGAAAATATCATTTACTGCACCCCTTCTTTGTCTCCCTACTCTGTCCAAGACCTCATGTGGTGTGGTGTACAATTCGGCTCTGTCGACATCGGCAAAGTCGAATTCGTCAAACTGTTTAAACATGTTTGTTAACAGGACCCGGTATAATTGCTCCGTTTCCTTGGGGCACCATGCTGGCAATCTTACCTCGGTGAGGTTTAAAATCACCGAAGCCACCGCGTAGTGAGCCCCTTGGTGCAGCACCTGATCTGTGGGTACCAATACCAATCCGTTCCCGGGTCCCTTCGTCATGGTGGGGCACCTTTCCTTGAGGGCTTTAGCTACTGAAACTGTAGGCAGGGACTTGCGGGCTCGGGTGATGAGCTCGGTGGCGTTTACTCGGATCTGAGAGTATGGGACTCCGCACGCCCGTGTGCTGACGTCCCACCTCATTCCTTGTCCAGCATCCTGCCACTGTCTTTGGAAAAAGATGGAGACGCCTGTGGGGCAAGCGCGTTCTGAACCCCACATACAGATGTAGATCCCCTCATCTGGTTCCCACCATTTGTCCTAACAGACACTCAACCCACCGTGAGTTCCCGTTATTGTCCGATGGGTGTTACTACCCAATCTTTCCCATTCCACTGTCGAGTTCTTCATGGTGCTGCTCAACTTGCGCAGCCACCACCAGCGGTCCAAAGGTACATGTCACAAACAATTTAAGCAAATCTTCTTGCCCACAGTGACGCTGATTCTGGGCGCAATGATCCACACCCTGGGGCACATCAGAGACGTTTCTCTGTATGCAAACCCCGTCTGGCTGGAGTATTCAGTGGAGCTCGACCCCAGCCAGCCTGGCCATCTCCCTTCATGGAAGTAGGCAGCAGTCTCTTCAGCGTCCCGTGAGCCGGTTCCGTCAGTCGCGATGGGGCCTCTATTTCCAGAGCACCCGTAGACGGTGGAGTCCTTGGTGCGGCCCCGATAGGCCCAGCTCCATCCGATCAGCACGAATGCGACGAGGATCCCTCTCATCGTTCTCCTGGTTCCTGCAATAAATCAAACAATATAGCCAGGCTCCCGAGAGATTCTGGCTTAGGTGACGGCATGATCGGGTCTTTCGACCTCGATCCAAAACACACACATACTGGGCAGATTTAAAACTACTTAAACTCTAATCATTTTAATATTTACACACCTTATACTTAAACCTAAACTTAACTTATGTACAGCGCCGCCCGTCCCTGGGCGGCTTGCCTAATCCCTGATTGGACTGCAGCTCGCCGCTCCCTGTGGCGGGGCTGCAGTGACCTGTGGTTCTGGTTCCCTGCAGCCTTTTGCTGCTAATCGGGGACTGTGTTTTTTCATGGATTTCTGAAGTCGGCGTCTACTGGGAGCGGGGGAATCTGGCCAAGGTTTTACAGGCTGAGGCGTTCGAGTCGACCTGCGAAAAGGTACTTTGGGCGTGGCTCCCTTAGCGAGTGGACCTTCGGGTGGGACCTTAGCTCTCACAGCCCGTGGCTCTTCCATGACTGTAGGCTTCGGCTCCCTTCCCTCAGGCTCCGCCCCTTTGGGATTTGGGCAGGCTCCCTTGGCGAGTGGACCTTCGGGTGGGACTTCAGCTCTCACAGCCCGTGGCTCTTCCACGACTGTGGGATTCGGCTCCCTCCCCTCAGGCTCCGCCCCTTCGGGAATTGGGCCTGTGGCAGACGGCTCCTCCTCACCTGTCCCTACAGGTGGAGAATCTCTGCCCCCAATTTTTACCTCCCCCACGCGCGAGTCGAGGGCGGGATCTCCGTCCTCCGACTCCACCTCCTCCAGAATTGTTTCGAGGGCGGGACCTTGTTGTTCTGGCCCCTCCTCGTCCGAGTCCCAGGCCATCGGAGAAACATCCCCCCAGGTGGGCAGGACAGCTTCTCCTTCCAAGCAGGCTACGACGCCAGCTTGTGTGGTCTGTGACTCATCGCGCACCTCAGGCTGATGATCTTTATCCTCAGACCTGGCTTCGGTTGCTGATGCTCTTGCACCCGGTTTAAAGAGTTTGCACTGGTTGATGTGAAACCATTTAGTGCGCCGGGGCAACTTCACTGCATAAACCATGGGGCTGGCTTTGCCTACAATCTTGTAGGGTCCCCGGTACAGTGGTTCTGAACTCCCCACTCAGGCAGAGTCTCCTACCATGACCTTATCTCCTACTTCCCACTCCTGGGCTCCGGTGGTGGGGATCGATAGATCTTGTACCGATTCCCGTCCGGCCTTATCTGTGGCTCTCTCACCGGCGCGGATGGTCAGACCCAGGAATTTCACTTCCTGCTGGCCGATCCGTGCCTTCTTTGGGTTCACTTTGAAACCCTTTCTTCCTAACAGCTCCAATAACTCGGCCAATAGTGGGCCATGCTCCTCTCTCGAGTCTGTGAACAGGAGCAGGTCGTCCACATACTGCACTAGCTGATTGAGCTGGCTGAACTCTTTTAAACTCCCTGCCATGCATTGATGGAAAATGCTGGGGCTGTTGTGGAAACCCTGTGGCAAGCAGTTCCAGGTGTACTGTTGCCCTTTAAACGTAAAGGCAAACTTGTACTGATCCTCCCTCCGTAAAGGGATGGACCAAAACCCATTAGAAATATCCAGCACCGTGGACGTGGTCGCGGAGGCTGGAATGCTTCCTATCAGGTCGGCAACTGCTGCTACTGTCAGCGCGCAGGCTGGGATGTTGCTATTGAGGACTCTGTAGTCCACCGTGGCTCTCCAGGAATCGTCCGGCTTCCTCACCGGCCATAACAGAGAGTTCACATGGGTGGCTATCGGTCTCAACATGCCCTGCTGCACCAGTGAAGATATTGCTGTCTCCATGTCGGGCTCCGCTTCCCGGGGGAAGTTGTACTGTTTTTGGGGTCGGGCCATGGGATCCCCGTCTACGCTGACCTCAAACCCGGTGACCCTCCCGCAATCGTGCTTGTGAGTGGCAAACGTCACCAGGTGGTCGCACACGAATGCCTGCAAATCTTGTGGGACGCCCGTGACCATGAGCTCGAGGTCGTAGCCCTCTTTTGGCTTCACGGTACACAGGGTCCCTCTTTCTCCTTCCCCTGGGATGATGACTACTTTGCCCGGCTCACCCTTACCTGCTCCCCAAAGACAATGGTTTCTTAGGTCCACGAGGATCCCGTGTTCGACCAAGAAATCGGACCCGAGGATCCCTTTCCCATTCTCCACCTCCCACTTCATCAGTATACACCTCCACTTGGTGCGGAGTGGTCCTAAATGAATGGAGAGGGGAATGGAATGTGCGCCAGCCTGTTCCTTGCCTGTGAAGCCCGACAGAATATATGGAACCCCGGTGGACAGAGGCGAGGTGGCGGGGCTATCTGTGTGGATCACGGTGCACGATGCCCCTGTATCCAACAAATAGGTCCCTTTTACCTCCTCCACTTCCATCTCCACGAGGGGTCGCCTCCATATATCATATCGCAGTGCACACAAGTAAACGGGCTGTGCCGGCTCTAGTCATTTGGGCACTGCGGTTGGGGTTTCGGGAGCAACAAGACCGGTGGTGATGGCTACTGTCAAAGATGTGCGGGTTAGGTTGATTGGCCATGATAAAAATTGGCCCTTAGTGTTAGGGGGGATTAAATATGTGGGGTTACGGGGTTACGGGGATAGGGCTTGGGTGGGATGGCTGTCGGTGTAGGGACCGGGTGCTAGGGTTTGGATAATCAGCCATGATCTCGTTGAATGGCGGAGCAGGCTCGAAGGGCCAAATGGCCTACTCCTGCTCCTATCTTCTATGTTTCTATGTTTCTATGTTTCCCCTGCGAAATCATCATCATTGTCTCTAAAATCGATTCAATCGCAGGGGGATTCATAACTGCACCAGCTCCTTATGCTGGGGCAGGAGCTACGGCTTGGGTTTGGGCTGGTGCTGGGGCGGCGGTCTGGGCTTGGGCTTGGGCTGCAGGAAATCTCCCTTTATTATCCTTCCACGGATTTCTACAGTCCTTGTGCCAATGTCCATCCTTCCCACACCCGTAGCAATTGAGCTTGGCTTGGACAGGGCAATTCCCCTCCTGACGCCACTCCTTCTGGCTTGGAGCTGCGGGTTTTGCCTCATGCACCTTTCCTTTCTGGGGAGGTGTTTCCTGACCTCTACAATTTTTGTATGCCACATTAAGCTGACGGAGTACCGTCTCCTCCGTGACACCGGGACCTTGGGGATCAAACCATGACCTGGCTAGGGCCCGTATCTCTGGCAAGCTGTTGGTAACCAAACAATGGAGCCAATGAACCCGCTGTTTGTTGCTCATTAAAGCCCGTTCAGGCACACCAGGACAGCTGTGTCGATATACTGGCCACAGCCTTTCTGCGAAAACCCATGGGGGTTCTCCAGATAGCTGCACGGTCCCTTCTACACGGTCAAACGGACTACCGTCGTCCACTCCCATTACTTCTAAAACTTCCTCCCTGAGATCCGCATAACCTTTCCGTCCCCTTTTACCATCCTCTGAGAGGCACTGAAGGATTGTGGAATCCAGGGAGAAAAGCAACAGTTTCACCTGTTCCTGATCATCACAGTCATTGATTGCTGCTGTTTCCTCTATCTCTCTGAAATGAATTGAGGATTCTCCCTTTACTGTGAGTCGTGTGAGGTGGCTCACCATGGACCTTAATTGCAGGCCAGCGTAGGGCACCACGAGCTGGTTCTGGTGGGGTCCGATACTGCCATCGGCAGCGTTGGGACCGAATCTCTGGTGCCGAGCGGGACACATTGGTGCCGGTCCCGGCTTTGCGACCAGTGGTTCTTCCTCACACTCCACCTCGGCTACCTCCTCTTTCGCTACCCCCTCCTTTTCCGACCAAGTCTCACTATAGCTCGGCGGTGCGGAGGGCTCGGTGGCTGGTACCACAATTACCTCAGCTGGAATCGGCTGTTTTGATTCCTTTAAAAAGTCCATGTGACTAGCTTTCGGGCTGACGAGACACACCATGCCTCTTGCCTTAACCAGGGCCGTTCTTAGGTCCTCTATGGTCTTTTGGCAGGGTCCGTGGTCTGTGCTCTCAAACCCGTGCTTGAGGGCCAGCTTTAAGCTGCCTTAACCTCCACTACTCTCTCCTCCTGCGCTCTTAGCTGTTGTGCGAGGCGGGTGCTTTTCTCCTGTATCCTCATTTCATTAATCTTTGCCTCAGTAACCTGGCACTCCAGGTACTCTATCCTAGCCTGATGTTGACCAGCTACCACTCGGTGTTCCTGATTCAGCGCGTGAAGCACTGTGATGAGTTTTTCCCCACCCATGGCCTTTTCCTCTATCTCTGCTGCATGGGCTGTGATCTTGGCTGCCTGTGCTGCAACGACCCGGTCCAAGATCTGGACCTGCTTCTTGTAACACATCAGTCACACTGCCTTCTCCACTGACTTCTTATGCTCTTTGCTCTCTGTCCACCTCATGGCTGCGTCCACCGGACGTCCATCCAGCAAGAGATCGGAAATCCACTGTTTAGTGAGATTTACCTTTCCAATGACATAATCCACTATCCTCTCATCCATTGCATTTCAACCATTCAAACTTGGCTCTACTACATTGCAATCCTGCTGCCAGAGTCCTGCCGTGGTCGCCATTTTCTGTAAGGGGTTTTCCTCAAGAGGTTTCCCTGAGGTTTCTCTCTCTAGAGGCCTCTCTCTCTTGCACAGTCAAACCTTGAGTGGTTCGACCCACTCGCCCCTTAGATTCTATACTCTGGACTTAGGCGCAGGAACTACAATGTAGAGAAAACTCTTGTAGACCAAGTTTGATGAAACAAAATGACATTTTATTGCATAAGGAAAAATATCAAATCAAATGCAAGCAGATAAGGGAGTACATGGGAGGGAAAAACACACAAACAAATCATAACGACACAGTACTAACTAAGGCAAATACAGGCATCTTATACTCTACAAAGATCATCATGAAATAAGGAAACACACGGAACATCGAGGGACAACAACTCATGTTAATTGTACCCTTAAATCCACCCCCTTATTAAACCTATCTAGATCTGACTGTGAAGGGCCAGAAACATGCTCACCAATCCCACTAGGAAGTGCAAGGTTCTGAAATCGAGTCTGTGTTTGGTCCTTTCAGGCGTTTCATCTCCACGTGGATTGTGGAGCCCCTGCGAGCTGCGCCACACCTGTCCCCTGAGGTGGGGGTCGGGGGCGGCTGGACACCGGCGGGCCTGAATGTTGGCGGGGTCGAGGATCGTCCACTCGACCCTGGTTAGAGGAGCCTTGGGCTGGCTCCCATCGCTTCTTCAGTTTCTTTTCTCCCGAGCCGGGGTGGCTGGAAGGTTTCTCCTCTTGGGGTTTTTATTTTTTGTCTCTTCTCCCAAGTTGGGTCGATGGCCTCTCATTCCAGCAACGGCCCGGGGATGGTCGATGATCTCCCGATGTGTTTCCCCGGGGCGGAACGCTGGTTTCGAGACGGCCTTTTCGATGTTGGTTTTCTTCTACCTCCTGCGATTGCCTGCTTCTTCTTCTGGGTGTCCGGATTCAAGCTGCGTGTTTCCAGCTCTCCAACCCTGCGTGTCTCAACTGCAACTGTCTGTGTTCCAACTCGCTTGCCCCAACTGCCGAAAAGTCTTCCAAATATACTTTCTTCCAGAAACCTCTGTCTCCCGCCCAAAATCAGGTTTGTCTTTGTTTTACTTTTGGCGGGCTGGGAGCACAGTGGGGTAGTTATTATATTTTAAAATGTCTTAAGCGGCTGGTAAAAGGCCCATCTCTGGTCTGTGTTACCTTCATTGTTTTTAATGTCCTGCTGATCTCGTTATCTAGTCCTGGGTGCTGTTCTTATGAATATGAAATTGTCCCTTTTTGTCTGGGTCAACATCTTGATGGCCTCTGTCTCCAGGCCGCTCTCGACTGGATCTGCATCTAATCCATATGCATACGTGTGGGTCTGGTTTCGTTCTCTCAGAAATGGCTTCCAGAACTTGCTGTAGGTTGAATCCACAAAGCTGTCTGAGGTTGCGCAGGAACCATTTTTAAGTGTCCCAATAAGCTGGTCACATGGTATGGCAGCCATTTTGTATGCCCTCTTTTTCTGGGCTTCTTTTAAAACAGCCTTTAAAATCACGGCCTCTTCTGCCATTTGACCCTGATTTATACAAAGTCCTATTTTGTGAATCCTACAAAGATGGAGTGAGGTGGCAAGACCAAGGGCCCTCCCTGTGTGTTGTCAGTTGTTTTCATAGGATCACAGTGATAGGGAGTGTGAGGGCTGCATAGTCGAATAGTTAGGTGTATGTGATGATAGAGAGAGAGGGATTGGTTAAGGGTGCATGGATGTCAGTGTCAAGTGGGATGTGGAAGAAGAGATTGCTAAAGCTGAGTGTTGGTGAGGAGAGGCAATGGGGATCAGATTGAGGGTGATGGGAAAGTCATGCTCACTTTTCCAGTGCGCAGAAGGTCATGAAACCTCTTCCTGCACTGATGCCAGGTTCTGCGGGTTATCGACAAAGACTTGACCTCCTGGGCCACCTGGATTCACACAGCCTTGGTCTGCTGGGGAGGCTTCTTCCTCCCTGAAGAAGGGAAGAGCACCTCTTTATGAGCTCTTGCTCCCTCCACTATAGCTTGCAGGGCAACGTCATCAAACCTCGGAGCAGACCTAGGTCTCTCGCTGGTCATTCTGCCTCCAGGTCCCTCTAACATGAAAAGCCAAAAGGTTGGCAGTCTGCAGAAGAAGCAAGGCTTGTTGCAGACCTTAAACCTTAAATGCAGCAGCAATGATGGCGTCACCGGAGGCCAGTTTCAGACTGAAAAAACTAATTGGGCCATGGGTTCCCACATGCTGGAACACAATTGCCCACTTAAGTTAAAATCGCATCATTCTCCCACATCGATTTAGAATCGGGTGGCTAACACGAAAAGCGGATTACA
Organism: Somniosus microcephalus; assembly: GCF_052327205.1. Lineage (NCBI taxonomy): Eukaryota > Metazoa > Chordata > Chondrichthyes > Squaliformes > Somniosidae > Somniosus > Somniosus microcephalus. The sequence continues at coordinate 194,051,973 of NC_140987.1, read as the reverse complement.
CGACCCCAGCCCACCCCAGTGACAAAATCCAGCCCCTTGGTGGTGCTGAACATTACAAAATGAGTTTGATGGACTTTGCCAAAAAGGTATCCTGTACGTGTTTTTCCTCCTGTAAAATATGTATTCTTGTGGAAGTTGTCTTTAACTTTATCATAAGAAAAGATGGCATGTGCATGAATTTATATGTTCTCTGATTAGCCCTAGGGAGGTTGTAATGTTTTATTCCGTCTCTTTACTATATTCAGCTGTAGGCTAAATGTTTAGAAGGTAGACAGAAACAGCTGATACACTAATTCTTTTTCCTATCCTTTATAATGCAGTGACGGTGCGGCAGCAGAGGGCTTCAAATATCTGATAATTATCTCTATACTGGAAGAGAGAACGTGTCACAGTAAATACTTTATTTTAATTGGTTTAACTTCAGGGACCATTACTGGCCTAATTAGAAACATGAAAAGGCTACATATTAGAAAATATCCTGGAGGAACGAGAGCATTAACAGCTCTGTCAAGACATTTTCCAAATAAGAATATAGTACCAGCAACATCTTTATAGGGTGACGCGCCTGAAATCGCACTCTTAATGAAAAAGTACTGGCCCCGAATTTCCTGGGACGCGATCCTGTCAGCTGAGCGGGAGAACCCCCGAGGAAATTCTAGTGTGCATGGGGCAGACAAGTGCAAGCTTCACCACTGGCACATCTCCAACACCCACCCACTGTTTGGGCGGGGCGTGCTGGGGGTGGTTCCACCCCTTACAAGGGAAGTTGAAACTCCTGGAAACCACTGACACCTGGTGCCACTCAGCCTCTTCCATTTTCCGAGGGGGCCACCAGTCTCCTGCCAGAGTTATGACAGGAGACTGGTGGCCCCCTCCGCAAAAATTCCCATTCCCCCCCGCTATGTTTACCTCAATCAGAATAGCATTAGATATACGTTGTTTGCATATATAAAAAATGTAAGCACTTAAGTCAGTTTTTGAAAATTGTCCTGCTTAGCTTACTGTAAACTCCTTTTAGTTTACCATCTGCATGTGTTTGAATAATTTGAAGATGCCATGAATGATATGTAATACTGTGAATATTTTGGAGAAATTTATTCTGTTTCCACAAAAATGTTACTGCACTTTCCAGGTGAATCTGCAGTTGAGTCGTTTAATCACAATCTTTCTCTATTGTTTAAGAGAACTGGCAAGCCCCTAACATCTATGAGGGTTCTACGAGGGTGTAACTTAACAGCAGAAGGCAAGTGGATCCCCAAGAAAATGGGGCCGACCCATTTACATCCACCTCTTACAAGGCAATTGGCGGGCAGGGGTTGGAGCTGGGGCCTGGGTGCAGGGATGCCCTGAGCCATGAGTTCCCACTACTGAGCCTCAGTTGGGACCGTGTTTCAGTGGTGGCTGGTACACAAGAAGCTGAGGGGCTGAAAATTCAGTCGGGTTAGCACCCCATTTGAGGCGCTAGAGGGCCTAGCGCCGGAGTTATGGCCGGTTTGTAAATTCAGTGGGGCCCTGCCATCGGCGTTAGACCGGTTGCGCTGCGCCGGCACCGATGACGTCATCGGTGTGCGCAGCGTCCCGGTTGCCGTGGTGACGGGCCCCAACGCCGAAATTGAGTTGCGGCCGCCTCGCCCGTGGCAGCCGCAACTAACGATGTTTCAGCAGAGTCCTACGCGAGTTAGCGCCGGCGCATTAAGGTCGCGCGGCGGCCGGCCGCTTTCCCGCCGGCCGCCTGCCCGCACCTCCCTCCCCGGACTCCTCCACCCCCCCCCCGCGGAACAGATGCGTCTGGCCTGCGAGCCCGACACTTCTCCGAGGTGCCGGGCTCATTTTTTTCAACATTTCAACGGCCAGCGGGCGGGTGCAGGCAGCTCCTCCTTAACTGAAGGAGGAGGCCTGCACTTCCCCAGCCTGCCGCACCGCATCGGGTGCCGCAGCGCCGGAATTGCGCCGCAATGCGGCAGTCAGCGCCCATTTCGAGGCGCTGACACCCTCCTGTAGCGCCGGCAGCCGTTTGGGCGCGGCGCTACTGAATTTTTGGCGCGCGCAGGGGGACTTAGCGCCGGCACTAAATTTCCGGCGCTGAAGCCCTGGCGCGGCGCCAACTGAATTTCTAGGCCGAGGTATATTGCAGTCCACAAGGGCATGTCTGCCCTGGCCTGGACTCCCGAAAGGGACATTTTCAGTGTTGTGTCCTTTGTTCCTGTGTCATGTATTTCTAGCCTTACTCTCTTTAGTGATTGTTTGGTGTTGTGGAGGATTTGTGGTGTGTTCTTACAGATTCGCTTTGAAGGAGCAGGAGCTTGTGACTCATAGAGAAGTAGATATATCAGAAGCAGGAGCAATACTGATCATGACTGCTGAGATTCTTGGTGGTCATCTTGAAGGTGGACATGAAAAATAACTAGCAACACAAAACCCTGTAGACTAGAGGAATTGGACATTTTCTTGCCCAAATCTATATTTGCCTCTGTAGTTTTCATTAAATATTGCAATCCCTGCAGATGTGAAAGCATTGTTTTAACTGTGAGGCCAAACAAAGATATTGGCCCAGAAATTCGGGTCGGGGGCTTCCCGCGGGTGCAAGCCCCCGACCTGCACTTAGCTTGCGCGCCGGCCGTTGAGCTGTGGGCCCCCGTGGAATTGCGATCCTGGGCCTCCTCCAACTGCCGGCGCGCAGTGCTTGCGTATCCCAGGGGTGCAGTTAGTTCGATGCGTCCCCTGGGATCACGTGGGCCATGGAGAGCCAATGGTAGCAGAGAATGCTTCATTCATAAGTTTGACAGGAAGACATGTCAAACCTATAAATACTACAAGCCCCAAAACATCACTAAATCTTCAAATAATTTTTTTTTATCACATTTTTAAAATAAACTCTAAATTACATGAAATAACTATTTTAAACAATAATTTAAATTTTTGAAAAAATTAATTACATTTTCTAACAGGGCTAAAAATAAACTTACCTTTCTTTAAAGTATTTAAAAATAATAAACCTGTGGAAAAAATGTTTTAATTTTAATTAATTCACCACTTACCTTGTAAAAAGCAGGCCTTGCGACTGCTTTTTACATGTCTAACTTCTGGAGACTTACCCTCCCGGGAAAACCTGCAAAAAAAAGTAAGTTCGATGCACACGCGCAGCCTCTCCTGCGTACGCGTTCGACTTCTGAACCCCTTCTTTCAGGGGAACGGAAGTGCCGGTTTCCCATGCATGCGCAGTGCATGCAGGAAACCGGCACTTCCATTGGGCTTACGGGTGAGTACCCCGTGCGTACTCACCCGTGGAGACCCGAATTTCTGGGCTATTATATTGCAGATAATGAAGGAAAAGTGGCCAAGCTTAACCAAATGCTGAAAACTTACCAGGCATTTGTTCAATATCATTTTATTTTTCTCCACTTTTCAACTAATTTTCTACCATACTTGTACCACCATAAGCCATGTCTATTCTACTGCAAAGACAAGAAATGATTGCAGACTTCCTTGTGATCTCTGTCAATGTCTTTCAATCTTTGTTGGCATTGGGACTAGTTTGAATGCAAAACACGAGATAATCCAGTTTCCCTTTTCCTATGATGCAATGACTTGGCACACTTTTAACTGCTGGCTCACATGAGTTTTGAGGCGATACATCCAACAGAGGTGTGAATGTGAGTGGCAGGCAGCCCTGGGAGACAAACTTGTAGCAATCAAGAGGAGCGTCAAGTGCCCAAATACTTAAGCAAGTGTTTTTTAAACTGTTCATTTGCCTAAGAAGATTTGCACAAAAAAGCTGTGCACTCTCTCCTAATCATTCAGGGAACATTTTGTAATGTTTGTTAAAGGACTTCTGGAACCAGGGCTCTCTCTTTTTCTCCAGCAGAAACTTTTGTTTATGCCGTGATCAGACAATGTGATGTTGCTGCTTTTCTGCATAGACAATGTTGATATGAGTACTGAGGATCAAACCCAGGCAGGTTTGCCTGTGTTGACCAAATTAAACAAAAGTGAACTTTGACCTTAAAAGCTCATTTCATGTTCCTTTCAGCAAATTAAGACTTTTTTTCAGTTCCTAATCAAAATGTTAAAATCCTCTCTGAATTGTACTACAACATAGCCCGGCCATTTGCACCACACCAATACCAAACGTGCAATAGAATACTGACCACTTGGGAGAAGTTTGAATTTTATCCATTGGTAATCTCATTGGCATCTGGAGGCTGGTATCAGTACTCTATATATGCAGTTTTGCACAGTTTTTCTTTCGCCCCACTTAGCAATGTGTTAGTGTCTCATTGTTCATGTTGCTGGTTAAAAGTACAGTCAGTACTGAAGCAATTGGTTGTAATGACTACGGCACTGCTAAACTTGTGAAACTGATGTAATCTAACAGGATCAATAAAATCTCACAAGATCTCACCAGGCATGCAACATTTTGCGGGAGTTCAGAGCAAATAGTTTAGTTGGATATAGATTGCAGAGTACCTGCCAGGCAAGAGCCTGGCATATTGGTTGGGGCTTAAAGCCAGAAGCCTGGAGCATTTCTCCGGTAGGAATTTAAAGCATCCATTGAAGAAAAGCTAGGAACCTGGACTACCTGTCAGTAGCAAGCCTGAAGCCAATGTAATTTAGGAGCCTTGCGTGTCTGACAGAGAAAGCCTGGAACATCATCCAAGAGATAGGAAAATGCGCTTGTAGAAAGACAATATTGTGCAAAAGAAACTGTTTTCTGGGGGGCATAAAGGTAGATCAGCTGCTTCATTTAATTCTTATGAAGACCAATTCTAGCTGGCACTTGTGAGGAGATATTCAGGCATATGGTCAGAGAGCAGTGTGCCATGGTGTGTTATGTTGCCACTACTATTCTTCTTAGGCAGTCCCTCGGAACCGAGGATGACTTGCTTCCACATTAAAAATGAGTTCTCAGGTGACTGATGAGTCCAATGCGGGACCTACAGTCTCTGTCACAGGCGGGGCAGATGGTGGTTGAAGGGGCGGGTGGGTGGGTGGGGTGCTTGGGTTGACGTGCGCTCCTTGCGCTGCTTGGGCTTGGTTTCTGCTTGCTCCCGTCGAAGAGACTCGAGGTGTTCGGCGCCTTCCCGGATGCTTCTACTCCACTTTGTGCGGTCTTGGGCCAGGGATTCCCAGATGTCAGTTGGGATGTTGCACTTTTTCAAGGAGGCTTTGAGGGTGCCCTTGAAGCATTTCCTCTGCCCGCCTGGACCTCTCATGCCGTGTCAGAGCTCCGAGTAGAGCACTTGTTTTGGGAGTCTCGTATCGGGTATGCGGACGATGTGACCCGTCCATTGGAGCTGATCGAGCGTGGTCAAAACTTTGATGCTGGGGATGTTGGCCTGAGCGAGAACACTGCCATTGGTGCGCCTATCCTGCCAATGGATTTGCAGGATCTTGCAGAGGCAGCATTGGTGGTACCTTTCCAGTGCTTTGAGGTGCCTGCTGTACATGGTCCATGTCTCTGAAGCATACAGGAGGGCGAGTATCATTACTGCTCTGTAGACCATGAGCTTGGTGCCGGGTTTGAGGTCCTGGTCTTCAAACACTCTCTTCCTCAGGCGACCGAAGGCTGCACTGGCACACTGAAGGCGGTGTTGGACTTCGTCATCGATGTCTGCCCTTGTTAACAAGGGCCATTACTATAACTATGATACCTCATCCCAGTTGGATGGCACAGTCTCTCTGAAATACAGCGTTCGTTAGGGAGAAATAAGCATAGCAATCAGAATTGTTGTAGTTATTAGCTGTATCTTTATTCATGGTTTATTTAGGAAAATATTGAACAAAAATTCACATGCCATACTTTTTGAAATAGTTGAGGTATTTAATCAAAACATCTTTAATTTTAGTGATTTTTATAAACTGATGATTAAAATGTGCTTCATTTTAAATATATTTACAATTTGCTTTAGAGCAGTAAGATTCTGCATAATAATCTTACTTGTACTTTCTAGAATCAACAGCAGTGCTATAAGTAATGGGATTTAAATGCAATAAACTGGATTTCTTTTGTATCTTCGATTTGATCTTCAAATCTTCAATTTCCTTTATCTGTGCTCTCCAGCAGTTTTCTTATCCCCAAAACAAGTTTAAACTTGAATTGATGAATGTAAATGAGCTAACACTCATAGATGAAGCTGTTCATGAATACATTCAGATAAATAATTCAAAATTAAAGAGAAATTATGGTTAACCCTTCTACTCCTAGTGGTTTCAGACATTTTCATTTATTATCTTCCAACCCTTATGTATGTATGTACTGCATGTGCAGCAAGGAAGATTAGAGTTGACAATAAGAGGAACTTAAGTGTCTGTGACAAAGATTTCATACTAAATGATTGACTGTCATGTATAAGAATGTTGCATAGCTTCACAGCTTCATTTGCATACACATCAGAATATGATATTGGCCAGGGGTTTTAGATGGGGTTTGTATAGTTAGAAGTTTTGTGTAGGGATTAAATGGAGACAGGAGGTAAGGGAATGCAGTGTAAGATAAGATTCCAGCAATCAGTTAGAATATAATGCATGAGCCAGGGGTCATTGGAGGACAAGGGGTTGTGGTGGAAAGTATCACAATGGTGGGCTGGCTATGATTAGTTGCTTTGCTTGTTTTCAGTTAGTTTTGGTCTTATCCATATATTGTAGGATTGTGAGCCACACATAACAATTTCCACTGCTAACTTTCTGGATGAGAATTTTCATCATTATTTTCCTCAGTTTTTTCATTGCTATTTCAATTTCCAGTCACAAACATAAATATAGGTACACCAACATAATACAGGTACACCGACTCACACTTAGGAGTAGAAGTGAGCTTAAAGGAATGCCCCTCAATAAGAATTCAATTTTTTTTTCTTCCTCAAAGTATTCCCAATATTAATAAAAAGTATTTCTGTTTTATAAATCCTTTGAATGCATGCAGGCAAAACTGAGATGTCATGACCTCTGTGCCACAATCATCAATCATGGCCCCTGCTACCAATTCATACAGTACCTTTAATGGAAATGACTATAGTCTATGTCTGACAGAAGAAAAAACATGGGGACCTGCATAATTGTATTTACTTGAGTAAACAATATAAATGCAATGTCAGTTGGTGAGTGAAATTATCCTGCATTAGAGCTAACACACGCACTGAGTTTGCACTAATGTGCAGTAATTTGGGGCAAGCATTTCCGCTGTGAGCTACATGTAGTGAAATTATGAAAACATTTATAAAGAGTACGTTTGCGATTTCTCTACACATAGCACATAGTTAAATCTTCTCCCTAAGGTGCATTAGCACTAATTGAACACTAATGTACTTTTACCCACATCTGGAAGATTTCTTCTGGGCTGAATCAGGTGTCTCACAGGAGGGTTGGTACAAAACTTTAGGTATATGGTATAAGAAATGTAGTAGCATACGTAGAAAATTGTTTAGCGGACAGGAAACAAATAGTTAGGACCAATGGGTGTTGCTCGGACTGGCGAAGGGTTGTAAGTGGTGTACCCGAGGGGCGAATACTGGGTCCATTTTTGTTCTCTGTGTATATAGATGATTTGAACTTGGGGCGCAGGAGCACAATTTCAAAAAATTTCTGATAACACAAAAATAAGAGGCTTGGCAAACAGTGAGGTTTAGCCTGCTGCGCCTCTCCGCCATCTGCACTCTGTACCTTCTGTTGACTATGTTTTTTTTTAATTTTCTGTAAAGGAGAAAATAAATATACATTGAATGAACAAATATTTTTTGTTTTGTATTTTAGACAGCAGAATAGTTTTAGCATTATGTATAGCTGACATGAATAAGAAGTACCTTGCCCACAGACATTTTGGAGAATGCTTGAGAGCTGACTGAGTGCCCTGTAATTGTCAGCCCGAATGTGTGAATAATTGTAGTTATGCTTCAGTCTTTCTCACCTGTGCTATTTTAGGTTTGAATTTTTCAGTACTTTCAGATCTTAACTATGTTCATTACTTCCCTTTGTGCTGCATTTGCAGCAGGTTACTGGATCAATTTGGATTAAGTATTAAGGCACTTGAGCAAACTTGTCTGACAGCTGTAATTTTGTAATCGTTGGGCACCTACTTATGTGGCAGCCTTCATATATGGCAGACTATATTTATTCTTGCTGATTTTTATTTCTCATTTTAGTAGGTTTTCTTCAAGACTGATAGCTTTTTCTTGATATTTTTCCATCATCTATGAGTGTATGACTCCATGTTGATGTCCTGCGTGATAGTCCCACATGCTGAGTTCACTCTCTGGGTATTGATGGATTGCCCCTCACTCAACAGAAAGCCCTTTGCCTTGCCTTTGTGCCGCCTGCTGTGATCTATAGATCTTATTCTGCAAATCTTAGTTACATCTTCTGCACAGTCCCTCCATTTTTCACAGAGATTGCACAGTCCACAGCTGAAATGGCCCACAGTACTGTAGTTATAATGGTTAAGTAGATAGTTAAGCGGATCTGGCAGGTGCTTTCCAATTAGGCACTTATTTGTATGGTACTCTTAGGGCATTTGCATTTCCAGAATAGCGCAGAGTAAAGTTACACAATCCTGTGGGTGCTTTAAAAAGGGGCAAAATGGCACGATGGGCCAAATGGCCTCCATCTGTGCTGTACGATTCTATGATCTTAACTCCAATTTTATGCATGGTCTGTGCACTAAGAATAATTTCAATCCCAGGAGGGGTGGGGGCGAGTTCTATCGAAGAGTCATATACATATATATATATAATATATATAGAGAGAGAAATATGAATATAGATATAAAACAACAGCTACAGATGCTTACTTAGGGAAATTTAAGTTTGAACCACTGAGTCCTCTCTAGTTCTGCCTCCAGCATTTCTATCTTACATGAATGTATTTATTTTTACATGATTTGTTGACATTTGCCACAGACAGTAGATATTGAGTGAGAAAGACAGAGGGCACCAGCTGATGTGTTAGCTGTGCTGCAAGCATTACCCAGATGATACAAACTATCCCAGCAGGTACACTGTGAAATTGTGACATTCTTCTGCACAGACTGGATACTATTAAAATTTATTATTCATTAATATCGTCTCAAATGGTAATATCCTCTGGGTTAGCAGATATACACATTTAATAAAGCCCGTTCGTCAAGCTCACTGCTTCCCCTTCAGCCTAATGATACACCTAGTCTTCCGAAAACAAGGAATACTTTAACATTAGAGGAAAACTGGATTTTCATCTTGCAAAATAGTTTTCAGTCTACGAACTGAGGTTAATCTTGGAACAGTTTGTCGCATTCAGCTGTACCTACTTTTTTCAATGGTGGAGACTTATTTATATAGGAAAAAATTGTGCATGGCTTCTTGGGCATTTTTTTCCTGATAGGTGGTTGGTTTATCGCCTTGTAGATGAGTGTAATGATGATGTTAAGGTGATTTTCCTCGTTTCCTTTCACTGTGCTTTGTGCCGCGCAAAGGGGACACATATGGTGCTCTGTGTCTATGTTATTACCTCGTTACAGCCCATGTCTGTCTGCGACTGGGAGCCGAAAGTTGCAAATCTGCAGCTGTAGACGGTGATACAACTGGAATTGGCTGAGGTCAACAGTGCCGTAATTACTTTAAAATGTCAGAGTACAATAAAATACAACAGTTCATCTGGCAGAAAGCAAATTAGCTTTGACCATGGTGTAATTACCCTTTTCTGCACTGCCATTAGAACAGATCAAATCTCTACATTCACTGTTTGAGGAAAGGCCATCAGAGTACACTCTACCTGACAAGGATGCACATTTGCCATTTTGTGGTGTAATTAATTGTCCTTAGAATAGAAATTTTTAATATTTGACTCCATAATGGAAAAGTGTAATCACTTGACATGTTTCATCTAAAGACGGCTTAAATCCTTGCTGAAATGAAAAATTTCCATTTTTCCTCATTGAGGTGTCTTCAAAGAAAAGGTCCCAAACAATTTGCATTTTGAGGGAGAAATGCTGTTTTTCATAACACAAAATACTGATCATATTTTAAATGAGAGATCTATTCCATAAGGGATGGTGAACTTAAAAAGTGTGATTTCTTGAATATCAGTTTTCTTGAAATTTACATATATTAGCCCTTCACTGAAAAACAGGATTTTTACAATATTATTGAGTGTATTTATCAAATTTAGTATTTTTTCTTGGACTGTAGTATTTACATTGCTAACACACATTTGAGTTGAATTTCAGGTGTGGAGCAAGTTGGACGGGCGGTGGGTGGGGCTGATCGGGATCTCCACTCGATGTCAGTAGTGAGAAGCCCGCACATTAGTAGTACTGATTGGCAGTTTGCTGCTTTTGATAGCGGGATTTCCGCTGGGCCCAATGCCTTTTTAAAGTGAGCTTGCAACTTTTATACCAAGGTGTGCATTAAGTTTGAAAAAAAAATTGACGCAATCTTTGGAGCTTTCTGTGAAAGATGTTTCTCGCAAGAGCTCCCGGATTTGGTGATGTAGCAGTGAAGGTCCTAGTGGAGCAGATAGGGTCCTGGAGAAAGGTCCTCTTCCATACAAATAACATAAGGGTGCCCAGGAAGACATTGCAGTAAGACTGGAAGGAGGCTAAGAAAATTAACGCCAGAAACACCATCCCCAGGCCTGGGTGCTGTGCTGGAATAAGTTCAGTGATCTTTATTTGAACAGCAAAAGTGAGACTAATGTCTTGCTATCCCTTTTTTCCCAAGATGAAACCTTGCTACAGCACATTTCCCCACCACTCCCAACATTTCCCTCTCCACTCCACATGCTTCTCCTCCAATCACAACAGGACGCTGCACCAACCCTCCTTCTCATCCCTATCACACACTCACCTGCTGCTGTCCTTAGAACAGGCAGACACAGATTTCTGCTTTTGCCTGCTAACAACTGAAAAGCATTTAATTTTTCTGGTAACTGCTTTCACATTTGCTCATTACCACCTCCCCATCTTGCCCTCTCAGCATGCACACTACATGAAGCTGCCTCACACATCTACATAACCCTTTACCAAAACCACACACTAACCCATTCCTACACTTCCTGCAAGACAAGTTGACTCAGCTTAAGGGAGAGGGCCTGAACTGGGGAAGAACCAGACTCAAAACAAGCCCTCAGTCAGATAAAGGAGGAAGCTTGGAGATAATTGGGACAATCAGCATGAGAAGCATCAGAAATGGCTGATGTGCCATCAATAACTCAAGGACAAGAAGTTAAAGGATTCAACTGAAGGTTTTTAATCGCTAAGAACATTGCACGTCATTCCACATCGGATTCGTCTGGCAGAATGACTCATACAGCTCTTGAGACTTTTATATGACAAAAGACAGGGGCGGAGCCAATACACACAATAGGGGGAAAGGGGGCGGTACACACAATACAATGCAGGTAAAACACAGGGGCTGATGAAGACATATATTTCATCACATTCACCCCTTCTACAGATTTAGCCTGTCCGGGGGTGTGATAGTCCTTCCTGAACGTCGCAACAGTACCTCGGGTTCCAACTGGGAGTCCGTGGTGCCCTCCTGGGCATACCCATGTGCTGGGGGTGTTGCAGGTACTTCTGGGGGTGGTGAGGATACCTCTGGGGATGGTGGAGGTTCTTCTGGGGGTGGTGAGGATGGGTCGTCGTCGCTTCCTGCCGAGGCGAGGTCCTTTATGGACACGGTGTCCTCACGCCCGTCGGCGTGCTTGACGTACGCGTACTGTGGGTTTGCATGGAGTAGGTGTACTGCCTCCATGAGGGGATCCATTTTGTGGCCCCTCACATGCTTCCGTAATAGGACTGTCCCTGGGGTGGAGAGCCACGAAGGTAGGGACACTCCCGAGGTTGATTTGCGGGGAAAAACAAACATCTTCTCGTGAAGAGTGGCGTTAGTAGCAGTACACAGTAGCGACCTTATCGAGTGGAGTACGTCTGGGAGGACCGCTTGCCAGCGGGAGGTAGGGAGGCCTTTAGACCTTAGTGCTAAGGTGACCGCCTTCCACACCGTCGCATTCTCCCTCTCCACTTGCCCATTACCCCGGGGGTTATAACTAGTGGTCCGACTCATGGCTATCCCCTTCGACAGCAGGTATTGGCGCAGTTCGTCGCTCATGAACGACGCCCCCCTGTCAGTGTGGATGTAGTTCGGCATGCCGAACGTGCAAAACAGGCTGCCGAGGCACTTGATGACCGTGGCACTGGTCATGCCTGGGCAGGGGTAGGCGAATGGGAAGCGGGAGTACTCGTCCACAATGTTGAGAAAGTACACATTGCGGTCGGTGGAGGGGAGTAGTCCCTTGAAATCTAAGCTCAGGCGCTCGAATGGCCGTGTAGCTTTGATCAGGTGGGCTCGGTCGGGCCTGTAAAAACGGGGCTTGCATTCCGCACAGGTGCGGCAGTCCCTGGTCATAGACCGGACCTCCTCGATGGAATAGGGCAGGTTACGGGATTTTATAAAGTGAAATAGCCGGGTGACCCCCAGGTGGCAGAGGCCATTGTGGAGGCCCTATAGCCTGTCCCCCTGGATGCTGGCACACATCCCTCGTGATAGGGCGTCGGGGGAGTCGTTGAGGGCCCCCGGCCTATATATTATGTCGTACTCAAACGTGGAGAGTTCGATCCGCCACCTGAGAATGTTGTCGTTCTTGATCTTCCCCCTCTGTTTGTTGTTAAACATGAAGGCTACCGACCGCTGGTCGGTAAGCAGGGTGAAGCATTTGCCGGCTAGGTAGTGCCTCCAGTGCCGCACTGCCTCCACTATGGCCTGGGCCTCCTTCTCTAGCGAGGAGTGCCTGATCTCGGGCCCTTGCAGGATTCTTGAGAAAAAGGATACGGGCCGCCCATCCTGGTTGAGGGTGGCTGCTAAAGCGAAGTCGGACGCATCGCTTTCGACCTGGAAAGGGATGTTTTCGTCCACTGCCCGCAGCGCGGCCTTCTCAATGTCGTGTTTAATGCTGTTGAAGGCGGCGTGGGCCTCGGCCGTGAGCGGGAAGGACGTTGATTTCAGGAGGGGACGGGCCTTGTCGGAATAATTGGGGACCCATTGGGCGTAATAGGAGAAAAACCCCAGGCACCTTTTCAGGGCCTTGGGAGTGTTTGGTAGGGGTAGCTCCCATAGGGGGCGCAATCGGTCGGGGTCCGGACCGATTTCCCCATTTTCCACCACGCAGCCCAAGATACAGAGGCGCGTGGTGCTAAAGACACACTTATCCTCGTTGTAGGTGAGATTGAGTCTGAGGGCAGTTTTCAGAAATCTCGCGAGGTTCGAGTCGTGGTCTTGCTGGTCGTGGCTGCAGATGGTGACGTTGTCTAGGTATGGATAGGTGGCTGTTAACTGGTTCTCATCGACCATGCGGTCCATCTCCCGCTGGAAGACCGAGACCCCGTTCGTTACCCCAAAGGGGACTCTGAGGAAGTGGTAGAGGCGTCCGTTCGCCTCGAAGGCGGTGTATGGACGGTCCTCCGGCCTAATGGGGAGCTGGTGGTATGCCGATTTTAGGTCGATGGTGGAAAACACCCGGTATTGCGCAATTTGGTTAACCATATCCGCTATGCGGGGCAGAGGGTAGGCGTCTAGCTGGGTGTATAGATTAACCATCTGGCTATAATCTATCACCATCCGCTTCTTTTCGCTACCCTTAACTACTACTACCTGGGCGCACCACGGGCTGGTACTGCATTCGATGATACCCTCCCGCTTGAGTCTTTCTACTTCAGACGCAATGAACTGTCTGTCCTCCCAGCTGTACCGCCTACTCTTGGTCGCTATGGGTCGACAGTTGGGTGCGAGGTTGGCGAACAGAGAGGGCGGCTTGACCTTCAGGGTAGCCAGACCGCACACTGTGAGGGGCGGCTGGAACCCACCGTAGGTAAGCGTGATACTTTGGTGGTGGCACTGGAAGTCCAGACCCAAGATCACGCTCACACAGAGATCTGGCATTATCAACAGTTCTCTGTAATCAGTGCCTTTTACCGACAACATAACCGCGCAGAAACCTGTAATTTTTGAGGTATGAGTCTTATCAGCCATGGTGATTTTGCCCTGTGTAGGGACTATCATTAGTGAAAGTCGTTTTACCAGGCTAGGATGAATAAAGCTTTCGGTGCTCCCGCAGTCAATCAAGCATTTGACCTTGTTCCCGTTTACCTCTATGTCCATCATCGATCTAGACAACGGATGCGGCCTGGATTGATCCACTGTGATTGAGGCCACCAGTGGGTCCTGGGGGTCCATGTAGTCGGGACAAGATGGTGGACTCCATGAGGGTGGACAAGATGGCATCCAAGATGGCCGCCCCATGGCGCGCACGCGGCGGTGGCGGAGTTGGAGGCAGGGTTCCCTCTGCAGACTTTACTGAAATGTCCTTTCTTCCCGCCTTTAAAACAGGTGGTGCCCTTCGCTGGGCACAAATGCCTGGAGTGTTTGTCCTGACCGCAGAAGTAGCATTTCGGGCCCCGATGCATCGTGGCAGTAGTGGGGCTCCTGGGTGGAGGCTGGGGCTCCGACGGTGCTGGGCTGGCCTGAGACCTGGGAGGTGAAGATGGCTTCCAAGATGGCGGCCCCCACGGCGCGCACGAGGTGGAGTGGGCCACGTGGCCTGAGGAACAGGATTCAGAGTTCCTCTGGGCCATATCCAGCGATCGCGCTATGCCCATAGCCTGTTTTAAGTCCAGTCCCTCCTTTTCAAACAGTTTCTGCCGAATGTAATTTGAACTGAGGCCCGCAATAAAGGAGTCTCGGATCAGCACACGGTGGCAGACACGGCCTTACAGTTACAGTCTCTGCCCAGTACTTTTAGGCTTAGCATGAAGTCCTCTAGTGACTCACCATGCCGCTGCGTGCGAGTAGTCAGAAGATGCCTGGCGTACACCTCGTTTATTGGCCGCACGTAGTGGGCCTTCAGAATGGTGCAGGCATCCTCATAGCTGGTGGCATCTCGGATGAGAGGGGAGACCCGATGACTCACCCGGTTTCGCAGGATTCCCAGTTTCACGTCTCCGGTGGCGGTCGCGGCTGCTATGGCGGTGGCTGAGGTTTCGATGAAAAATTCGAAGCATTGAAACCAGTGTCCGAACTGTGTGGCTGCGTGTGTGGCATGGGGGTCCAGATCCAAGCGCTCTGGTTTCAGGAGTCGATCCATCTTGGTGTTTTAGCGATTAAAATTGATGTGCCATCAATAACTCAAGGACAAGAAGTTAAAGGATTCAACTGAAGGCTTTTAATCGCTAAGAACATTGCACGTCATTCCACATCGGATTCGTCTGGCAGAATGACTCATACAGCTCTTGAGACCTTTATATGACAAAAGACAGGGGCGGAGCCAATACACACAATAGGGGAAAAGGGGGCGGTACACACAATACAATGCAGGTAAAACACAGGGGCTGATGAAGACATATATTTCATCACAATGGCAAAGCTGGATGCTAAGCACAGCATGGTATCTGGCTAGTTCTCATTCTTGAAGCAATCACACATATGTGGCAACTTGCATTGCACTGCCACTTATTTGCTACTGCGTAACCTTCCCATTACTTGATGACCCTTGACCCTCTCTCCTGTTTTCAGGTCCATTCCATGACTCTGAGCCTATCACACAAACTATGGAGGGGGAACCACCTTCACAAAGCTGCACCATCACTCACTCCCTCCTTCCCATGTGCCAGCACAGAAATCGGCACCTCAGGTGGGATAGAGAGTGAATGGGAGGGGTCTGCACAGGGTGAACAATTCAGCACTAGTGAGCAGGAAATGGCTGGCCAGAGGTAAGCTCGGGTACTAGCTCTGTTGAAGAAGAAGGAGATGGAAATTTCAGTGGCCAAGCGTTTAAAAGAAAGATCATCCGTGTGCGCCAGTAATTGCTCGAGGCATTGGACAACCTGCTTAAAGTGCATGAAAGTTGCATTGGGGTGCTATTGATGTCAAATTGCATACCTTAATAAAGGTCCAGCCTGCTTTAAGTGGTCATTCTCGCCACCTATGTCTAGGCCCAATGGTAAAGTTGCCAGATGTGTCGGCAGTGGGAACAGAGCAGTAAGTTCTGCCATCTGATTTTCATGGTGCTACCACGTGGCCTAGCCCTAAAACTCAGTATGATGCTGAGGCAGCCAAATGCTTTCCTAAAAGATATATCAACATTTAGTTATTTTGTGTGTTAACATTAGTACAGCAGTCACATTTCCCCACATTTCTAAAATTACTACTGGCGGTGAAGCACAGAGGTATGCCACAAATTCCTATAGGGGGTCTCGCAATTGTCCACCATAACTTCAGAGGAAGATCGATGGAAACCCCAGAGAAATGGCTGTCTACACTCTTTTTATCTGGGTTTTTCGCCAATCTTCCACTGACATTATGGTGGGAGCTCGGGAGAACTGTGCAGAAATTCTACCTCACAATGTTAAACATTTTTTGCTTGTTAATGAGCGATTAATGGAAAACATGCAAATTTGCTCACAATTTAATTCATTCGCGCATCATGTTAATTTCCCACAACTGAAGCTGGCACTAATGTACGAGGCAGAGCTTGCAGCGTTCAAGGGGGTAAGCGGAGCAGTAGAAATTAGAATATTTAAAGAGGGGTTTGTCAGTGAGCAGGGCTGTATGGATGTAGTATCAAGTTTGTCTTCGATGTATACTTTACAGGAGGAACAAGCAGGAGCCTGTGAGAGTCTAAGGCTGTTAAAGTGTGCTATCAGGGCTCAGTATTGAGTATCACAGATGTGCGAACCAGGGTCAAGCAAGGCTGTGTCATCGCACCAAAGCTCTTCTCGACCTTCCTTGCTGCAATGTTCCATCTCACCATCAGTAAGCTCCCCACTGGAGTGAAGCTAATTTACAGAACAAACAGAAAACTGTTCAACCTCCGTTGCCTCCAGTCCAGATCCAAGGTCGTCCCATCCTCTGTCATCGAATTACAGTATGCAGACGATGCTTGCGTCTGCGCTCACTCGGAGGTCGAACTCCAAACCATCCTCAACACCTTCACCGAAGCGTACGAGAGCATGGGCCTTACACTAAACATCCGTAAGACAAAGGTCCTCTACCAACCTGCCCCCTGCCCCCCGATTATCAAAATCCATGACAAGGCCTTGGACAACATGGACCACTTTCCATACCTCGGGAGCCTACTGTCAACAAGGGCAGACGTCGACGACGAAGTCCAACACCGCCTTCAGTGTGCCAGTGCAGTCTTTGGTCGCCTGAAGAAGAGAGTGTTTGAAGACCAGGACCTCAAACCTGGCACTAAGCTCATGGTCTACAGAGCAGCAGTGATACCCGCCCTGCTGTATGCCTCAGAGACATAGACCACATACAGCAGGCACCTCAAAGCACTGGAGAGGTACCACCAACGCTGCCTCCGCAAGATCCTGCAAATCCATTGGCAGGATAGGTGCACCAACGTCAGTGTTCTTGCTCAGACCAACATCCCCAGCATCGAAGCTTTGACCACGCTCAATCAGCTCCGATGGACAGGTCACATTGTCCGCATGCCCGATACGAGACTCCCAAAACAAGCGCTCTACTCGGAGCTCCGGCACGGGAAGTGAGACCCAGGTAGGCAGAGGAAACGCTTCAAGGACACCCTCAAAGCCTCCTTGAAAAAGTGTAACATCCCCACCGACACCTGGGAATCCCTGGCCCAAGACCGCACAAAGTGGAAGAGAAGCATCCGGGAAGGCGCCGAACACGTCGAGTCTCTTCGCCTGGAGCAAGCGGAAAACCAAGTACAGGCAGCGCAAGGAGCGCACGTCAACCCAAGCACCCCACCCACCTGCCCCTTCAACCACCGTCCGACCCACCTGTGACAGAGACTGTAGGTCCCGCATTGGACTAATCAGTCACCTGCGAACTCATTTTTAATATGGAAACAAGTCATCCTCGGTTCTGAGGGACTGCCTAAGAAGAAGACAGGAGGAACGAGCAGGAGCCTGTTAGAGTCTAAGGCTGTTAAAGTGTGCCATCAGGGCTCAGTATTGAGCAATGCAGTATCACAGGTGTGCTAGCTATTCAGAACTCTTTGTGTGGGAGCAGTATGCACACAAGCTGGGCTGCACCACGAATGCAATCAATGACCTTTGTCAATTCCTAGAACTCAGTTAGGCGCAGCATCCAGACAGCAGCAACAGTGGAAGTGGATCATCACATCAAATTGCTATGCAACTGGATCCTCCTAGAAACCATGAGGTGACAGTGGGGTCAGGTAGCATGCAGCTTATCACTGCACCAAGAAGTAACAGATGGCCTCTTTTGACATGTATCTGCATTCATAAAGTTGATGCAGCACCAACTGGAAAGATAGATTCCATTTTTGGAGATGTGCATCATTTTCAGAGTACAAGGTGTCAGAGATTGTATTCATATCACTCGAAAGGTTATTGCTGCATTAATAAATGGATGGTATGTGACTTTTTTTATTTGTACATAGGATGTTGGTGTCGCTGGCAAGGCCAGCATTTATTGCCCAGCCCTAATTGCCCTTGAGAAGGTGGTGGTAAGCTGTCGTCTTGAACCGCCGCAGTCCGTGTGGTGTTAGGGAGGGAGTTCTAGGATTTTGACCCAGTGATGATGAAGGAACGGTGAATATTTCCAAGTCAGGATGGTGTGTGACTTGGAGGGTAATTGAAGGTGGTGGTGTTCCCACATGCCTGCTGCCCCTGTACTTCTAGGTGGTAGAAGTTGTGGGTTTGGGAGGTACTGTTGAAGAAACCTTGGTGAGTTGCTGCAGTGCATCTTGTAGATACATTGCAGCTACGTTGCGCTGGTGGTAGAGATCGTGATTGTTTAAGGTGGTGGATGGGGTGCCAATCTAGTGGGCTGCTTTGTCCTGAATGGTACCAAGCTTCTTGAGTGTTGTTGGAGCATCAGTCATCCAGGCAAGTGGAGAGTATTCCATCATACTTCTGACTTGTGCCTTGTAGATGGTGGAAAGGCTTTGGGGAGTCAGGAGGTGAGACGCTCGCTGCAGAATACCCAGCCTCTGACCTGCTCTTGTAGACACAGTATTTATGTGGCTGGTTCAATTAGGTTTCCGGTCAATGATGACCCCCAGAATGTTGATGGTGGGGGATTCGGCGATGGTGATGCCGTTAAATGTCAAGAGGCGGTGGTTAGACTCTCTCTTGTTGGAGATGCTCATTGCCTGGCACTTGTGTGGTACGAATGTTACTTGCTGCTTATCAGCCCAAGCCTGAATGTTGTCCAGATCTTGCTGCATGCGGGCACAGACTGTGTCCTTACCTGAGGAGTTGCGAATGGAACTGAACACTGTGCAATCATCAGTGAACATCCCCACTTATTACCTTATGATGGAGGGAAGGTCAATGATGAAGCAGCTGAAGATGGTTGGGCCCAGGACACTGCACTGAGGAACTCCTGTGACAATGTCCTGGGGCTGAGATGATTGGCCTCCAACAACCACAACCATCTTCCTTTGTGCTAGGTATGCCTCCAGCCAGTGGAAAGTTTTCCCCTGTTCCCATTGACTTCAATTTTACTAGGGTTCCTTGATGCCACAATTGTTCAAATGCTGCCTTTATGTTAGGGCAGTCACTCTCACCTCACCCCTGGAATTCAGCTCTTTTGTCCATGTTTGGACCAAGGCTATAATGAGGTCTCGATTCGAGTGGTCCTAGTGGAACCCAAACTAAGCATCGGTGAGCAGGTTATTGGTGAGTACTTGATAGCACTGTCGATGGCACCTTACATCACTTTACTGATGATTGAGAGTAGACGGATGGGGCAGTAAATGGCCGGATTGGATTTGTCCTGCTTTTTGTGGACAGTACACACCTGGGCAATTTTTCACATTGTTGGGTAGATTCCAGTGCTGTAGCTGTACTGGAACAGCTTGGCTTGAGGCACAGCTAGTTCTGGAGCACACGTCTTCAGCACTACAGCCGGGATGTTGTCAGGGCCCATAGCCTTTTCTCTATCCAGTGCACTCAGCCATTTCTTGATATCACGTGGAGTGAATCGAATTAGTTGAAGACTAGCTTCTGTGATGGTGGGGATCTCAGGAGGAGGCCGAGATGGATCATCCACTTGGCACTTCTGGCTGAAGATGGTTGCGAACACTTTAGCCTTGTATTTTGCACTCACATGCTGGGCTCCGGCATCATTGAGGATGGGGATATTCATGGAACCTCCTCCTCCCGTTAGTTGTTTAATTGCCCACCACCATTCACAAATGAATGTGGCAGGACTGCAGAGCTTTGATCTGATCTGTTGGTTGTGGGATCACTTAACTCTGTCTATAGAATGCTGTTTTCACTATTTAGCATGCATGTAGTCCTGTGTTGTAGCTTCACCAGGTTGGCACTTCATTTTTAGGTACGCCTGATGCTGCTCCTGGCATGTTCTTTTACACTCCTCATTGAACCATGGTTGGTCCCTTGGTTTGGTGGTAATGGTAGAGTGAGGGATATGCTGAGCCATTAGGTTACAGATTATGGTGGAATACAATTCTGCTGCTGCTGATGGCCCACAGTGCCTCATGGATGCCCAGTTTTGAGCTGCTAGATCTGTTCTGAATCTATCCAATTTAGCACAGTGGTAGTGCCACACAACACGATGGAGGGTGTCCTCAGTGTGAAGACAGGACTTCGTCTCCACAAGGACTGTGTGGTGGTCACTCCTACCAATGCTGTCATGGACAGATACATCTGTGACAGACAGCTTGGGGAGGACAACATCAAATAGTTTATTTGCTCGTGTTGGTTCTCTCACCACCATAGGCCCAGTGTGGCAGCTATGTCCTACCGAGCCACTCTCGGTGATGGGCATTGAAATCCCCAAACCAGAGTACGTTTTGTACCCTTGCTACCCTCAGTGCTTCTTCCTAGTGGTGTTCAACATGGAGGAGTACTGATTCATCAGCTGAGGGAGGGCAGTAGGTGGTAATCAGCAGGAGGTTTCCTTGCCCATGTTTGACTTGATGCCATGATCTTATTGAATGGCGGAGCAGGATCGAAGGGCTGTATGTCCTACTCCTGCTCATAATTCTTATGTTCATATGCTACCGTACCCATTAACTACTGTCAACAATTATACCATTTAATTCTCATTTTTCAGGCGTGCTCTTGATGCACACATTTTGATGGAATTAAGCATTTCCAACTGTAAGCATGTGAAAAGAAATGCAAGATTGACTCCTGGAGACAGGGGTCAACTCATCCAAATGCAACTGATGGCACTTCGAGAAATGGCTTGCAACATTGCACGTTTATGAGTCAAATACAATATAATGTTTTTTTCTCTTAAAACAGCAGTTTGGACAGCTCAGCGAAAGCCTTATGATGTGACCTGGAACAAGTTTGCAGAATAATTGTAATAATGTTGTGTGCTGCACAATATTGCAAGTGAGGGAGGTGTACACATGATTCCTGAAAAAAAGCAGCAACATGATGGGTCTTAAAAAGATGAAGAATACAAAATCCTTGCAGCACAAAAGTTCTTGCCTGCTCAGGAGCTTTCTGTTATCAAAAGGACAGATTTCAGTGTTTTCCATTAAATTCTTTTTGATTTTTATTTATTTTTCCTAATCCTAAGCACTTTTTGGAATTACTAAAAATAAAGAAATGACTGCATATTTACAATGTTGAGCATTTACTTGCATTTATGGAAGAGTGCATATGTAGAATATTTCAATTGTGCTATTGGAGAATAGCTGATACAACACCCTTGTTTTGAAGGCAGAAAAGGATAAATCAGATAACTACAGATCAGTTAGCTTAACATCAAATCTGGGCAAACTCTTAAAATTCATAATTCAAGATCAAACTAGTCAATATTTTAAAATGCGTTAGTTGATCAAGAATAGCCAGCATGGATTTGTTAAAAGCAAGTCAGGTTGACATTGTTTTAAAAGATTTTTATTGAAGAGGTGACCAATTGGATAGATAAAGGAAATGCAGCTGATGTATTGTATATGGATTTTCAGAAGGTGTTCAATATAGTGTCTCTCAAGAGGCTTGTTAGAAAAAATCAGCCCTATGGTATAAGAGCAAATGTATTAGCATGGATAGAAAGTTGGCTAACAAACAAGAGCAAAGAGTTAGATTAAATTGGTAATGCTGAGGCTGGATAAGAGTTTGAAATGGTGTATCCCAAGGGTCAGTGCAGGATTCCCTTATGTTGTCAGTATATATAGATAATTAGGAGGAAGTGTATGTGAGAACTCCCAGGCACATTCTGATTGACTCCTCAGTTGGTGAATTAATTGTGATGCAGTCAATCTCCAAAAAAGCTTTGCAGTTTTGCCAATAAAGTAAAGAACAATGCTAGGGTATACAACAGTGAAAGAAAGTGACACTAATACTCTTCATTAATATATAAAATAATGAAAGCACTGAGAAAATTAGCCCAATAAGTGCAAAGGAGTACTTTAGTTTAATTCCCTTCACATACTATTTGTAGCACACTAGTTAAAGTGTTCATGTTAACTTACGGTCTCCACTATTTTAACATGGTCGTTAACCCATAAAGTTAATACAAATGCATCAATCAGTGCACTGAAGATAATGGGGCTAAAATGTGAAGTTATCCACTTTGGTAGGGAAAATGGAAAAGCAGAGTATTTTTTAAATGGTGAGAGATTGGGAAATGTTGATGTTCAGAGGGACCTGGGTGTCCTTGTACATGAATCGCTGAAAGTTAACATGCAGGTACAGCAAGCAATTAGGAAAGCAAATGGCCTTTATATTACAAGAGGATTTAAGTTTATGAGTAAAGATGTCTTACTGCAATTATAAAGGGCCCTGGTGAGACCACACGTGGAGTATTGTGTACAGTTTTGGTCTCCATATCTAGGATATACATGAAAGGGAGGAACTGATAGAAATCAGTATTTGTAGGGAAATGGTATTAGGGAAATTGATGGGATTGAGGGCCAATAAATCCCCAGGGCCTGATAATCTACATCCTAGGGTACTTAAGGAAGTGGCCCTAGAAATAGTAGATGCATTGCTGGTCACCTTCCAAAATTTGATAGACTCTGGAACAGAACCCATGGATTGGCGGGTAGCTAATGTTACCCCACTGTTCAAAAAGGGTGGTAGAGAGAAAACGGGGAATTACAGACTGGTAAGCCTGACATTGGTAGTGGGGAAAATGCTAGAGTCCATTATAAAGGATGTAATAGCAGAGCACTTGGAAAAAAGTGACCGATCGGACAAAGTCAACATGGCTTTGCAAAAGGTAAATCGTGTTTGACTAATCTACTGGAATTTTTTGAGGATGTAACTGGTAAAATAGATAAGGGAGAACCAGTGGATGTGGTGTATTTGGATTTTCAAAAGGCTTTCGATAAGGTCCCGCATAAGAGATTAGCGTGCAAAATTAAGCTACATGGGATTGGGGGCAAGGTATTGACTTGGATAGAAAACTGGTTGGCAGACAGAAAGCAAAGAGTTGGAATAAACGGGTCGTTTTCCGAGTGGCAGGCAGTGACTAGTGGGGTACCGCAGGGATCGGCCCTTGGACCCCAGCTATTCACAATATATATTAATGATCTGGACGAGGGAACTAGATGTAATATCTCCAAGTTTGCAGATGACACAAAGCTGAGTGGGCGTGTGTGCTGTGAGGAGGATGCCGAGAAACTCCAGTATGATTTGGACAGGTTGGGTGATTGGGCAGAAGCATGGCAGATGCAATATAACGTGGATAAATGTGAGGTTATCCACTTTGGTGTCAAAAACAGGAAGGCAGATTATTATCTAAATGGCAATAGATTGGGAGAAGGGGAAGTGCAACGAGACCTGGGCGTCCTTGTGCACCAGTCGCTGAAAGTAAGCATGCAGGTGCAGCAGGCAGTTAAGAAGGCAAATGGTATGTTGGCCTTCGTAGTGAGAGGGTTCGAGTACTAGAACAAGGATGTCTTGCTGCAGCTGTACAGGGCCTTGGTGAGGCCACATCTTGAGTATTGTGTGCAGTTTTGGTCGCCTTATCTGAGGAAGGATGTTCTTGCCATGGAAGGAGTTCAGCGAAGATTCACCAGGCTGATACCTGGGATGGCAGGAATGACATATGAGGAGGCATTGGGTCGATTGGGCTTGTACTCGCTGGAGTTTAGAAGAATGAGAGGGGATCTCATTGAAACTTATAAAATTCTAACAGGACTAGACAGACTAGATGCTGGAAGGATGTTCCCGATGGTCGGGGAGTCCAGAACCAGGGGTCACAGTCTAAGGATAAGGGGTAAGCCACTTAGGACAGAGATGAGGAGGAATTTCTTCACCCAGAGAGTGGTGAACCTGTGGAATTCACTGCCAAAGAAGGCAGTAGAGGCCAATTCATTAAATATATTCAAGAAGGAGTTGGATATATTTCTTAAGGCTAAAGGGATCAAGGGATATGGAGAGAAGGCAGGAACAGGGTACTGAATTTGGATGATCAGCCATGATCTCATTGAATGGCGGAGCAGGCTCGAGGGGCCGAATGGCCTACTCCTGCTCCTATCTTCTATGTTTCTATGTTTCTATGTTCACGAGACTGATTCCTGGGATGGGGGGATTGTCCTATGAGGAGAGATTGAGTAGCCTAGGCCTATATTCTCTAGAGTTTAGAAGAATGAGAGGTCACCTGGCTGGGGAGTCTAGAACCAGGGTCACAGTCTCAGAATAAGGGGTCAGCCATTTAGAACTGAGATGAAGAGAAACTTCTTCACTCAGAGGGTGGTGAATCTCTACCGCAGAGGACTGTGGAGGCTCAGTCGTTGAGTATATTCAAGACAGAGATCGATAGATTTTTGGATATTATGGGAATCAAGGGATACGGAGATAGTGCAGGAAAGTGGAGTTGAGGTAGAAGATCAGCCATGATCTTATTGAATGGCGGAGCAGGCTCGAGGGGCCAAAAGACCTACTCTTGCTCCTATTTCATATGTTCTAAATTGCCCAGCCCTTCTGATGCACCCCCACCGCAACTCCAATTCCCAGATTATGCTGGAGTTCTCGCTCAGCCTTGTTAGAGGCACAGCCTCCATCTACCTGCACCAAAACCTGGGATAAACAGGGGACAGAGCTACTGGGCAAAGATTCTCTATTCTGGTAGTTCCTCAACCTCAGTGTAACTAAACATAAGTTTGGAGGCTTATATGCCCATTGAGTTGAGGCATACTGGCTTCCAGAACAGGGCAACTGGGCTCCACCAGAAAAGAAAATAAGACTTCCATTTCTATAGCACCTTTCATGACCTCAAGATGTTCCAAAGCACTTTACAGCAAATGAAGTACTTTTGAGCTACACTGTTGTAATGTGGGTGGAGGGTGGAGGGAGAGTTGGAATTCAGGCCAAGAAAGCGGCTCAGAACCTCAAAGAACGTTTGTTTTAGTATTTTGCCCCCTTACAAAGGGGTCTGATAAAATAATTTAACTGGGGAGAGCCAGGCACATCCATCTCCCAACTCCCGGAGGGAAATGGGCATAGGAGTTTCCAGTAGCATGGGTCTGGCGAGCACCCAAGATTTACCGTCATGGCGTAAGCACTATGAGGCCTATGCAAATGCAATATCGCAATATCCTCCCACTGACCCTGGATACTGCAGCAATGTCAGCACCAGAGGCCACCAGCAGACATGATCCCCAGATAACTGCAGGGATCGCAGCCTTTGTAAATCATTTTTGTCCATCTTCTGATTTCACATATATAGCTTCCTTACACCTTTTAAAAAAAATTTGCTTCATTATTTTAGAAACTAAAATCACCTTTCTTATTCATTGCCCAGTGATGTAAGAGCCAGAACTTCCTGGTTGTCCTTTTTTGAACCTCCTCCAATACAACAAGTCTTTTTATAGGAGCTGTGACTACAACTGTATACAGTGCACTAAACCTGATCTCATTACAAACAGATGAAACTGACGGGCAGGCGACGACCAGCTGGTCCATCAAGCCTGCCCCAACTCATGATGCCTGGAGCAGCATGACTAGACACTTGTAATCTCCTAGGAGAGGCAAATAAAAATGGGGGCAATAATGGAAAACAAAACACGGGAACATTTTGCCGACAGTGCATTCCAGAGGCTCACTACTCTCTGGGAAAAGAAGAACTGCCAAACATCTAACCTATTCCTACGTTTGCCTAGTATAAATACACGTTCGCTGGTCCTCCCCAATCTATCAAACTGAAATAATCTATCAATAGGCACGCAATCCAGCCCTTTAATTATTTTATATATTAATGTAGAGTATTAGTGTCGCGTTCTTTCACTGTTGTATACCCCAGTATTTTTTGACAATTATTGTTACACAATGTGACACATTTTAATACTTGGTCAATTATCACATCAGGCCTTTCTTCTGCTCCATCTTCTTTAATGATACATCCTTGCTGTGTAGTCACATTTGCTATTTTTAGCACCAATATAAATTACATTGCAATATGTGGGATAATACATGTTTATATGCACAAACTTCACCATAGAATACAAAGCTTACAATTAGGAAGACAGATGATGCTATACCTAACAGTTCAAACACTTGAAATGGTTTATGCTTTTAGCCCCATCTGGTTTGCAATATGATTTCCTGTAACTGAAAACTTTCATACTAGTAGGACATATTTTAATAATGGTCCTCATAAGAAGCATAATGTATCATAGGACATCTCTAGGGATTTGACACAAGGGTTTGATAAACTTAAAACAAAACAAAATCAGTTCAGTGAGATTACACTTGCTGGAAAAAAAAGTTTAAGTTTCAACTTACCAGGTAACCCACTTACTTTTAATAGCAAGTTCATAAAAATCTCTCACATAGATCAAGCTACATTTTCTGATTGACAATTTAAGTGGTAAGGTAAAAATATGAATGACAAGTTTCTCTTTCAAACAAAATTACTTAGTACTTTGGAAACTCCAAACATTATAAATACAGCATTTAATACAGTATTATTATGTCTATATTTTATAGATGGCAAAATTGGCTTTCTGACAATATTTTAATAATGGCAATTTTTTCAACATAAATTTGCATGAATATCCTACGATATTTTATTGGCCGTAAAAAATAATGTTTCTGATTCTAAAGCAAGGGCATGTACTGGGCTGCACCTCTTTTTCAGGTGGGACTGGCTCACTTTACATCACTGCTTTATCACAAGATGCATTGGTTGCCTCAAGTCTTGTTTATACTATAGCTGTAAATCTAAATTTATTCCAGATTTACAGCCATTCTGATTTCAACTGCACCATCTAAAGAGAGCAACTGAACACAATCTAGCATCAGTTCAGAATTTAAAAAAATCACTCTGCTGTCTTATTCTAGCACTAAACAGTCTAATCTGAACCCTCACTCACTTCTTGCTCCACAGTGCATGGTAGTTTATGTGTCACACTTGTGAATTCATGTCTTTGACTGATTCAAGATGAATGTGTAGTATAATCATTTGGGTCTGAATGCTGGATTGGTATAAAGAATATCAACTGTTTATACAAGACGCAAATGATATTTTGTCTATTCCCCACGTTACCTGACTGACTGGACATTTGTCTCCGAATGTTGTATCCTGCACTTTACAATTGTACGAGAGGTTTCTTTTCATTTCTACAATATTGCTTCTTAGTATTTCTGTTCTGTTTTTGGTGCCCTTTCCTCACATTGGTCCAAAGGGCATCACCTGACAAATGTTGCAATCAGTGTTACTAACCCTTTGGGACAAGGTGGTTAGGGATGATTTATATCTGAAAAAATCGGGTTACCTTTTCCATTTCATCCCCTGGTAAAACCAATGTAATTGTTCCATGCTATAAGCTTCAGTGGTTCCATTGTTATGATCTGAATTTTACTTCCCTTGTACATAGCTAAGAAAAAGAAGTAGGAGAAGGAGCCGAGTTTCTTTGTTCTTTTCGGAACACGTACAAATTTGCATGGTCACATGGTTTTGAAATATGCGAATATAATTTCATGAAAGTGAATCAAAAAATGAGCCAATTATGATTCATCTGTGATTAGGATCCTTTCCCAATTCTCAAGCAGCTAACATATAGAATAGAATGTTACGACATAAAAAACAGAAGAAAGACTTGCATTTATATCTTCTTTTTAGGCAGTCCCTTTGAACCGACGATGACTTGCTTCCACATTAAAAATGAGTTCTCAGGTGGCTGATGAGTCCAATGCGGGACCTACAGTCTCTGTTACAGGTGGGGCAGACAGTGGTTGAAGGGGCAGGTGGGGTGCTTGGGTTGACGTGCGCTCCTTCCGCTGCTGCGCTTGGTTTTCCGCTTGCTCCCAGCGAAGAGACTCGAGGTGTTCGGCGCCTTCCCGGATACTTCTCCTGCACTGTGTGGTCTACAGAGCAGCAGTGATACCCACCCTGCTGTATGCCTCAGAGACATCGGCCATGTACAGCAGGCATCTCAAAGCACTGGAGAGGTACCAACAATGCTGCCTCCGCAAGATCCTACAAATTCATTGGCAGGATAGGCACACCAACGTCAGTGTTCTCGCTCAGGCCAACATCCCCTGTGTGGAGCGAGGCGGCAGTGGTGATATAAAGAGGCCAGGAGCAGGTAGGCCCCACAGCGGCGGCGGCAAACCTGTATGGAGCGAGGCGGCGGTGGTGCTATAAAGAGGCGAGGAGCAGGTAGGCTTACCAATCTCCGAGCTCAGAGGGAGGGAAAGAAAGAAGTAAAAAGTAATCGAAGTGTGACGTCACCAGAAAGCAGGTAAGTGATTGGTTGGTGAGAATTTCTCTCTTTCTCCTTTTTTCCAAACTTAAATTTTGTGGTTTATAGTTTATAGGGTGTCTGTGGTGTAGCGGGGACTGCTGGTAAACCAGGGCCCTTCAGTATATCATTTAATTGTAGTGTAATTGGTGGGATTGATTTGATTTAATTTAATTTGAATTAATCAAAGGGTAAGTCATGGCAGGACAGCTCGGCCCCATGGTATGCTCCTCCTGCGCATTGTGGGAAATCAGGGACACTTCCTGTGTCCCTGATGACCATGTGTGCGGGAAGTGTATCCAGCTGCAGCTACTGACAGACCGCATTGCAGCGCTGGAGCTGCGAGTGGATACATACTGGAGCATTCGTGATGCTGAGGACGTCGTGGATAACACGTTTAGGGAGTTGGTCACACCGCAGGTAAAGGCTGCACAGGCAGGGAGAGAATGGGTGACCACCAGGCAGAGTAGTAGGCGCAGGCAGGTGGTGCAGGGGTCCCCTGTGACCATCCCCCTCTCAAACAGATATACCACTTTGGATATTGTTGGGGAGGATGGCTTACAGAGGAAGGCAGCAGCAGCCAACTTCCTGGCACCATGGGTGGTTCTGCTGCACAGGATGGGAGGAAAAAGTGTGGGAGAGCTATAGTAATAGGGGATTCTATTGTAAGGGGAATAGATAGGCGTTTCTGCGGCCGCAAACATGACTCCAGGATGGTATGTTGCCTCCCTGGTGCAAGGGTCAAGGATGTCTCAGAACGGCTGCCGAACCTTTTGGAAGGGGAGGGTGAACAGCCAGTTGCCCTGGTGCATATAGGTACCAACGATATAGGTAAAAAATGGGATGAGGTCCTAAAAGTTGAATATAGGGAGTTAGGAGGTAAATTAAAAAATAGGACCTCAAAGGTAGTAATCTCAGGATTGCTACCAGTGCCACGTGCTAGTCAGAGTAGAAATAGAAGGATATTTCAGATGAATACGTGGCTAGAGGAATGGTGCAAGGGGGAGGGATTCAAATTCCTGGGACATTGGAACCGGTTCTGGGGGAGGTGGGACCAGTACAAACCGGACGGTTTGCACCTGGGCAGGACCGGGACCGATGTCCTAGGGGGAGTCTTTGCTAGTGCTCTGGGGTGGGTTTAAACTAAAATGGCAGGGGGTTGGGAACCTGAGCAGGGAGACAGATGAAATGGAAACAAGGATAAAAGCAAAAGACAGGAAGGAGAAAAACAAAGGTGGCTGTCAGAGAAATCAAGGGTTTAAATCAAACATGGCCACAGTAAATAATAATTCTAACAGGTGTAAGAGTTTTAAAAAAAACAAGCCTGAAGGCCTTGTGTCATAATGCGAGGAGCATTCGTAATAAGGTGGATGAATTAGCTGTGCAAATAGAGGTAAACGGATATGATATGATTGGGATTACGGAAACATGGCTCCAGGGTGACCAAGGCTGGGAACTCAACATCCAGGGGTATTCAATATTCAGGAAAGATAGGCAAAAAGGAAATGGAGGTGGGGTAGTATTGTTGGTTAAAGAGGGGATTAACACAATTGAAAGGAAACATATTATATTAGCTCTGATGATGTGGAATCTGTATGGGTAGAACTGAGAAATACCAAGGGGCAGAAAACGTTAGTGGGAGTGGTATACAGACCACCCAAACAGTAATGCAGAGGTTGGGGATGGCATTAAACGGGAAATTAGAGATGCGTGCAATAAGGGCACAGCAGTTATCATGGGTGACTTTAATCTACATATAGATTGGGCTAACCAAATTAGTAACAATACTGTGGAGGAGGAATTCCTGGAGTGTATACGGGATGGTTTCCTGGACAAATATGTCGAGGAACCAACTAGAGATCAGGCCATCTTAGACTGGGTATTATGTAATGAGAAAGGATTAATTAGCAACCATGTTGTGAGAGGCCCCTTGGGTCAGCGCGATCATAATAATGATAGAATTCTTGATTAAGATGGAGAGTGAAGTATTTGACTCAGAGATTAGGGTCCTGAATTTAAATAAAGGAAACTACGATGGTATGAGGCGCGAGTTGGGTAGGATTGATTGGGGAATGTTACTCAAAGGGTTGACAGTGGATAGGCAATGGCAAACATTCAAAGATTGCATGGATGAACTACAGAATTTGTTCATCCCTGTTTGGCATAAAAATAAAGTAAAAAGGGTGACTCAACCGTGGCTAACAAGGGAAATTAGGGATAGCATAAGATCCAAGGAGAAGACATATAAATTGGCCAGAAAAAGCAGTAAACCTGAGCATTGGGAGCAGTTTAGGATTCAGTAAAGGAGGACAAAGGGATTAATTAAGAGGGGGAAAATAGAGTATGAGAGTAAGCTTTCAGGGAACATAAAAACTGACTGTAAAAGCTTTTATAGATATGTGAAGAGAAAAAGATTGGTGAAGTCAAGCGTAGGTCCCTTGCAGTCAGAATCAGGGGAATTTATAATGGGGAACAAAGAAATGGCAGACCAATTAAATACATACTTTGGTTCTGTCTTCAAAAAGGAGGGCACAAATAACCTCCCAGAGATGTAGGGGAACATAGGGTCTAATGAGAGGGAGGAACTGAAAGAAATCAGTATTTTTAGGGAAATGGTGTTAGGGAAATTGACGGGCTTGAAGGCCGATAAATCCCCAGGGCCTGATAATCTACATCCTAGGGTACTTAAGGAAGTTGCCCTAGAAATAGTAGATGCATTGCTGGTCACCTTCCAAAATTCGATAGACTCTAGAACAGTTCCCATGGATTGGAGGGTAGCTAATGTTACCCCACTATTCAAAAAAGGTGATAGAGAGAAAACGGGGAATTATAGACCAGTAAGCCTGACATCAGTAGTGGGGAAAATGCTAGAGTCCATTATAAAAGATATAATAGCAGAGCACTTGGAAAACAGTGACAGGATCAGACAAAGTCAACATGGATTCACAAAAGGTGGAATTTTTTGAGGATGTAACTGGTAGAATAGATAAGGGAGAACCAGTGGATGTAGTGTATTTGGACTTTCAGAAGGCTTTCGATAAGGTCCTGCATAAGAGATTAGCGTGTAAAGTTAAAGCACATGGGATTGGGGGCAAGGTACTGACTTGGATAAAGAACTGGTTGGCAGAGAGGAAGCAAAGAATTGGAATAAACGGGTCTTTTTCTGAGTGACAGGCAGTGAATAGTGGGGTACCGCAGGGATCGGTGCTAGGACCCCAGCTATTCACAATATATATAAATGATCTAGACGAGGGAACTAGATGTAATATCTCCAAATTTCCAGACGACACAAAGCTGGGTGGGCGTGTGTGCTGTGAGGAGGATGCCGATAAACTCCAGTATGATTTGGACAAGTTGGGTGATTGGGCAGAAGCATGGCAGATGCTGTATAATGTGGATAAATGCGAGGTTATCCACTTTGGTGGCAAAAACAGGAAGGCAGATTATTATCTGAATGGCAATAGATTGGGAGAAGGGGAAGTGCAGCGAGACCTGGGTGTCCTTGTGCACCAGTCGCTGAAGGTAAGCATGCAGGTGCAGCAGGCGGTTAGAAGGCAAGTGGTATGTTGGCCTTCGTAGTGAGAGGGTTCGAGTACTAGAACAAGGATGTCTTGCTGCAGTCATACAGGGCCTTGGTGAGACCACACCTTGAGTATTATGCAGTTTTGGTCGCCTTATCTGAGGAAGGATGTTCTTGTCATGGAGGGAGTGCAGCGAAGATTCACCAGACTGATACCTGGGATGGCAGGAATGACGTATGAGGAGAGATTGGGTCGATTGGGCTTATACTCGCTGGAGTTTAGAAGAATGAGAGGGGATCTCATTGAAACTTATAAAATTCTAACAGGACTAGACAGACTAGACGCAAGAAGGATGTTCCCGATGGTCAGGGAGTCCAGAACCAGGGGTCACAGTCTAAGGATAAGGGGTAAGCCATTTAGGACAGAGATTAGGAGGAATTTCTTCACCCAGAGTGTCGTGAACCTGTGGAATTCTCTACCACAGAAAGTAGTGGAGGCCAGTTCATTAAATATATTCAAGAAGGTGTTGGATATATTTCTTAAGGCTGAAGGGATCAAGGGATATGGGGAGAAGGCAGGGACAGGGTACTGAATTTGGATGATCAGCCATGATCTCATTGAATGGCGGAGCAGGCTCGAGGGGCCGAATGGCCTACTCCTGCTCCTATCTTCTATGTATCTATGTATCGAAGCTTTGCCTACGCTCGATCAGCTCCGATGTTCGGGTCACATCGTCCGCATGCCCGATACGAGACTCCCAATACAAGCGCTCTACTCGGAGCTCCGGCACGGCAAGAGGGCCCCAGGTGGGCAGAGGAAACGCTTCAAGGACACCCTCAAAGCCTCCTTGAAAAAGTGCAACATCCCCACTGATGCCTGGGAATCCCTAGCCCAAGACCACGCAAAGTGGAGGAGAATGCATTTATATAGCGCCTTTCACGACCACCGGACATCTCAAAGCACTTCACAGTCAATGAAGTACTACTGAAGTGGAGTCGTTGTTGTAATGTGGGAAATGCAGCAGCCAATTAGCACACAGTAAGGTCCCACATGATAATGACCAAATAATCTGCTTTTTATTATGTTGGTTGAGGGATAAACATTGGCTAGCACACCAGGGATAACTCCCCTACTCTTCTTCAAAATAGTGCCATGGGATCTTTTACATCCACCTAAGAGAGCAGACGAGGCCTCGGTTTAACGTCTCATCCGAAAGACAGCACACTCCGACAGTGCATCACTCCCTCAGCACTGCATTGGAGTGTTAGCCTAGAGTGGGACTTGAACCCACAACCTTCAGACTCAAGAGGTGAGTGTGCTACCAACTGAACCACAGCTGACACATAGGAGGAAGACATTTGGCCTATCACGCCAGTGTCAACTCTCTGAAAGAGCTTTTAGTGTCATTTAATGTCATGTGCCTAGCCTTTCCATACATCCTTTAAAAGAATCTAATATGTGTCCACTTTGCTTTTGAAAACTATTATGGATTCTGCTATCACATCTGAGGACACTGCATGTCATAACAACCCTCTGAGTAACAAAACTTTTAACTTCTCTTTCTGTTCTTTTCATCCTTAAATTTATGTCCTCTAGTTACTGACTCACCAACCACTGGAATTTTAACCAGTAGAACTGTTGAAAGGTTCACTCATCCTGCTATAGTGTGTGCAGTCTGACTTCATGAAAACTGAGAAAAATCAAGATTTACTAAGAATGCAATACCCATTTCCAACCAACCATCCATTGTTTATAAAAGGAGTCGGGTACAAATGTTCACTGCTTTCTCTCAATGAGCAATCCTTCTCTTCACTGAAAACTAATCACTGCACAAAACAATTTTTGTGTTTCATTTGAATCGTGATTTTACCACATAATGTATAATATGACAGCTTCTCATTATGGAATGCTACATCATATTTGGCATCCAATGAAAGTAAAGTTTGGTTGGAAATTATTTTATACAAACTGTTATTGGATATATTGTACATCATTCTCATTCTACTAGCTTTTTCATGGAAGGTCTTGATAAATGCATTAGTTCTTTATGTACTTTGCACGATGATGTGCCAATGGTTTCTTGTGTCAATAAACCTTCATCAAATCCTATGTCAAAACAAATCCTATGTCAAAATTTCAGTTGAATTAATATTAATATTGGAATGTTAATGCATCCTATTTGTATATGTTGGTAATGAGTGAGAAACAACGTTCATTACAGATTGCAGCTTCATACATTTACATCCACTTCCCAAAGTTTGCATTTGTTATTTTCGAGGTGCTGATCCAGCTTTGTGGATAATACGGGAATTCCATTAATCACCTACATTAATGAGGCACAAAGTTCATGGAAAGAATACAGACTTTTTAAAATAATAAACCAATTACTATTCCCAGAAATATGACTATCTCAGTCCAAACTGTTTTTCTGCTTTATTTTTTTTAACCTTTTGTCCATGTTAGCTATCTGCTTCCCATCTCTTCATATCTCTCTTTTCCATTGGCTGCAAGTAATGAGCAAAACCTACTGCTGGATGCTTAAGTGCAGTGAAGTTTGCTGCTGGAATCTTCCAGTAACTGCAATTGCATGATTCTCAGAGTCATTAATAATTTTATTGTGAGGATGCATCGGAGACCTTGTTTTTTTCTCTCTATTTTCTTCTGTGATTTTGTAAGTTAAACTGGAGCATTTATATGAAACACTCATTTCATTCTGCTAATTGTTCATATTTCCTGTTTCCAGATTCTGATTTATTCTGTAACATCTGTGTAATGACTAGAAAAGCAGTCATTCAATATAGTCATATTGCTTGTGCCACTTGCAATAATGCTTATTTGTGTGTCATTCTGTTTTAAATGCCGATGATAAGACTGGGCTGATTTTTCTGCGTTATGATGCCCCATGAGCACCTGAATGGGAGTTGTAGCCAACCAGCAATATGGCGGAGACCCGCAACGTTAGGTCACCACTCAAATCATACTGCCCATGAACATCTTGTGCTGCTCCAAAAAGGGCCTGAAGGATGCATGACTATCCAATCCAATACTTTGTGTGAGTTTGTGACATTAGAGTGACTTGCAATCCAATTTCCTGCCATGTGCAAGCTGTGCACATAAAAAGAGGGCGCCTATAAAACCAAAAGGTTTTTAAGTGCTGTGAGACCTGGGTCAGCAAGTGTTCTGAAAGTAGGCACTAATTTTTCACAGAGTACATCATTGCTTTGCTTCTATATTGCACCTTAAAAGGATGGTATGTCCCTAAAGTTTGTGCTACAATGAAAACAACTGTTCTCGCTTTAGATGGCGCCTTCCACAACAGCTTCTTTATTCCATGCCTCCATCTTCACCTTGCTCTGCAATAAAGACATCTCTGGAAAACCTGCTTTGCATCAATCCATAGTCCCTCTCACCATCATTCAACCTATAATAAAAATCTCACCTCCCAGTAACATCAAAAGGACTTTGCACAAAAACAAAATCTGTAGCCAGTACTTTTTATTGCACATACGCCCAATTGTAAGTGTCAACCTAATTCTTTCCACCACAGTGCTTTCCCTTTCTAACAGGGATTGTCTTTTGTGCATGGCTAACTAGTCTACTGCTCCCTCTCCTGAGATAAGAACAGGGCAGGAGGATGGCAGTTGTATGTCACTGTCAAGCTCTGGCACCCTAGATGACTGTCAATCCCTGTAAACTCGCACACCAGAGGGACCAGTTTCCACCTGCATCTCAATTACTGTTGTGGGACAGCATGGCTCTGCCAGCTTTCAGGTTCCTGTGCAGTCAAAGAAAGGGAGACTGATAGCGGTGGAGGTGTAGCCTTCTAGAGAGAAAGAGCAGCAACATCCACAGTCTGTTTCAACCTTTCCCTTCTCCTGGCCTCTCTGCCACTCTGCTCGTAGGTCTGAAGGTTGTCAGATCACATGACCGGATTGGTAGAGTGCTTGGTGGACATTAATTCCCTCCTTGTGTGAGCAACATCTTCTTGAGGTTTCCGCAGTGTAGCCAAGGGCACCAGTCAGTGCATTCCTGAGAGAATCTAATGCTGGCAACAAGGCCTCAGCTGTGAGAGGCTGCATAGAACATGGCCCTGGAGCTGCCACTCACTCCATGCTTTCAATGCCATGCATCAGACATCACACATGTGATGTAGACTACTTTTCTTTATTTTCTTTAGAAACTTGGGCCATAGAAATCTGGATCCACAGCCTGGGCAGCTGCTGGAGGCGACTCACTCCTACTCCGAATGAGAAAGACTTGCATTTATATAGTTCTTTCACGACCTCAAGATTTACACTTTACAGCCAATTAAGCAATTTTGAAGTGCAGTCACTGTTGTAATATAGGAAATGCGGCAGACAATTTGTGCACAGCAAGCTCCCACAATCAGCAATATGATAATGACCAAATAATCTGCTTTTTTTTTAGCGATGTTGATTGAGGGGTAAATATTGGTCAGGTTACTGGGGATAACTCCACTGCTCAACATAGTGCCGTGGGATCTTTTACATCCATCTGAAAGCAGGTGGGGCCTGGGTTTAACGTCTCATCTTCATTATTGCACTGGATTGTCAGCCTAGATTTTTATGCTCAAGTCTCTTGAGCAGGACTTGAAACCACAACCTTCTGACTCAGAGGTGAGAGTGCTGCCTGAGCCAGAGTGAATTTTAACCCCTAAATTGGTTGGTTTGGGGTCGGTAATTTCTATGATTCTGTGAGATGTTAAAATTTTTAAAATCTCAAACCTAACTCCAACCCGCCCACATCTGGGTTTAACGGAGGTGGGACAAGGAGTGGACTTCCAGGTTTCCCGTTCGAAACTCCACCCCCCGCCTACACAACCTGCCCATGTCAATATTGGGGCCATTATTTCCCTCTTTTTCGAGCAACATCTTTTGCGAGCTTGTCAATGATGGCTCCTGGAGGAGGAGGGACCTCTTCTTCTTTCTACTCCTGCTCTTCCTGTTCCACTGCTCCATGATTCCACCTCAGTGCTCTCCTCATACTCTCAATCTATATCCCCCAAAGTGGATGTAGCTGGGCTGCTGCATGCTAATTCTTGGAATTGTGATGAGATGCCTAATAAGTTGCTTCTTGCAAGTCCAGTTTCTGCTTTCCGTGTCATTCCTGTGAAGAAAGAAATAAGGACAAACATGAGGGCATATTGATAGGTGAATGTGTACTAATGTGCTTCATTTTGACTGTCATCTGCATGGAAAGGTCTTGAAATTTGGCATTTTCAGACACATTGGCCAGAATTAGGAGGGAAGGATAGAAGGAGAACAATGCACCTTCAGTGGGAATAGGCCCCTCTGCTTTATCATCTCATGCCACCTCCCTCAAGTTGCATGCTGGAGCTCCATTGCCCTTTTCTCAAAGTGGGTAACTTCCTGAACTGCAGCAGACCCTCCTCCAAAGACGGTGGCCTGCCTTCATCTGCAGAGACATATAAGACTTCCATGACTTACTACTACAGCATCCTGACCTTTTCCCTTTGTATTCAGAAGTACTTGCCATCACTGTGAAGGTGGTACTGCTTTAGCTTCATGCATTAGATTGTTGCATATCGAGTGTGACTAGTGAACCAATCCTCATTGTGTCATCCTTGCATGATGTTATTTAATTAGCTCATTACACTAAGTCATGGGAACTACTAGACAGATGCCACAAGGCTCAGACACACTTTTAAAACTGCGTAACGTCTCATGCTTTCCTCCTCCTTCTGAAGTCATTATACATCTTTCAGCGCTGCTCCCATGTCCACTCCCATGTTCATGGCACAATGCTGTTGCTTTTGATGGTCTTGTCCACCTATTGCCATGACCTGCATGCTATGGCCTTCATGATGGAACACTGCTCTACTTATATAACAGCTGTGCAATAGCCTTGTCATCATAGGGTGCCTTACTGCCATGCTGCTGGAGTCAATTTATTTTACTCTAAGCGCAAAGCCTTGCTCCTTTGCACTGTGACTTTAACGATTACTGCCTGGTAACAATCAATTCTCAGAAGCACTCCAGGATATTTAGCTGCAAGTTGAAGACTTTCAAACTGTTCGGCCAACTTTAGTGCTTCTGCTCGTACCACTTCTACTGAGCAGGGCATTCACGATAGATGCTCTGCTCAGTAGGCCATTACAATGGCTTTGTGCTCCTATCTAAATGATAGGACTCCAATTTGTAACCACCCAGGAAAACAGCAGAAAAAAATAGAGTGGTAAGCGTGCTGCATTCATTTTAACTCCTGTTCTGCTCAGTTTTTACCAGGCAGATTGCAGGTATGTTGTTGCTAATAGTGTGCTCAGTTATTTTTTCCCAAAGTATTAATAAAAACCCACTTTTCCCTGGATTGCTGCAGTCCTTTCAGTGCCAGTTGCAGATAAAGAAACCTATACAGGTCAACCTTACAATTTTAGTGCAGAATTGTGCAATAAAGAGTTAAATTAAAGGTCTAGGAAGTAAATTTTATCTCTTACCAATACAGAAATACATTTACAGGTATAATTATATCAGCCAGTTTTGGATACAGTTATATGCCTAATATCATGAAAAGGTCTTTTATTCTGGTAGTCTTTTAAATAGGCCATACATTATTTAAATTTTATATAGGTCAAGGTCTTCAAAAAGACCATCTTAAAAAAGTTTTCCATTCCTATCCAGAAACAGTTGTTTCTCTTCTGATGCTAAGGCAAATCATAATGAAACTGTCAGAATGAAATTAATTCCAACTTTGGATGTTAACTATCTGTGAAGAGACAAAAAAGGAAAATAGTAAAAAAGAATAAAGTTCAGGACAATGGATAGATTCATGGACCAGTCACAAGTACTACCAGCAGAGTGACTACTTGCCACTCTTTGGTGTTTATTCCCCAAATACTTTTATTTATTTTGTAAAGTTGTAATTCCTCTGTGGTTCTTCAGTTCTTTTAGTAAAAATAAATCTTAGTACGGCTTAACATTTAGTTGACCTCATTGGCTGTTTAATCTCTGACACAGATAAGGCCACCTACATTGTAGAGCTTATTTCCAATCTAACAGGGGCTGAGCCAAAATAGGTAGCTTGCTTCTGCTCTATAAGTATTTCTATGGAATGGACCACAGAGAATGAGTTCTCACAAAAGCTGCTGAAATTAAACATTTCAAATCAGATAAGATACAATGCTTTTCCTCAGCACATTCCTGACCAGGTTAAGGCACTTTTATCATTCAAGTTTCTATCATAGTTTTATGCCTTAGGCCCATATGTTGCCTTGTTTTTTTCCTGTTTCCATTCACTTGATCCCACGTAGCTATGTGACTGGGAATACAAAATATTTCAATAGTGGCTCGTGGTTTAAAGAATTGCAAAAGCTGTGCTTCAGGCTCGCTTACAATACTTTATCCAAGCACCTGCTCATTGGCCTAAAATTTGCTGGCACGTGCCCGTTTTTAGGGTGCTAAATGGGTGCCTAAGCCTCCAATATGGCAGGCAGGAAGCGCGTGCTCATTACAAGCTGGAAGTGCACCGCCTACCATATTGGTATAGGCAAAAAAATAGGTGTCATGGGACCATGCCTGAAACAGGCATTAGGCCCTTTGCTTATGTTACGTACACCCCCAACAGAGCTTCTTGGATCCGTTAGAGGAGAAGTACCTTCAGCAGGGAGATCTTTCTGTGGGTCAGGGTTGTGTCCTCAATGTGCTATCTCATTCTGCAAAACAGGAAAATGGTCTTGAGATGCTGGAAATTAAAAGAGCAAACTCAGAGCGACAGACAGGCCAAGTTGGGTGTCAATAAGTGGCTATACATCATGCATCTCGGCTATGTTACAATGACTTGGAAGATGTAGGTGTGGCAAATCTTTCAATTGCACGTTGTATTGCAAAGGTGTGCCCTACTGAGATGTGGGTGTACATGAGATGCAATGAAACAGTTGTCAACTTGTTTGAGGGTTTGGTATAGGCAAGCAGTAAATGAGATAAAATTGACAGGCAACACTTTATGTCACGCAGTCTTGTATAGCTCATGTGACTATGTCATGCAGTCTTGTATAGCTCATGTGACCACATCTCTTCTATAAAGCCTCGATTGTGACCCAGCCCGCCCGGTAGGAATGGTGCAGATGGGGGTGTTAAAATGGCTGGCCGGGCGGAAGCCTTTACATTGTTGCAACATTCCCGACATCGACCATTTTAACTTCCGGGTTTTCGGAGCGTAGAGGCCACCCACCGCATGCAGCTGTGGGCTTCATAAATATTGAAATGTCGGGATCCAATGACGTAATTCTGAATGTATTTTAACTCAAAGATGCGTGAATGACACACATTGTCCAAGCCACCAGCAAAAGGTGGCGGCCAGCAGCATGGGGCCAGAAGAGAACCCAGATAAGTAATGAATATTTGACATTTTTTGACAGGTTCTTTGTGGGGTAGGAGTGGTCCTCCTGGCTTAACAAGGAATCTTTAGGCCTCATCTGCCCCAGATTTTCCCCTCCCCTCCGGCTATGATCAGCCCAGACATCACTCCTGCCTGATTTACCTTGTTGGGGACTGTTTGCTTCAATCCCCGGCAGCAGCCTGCTGCTACATGATTTCCCACTGCTGTTCATCGTCCTCCACGTCATCCCTGCCAGCTTCGGGCAGGAGTCAGCATCAGGAAATGTAACTGAGGCCTGCGAGTTAAGAACATAAGAACAGGAGTAGGTCATTTATCCCCTCGAGCTGGTTCACCACTCAATTAGATCATGGCTGATCTGTAAAAAAAAAAGGAAATCTGTATCTTAACTCCATCTACCCACCTTAGTTCCGTAACCCTTAATGCCCTTGCCTAACAAAAATCTATCAATCTCAGTTCAGAAAGTTTCAATTGACCTCACCTCAACTGCTTTTTGGGGGGAGAGAGTTCCAGATACCACTACCCTTTGTGTGAAGGAGTGCTTTCTGACATCACCCCTTAACGGCCTAGCTCTAATTTTAAGGTTATGCCCCCTTTTTCTGGACTGCCCCACCAGAGGAAATAGTTTCTCTCTATCTACCCCATCAACTCCTTTGATCATCTTAAATACCTCAATTAGATCACCCCTTACTCAAGGGAATACAAGCCTAGTCTGTGCAACCTTACCTCATCTTAAAATCTCCCATGCCTCACGCTCCGGGGGGCCAGACGGATCGCCGTTTGCTTTGGTCTCCACACCCCCAATTACCAGCCCAAGTTAAAATTGGGGCTTAAGTCTCTTCATAGCCCTTTTTCCGTTAGACATCTATGGATTAAGTAGAAACAACCCTACCAAAATGTCACAAACCCCTTTTCCTATTAGACCACCTGGATTCAGATGGTAGTACCTTTACCACAGGGCGACGTAATTGTCTCTCCATAAAATATGAAAGTGCTAATTAATCAATCAATAGAAAGCCCCACTGTGAAGCCACAATGTGTTCCCTACTTACTAAACTACTGGAGAATGGACAGATGCATATATACCACAAAGCTACATATCTCTTTGCCCCATTAGACTGCCAGGAGTAAATACTTTTATCCAACTTTGTAGTTATAGCAGCATTCACAGATACCAGCCGCCTACTCAACAACTACCATGAAAGTAGGAGAAAGTGGAAGCCGCTTTGTTCTGTATTTGTTGACCATAGGTGGGCAGAACCGGAGAAATGACTGGCTGTGAAGCTGAAACAAACACTAATATATTAATAAACAACAACAAAAACATACATTTATATAGCATAGATTTACCAGAATGATACCTGGATTCCAATGGTTAAATTAAAGGAGAGATTACACAAACTAGGGTTGTATTCCCTGGAATTTAGAAGGGTAAGAGGTGATTTGATCGAAGTTTTCAAGATATTAAGTGGAACTGTTAGGGTAGATGCTGGTTGGGAAGTCTAGGACAAGGGACATAGCCTAAAATTTAGAGTCAGGCGTTTCAGGAGTTAAGTTAGGAAACGCTTCAACACGCAAAGGGTGGCAAAAGTTTGGAACTCTCTTCCGCAAACAGCAATTAATGCTAGATCAATTGTTTATTTTAAATCTGAGATTGATAGATTTTTATTGACCAAAGGTATTAAGTGATATGGGGTTAGGTCACAGATTAGCCATGATCTCATTGAATGGCGGAACAGGCGCGAGGGGCTAACTGGCCTACTCCTGTTCCTATATAGTATCTTTAACATAGAAAAACATCCCAATTCTGCTTCACAGAAGTATATTCCGCCAAAAATGGATGCCAAGACAAAGATGTTAGAAGGGATGACAAAAGGCTTGGTCAAAGAAGTGGGTTTTAAGGAGGGCCTTAAAGGAAGAGAGAAAAGTGGAGAGGCAGAGAGGTTTAGGAAGGGACTAAAATGTAAAGATAAACTGGGCGGCCGATACAATACCACCTATTTAATACCCCCGTTGAAGTAAAAAATTCAGCTCGAAGTGTCCAGACTGGGAGAAGTTCATCAATTGTTGCCCAGGAACTTCTAATATTAATAATTTGGAAACCATCAAATCAGATTAGTTGCTAACCGGAGGGCAGAAGAGAATTATCAGAACAGTTCATTGCCAGTTGGTAAATATTTTAGATCCTTTACTTTTTGGCAGATAATGGAAGAAAAGGATTTAAT
This sequence comes from Somniosus microcephalus, assembly GCF_052327205.1. Classification (NCBI taxonomy): domain Eukaryota; kingdom Metazoa; phylum Chordata; class Chondrichthyes; order Squaliformes; family Somniosidae; genus Somniosus; species Somniosus microcephalus. Next base: position 194,009,219 of record NC_140987.1, on the reverse strand, counting down.
GGTCCTCCCCTTTTATTCTCAATTGCACAAAGCTCCTACATACTGCAGTTGCAACAGACCAACAGTTTTCAAGAAAAATGAGTCGGAAGTCTTGGGGAACCATTATATCTATGCAATAAATTTTAAGTAGTTGGTTAGTTTGAAGGCTGGTGAGCCAGAAATGAGTTTAGCCAACTGGAAGTATCAATTATTTGCAGTCAAGAACAAGTGCCATCAAGTAGAAGAGAAGCATATAGAAACATCTGTTAAATTCCTTTATGCGTTTCGTTCTTGCTTCTGCTTGTAACTTGAATAGTTTAACTGTTAGATCTTGTACACTTCGCTGACACTTTCTATTTCTCCATTTTAAGAAAATAAACTGTCTTTTATCACACTCAGCTCTTAAGAGCTCTGGGGTGAAATTCAAATAGAGACGATTCAGACTGCCTGGAGAACTCCATGTTTCAGTGTCCTCAGTACATATTCAGGGTGAAATTGGTCTTCTCCAGTAGTGTGAAATGGACGATAGCAAATCGCTGGCCCATTTTACACTGCACCTGATTTTTTTAAGTCAATGCAAAAGAAATCTGGGTGCAGTGTAAAGCGGGCTGCCATTTCGCCAGTATCCATTTCGCGCTACTGGCGAAGGCTAATTTCACCCCCTATTATTTATGCCTTGCCAACTGTCCAAATTCTGAACACTGAAGCCTTGCATTTCAGCCACTGTGTTTATAGTTTGGAACGACTTCAACTTTATTACATTTTATCACGCTGTTTGTTTTATACATTATTGTCTATTGGTGCACTCCATGCTGATAATTTATCCTATTTACTGAGGATGATCCTGTTCATACCTACTAGGATTTTGGCGGCTAGCTGTTGCTGATATCATCTTTGACCCCAGGGAGATTATTATGGCTTTCTCCTGTGATTATTGAACCTCTTGTCATCTTTGATATATTTGTGCCACATGCAGTTAAAATTTATTTTATTGCAATGACAGTTGGTCATAACATCAAAAGGTGAACTAACTCATTTGATTCATTTATAAATTGATGGTGAATTACATTTTTAACAGGACAAAAAAGGCACAACCTAGACATATGATTCAGTAAGTAAGTTACAACGAAAGATTCCTGGAGCCGCACCAATACAGGTGTAGCTTATATACCCATTACAAATGTTGGAATGTTTACCCAGAACTGACTGCCATTGGATTCTCAGCCCCATAATATGAAGCATTGCTACTTCTGGAAAAGTATGAGCCACTGGAATTAACAAATAATTTAGTGCTTTTAGCAAACTGGAGAATATATATAGAACTACTAAACTATCTCTGAAAACAAAAATCAGCTTACAGAACCACAATGTCTTATCCACCCGACTACACAGCACTGAAACTTGGCCAATCACAAATGTTACAGAGAAGAAACTTGACTACAGATATTGCAATCAACTGCACAGGTAAAGTGACAAACGGAACAAGAAAGAAGGAAGCAACTACCAATATTAAAACTGCTGACGCACCTTAATTAGCCAGTTGATGTACTCAAGACTCAAGATCCACTGCATCAAGCACTGAATGGCAGTCTAACGGAAAAAGATAGCATTTAAGACCAACAATAATCTTTGCATAGCACTGCAGAGAAGGACCTGCTAGAAGCTGACATCACCTGCGATAAGATATAGCAGTTCACCAAAAACAGAGTAGAAGTTGGTAGTAGCATTATAGGAGCAATTTGCCATAGCTGATGGCGCCAGATCAAAATAGGTGATGCTGGCTGTAAAATCATGCCATGTGCAATCTTCTGGTTGGCATTTTAGATATTTCACTTAAAATTAGTAAAAGCTTATTTAAGTATTAAAATATATTTACGTTAAGCACGTGAAATTTTCTGCTGGTTTAGCACAGGATCAAGCTGTGTGCACCTTTCATCTATTTGGCCTGGGCCTAAAGGAAGCTTCTTCTGTGCTGATGCTCATAATGGGGCAGAGGCTTTTTAACCATTACTTTTCATTTCCAGTTTTTAGCACTGGTTTTTGTTAACATTTTGATGATTTTTATGATTACTTTTAAATTTTTGTCATAACAGTAGGCTATACTTATGTGAAACATAAAATGGCCATTTGCCGGTTTACTGGAAAACTGACTGTAATTGAAACATTTGCTGGCCTATAACAGGAAGAACTGAAAAAAGAGAGGGCATGCAAAGTGCTTTCTTACAATACACAGGAATTCAGCTAATGACAAGGCATCTAAAAACAAGCTACGGAGTCCCTTGGTTGTCAGCAAGTCAAGTTCAAATTAATGATTGGGCTTGGTTTTGAAGCACTCCAAATATGGGGGAAAAAATTCAGTTGTTTGCGCCTCCCATTAGCGCTTTAAGAGGGCACTAATGGGGCACAAAGCAACCAGCGCCCGGGCGCGGCGATGTTTGCGCCGCTCGCGAAATTAACTAGACATTTTGCGGCGACACTAAACACTACCGCCACGATCTCTTGCACTGGCAGATCGTGACGTCAGTCGAGTGTGCAACACCCCGGTAGCGCCACGGACCGGATATTGAGTGGCGCCCCCTGCCTTACCGCCTGCCGCTAGCAACAACAGGTTGAGGGGAGCGTTTTGCAGTCAGAAAGGGACTGGGGGAGCGCTATTTAAAGGTGACTGCTTCCTGCCTTTTTTTGTTGGTGACATTTGTGCACCACGCATTCTGAGAGAGAGAGAGACAGAGACTTCTGGAGAGATTCAACGCTGTGTGAAGGAGTTTTGCATACTGAGCAGCACTTTGCAGGTTCATTTTGATTTGCCCTTCCTTGTATCTATTTAGAAGAGACTGTGGGGGCTGCACTCTGAGCTCTTTCCCATGGCCTCTCCATTGCTCTTTCCAGCAGATTTGATGTACAGGTCTCTCCAGGCTGAGATTCAGGCCGAGATTCAAGGCTGCAATGAGCAGGATGTGGATGGAGAGCAAGAACAACCCTCCCCTTTAAGATAAAAACTGAAAATGCTGGAGAAACTCAGCAGGTCAAGCAGCATCTGTGAAGAGAGAAACAGAGTTAACGATTCAGGTCGATGACCATTCATCAGAACTCCCCTTTAAGAATTGGCCAGTGCCTGTGTGTCTGTGTTCCATTGCTGACTGACATCACATGAGTTTCGCCAGCACTGTGAGGTAGCGCCTCGCTCCTTGGCCTCTGCGCCTTAAGACAGATGTGAAGTGCCTGATTTAGCGCTCCAATCACCTCCAGGGGTGATAAAAGCCAAGTTTGCTGTCGGAGGTGATAATTAGCGGCAGGCGCTAAACTTTGCGCACGGCCAATAATGGCGCCCCAAACAGGGCGATACTGAATTTTTCCCCCATGGTATTTCATGGTTGAAGTCATTACAAGATGAAAGAAGGTATGCTAGGGAGATCATAAAGTATCAGAACTTTACTGCCCACGCTTGCAATTATGCGAGCAACCACATCTGCAGGCCATGATATATCTACCCGGCACTGACCAAGGGGAAGTGGCTTTTCAAGCTGAGGCATTGGGAAACCAGTTGCAGAGCTGTACCATTGGATGCAAGGACATCTGAAACTAACCTGCACCATAGGAATGTAACTGCCGATAGCAATCAAGGTCATCTCTTTCCTCAATGTTTCTGCCTCCTTCCAGGCTAGCATAGTATCAGCCAATGTGATGTCCACACAGATATAAAACGGTTCACTGATGCAAAGGCAGCACATTCATTGCCTTTCCCACTGAACAGCATTATACAGCTGCCCAGTGTCACTGCACTGCTGCATTTAGTAATGCAGAGGAGTCATTGATAGCAGCTGTCTGCCGATCCGGGCATAGGTTACCAATCCTCCTCTGGCATCGCCACTTGCTCCATCTAAATTGTGCCTTGTGTTCCCTAGTACTGGTCTACCTCCTCAAGCTCCCTCACTGAATCCTTCAGAATGTGTGTAGCTAGTCTGGCACTTGCAAACCTTCGTGTGAGGGTCACTGGTGAGGTGCTATCTTGTTCTGGGCCTCTGACAGTGCAGTCAGGCTGTACTTCCAGGCCTACAATGACAAAAAAGGAACAAATGTTAGAATACCAATTCCAAGATATGCCTTCAAACTGAGCTTGTATATCAAAGCGAACTGTGTGTGGTAATTGTGTGGTTGTATGTCTGCCTGTGTGTGAGTGATTGACAGGGGGAATCAGATACAAGAGCTGGATGATACTTGCTCTGACCTTGGAGGAACCTTACTGCTTCACCTTCCCCTATTTTTTCCGGGCTTAATCTGCAAGGGTGTTTAGGGTGGACTTCTCCAAGGGAGTCAAGGCCTGTAATTTCTGAGCTCTGTTCCAGTTCAGGTATGTTTCCTTGTATTATGTGACATCTTGTTATGCAAGCAGATGAATAGCCTTAAGATGCTGTAAGTTGAAGAAACACATACACAATGACAGATGTGGCCATCATGCAGCCCATTTCACACTCATGGAGCAGCACCTTCACTTCAGCCATCAAACTGAGCATTTGGATGCTGCACAGCTTTATCAATTGCCCATAGACTCTGTTTCCGAGCTTTACATTTATTTTATTTCTGCTTTGTTTTTTTTTCTCCCCTTTGGAAAGGCTGAAAAATACATTTAAAATATTGTCAGCCTTTAGAAAGGATGAGACAATTATGTCTCCTATGTGATCACTTACCTTTAAGTGGCTGCATCTCTTTAAATATTGCCTGCAGTCCTTTAAAGGCTAATAATACAAGCAATTACCCCTCCCCATCTGCCAGAGCAAAACCTAACCTGGGTGGCAGTTCGTTATGCATGGCTAATTAGGGCTGAACTTGAAAAATCCCACAAGTTCAGCTCAGCTTATTGTTTGCAAGTGTTAAGAACACAGTGCTCCAGTCCCATCGTTTTAGCGCTGGGACGTAACAATTTTCTCTTATGCCACTAGGCCACTATAGAACCCACAAACAGGTATCCTTCACCTCCAGCTAGATTTCTCAATAAATAAGATCTTTTAATTTAGGTAAACCTCTGCGGTTCAAACTCATGGGCACAGAATTTCCTGAAACGGTGTAACGACAACATTTTCTCAGCAACGAGTTATATCAAAATTTCCTAAGAATCTCATTAGCACACAGCGGAACTTAAAAACTGGTGCAAAACAAGTGGAGATCAGCGTAAACAATCGGGGCACCAGAGAAGTGCCAAATTCCTTCTTTAAGCCCCTATTTATGCATGAAAATTAAAGTTTGAAGCCATCAAGGCATAATTTATGCACATTAGACACACGTGTTTAAGAAAATGCACTAGTAGAGGTCTTAAATTTTTTAGCACAAATCATTCTGATGCCATGCAGATGCATTCAAAATTCAGAAAATCTATTTTAGAGCTCAGTGAGGAAACATTTAAAAAAAATTATTCGCTTATGGGATGTGGGCATCGCTGACAAGGCCAGCATTTATTGCCCATCCCTAGTTGCCCTTGAGAAGGTGGTGGTGAGCCGCCTTCTTGAACCGCAGCAGTCCGTGTGGTGATGGTAGGGAGTTTCAGGGTTTTGACCCAGCGACGATGAAGGATTGGCGATATATTTCTAAGTCAGGATAGTGTGTGACTTGGAGGGGAACTTGGAGGTGGTAGTGTTCCCATGCACCTGCTGCCCTTGTCCTTCTAGGTGGTAGAGTTTGCAGGTTTGGGAGATGCTGTCGAAGAAGCCTTGGCGAGTTGCTGCAGTGCATCTTGTAGATGGTACACACTGCAGCCACGGTACGCCGGTGATGGAGGGAGTGAATGTTTAAGGTGGTGGATGGGGTGCCAATCAAATGGGTTGCTTTGTCCTAGATGGTGTCGAGCTTCTTGAGTGTTGTTGGAGCTGCACTCATCCAGGCAAGTGGAGTGTGTTCCATCACACTCCTTACTTGTGCCTTGTAGATGGTGGAAAGGCTTTGGGGAATCAGGTGAGACACTCGCCGTGGATTACCAAGCCTCTGACCTACTCTCGTTGCCGCAGTATTTATGTGGCTGGTCCAGTTAAGTTTCTGGTCAATCGTGACCCCCAGGATGTTGATGGTGGGGGATTCGACAATGGTAATGCTGTTGAATGTCAAGGGGAGGTGGTTAGACTCTTGCTTGTTGGAGATAGTCATTGCCTGGCACTTCTGTGGCGCGAATGTTACCTGCCACTTATCAGCCCAAGCCTGAATGTCATCCAGGTCTTGTTGCATGCAGGCATGGACTGCTTCATTATCTGAAGAGTTGTGAATAGCACTGAACACTGTGCAGTCATCAGCGAACATCCCCATTTCTGACCTTATGTTGGGGGAAAGGACATTGATGAAGCAGCTGAAGATGGTTGGGCCTAGGACACTGCCCTGAGGAACTCCTGCTGCGATGTCCTGGGGCTGTGATGATTGTCCTTCAACCACCACAACCATCTTCCTTTGTGCTAGGTATGCCTCCAGCCAGTGGAGCATTTTCCCCCTGATTCCCATTGACTTCAGTTTTACTAGGGCTCCTTCATGCCACACTCGGTCAAATGCTGCTTTGATGTCAAGGGCAGTCACTCTCGCCTCAGCTCTGGAATTCAGCTCCGTTGTCCATGTTTGGACCAAGGCTGTAATGAGGTCGGGAGCCGAGTGGTCTTGGCGGAACCCAAACTGGTCATCAGTGAGCCGGTTATTGGTGAGTAAGTGCCGCTTGATAGCACTGTCGATGACACCTTCCATCACTTTGCTGATGATTGAGAGTAGACTGATGGGGCGGTAATTGGTCAGATTGGATTTGTCCTGCTTTTTGTGGACAGGACATACCTGGGTAGTTTTCCACATTGTCGGATAGATGCCAGTGTTGTAGCTGTACTGGAACAGCTTGGCTAGAGGCGCGGCTAGTTCTGGAGCACAAGTCTTCAGCACAATAGCCAGGATGTTGTCGGGGCCCATAGCCTTTGCTGTATCCATTGCGCTCAGCCGTTTCGTAATATCACGTGCAGTGAATCGAATTGGCTGAAGACTGGCTTCTGTGATGGTGGGGACCTCAGGAGGAGGCCAAGATGGATCATCCACTCGGCACTTCTGGCTGAAGATGATTGCCAACACTTTAGCCTTGTATTTTGCACTCACGTGCTAGGCTCTGCTATCATTGAAGATGGGGATATTCATGGAGTCTCCTCCTCCCATCAGTTGTTTAATGGTCCACCACCATTCACGACTGGATGTGGCAGGACTGCAAATATTACTGAAACAAATCATCATAAAACACCAGAAATGACTTTGGGTCCTGTTGCACCTAAAATTTTAGATATAAATTCACAGTCCATTCAGAACTGGTGGAAATTCGCATGAGCTGTACTTTTGCATTGGGAGGGAGCTATGTTAGTGAGAGGCAGAGGGTTTTGGCGGAGGATTCATAAAATCAACGTAAAGGCCGTAGCATAAAAAGAGGCAGGTCACATACGCCGAATTTTCTGGATCTTTTGCCGGCTGCCTTCAGGAAAATGTGGTCTACATGCGGCCGAACCAGCTCTCCTTAAAGGGACTGCCGGCGGCCACCGCTAAAAAGGTAAGTTTGTTAATAAGTACTTAACTGAATGTGGAGCAGAAGTTGCCGATTGCCCCCTCCCTCTCGATCACTTTCCTCCCTCTCTCTATCACCTCCTTCTCTCCCAATCGCTTTCCACCAACCTGATCGCCACTCCTCCTCCCCAACCACCACACCCCCTTCCAGGACCTACCTGAGGGCAGCTATCAGCAACAATAGCAGTCCGAAATCCATTGCCCATTTGCCAGCGAGCTGCCTGGGACGCCCAGGATGAGTCTGCAGCTCGCCAGTCTCATTGAAATGAGGTTCCAAGCCCAATATCGGGTGTGACTCGGGCCTACCTGTTCTAGCGCAGAGAGCGATGTCAGCAGGGAACCAATTTCTAGGTCCTTGAGTTAGTGCATAATATATTAGTCTTCCTTGCTGGATTCCTGCTTCGACAGTTCATTTCACGGAAACCTGCTGGCAGTTAAAATCCAGACCATAGAAATTAAGGACTATGACTCCTGCTCCTCCTGGCTCCACATAAATTTTTAAAAATTAAACGTACTTTTTGCTTGAGACCACTTGCTAGGCTCCATCTGCGCCCAGAAAATCTAAATCCAACACTTGCTCTGCTCAGGACAACCGAATTTCCATAAGGGGTACTTAAACAGCTGTTAGGCCCCACATTAGCATATGCAAAGAATCTAATGCCTGTTTTAGGAGGCACTCTGGACATCTGAAAATCATCCACGGCCAATATTGCATTGGACGTTTTTCAAGCATCCTTGGGGCACAGGGCATAGTCCTGCAAAATTGGTCATTTTTGCCGACCATTTTCATCCGGAAAACAGACGCAACAATGACCAGTTTCTATTGCATGGTAACTTTAACAGTCATTGGTAAAGACATTACATAAAGAATGTAGGGCCAATTTTAACTTGGTAACAGTCCAAAGATGGAATCAGATCACTTACTGCTGGTTTACTCTGGAATGCTGGAATCTCATGTAGGGTCCTGAGATTGGCCGCATTATTGGCCACCTGTTTCAGACAGGAGGCCACATGTAATCTGCAAATCAGGGCCCTATGATATAAATAGGACCCCGATAGCAAATTTGAGCTAAAAATGGGCGGAATGTGCGATGAACACGCTCTTGCCCATTTGTACCAGGCATTCAGCGGCCAATCTTGCAGCAGAGTTTAGGATGAATGGAAGATGGGAGACCATGGGCTCGATTTTAACTCAGGTGCAGGGAATTGTCAGGTTCCCCGAATTTGGTGTTTCCCACACAAATCTAAATGGGTCTGTGAGATTGATGCAATTTTCACTCAATTGGCCAATTGATTTCCAATATGTGGGAAGCCTTGGCAATTGAATATTTCCAGTCAGAAAGTCGCAGAATATGACGTCATCATTGCTGCTGCTTTTAGGGCCCACAGCAAGCCTTGCTTCTTCTGCAGGCTTAAAAGCTTCACCATTGAGATGGCACAGGAGCCTGCAGGAGCAACGGCCAGCGGGAGGGCAAGAGCAGCCCCCAAATTTGATGAGGCTTCACTCCAGGCATTGCTGGATGGTGCTAGGGCCCACAGGGAGGTCCTGTTCCCTTCTTCAGGGAGGAAGAGGCCTCCCAGTCAGACCAAGGCTGTGTGGCTACAGGTGGCAGGGGAAGTCAACTCCTTGGGGCTCACATGGAGCACCTGGATGCAGTGCAGAAAAAGATTCCATGACCTTCATCGCACTGGAAAAGTAAGTACTGTATGAAGTTTCCATCACCCTCAATCTGATCTCCATTGCCTTTCCTCACCAGCACTCAGCTTTAGCAATCTCTTCCTCCACATCCCACTTGACACTCACATCCATGCACCCTTACCCATTCCCTCTCTCTCTATGCTCACATTCACATAACTATTCCACTATTCAGCCCTCACACTCCCTCTCACTCTGATGCTTTGAACACAACTGACAACACACAGGGAGGGCCCTTGGTCTTACAACCTCACTCCATCTTTGTCTCCTTCTAAGTATCTATGCTATGCAATCTCTGCACTCACTCCTTCATTCTCACTCAACCTCCACTTGTCTCCCTCATTGCAGGAAAAGAGAGCTCACAACAGGAGAGAGTGAGCCAGGACAGGAGGAGGGCTGCCCTCAGTAGCCCAGCTCACCCCCTGGGAGGAAGGCATCCTGGAGATTGTCGGGGCTGACATAGATGCGGGAGTTGGGGAAGGAGAGACAGGTGCATCCCCGTAAGCTGGTGACAGAATAGTTTCCCATCTCTCTCATTGGCATTGCATGAGTCGCTGATAATGATTCTGAAGCTCCGTCATATGGACTTATGAGCATCTGCAAAATGCAATGTGCATGTAACCTTGGCATCACATCTCTAACTTTTTCCTTGACTCCCCCACAGGACCATCGAGAGCCCCCGTCCCCACTGTGCAGGAGGAAGAGCCTGAGCAGCCAGACTCCTCAGAGGAATCTGCAACCTCTGAGGGCGCAGCGTCAGCAGAAATAAGCGCAGACATTCACACCTCGGTGGGACCTTCGGGACATAGTGTAGAGTTGTCACCTGGTGTATCACAGCTCACAAGTGAGCATCAGCAGATTGTGGAGACAGGGACAGCAGTGGAGAGTCCTCGTCGGAGGGCGCAGGACTCTGCCAGCTCAGCTCAGCTGCATGTCGACCCTCTGCCTCTGGGTCCATCCGTAAGTTCAGAGGTGATGGAACTCCAGGCACAGATGCAGGAGTCTCTGGCAGGTTTTGTCTTTAGGGTCGCTGCGAGTGTGGAGCAAATGGAGGAGTCCATAGCGAACATGAGCAGAGCCTTTGAGGAGTCATTGGCGCAGGAACGCATCAACACGTAAAGGATGGCTATTGTAGTGTAAGTACCCGTCTACCTTTAAGAGAACTATTGTATGTAACCGTCCACCTTTAAGAGAACTACTTTAGGTGTTGCACTACTTTGTTGGCTTCTGTATACTGTAATACCGACGGTGACCACACCGGTATATAAGTGCTGTGTCAGGATTTATTGGGCAGATTCGCCCTGGCCTTCGAATAGTAAAGTCCTGTTTTAAGTTACTCTTGGAGTCTGTGTATTAATTAACTAAACAACCCACAGACTTTACAGTGGCGACGAGTCCGATCGTACCCTGCGGCAACAATACTTCCGAAGCAGTTAACGAGCGTCAAGAAGAGGCAACCGCCCTCGTCGTTCTGCTGGGAGAAAACTCGAGGCTGCAGAACTAGAAAGGAAGAAGAAGTTAGAGACAAAGACTTCCATCAGCAACAGGCACTGACTGTCCCTTCTGCCACGGTGAGGAGTGAGCCGATCAGCACGAGAAGCAAGGCGGCCACGGTGACTGTGAGTAAGGGAAAATTAGAAAGAATAACCGGAGGATAAGGGCGGTGCACTCGACCACGGTCGAGGGGGAAAGGAGCCGGACAGAAGTCGGGCCCAGAGGCGCTGAGACTGGGGCAGCGTGGAGCAAGGAAGCCGCGGTACAGACAGGCTGGGGACGCAACGGCGTCGTGAGACAGCTAGACCGCGACCGGCGAAAAAGGCCGGGCAGCGACCGAAGCCACGAAGCACTGCGACCGGGAGCGTAGGCGCGGGAAGATATAAAAACTCAGCCGCAGCCGGGGAGGGAAGCACCGGACTGCGAGAGGGCTGGGAGGCGCGATTGGGAGCCGAGCGAGCGGGAGAGAGACAGAGCCCGAGCAAGGGGAACTGAGCGAGAGCCAGCCCAGCGGCTGAAACTGTTCGCCGTCAACGGGGTGTACCCAGCGCCGGTTGCCCTGCCGAGAAAAGGGAAAGCACTGAAGCCGACGCGCAGGCTGTGAACCTGAAAGCCAGCGGCCGTCGCCCGTGGGGAAAGTGTACCCCTCCCGCTAGGGAAGAAACGCGGGAAGCCGCCATTAGGCGGGGAAGAAGACAGAAGTGGGAGACCGCCATTGAAGTGGGCGGGGAGAGAAGATAAGCACGGGAAACCGCCATTTTCGCGGGAACCGCCATCTTGGAAAAAAAAAAGAAAAGAAAATTTAAAGAAATAATTCGTGGTGTTATCAGGAAGAGAGGAAGATGCCTAAGCATGGTAACATCAACGATTTTAATTCCGAGGTAGAAGACTGGGCCACGTATGTGGAACGCATTGAGATCTATTGTGAGGCCAATAAAATAGAAGAAGATGACAAAGCTATAACCTTGCTAAACTCGATGGGCGCGAAGACATACGAGCTCTTGAAGCATCTACTAGCACCAGCTAAACCGGCGGATCAGACTTTCGATGATATTGTGACTGTTCTGAAGGATCACTTGAACCCCACACCGCTGATGTTGGCGGAACGATTCAAATTCTATGCGAGAACGCAAAGGAAAGACGAAAGCAACGCAGAATACTTGGTCGAACTGCGTAGACTAGCGAAACACTGCCAGTTTGGAGGGAATCTGACAGAGGCATTGCGAGACAAGTTCGTGTGCGGGTTGTCAAAGGAAGGAACGCAAAAGCGACTACTCGAAGAGAACGACCTTACACTTGACAGGGCTGTCCTTATTGCAGCATCGCACGAAGCCGCAGCGAAGGGAACTGCGGAAATGCAGCTAAAGGCAGCGGCACTCAGTGTGGATCAAATTACCTCGAGTACAACAAAATGCTATCGTTGTGGGAAGACAACACACGACCAGAACCAATGCTGGTTTAAGAACCAGGAATGTAGGAAATGTGGCAAACTGGGTCACATAGCTAAGGTATGCCGGTCAGGGAAGAAGACCAACAACCAAAGGAAGCCATCACAGGAAAAGTACAACAAGGTACACAAGGTGGCTGAGAAGAGTTCAGACGAACAGAATTCGGACTCACACTCCAACTGCGGGGAGCTGGATGGTCTGAGAACTCACAGTGTGAGTGGTGAAGCTGACCGACAAACTATCTGGATCACACTACAGATTGCAAAAGTCCAAGTGAAAATGGAAGTGGACACCGGATCGGCGTTGACGGTCATGAATAAGCATGATTATAAAAAGTTATTCAAGCATATTCCCCGACGGGATACGGAACTAGTATTGCAGACATACACGGGGCACAAAGTATACCCCATCGGAAAGATAGAAGTCAAGGTGAGATACAAGGACAAAGATCACCAAAGGATGGACCTGTATGTGTTGCCTGAGGGAGGTCCACCACTTCTGGGACGGGAGTGGATCAGGAAAATAAAGATAGACTGGCATTCACTAAACACCATGACGGTAGATTCCGGAAAGGAAGATGTCAAACCTGAACGGTTGTCCAGAATATTAGACGAAGCTAAAGAGGTATTCCAGCAAGGACTGGGAACACTGTGAGGAATTAAAGCAAAGGTTAAGATTGCAGAACATGCAAGCCCAAAATTTTTCAAAGCCAGATCGGTACCTTACGCAATACGACCTGCTGTGGAGGCAGAACTGGAAGAACTTGAACGATCAGGGGTACTGTCAAAAGTGGACTGGAGTGAGTGGGCCACGCCCATTGTTCCCGTCATGAAGTCTTCACCAAGTAACAAGCCAGGGGGACCGGGGAAGGTCCGCATCTGCGGAGACTTCAAGATCACAGTGAATCCGGTGCTTCACACGGTACAATACCCGCTTCCGCGGATTGAAGATATCTTTGCTTCGTTGGCTGGAGGGAAACACTTCACCAAGATAGACCTGGCACAGGCATACTTACAAATGGAAGTCGAGGAAGAGTCGCGTCAGTACCTCACCATCAACACACACAGAGGCTTGTATCGTTATAATAGACTGGTTTTTGGGGTAGCTTCAGCTCCAGCAATTTGGCAGAGGGCCATGGAGCAGGTATTACAAGGAATTCCAAGCACGCAGTGTTACTTAGACGATATCCTGATTACGGGAGAAGACGAGGAAGAACACCTCACAAATTTGAAACTGGTGCTCACTAGGTTGAAGGAATATGGCCTTCGAGTTAATCGCAAGAAATGTGAGTTCTTCCAAAAATGGATCTCGTACTGCGGTCATGTCATTGACCGAGAGGGGCTGCACAAGTCACCTGACAAGATAGAAGCTGTCGTGAAGGCCCCCGCTCCGGAAAACGTATCACAGTTAAGATCATTCTTGGGGTTGATTAATTATTATCACAAGTTTCTGCCGAATCTATCCACGGTGCTGCATCCACTGAATGCTCTGTTGCGGAAAGAAGTACCATGGAAGTGGAGTGAGGAATGTAAAAAGGCCTTTCGCAGAAGCAAGGCGTTGATTACCTCTGAAGAAGTGTTGGCTCATTTCAACCCAACGTTACCTCTTCGTCTAGCTTGTGATGCTTCCCCCTATGGAATTGGAGCAGTACTTTCACACAAGTTACCAAATGGCTCGGAAAGGCCAGTGGCATTCGCGTCCCGATCATTGACCACCGCGGAGCGAAATTATGCTCAAATAGATAGGGAGGCCCTCAGCCTTGTGTGGGGCATAAAGAAATTCAATCATTACCTGCAGGGCAAGAAGTTCACATTACTAACAGACCACCAGCCGTTGGTGTCCATATTCAACCCTAACAAGGCCGTTTCCACCATGACAGCGCAAAGGTTACAGAGGTGGTCCGTGTTACTTGGGGCACACCAATATGACATCGAATACAAAAGGTCCAAACAGCATGGAAATGCTGATGGGTTATCGCGCTTGCCATTGCCGATAGTAGAAGAAGTGACTACAGTGGACCCGGTAGAGGTGTTCCACTCATCCATAGTGGAATGTCTACCAGTAACAAATTCGATGATCGAAAACGAAACAAGAAATGACCCGACTCTCTCACGAGTCTATGATTTAACGGTGGAGGGATGGCCAGCACAGGGCGAACCAACGCTGCCAGCATTTTCGCAGAGAAAAGAACAGCTGTCAGTGTGTCGAGGAACCCTGATGTGTGGATCTAGAGTGGTGATTCCACCCAAACTTCAACAGAAGGTGTTAAAGGAGCTGCACGAGGGACATCTGGGTGGAGTGAAATTGAAGAACCTAGCAAGAGCGTTTGTGTGGTGGCCAGGCATTGATGGGGACATCGAAGAAATCACTAAGAGCTGTCTAGGATGCCAGAAGGTCCAAAACGCGCCACCACAGGCTCCTCTGCATCCATGGGAGTGGCCCTCATCTCCTTGGCAAAGGGTACACATCGACTTTGCTGGTCCATTTATGGACTCAATGTTTCTAATAGTGGTGGATGCACACTCCAAGTGGCCGGAGGTAATAGAGATGTCCACCACCACCACGGAAAAAACCATCACAGTGTTAAGGACCATGTTTGCTAGGAATGGGCTGCCGGAACAGATCTGTTCTGATAATGGACCGCAATTTGTGTCCGAAGAATTCAAGAAATTCTTAAAGAGCAATGGGGTTAAGCACTACACGTCAGCCCCATACCATCCCGCCTCCAATGGATTGGCTGAAAGGTTTGTCCAGACCTTCAAGAAGGCCATAAAGGCCATGGGTAATGAAGCCATTAACTTACAACATAAGGTGGATAGCTTCTTGTTGGCGTACAGGAATGCAACACATGCGGTCACAAATCAAACTCCCGCCATGATGTTTTTTAATAGACGACTAAGATGCCGGCTGGATTTGCTTAAGCCAAACGTCAGAAGGGACGTAGAGAACCGGCAATTCCAGGGCATGAATGAAAGGCCAACTAGATCTTTTCAGATAGGTCAACAAGTTTTGGCCCGGGACTACCGTACCGAGAAATGGCAGCCTGGAACTATTGGAAAAAGGCTAGGGCCGTTGATGTATACGGTGGACATTGGGGGACAGTATAATAAGGCACCATGTTGACCAGATCATAGGGTCAGCCACAAATGGCCAACCTACTCCACCACCTTAAACGGTTAATGTTGAGACAGAGATACCCAGAACACCTACCTCCGATCTGGTAATACTGGAATCAGATGAACCTGACACTGTCCTTCAAGCCGAATCGACCTTGCCAGAAGCACCTACTACCCCGCCGGGAGTTACGACACCACCGAGGCGTTATCCGGACAGAGTCCGGAAACCTCCAGAGAGACTGAATCTGTGAACTGTCTTGCATAAAGTTGTATATATGTTATAATGTATGTTTAATGGGGAATCAGTATGTTGTAAGCTAAAAAGGGAGGATTGTAGTGTATGTACCCGTCTACCTTTAAGAGAACTATTGTATGTAACCGTCCACCTTTAAGAGAACTACTTTAGGTGTTGCACTACTTTGTTGGCTTCTGTATACTGTAATACCGACGGTGACCACACCGGTATATAAGTGCTGTGTCAGGATTTATTGGGCAGATTCGCCCTGACCTTCGAATAGTAAAGTCCTGTTTTAAGTTACTCTTGGAGTCCGTGTATTAATTAACTAAACAACCCACAGACTTTACAGCTACCTACGTGGAAATGATTGCTGCCTCCATGGTAAGGATGGCTACGGTAGAGGAGAGGATGGCTACAGCCATGGAGGAGGTTAGTCGCCGGCGTATGGAAAACATGGTGAGTGTTCAGAATAGAATGACATCTCTTGAGGAGCGATGGGAATCTATTGAACAGAGAAACCAGACCTTCATGGAAGTCCTTCTAAGTAGGACTGCCATTACAGATACGGGTCCCCATGGCCCCCCTGATGTGCAGCAAGGTGCTCTCAAGCCACTTGCAGGCACTGAGGGGTACCTGACCCATGAGAGGGAGGTTGGTGGCAGACCTCAAGGAAGTGGGGGCTCCTCTCCAAGCACTCACACTTCCATGCCACTGCAGAGCCCTCGGTCAGAGCCCCACCGGAGTCCATACCCAACTGAGGTAGACGTCTCAACCGCTGCACAGCCGCAGGAGCAGCAGACTGTTGCAGAGCCCTCACAGGCTCACCACCCCAGAGGACGCCCGCCAAAGGTGTCGAGACAGGAGCAGCAGGAAAGTGAGCAAGGGGCCTCCACATCTGCTGAAGCCACAGGGGAACCACTACTTGGGAGCACTCGTAAGAGGAAAATAAAGCACAAATAGTCACAAGGGTAGTCACTTGGGTGAAATGTTGTGTATTCTGTAAAATTGCCATCAGTTGTTTGTTTTGCATAAAAATTCTGATGGCAACTTCTGCAGTTGTGGCATGTGTCATTTCGCGAATGGGGCTGGAGGTCCTCTAATGCCAAGAAGGGAAGGAAAAAAAGGCCTCCCATGCTTCTGGTAGATGCCTCAGTTGAGGAAGCGCTGAGTGAGGGTGGCGAGAGGGGTCTCGCAGGAGGTCACACTGGAGAAGTGTGTGAGGCTCCAACCTTCCACAGGTGTGGTTAAGCCTGGTAAAAGTTGCCCCAGGCCTGAGACAACAAAGTCCTGCCACCTGCAAATGATGGCTGATCAAATCTCCTCTTTAATGGTTGACCTGCAGCTGATAGTCAGCAAGCTAATAGTGTTCACGCCAGGTTTCACAGGCGTGGTCCCCACCAGGCGCGTTTTATGTGGGAAAAGGGTTAAACAGGCAAGGGTCTGTTAAAATGGGATTATAAAAGCCAATGAGTGCTGTTTAAGGGCCCTAAAGACCAGTCCCGCCTGTTGCTGGTGGGACAGATTCGAGACCATCAGATACGCCTGGGTTAAAATGGTTAGGTGTCGGGAACCAGGCGGCGGGGGGGGGTCCCAATCCCCAGGTTTTGCGATTTTAACCATCCACACACCTGAAAGCCCGCCTGACGGCTGAGTTAAAATCGAGCCCCATAATTCTATACACTTAACTACCCCAATGCATGTCTTTACTGCAACGGAGCACAGAAACCCCTTCCCCTGATCAGCTGTTTGCTAGTATGTGAATAATGATTGGGACTATATATTACATAGCACCCTTGATATTACTGCTTTGTAACCCTCAAATAATGCATTATAGCTGATATTGACAGTAATTTCCAGCTCAATCAGCACTATCACTGCTGCTTCCTCAGCCTACCCACAAATCATGGGCAGTACAGGTCAGGAGGTGGCCATCTGTAGTGCTTCTTAAAGGGAGCATAAGTTGCAGTCAGGTAAAACTGGAAGCAAGTCTGGCAATAACCTTTCCTTCATTCTTTTTTGGGACTTTTAAGCCTTCCTTAAAGTTAACTCCTTGCTGCTTGGTTTGCTCTTTACATTTCCCTGATGCTTAAATCTGCTGCTCTGTTGACCTTCTGATCTTTTCAGCCCTTCCCTTTAAGGTACTGCTGCAGAGCCACTTCAGTCTACGCCCTGCCAGATTTCCAGCCCTTCCAATCAATGAGCTGCCTATTAGCAGCAACAACAACAGCCACTTATATATTTATATAGCGCCTTTAACGTAATAAAACATCTCAAGGCACTTCACAGGAGCGTTATAAAAAAAAACATTATTTGACACCAAGCCAGATAAGGAAATGTTAGGGCAGATGACCAAATGCTTGGTTGAAGAGGTAGGTTTTAAGGAGCGACTTAAAGGAGGAAAGAGAAGTGGCGAGATTTAGGGAGAGAATTCCAGAGCTTAGGACCTGGGCAGCTGAAGGCACGACCGCCAATAGTGGAGCATATAAATTTGGAGATGTTCAAAAGGCCAGAATAGGCAGAGCGCAGAGGTCAAGGGGGATTATAGGGCTGGAGGAGATTACAGAGATAAAGAAGGGTGAGGCCATGGAGGGATTTGAAAACAAGGATGAGGATTTTAAAATCAAGGTATTACTTAACTGGGAGCCAATGTAGGTCAGCAAGCACAGGGGAAATGGGTGAGCGGAACCTGGTGCCAGTTAGCACACGGGCGGCAGAGTTTTGGATGACCTCAAGTTTATGGCGTGTAGAACTAGGGAGGCCGGCCAGCAGTGCGTTGGAATAGTCAAGTCTAGAGGTGATAAAGGCATGGATGAGGGTTTCGGCAGCAGATAAGTTGAGGTAAGGGTGGAGATGGGTGATATTACGAAGGTGGAAATGGGTGGTCTTTGTGAGAGAATGGATATGAGGTCGGCAACTCAATTCGTGATCAAATATGACATCAAGGTTGCAAACAGACTTGGTCCGCCTTAGACAGTTGCCGGGGAGAGAGATTAAATTAGTGCAAAGGGAATGGAGTTTGTGGCGTGAACCGAAGACAATGGCTTCAGTCTTCCCGATATTTAATTGGAGGAAGTCTGAACTCCTCCAGTGTTGGATGTCAGACAAGCAACCTGATAGTAAAGAGACCGTGGAGGGTACGAGAGAGGTGGAGGAGAGGTAGAGCTGGGTATCATCAGCGTACATGTAAAAACTCACGTTGTGTTGCTGGATGATGTCACCGAGGGGCAGCATGTAGATGAGAAATAGGAGGGGGCAAAGGATAGATCCTTGGGGGACACCAGAGGTGACAATTAGTGCTGGTTGCTCACCTGTTCTATTTAAATGAGGCTGGCCTGAACATGAAAATCGATCGGGCCTCCTGCCAATATCATTAGGCGGGAGGAGCGATTGCCCCGTCCACTTCCCACCCAATGCCTGCCAGATATGAAAATCAACTTCGCCCTCTATGATGTTAAACCAGGACACCTATCTGCCTGCTCTGATGGCACTATTTAAAGAAGATCAGGGTAGTTCTCCTGGTGCCCTGGCCAACATTCATCCTTCAAGCAACACCACTAAAACAGATTAACTGATCACTGTCTCGTTCAGTTTGTTATACTGTATGCAAGTGACTTATCTATTCGATCGTAGGAAGAGCATCTGTAGCATGTCTTCTCTTCCTATCCACATACCATCATCTCCAGGGTCCCTCAATGATCCTTCCTTGGTTTTCTTTTTTCTTCTCATTTGTTTGCAGCTCCTTAGCATCATCCAGAGACTTGGGGCTGGATTTTGTCAATGGGGAGCTTTTGGAGGCGGGACTCCCACTTGTTGGGTCTTAGTCCCGCCTCCATTGACTGGTGGTCAACCCACACTATTTTCCCTTGATTGACCTTGTTAAGCCCGCCCAGTGGACTTAGCAGGCCAATTAAGGGAAAGCCAGTTACAGGTGACGTCAGCGAGTGCCGTTTCATCTGTCAAGAGCTTTTGGCAGATGAAATGACATTGTTTGACAGCTCTGTGAAGCTGTCAAACACTAACAATCTGTCTTCTAAGTTGTGTCTTTACTCAAGACTCAATTAGAAAGCCTTCCTGACCAGAAAGCAGAAGGCTGCAGCTTTTGACAGTTCAGCGGCCATTCTGCTTTCTGTGCCGGTGAGCTGAGGGACTCCGAGACCTGAAGGGAGGAAGCCTGCAGGAAGAAGTAAAGGTAAGTAAAACTTATTAAAACACTTTACACACAGCTCACACACTTACCTCTGCACACATGCACCCATTACTCACCTGCACACCTGACATCTCAGCCCCTCCGACACCCGCAGACCGACGGCCCGCCTCGCTGACCCTGGCGAGGTTCGGAGCCGTCGGGAAGCCCACACTTCAGGGCTTAAAGTAGGGATTAGCCAAAAAAACTACCTGTTAACAGGCAGTTAATTGGCATTAATCCCCTTCCCGCCCCGGCGCGGGTCAGCTACCCGCCTCCTGGCAAGATGGCATGGAGGCGAGTTGGACACCCGCCCCCAAATTCTGCCATTTTCCCGGCAGTCCCGCCTCCAAACCCGCCTCCCCAGGGCTGGCAATATTGAGCCCTTGAGGTCAGTTTCCACATGTATGCCAATGACACCAAGTTCTACCTCACATCCACCTCTCAGGGCCCCTCCATTGCTTCCATGCTGTCATGCTTAATGTCTGATAAATCTTAAATTCCTCCAGCTAAACATTGAGAAGACCAGAGCAATTGTCTTCAACCCCTGCCACTGATTCCATCCTCCTCCCCGGCCACTGTCTTGGGCTGAACCAACCTCAGCATTCTGTTCAACCCAAGCTGAATTTTCAATCCCATATTCTCTCCATCAAAAAGACTGCCTACTTCCATAATTGTCCACCTCTACCCCTACCTAAGCCCATCCACAATACCTGCTTTTGTCATCTCCAGACTCAAATTAGCCCAATGCTCTTTTTGTTGGCTTTCTATCTTCCACCCTCCATGAATTGTAGCTCATTCAACACTTTGCTATTCATATCCTATTCTGCTCACCCATTACTCATGTCCTCACTGACCTACATTGGATCCTGGTCCCGCAACACCTCAAATTTTAAATTCTCATCCTTGCGTTTAAATCCTTCCATGGCCTTACCCTTTATCGCTTTAACTCCCTCCAGCGCAACAACCCCCACCCCCCACAAACTCTCCATTCCTCTGACTGCAGCATCTTGAGCATTCCCTCCTTCCTTTACTCTGCTATTTGTGGTTGTCCCTACAGCCACCTCCTTCTCCACTTTTAAGACCCTCCTTGGAACCCATTGCTTTCATGAAGCTTTTATCCACCTCTCCTAATCTCCTCTTCTTTGCCTCAGCGTCCATTTTCCTCTTCTGTGAAGGGCCTTGAGATGTTTTTCTATGTTAAAGTTGTTGTTGCTGTTGTGTCATTGTATAAAACTCTCTGTGATATTACTCACGTTATGGCACTTTAATGACTTTTCTTCAAACTGTATCTGAACCAGATATTGCCTCTTTAAAGTGTTGCAGGATAGGAGTTTCTTTTAAAAGCTTTCTACTTTAAGAAGTCTGGGGGGAGAAATTTGGCACCTTAGCGCCTCCAGTCAGCACCTGGTGGGGGCGCTAATGAGGCGCTGAGGCAGTAGCGCCGCAGCGAGGTGAATCCAGCGATGCACGGCAAATCCAGCCCCCCCCACCCCTGTAGCACCGCCACTATGAGTTAGTGCTGGGGACATCAGCGCCAGGCAGATCGTGATGTCAGTGAGTTCACTGGGCGCCCGATCTGCAAAATTGATTATCACCCCCTGCCTCAGCGCCTCGCCCCGACAGCGACAGGGAGAAGAGGTGTGAAGCAGTCGGTAGCCGGCTCCAGGGGTGCTACTTAAGGGAATCATGAGTAATGAGTCGCAGCTCTCAGGTTAGTGCTGTTTCACCGCTTCCTTGTCAGTTTGTCATTGTGCAACAGTTCAAATCAGTCATTTAAAGGTTGTTTAGTCTCCAGAGTTTTGTGGCTACTAAAAATTAATTACATTTATTCTCACAAAATATCAAAGTGCTACACTTGGTTACATTAATGGGGGCAGTACTGGCAGTCATCCTCGCCCCCCAGGATCTACTGCGGAGGGAGTGGAGGCAGCGAGAAAGACTGGAACATGTGGCCAGAGGGAGGAGGAGGACCATCAGGGCTCTCAACAGGAGGCCTTACCCTCCAAGGGTATTCTGAGAGCACTTCTCCCACCTTCAATTAAGTGAGGAACAGTGTATTAGGAGGCTCTGCTTCACCAAGGAGCTGGTCACAGAATTCTGCCACCTCCTGAAACCAGACCTCGAGCCTCAGATCAGGGCGACCACGGCTCTCCCAGTGGCAGTCAAGGTCACCGTCGCCCTCAATTTCTTTACCAGCAGATCCTTCCAGTCTGCAACAGGAGATAGAGCTAACATCTTGTAGTTCGCTGTCCATCTCTGCATCCGGGAGGTCACAGAGGCTCTCTATTGTAGGAGAAGGGACTACATTTCCTTCCCCATCACCAGAGAGAAGCAGGACAAGCGTGCATGTGGCTTTGCCAGGGTAACGGGATTCCTCATGGTGCAGCGCCCATGTGGCTTTGCAGGCACCTCATATCAATCCTGAGATCTTTTGTAACCACAAAGGCTACCACTCAATTAATGTGCAGTTGATGTGCGACCACACAGAGCTAATTCTCAATGTGAATGCCTGCTATCCTGGCAGCAGTCACGATGCCTTCATCCTACACCAGACCAGTGTGCCGCATTCTTTCAGCCACCACGTCAAGCTCGCGGCTGGCTGGTCGGAGACAAGGGCTAGCCGCTCTCCAGCTGGCTCATGACTCCCCTCCACAACCCCAACACTCCTGCCCAGCACTCATACAATGAGAGCCATGCTGCCACCAAGAGCATCATCGAGCAGACCAGCGGGGTACTCAAGCAACGGTTCCGCTGCCTTGACCGCTCAGGAGAAGCCCTCCAGTTCTCGGCTGAGCCGGTGCCCATTTCGTCGTCGTCTGCTGCATGCTCCACAACTTGGCCATCATGAGGGCCCAGCCCTTGCCACCAAGGATTGCAGGACCACCTCAGGAGGAGGAAGAGGGAGAAGAGGAGGATGAGAAGGAAGAGGAAGATGAGGATGATGAGGAGGAGGAGGAACAGGAGCGAGGGAGGAGGCAGCCACTCAATTAGCCTCATCAGACTGTGGTTCCAATAAATTAAACCCAAGATCCCCGTTGCTCACCACATCCCCATCATTCCATCCCAGTCACAGGCCATATCACAGCGCAAAGCTGAAATGAGACACACCACAAAATAATCCAATTTGAATGAATAAATTTATCAATAATCAGTTAACATATATTTACAACAACAATATTACCTATTCACCCTTGTGCAATCCCTTAGTGCCTGTCGTTACTGTGCCTTTGCCTACTCTAATGCTCCTATGAAGTGTTGGCCCAGTGGCTGCAGCATGGTTCATGGAAGGCTGCTGAGTGTCCGTGCGGAAGTCTTCAGATGGCCTTGCAGGACGCCCGCGATCAGCTCTGGGCCTGGAAGGCCCGGCTGTAGACTGCACCACCTCAGCATGGGCGGCAGCAGTCTAGGCTGTCTGGATGACAGGCAGCGACTAGGGCAATGTTGGAGTGCCAGTGGTGGGAGCAGGAATGATGTCATCCTGAGAGAGGACAGCAGCTTCCTGCTCCACTGACCCACTGCCACTCCCCCAGGGCAGTACCTCAGCATCCCTACCAATCTGCTGGAGCACAGATTGCTGGCCTGCTGTGAAACCTTGAAAGCCCCGGTCGACGGTGTTAGACCCAGCCATGATGGCAACAGTCAGAGCTTGCGTGGCATCAAGCTGAGGCTGCATGAGAGCAGTCTGAGATTGAATGGCACCAACCATAGACTGCATTACAACACTAAGACGTTGCATCGCTTCTGCCTGTGCCGCAATGGAAGCTGCTGGATCACCCATCACATGCGGCATCAGGTCTGAGTTGCCACGGTCTCTCTGGGAGTCGACCATCCTTTCCAGACTGGAAATGATGGGCTCCAGGGTGTGCACAGAGCTTTGTGCAAGGTTGGAGGCGGACTCCTCCATGCTCCTTACCATTGCCAACAGGCTCTCAGGCACCCTTGCCATTGCACCTATCATCTCCATATGCAAGTCTTCTTCTAAAGGCCATCCCATCGAGGTCCTCATCTGATTCCTGTGCAGCAGAACTCTCCCGCGAACTTGCCCTCCAGGGAGCTGGCCCCTGAGCTACACTTTCCCCTTGGCCTTGCTGCAGCCCGCTTGTTCCCGGTACCTCACCCTGTGCAAATCCCCCTATTATACTAGCCTCTAAAGAACGCATAGTGCCAGTATCTGGGCTGGTGCCTGTGGTGAGACATGCAGTGACGCGGTGTGTTCTTCCTCCTCTTCTTCTCCTGCCTCACTCTCAATGGTGCCCTCAGGGACAAGTTGCTCAGATGCTTGCTCATTATCTGAAAGCATAAAGGCACAATATTCGGGTTAAGGTGAGGGGAGGAGGGCAGGAAGGGAGAAATGCATGCATACCGCATGATTAGCTGGAAAGTGCGAAAGGCTTGTGGGGTGAGGGGGAAGTAAGATGTGCGAAGAAGGAGTAGGGATGAATATACCGTTGTTGTCTCCAAGGGGGTCAATGTCGCCGATGGCCACGGCGGCCACCACCTGGCACCCAATAATCACCAGCACTCTATTTTCCAGTGCAGAGTGGTTGGGCGTTGGCTTGTACCCCACCTGTGTGCTCCTGCTCCCTCCTGTTGTGAGCCACCTTGGCCAGCAAGAGAAAGGAAAGTGTGCGTGTGAGTGTGCAGCAATGTGTTAGGGTGATGTGCCTGCCATAGTTGAATAGCTGTCATAATGTGCAAAGTGTGAGATGTGGGTGAGATTGTTGGTGGGTGAGTGCTGGGGGTGTGGTGCTTTGGCCAGTGTGTGCAGACTGTGGTTCAGATGGTGGTATGTAGCATTTGTTGGGATATTGACTCACCCTGACCACCCGAGTGAGGTCGTTAAATTTCTTCCTGCACTGTGTGTGGTTCCTGGGGACCACAGTGCTGCCCAAGACATGCTGGGCAACCTCCCTCCACATGGTGCAGAAGACTTGTGGCGAGGGCCTCCTGCAACTTGCCAGATAGAGCACTGCCCTCCATCTCTCCACAGCGGACACCAACTCCTCCAAAGCTTGGTACAAAAATCTGCGGGCTCTCTCCCTGGGGCATGGATCTGCCATTATGACACCTGTTTGAGTCATCTGCCTCATTAGGCTTGGCCTGCTCCGATTTGCTGACACAGGATCATAGCCAGTAATGCTGAGAATGAGGTTCTGCAGCATCAATGAACCTCTCCTTTAAGAACTGGATATTGGTCAGTGCTTTGAGTGTAACACCACTGAGCTAGGTCATTAGCGCTTGATTTAGCGCTCCAATCCTTTCTTTGAGCAATGATACTTAATTTTGCGTGCAGTGTGATCCATTAGCGCCTGGCGCTAAATCTCAAACTTTTCTGAAGTTACCGCCCATTCCTGGGCTATAATTAATTTCTCCCCCCTGGTGTTGTGTGCAGTCCAAATATTATTAGTGAAAATCATCTCTCATTGAGGGTATTAAAGGGTCATAAATGAGATGACAATGTTTGGCAGGATGGAGTGTGAAGGAGGTGTCTACACATCATCTTGCTGGCTCTGTCTGCTGTGACATAGTGTTCTGTGAAAACATTAGAAATTAATTGCTTGTGTACGTACCTATGTTATTCCATGCATTGTGCACATATTGCTGCTGACAACACAGAACACTAATATTAGACACATGCTGCCACAGACAGTATTAACTGGACAATTCTGACTGCAGGAATAAAGTGTGCATTACATGAAATAATAGTTATTCCATCCCTCTTTATTGATTTTCATCACTTAAAACTAATATTTGTTTAAATAATTCATCTAACCCTATTGTTTTTTTCACTGAACAATATGCTTAAAATATCAATAGCAGGCAATGCTTAACTGTCATTGTCATGGCCCTATAAGAAACATGGATTTTGACCTTTGAACCATTGGGGATATGAGGCTGCATCCTGTGCACCGTGATACTACTCTCTACCACCCTTTAGCCTTAAACTGAAGTGGAATCAGCTGCAAATAAAAGACTGGACATTATACTCTATTACATATTAACCATTTACTGGTAACTCGTTACAGGTTTACTCAGCCTAACAATTGGCAAATTAATTCATACGACTTATATTTTGCTACCAGCTGAAAGAAAGCTACCTAATTGTTGATAAAACATACATTTTTAATTCACTGCATAGCTGATGAGGGATTAGAATTTTTAGTTTGTATAATAACCTTGAACCTACTGCAGTTAAATGCTGACGGGATTATTTTTTTTCAACCTATTATTTTCTCTGCAGTTCCTTGCCTAATAAGATTAAAGTCGCTGTTTAAGGTCACCCTGTTTTTCAGTAACATGAAAGTTTTAGCGCATCATCATGGTCAATTTAATTGTTCAATCGCTCTCCCTTGCTCTAGAATTCACAATGGTCATTATTTTTAACACAAGTGTTTTCTATTCAAGACCTGTTTGTGTCAGCAACAATTGTTTCAAATGTACATAAATATGTGATCAAAATAGAGCAGAAACCCATTTCTGTGTTGCAAGCTCCAAAAAGAACTGAGTTCATCACGCATGAAGTTTTACATATTTTCAGTCAAACCTGAGTAGATTTAGCACCTTAGAAGGTTAAAGTAGTTACATGGTTGAAAGCACGTTGCTGTGCAGCAAGCCACAAAAGCCAAGGGTTAAAGGATTAGTATTTCATTTCCTTTTTACTGCGATGTCTGTTTTCTGTCCGGGCTGCTTCTCTTATTTGCTTCGCACCTTCACTGAGTGGAAGGCTGAGAATTGGCAGGCCTTAGGCCTCATTCTAACAGGCCATATCTAGCACTTTGGTGTCTAATTTGTCACAAATGTCATAGGTCAGAGGGTGTTAGAAAGCTTCAGCCAGCAAATGGCCAGTGGGACAACAAAGATGTTCTAAAGACCAACAGATTTACCATACTCACTATAGTGTGAATACAATATGTGTGTGCCCATAAATTAACTAGAAGTTAATAACAGCTTTTGGTTCTTTATATTATATTGCAGTATATATTGCATTTTAATTAATTTGTTTGAGTACCACATCAGACATTTTACATTGCACTAATCATTCTATCATTATTATGTTGTAGAAATAAAAAACATCTACAAAAAAAATGCAAGCAACTTTAACTATGAAATTGTTAACAACGGGGTACTGTAACTGGCAGAAAATATTTAGCTCTGATCGGGTTGTGCTACATTTGGTGAGAGGGTGTTAGCTGCCTCTGATATGTTTGAAATGTCAGTCATCAATACATCATTCAGAATTAGAAATATCACTTTCTGAGCAGCCCAGTCCACAAAGTACAGCATGTAACATGAGCTCACTCTGTGAGATGATCAGAAATTTGTGAAGGTCACTAATGATACCTAAATTTTACACAGGTTTGTTATCCACATGCCTGGGAGAGCCTAGTGGGTGGTTCATACTCAGAAGCTTATTTCCTTTTCCTTTCAAATATTCATATAGTCAGATGCTTAATCTCAAGATTTGAGATGTTCAGGAGTCTATTAATGATTGTGAAAATATTCGCTGGTACTATGCTCCCATATCAAAGGGGTAGAATTTGGTAAGCATTGGGCCTGGTTTTAGGGGCAAAACAGGAGTAAAGCATACCAGTGGGATGGTTTGCGCTCAATCCGTGCTGGCATTGGTCTCACTGCTACATTTGTGGGGTCTTTTTTTAGGCATCCGGGCAAATGCCTAAAACAGGTGTTAGGCTCCTTAAATATGTAAATTAGACACCTAACGACCATTGAAAGACACCGTCAAGAAACTTGTTGCCGATGGGTGGGGCAAGCGTCGGTCTTGCCTTGCTCAAGATTCATCAGCAGCCCTCGCGCCTGCCAGCGAATGGTAGGTGTGATCTCTTTTTTTTAAAACATGTTCCTAAGGAGCCGGAGGAGCAGGAGTTATCTCCTGACTCCATAGACATCATGATCGCGTTCCCACCTCCGCGCCCCCCCCCCCCACACACCCCGTAAACCCGCTCCAACCCCCTTCCCGGGACTTACCTGAGGGCCGCTGTCATTGAGGCAGGCAGCCTGACATTGATGTTGTCATTTTGATATGCTGCCTGTGGAGACACGACCAGTGCCGGCAACTCGCGCCAAGTATATTGATGAGGGCCGAGGACCAATTTCCATCAATTCTCAATGGGTGGGGTGGGGGGCGAGGAGCGTAGAAAATGGGCCCAGACCAACATCTACCCCAAAGACTTTTAAAGTCATATAATAAACTATTTTTTTGTTGAATGATATTTTAAGTTACTTTAATTCACTTTGTAATTACTATAACAAAACAATTTCACAGGCCTTCGCAGTGATATTTTAAATTTCCTGTGTAGGAATGGAAAATTTACCCACTTATATCTGTCTTCCAGATTCTGCACCATTCCTTAGCTGAGAATGGACATGCAGTCCCCGCAATTGCCATCAAAGCTGTTCTCTAGCAGCAAGCAGAATGCATGGTTAACGATGAAGAGAGCAAGTGATTTGTCGCAGTGCAAAAGAATTTCTACACTTACCGCACGTAGAACCAATTGCTGCCCAGGTACCGCAAGCTGAGTGATAAGAAACGACTTGCTCTGTTGATGAGGTGCCCGTCTCATTGCTGCGTTTCCTCTGATGGAGCATTCTGCTACCAAAAGATACTGCATTTAGTGGCCCAGCCAAGAGCCTGTAAATCATACTCGGGCAGTTGAATTTGATGCCAACTGAACCCTCAAACAGTAGCCCACGTTCTGTTGCTGCAGTTATATTGCTACATCAGAATACTGTGTCTTTTTAAATAAAATTCCATAAAGGTATTGAGCAATCCTGGAAATGAATTCCAGGAAAGTAGGTCACAGTAAAAAAAAGTCCCTATTGAATATATTAAATTCTGATAAAATCATTCTCAGGGCTACATCAGAAATACAAATTTTGATGAACTAAATGCATTCATCTTCAAAACTTTAACAAATTTGGAGGGTTTCTATTTTGAATATTCTTTATCGGCTTTTTCAAAAAACTGGTAGCAGCCAGGATGAGAACAGGCCATTACAGATTGTAAATAATGCAGTAATTTAGTAGATAAATATAAAGGTTTTGCAGATGACTTAATTTGCTGTGGGAACCTGGGTTTCCTCTGATCTGTATCCTAACTCCTTGCAGTGTCTGACCTTCTGCACTATCCACCTGCTGGAAGCCATGTTTGATTTTCTAACCAGGGAGCTGCCTGCTTGACAGCAGAATGGTATCATAGGAAAGAGTGCAGGAATTTTTTTTTCAGCATCATTAAAGGGGTTACCCCTATGGTGAGGGGAATGAAAAGTACGATTTAATGTTCTTAAGAGAGTGGCGGAGAAAGAAAGGCTCAAAGCTTCACATGCTGCTTTCTGAGTGGGTCATTTCAGTCCTCTCGGCGAATGGGATGTCCCTGTGGAATTTACCATAGACTGAGCTGAAAAGAAAGGGATTAAGACCCTTTTAAGGATGGAAATGTAACAAAAGGAGCACTTTTATGATGTAGCAGCATAAAATGAGGGGCTCTATTGTGTGACTGATTGCCAAAGATCTTTGAATTGAACAGCCTACGACACAGGCCCCTGTTCCCTGCGGGTTTAGTGGTTTGTACAAAATGACTTGTCTACATTAGAACCATAGCACAGCCCTCATTTAGGAGCAAATAAGAGATTATTGGTTTGTTTCTACATCATTTTTCCACACCTACCTAAAAGTGGCCTGTAGGGAGATTATACATAAATGCAAGTTACTGGGTAATTAAAACAAGCAATTTGTATTCCTTTAGGCTTTGCCATTCAGCTTACTTTCTCTGTATTTAGCCAGCATTCATTTCAAATCAGTGCTGAATTGTCACAAGAAGTTGCTTTTCAAGTAAATAAAATAGCTCTTAGAGGAGTTCTCGTGTCGCAGTGTTGTTACTTTTGTGCATGCAAATCTGATAGGGCCAAAAGAACAATTGTTGCAATAGCTAATGCTAAATATAAGAGGGTATAACTTAAAAGTTGCAGGAATTCATTCATGTCAATGTTTTATTGAACTTATTGTTGCCTTTTTAGTAATCTACTGGATGAAACAACTGGAATCTGAGTTGTATTTGATGTTTCCAGGCATCCAAAATGTTAGAATTCAAAGTTAGATTAACGAACAAAATGTGTGACTACAAAGTGTGTACACTTTTACATTTCAGACATGAAGGTGCCACACACTGAGCCTCCCAAAAGAAAAAATGTCCCCTCCCACAAATCATATTGTTGCTCAATTTATGTTGACAGTTCAGTGTGTAATAAGTCAGTGATTGGACCATTACTGCTTAGAGCTAATACAATAAAACATTTGTCAGAAAACATTAAATAAATACAGAAATGGTAAAAGTAGTGTTTTTTTAAGATGTATATGAAAGGTTAATATAGCATTACCTACCTTTTTCACTGTGAGACAATCCAGGAGAGCCAAGCGACTGCGTTTTAGTGACTTAAAGGGCTTAATTTCTTTGAAAGCACACTCCCTTGAAACTAATACATTTATAAAATAGATTCATTTCCCTTTTTATACCCAACCCTCTCAATGTATACTAGGTAAGTGTCACGTAAGCCCTGAATAAAGGAATAGTGAGCTGCTGCAGCTCTCTACTCTAGTCTGTAATAGCTATGAGATACTGTGAAAGAAGTCTGGAGCAGTTAAATGGGTCACTATATATATTTTATTTGTAAAGTTTTGACATGCCCCTGTGTACATGAGCAAAAGGGATTCTGTAAGTGTTCCCTTCATGAAAGGACAACTGGAGCACAGCTAGCAGATTAGATATTATAGACACTGCTCTCGGTCCTGTCCTTCTTAGTGACACCGCTGATTAATTCATGCTGGTATTTTTACCTTCCATGGCCACTTTGGGAATGAATTTGTTTCTCTGGGATGCAAACATTATTTCTATGTCATGCCTTGCACGAAGCGCCAATGCCCTACAACATTCGGGAGTGAAAATAACTGATGAAGCAGACTCTGCACTCGAGTTTTTGTTGGTCCTGTGGGAAGGCGTGCTGTGTTGGTGCGTCGTGTACCTGGTAATACACTGCGATCGAGAAGCAGTGCCCCTGTCCTACTAAAGTAAATGTAGGTTGGGTCAATACTTGACTGTGGACTGGAGGTAGCATTGAGACCTCACCAGGGCTGTCAGTGAAAGTGACGACGGTGGGGAGTTACTGCTGAATAAAATCCTGTCGATTCATTGGAGCTGGTTGCTGACTCTTTTAGGACTGACCAACTTAAATTAAAGAAGTCGGCAGCTTTGCCTTTTGGATATTTCACCCTAAAAGTGTACTTTCCTTTTGTTTTATTTCTTGTGGTTTGGAAAGTTTCCCCCATTTTTATATTTTTATCCCTTTTATGTCAATTGCTTGGCATGCCTTTCTACAAGCAAGAGACCACCACCTGTGCCTCCTGTAGCCGTGGCCACACAGTTAACCCCCGCCCCACACACACACCCCACTGCCCCCCTCCATTTCCCCTCCCCTTACTAGGAGACGCTGCAACACTTGCTCAGCATCTTCAAGATAGATGTAGTTCTGATCAGGAACTGAGTGGAGCAGGACAAATGGCATTGAGCAAGGTACCAAGCCAGTGTAACCACACCTAAAATGCCAATCATAGTATTGACCATTAAATAACGTGAGGAGTCGTTTCCAAATCATTCACCCTGAACAAATGGGAACACCAGAAACTTGAATTATTTTTGAACTGCTGCAAAAAAAATGTTATTACAGTCCTCAAAGAGTTATCCTGTGATTTTGAGAGACTGCTGGACACTTCCTCAGTTGAGCTACAGCTTATTGACTAAGGCAGGCTAGTGTGAGGCCACAGGAATGTACGATCTAATATAAGTAGGACAAGGTATTAAACACACAAAGATGTGTTGAAATCTTAATAAGTTAGGAATTTGGATGGATCTTTTCATTATTTTGTCTAATTATAAATAGGAATTCAAACTTTGTTTACCAAATGATGGCAGGGGAATGAAATCATTTTTCCATTTCTTTAGCAGTCTTTATATTAGTTTTGTGCAGTGCTAGTGCTGATGGCTCAGTTTTTTAAAAAGTAGGTTGTCAGCAAATCCAACAAACTTACTTTGGGGATACCGCAGGCTGCATGACACTCATGGGTTGGGAGACAGTGGCACAGTCACAGCACAAAACCAATATAAAAACATATTTTACATCCTCTTCCCCCAAATTCCATTCCCTGACTCCAACCGGACTCTGGTGCATTGTTTGCGAAATCAGCAAGAATTGACTTACTCTGCAATTCCTTTTCCTCTACATCCATGCCTCCTCTTCCATACCAGTCAGGAGATCATTGCATGAAAGATTTTGTGGGAAATGCCATACCTTATCCCATCATGAGATATCCTGTTTGTGCCCTAATACCCTACCTGACTGGAATTCATTGCATCACCGCCCACAATTCTCACTCAGTTTATCAATGTTCGCTATCTGAAGTGACCACCATTTCTGACTGTTTTTCAATATATCCTTGATATTACATGCCCATGGATAATCGCTATGCTCATTACGAAGCTTTGCCTTGTTTACCTGCATGTTGCTGCTCACAGCTGAATAAACATTGCATCCTGGGAACTGTGATATTCTGATGCAATCTCTAAACCATTCATTGAATGCTTTAGAGATTTTTCAAAATAGTTGTGAAAATTCTTCAATCTAACTGAAATCCAGAAGAAGGGAAAATAGAAATATCTTCATCCCTATTTATATTGCAACAAGTTATTTACCCAACCATACTTTGCATTTTAACTGTTGCACTGCCAGTATGACCTGGGGGATTTCAGGCTCCTTGGTCAAAGAGGCAGTGAGCAGAGGTAGGGACCTTCTCAAGGGAGCGAGAGGATAAATAAGCAGGAGAATCAATCCTGACAGCTTTTGTGCACCTCTTTAGGAAGGCCTAGTGTGGTATGGTGAGTTTAAACGTTATTTCCTCCTACTACTAGTGATTTCTCCACCACGCTCCATTCTGTAGGTTAGGGGATTGCTGGGAAACATCCTCACAAGATTCTGCTGGCCTTGCTCTTGACCAAGCCACTGGGAGATATGTGGGGAACAACTCAAGTGTGATCATTCCTTAACAAACAGTGGCCGAATCGGGAAGTGATCCAGGTGCAACGCACGCTGCACTCATCAGAACCATGGAAAATTGTTTTCCCAGGTCTCATTAGGGTAGTACTGGAGAGCTGTGGACACCAGATGCAGCTTGCCTGTTGTGGGGGGCAGCAAGATCGGTCGGCTTGAATGTTGCCTGAGGGCCTCACTCTTGCTCTTCTTGGCTTCACAATAAGGTAAGTAGAAAAAATTTAAGAAGATAAGAATTAGCAGCAGGACTAGAACATGTGGCCGCTCGAGCCTGCTCCATCGTTCAATAAGATCATGGCTATCTTTGGCCTCAACTCCACTTTCTCGCCTGATCTCCATATCCCTTGCTTCCCCTAGAGTCCAAAAATCTATCTATCTCAGCCTTGAATATATTCAATGATTCAGCATCCACAGCCATTTGGAACAGAGAATTCCAAAGATTCACAACCCTCTGAGTGAAGAAATTCCTCCTCATTTCAGTCTTAAATGGCTGACTCCTTATCCTGAGACTATTCCCCACTTGTTCCAGACTCTCCAGCCAGGGGAAACAACCTCTCAGCATCGACCCTGTCAATCCCCCTCAGAAACTTAGATGTTTCAATGAGATCACCTTTCATTCTTCTAAACTCCAGAGAGTATACGCCCAATCTACTCAATCTCTCCTCATAGGACAACCCTCTCATCCCAGGAATCTAGTGAACCTTTGTTGCACCGCCTCGAAGGCACGTATATCCTTCCTCAGCTAAGGAGACCAAAACTGTGCACAGTACTCCACAGTGGACTCACCAAGGCCCTGTACAATTGTACCAAGACTTCCTTACGCTTATACTCCAACCTCCTTGCAATAAAGGCCAACATGCCATTTGTCTTCCTAATTGCTTGCTGTACCTGCATGCTAATTCTCCGTGTTTCATGAATCTAACGCCAGTCTCTGGCGCGCCCTGATGGCTACTGAGCAGCCCTAACCAATATGGTGGTGGCGCACTTCTGGCACATGCCGCCAGCCATATTAGACCCTTTAGTGCCCATTTTACACCTGCAAAATGGTGGAGTGGGGGGTTGGGGGGTGGGTGCTGCACAATCCAATTTCTGGACCAGTTTCTTTATTTTGTTTTTGGTAGACTTACTCATGTAGTTGAGAAAAGGTAAGGGAACTTTCTTCAGTAACTTAAATTGTTGAAGTGAATCCCTGTCCAGGCGATCCCTGCCTTATGGCTCCAATTCTCATTTTGCCTTAAGGATTGAACTACAGATGTCAATTATCATTACGGATGCTATTTAATTTTATTTTTTCACATCAGTATTTAATAAGTCCATACTACAGCTAAAACAACACATTTCATTCCAAATAAGTAACCTGGTACTAAACGGTTATAAGATTGTGTTTCACAGTGTAGAAAATTCACATTGTAAGTTTGATGAAGAAAATGGAGCAAGACAGGCAGAAGTGTTTCAAACAGGAGAGAGGGTGACAGGCCTTTTCGATTTTCTTCTAATGATGTAGTCTATATTTAACATTATTTATTCACCTGTCCAACATAAATCTTGTGGTTGTAGAGGGTTAATGATTTAAGTGATTTTCTGAACTCCGTTTTAAAGCGTACACAGGTCAAGATTGCCTATCTCTCTCTCGCGCTCTCTTTCTCTCTCTCTCGCTCTCTTTCAGTGCTTGGG
Source organism: Somniosus microcephalus (assembly GCF_052327205.1). Taxonomy (NCBI): domain Eukaryota; kingdom Metazoa; phylum Chordata; class Chondrichthyes; order Squaliformes; family Somniosidae; genus Somniosus; species Somniosus microcephalus. The sequence goes on along the minus strand of NC_140987.1, from coordinate 193,974,713 downwards.
CTTTTTAGCAGCAAGTTTATAAGCTGATAAAAGAATAAAAATGACAGATTCTTAGGGCAGACTTTTTGAAAGTATTATTTTTTCTTTGCGTGTACTAGTAAGAAAAGCATTTAACTGCACATATGTTAAATGCACCTAAGCATGTATTTTGGTACTGTGTATTGTGCCTGAGCCTATTACATGTTAATGAGTTAATAATTGGTAATATTTGTTTTCTTAATACAGTAAACTCTCGTTTAAACAGCACCTAATCAACCGGAATTCTTTAGTAGCTGGCAAAATAGATAGCCGGTAATCTTGCCGAATCCATCCATTTTTCGTTTTTCCAAGTCTGAGTTTCCCATGGTGGCCGAGTTAGTCACTGGTTTTTACTTTTTTTGTATTAAAAATTGCCTACCTCTCTGTTATCCGGAATTTTTAATCAACCGGCACCATCCCAGTCCCATCGGTGCCAGATATGAAAGAGTTTACTGTAACAACTGACCAATGGAGGATGGGTTTTGAAGGCCTTTAGTGACAAGCCTAGGTGTAGTATTTTATTTTGTGAAAACGTGGAGGTATATCAGTATGTTTTAGATTTTGAAATTTCAACCATCGAGTTGGAATCTCCTTTGAGAGTTTAAAAGTGCCACCTCATATGCTTAAAAAAAACCTCTCCGGTGGAATAATGTGAAGAACAATGAACACTAGAGGGGGAGCTAAACCGTTCAGAGGAGTTCAACCTTCTGCCCCACTGGGAGAGGATCAGCATGATCATATGGCTTCTGACTTAAATGAGCAAAAGTTAGTGGTTGGGTAGCAGTGGTTGAAAAGTCAAAGGGTCAAGAAGAGTTGAGAGCCAATTTATTACTGTTTTTCAGAACGGGTTAGGAAATCATGAGTGGAATTGAGAAGTTTGCCTCTGCTACATTGGGGATGTGGAGTATTATTATTAAGCCCCTTTGGAAGTTATTCAAGGTGAAGAGTAGGATTATCGGGTTTTCTCTGTGTGCTACTTGAGTATTTAAAAAAAATGGATAAACTATCGTAAAGTCTTCACAAATCCATTAGGGGAAAAAAGACCCATTCTCTGATCTTTTTAAATACAATGTGATACTTAAAATTAATTTTAGATGCTATTAAGTCCACAACTAATTGCTGTAATTACTGAGCAAAAATGTATGAGGAGACGACATAAACATCTGAGTTGAGGCATATGCACATTTGCCTGCATTCTTCAAAATCACATTAACCAATTATATTTATTCTTCAATAGGATTAAGCAAGAGATTTGGCATGTCTCTTTAAAGATTTAAGCCTGTGGATCTCACTAAATTGTTTTTTTTTAATTTTCCACACTTAAGACAGCATTTGAATAAATATAGTACTACTTTACAGAATTCTCATACTTAAAAAGTATTTTCATAAGACAATATGTAACCCTTTAAGAAAATGTAAATCTTATAAAATGGGGTTTGTTCACCTAAACTGGGGAGGGGGTAAAAACTAATGGGAAAATCAAATAAAACAACAACCTGGTGGTTTGGATTTTCAGCCAGCAGGGTCGTGAGTTAGAATCCTAACCTTCTCTGACATTCAAACCTGTCCTGAGTTTTGTCAGGTCCCAACCAGGCCACCTAATGAAGCTAAACACAGCATAACACAGTCAAGTTTCAGAGCCCCTCCTTCTGTGCATGACATCACATTCTACTACTGATTAATGACGGCTATGTGGGAGTCGATGATCCTGATCGTCTTGGCCTCCAAGGTGAAGGAGGAAGTGTGGCTATGTGAGCTGGCAGTGAATGACCCAGAAAAAAGAATTCGGAAACACACTTCATGTAGAGAATATGTGCATTCCTACTGGATATAATTTCTGTGCAACAGGTGAACCGACTGACAGCACATAAGGAACTTTGTTGCTTACGTTGAGCACAATGTTGCCTCTAATTTTTTGTTGATGCCACGCTGCCCCTTTAAGGTTCAAAATACCATTCAAAATACTGTGCATGCATGGTTTTTGTACTGAAAAGCCGGCTGCACGGGATCCCTGGAGCGCTGCACAGCCTACAAGGCGCACTGGTTGAGCACCATAAACCAGAGATCATAGAACTGTAGATGTTTACAGCACAGAAGGAGGCAATTTGGCCCATTGTATCTGTGCAGGCCCTTTGCCAGAGCAATCCAAAAGTAATACCACTGCCCCAGACACTCTTCGTAACCTTGAATCTTTCTCTGCTTCAAATATTTATCCCGTTTTCCCTTAGAAGATGCAATGATCTCTGCCTCAACAACTCCCAGTGACAAAGCATTCCATACTCTACCAACTCTCTGTAGAAAGACATTTCTCCTAACCTCTCTCCTTGCTTTCTTCATGATAATTTTAAATTGATGGCTTCTTGTTACTGACTCCTCAACCAAAGGAAATAGCCATTTCCTAAACTCTACATAGTTTCAAAAACCTCCACTAATTCTCCTACTCTGCTCCAGTGGAAATTGTCCCAGTATCTTAAGTTGCTCCTTATTCACTAAGGAGAATGAGAGAAAGTCATTCTCAAGTCTCTCCTGCACACATCCAAGCAGCTGGATTCAAACTTGCATTGCTAGAGGAATGGGAGTAGGCTGCCCACAATTTGCCACAGTTTGTATTTGGTCCAGGACCAATAAAAATAAAATTAAATGAAAAAAAACAAATGGATTATACCCTTCAAAAATAAATACGGTTTGTGAAAGATAGTGAAGGATCTAACAGTGAAGAACTTTTCAGTTATGTTTTAATATCAATCACCCGAACACTGATCTAAATAAAATCTGAAGCTGTAGTGTCCAAGTCAAACCACTTTGTTATGATTTCCAGTATTGATACTGATTGAAAAGCCATCATCCATATAAAGCTGTCAGACAGAGTATCGGACCTCTGTTTATTAACATACATGCCAACTAATTGATCCAGACACAAAAACACATCGCCCAACATGCACACAACATAATCACGATGAGTAACAACAGAAATGGTGGTCAATTCATCCAGAAATGAGTAAATTTATTTATTTCCTTACAATATTAATCTCCTATTTAAAATAAACAATTGCACTTCTAAACCTGTATGATTTTTGGTGAAATTCACAATGGAAGATTTCATTTGAAGCAATTATGTTTACAAAAAAAATCATGTATATGGGGTCAGAGGTCAGAACTGTGGTTTAAAAATAAAATAAATGTTACCCTAATTCAAAGCCTACTGCTCATTTAGATCTAATGAGTCTGGCTAGCTTTATGATGCTGCATCCGAGTCATTTTTATAAAACATTGCATTTGGAGTTGCATTGTTTAGTTCTAAGAACAGTGTAAACATCGCATTCATATTTTGGGTGTGCAGAAGGCCAGAGTAGTTTACAGAACATTGGATTGATTTGCTAAAACCAGTGGCATTGAGGTCAAGTGTTTCCCTCTAATATGACAGTACTTTACACAGAACTAGAGCCAGGGAAGATTTTGTCAATCCAACAGCAGTGGCTGTTAAGGCTCTGCTTGTAGTTCTAAGTGGTGCGGAGGTCACTAGTCAAAACCTAAACGCCACTTCGTGTTTGCTTTCATCAGTTCTCAGCCAGGTCATTAGGTGGAGTATTCCACCAGGGAAAACTACACACTTCACCCAGATTATGCTGCAGTGATATGCTCCTGCTGGAAGATCCAAGCCGCAGCAGCAAAGCTGGAGCCTCACCGTCTGCTTCGCTATGGAGAGTATGGAAGACTCTCCATCACATTGTATTTTTACAATGTTTTTAGTTGCCCAAATCTGAGACACTTTTATTAAAACGATTTAATAATTGTTGCTAATTTTTTATTAATTCATTTTTATTGTAGGGTCAACAAATAAATAAATGACAGTACACTTATAACTAATGGGTAGATGAATCATCAGTGTATCAACCTAGTACACGGACAGCAGGGAAAGTGTAGATGATGCCCCAAAAGTTACCATTCTGATCACCATAGAGACTGCTGTGGAGGGGGAGGGGAACACGTGCATCCCTCTATCACAGAGCATCTCCATCCCAACTCCCTCCCTTATTGAACTTGTCTGGGGGACAAGCCAAGATGCAGGAGACTGCAGGGTGTGAAGATTGAGGACAGTAAACATAGTATTAAGGTGAGTGTGGATTCGAGCAAATACTTCTACACATCCTGAAATAGCCAGTCCTCAGCACAGCAACGGGCAAAAGATCAACGCATACAGGAGGGAGGGGGAGACTGAGAGATTCAGACACTCCCCTGCACCATCTGCTACTTTCTTTGCACATGATTATAAAAATTCCATTATCAGTGATTCAGTGATTTAACTGTATAAGTACAAGAAAAAATATCATAATTGGTAAACTTTTCGATCCCTGATAATATAAACCTTCAGGAGCACCATGTATGTTGTATTAATGTTAGCATAAATATATATGCTGTGATTACACCCTTCCACTGTAGCACATTAGTTTTGCATCTCCAAGCTCCTCAGCATGTGTTGCATAGAAGCGCCAATGCTCCAACCATTTCTGCTTCTCTGTTTCCAAGATTGCTGTACGGTTAACTGCTTAACTACAAATTAAAGTCTTACATAAAACTAAGGAGAGAATGTGTAACTTTAAAATGGAAACTGAACTCCATGTGCATGCCCAGATTCAATTCTCCCCAACCTTTTAACCTGTTTCACCTCTAGACTACACTTGGTCTTGACTTCCTGTGTGCAATGCTGTGGGAGATCGACTGGTTTACTGTAAATATCTGCAGCTTTGAGAAACACTACAAAAATCATAGTCATGTATTTCCTATTGTCTGTAAAAAAATATATACTAAGAGGTATAGCAATTAAAACCACAGTGTCAGCAACATTTTAGGAAATTACAGTAGACATGAAATAATGTTGTGTAGAGTTGATTCTTTGAGAAATTTACTAAACAGTTTATGTAGGCCCATCAAAATACAAAACCACTTTTTTGTATTTTTTATTTGCAAGAACGACTTGATTTTCTTATTTCCCATTTCGAGGGTGTGTGCAGATCTTGTACTTTGCAGTCCACAGTGCACTAATCTGAGTGCTGAGTGCAGCTGAAGTTTAATTATTGCTTCTTGGCCTTTTACAAGTTAGCTGTGACTGTGCCTGCTGAGCACAAAACTCTTTTTCGCCAACGTTAATAGGAAACCACACCATGTGTACTTTCAGTCAGCAAATGCTCCAATATATCACAGAGATTTGCTCAACCCAACTTTGCAGGGCAAATCGAGCATGTTATTTTCTGTTTAGATCTGAATTCTGAGCCTATCAGTCAGACGAGCTTTCCCATTCTGATTAAAGTGAGTCATATAAACCTGAAATGTTCACACATGGTCTCATTAGACTGCTGGCTGTAGTGACCTCGGGCCTTCTAGTACAAAGCTGTGAGTGAACTTCAAATATTAGAGTGCATCAATCAAATCTAAGTCAGGCTTTTCCTTCCTGTCATCTTTTTATTTAACCTTAATCTGTACTTACTGGCTACAACACAGGAGCATTGCAACAGCAGTATATGTTTTCATCTTTTCTAAAATAATTCCTTTATTAAGTTAGCTCGCTGTAAAATTCCGTTTAGCTTTCACATCAAATTACTGTGCTTCAGTGTTTTATTTTTGACGAACAAAGGATAACATTTCCCATTGAGTGTGGGGAGATTTGAGCAGCCAGCTCCACAGCCTGTCAACATGCACCTGCATCTCCGGCTACTACTAACTGGCCACAAGCAGCCTGTGCATACTGCTGCAATTAGTGCTGGATTTCAGATCCAATGTGTGACTATATCCAAAGGCAGCTTAAAGAGGCACTGTTTGTCATCCAGTGACTTGGTGGGCAAGTGCATCATTTTCTATACAGACCAAGAAAGTCATAAGTTGAATCCTTGGTCTGTTCTGAATGAGCTGATCTCAGCCAACTCATTAGTTGGAGTGTTACAGGAGGCCTCAATGTCCTGGATTATGAAGAAGAAGATGAAGAAGAAGACTGGGATCCCATTCGTTATTGATATCCAGCAATCCCAGTTTGAAAGTGTGCATTTGTGGACATCAGATGAAAGCAGGATCAGATTTAGCTGTGATGCCCCCGTGGACAAATAGCCTACTGACACTCGCATTCTAGGCTTACATGAAAAATAACCGATTAGGCAAGGTAACAGAGGGCTGCCATTACTCACTGGAGCTGTACCCCAGTGTGAGTTAACTGATTTTGGAATAGAGTGGAATGGGGAAAAATGGGGAAAGGGAACACTGTCATAGTTTGGATGACTTGCTCTGAGGATTATGCCAATGCTATGCTGTCTTTCAGATTATGTGCCTCCCGCCCTCCAGAAAACCAGATTTTGCTCAGAGCATTCCCACAGTGATGTGGATGAAATGAGAAATTTGGTGACTTGAAGGATCAGGAGCATGAAGCCACAGCACATAATTTGGGATGAATGATTAACAGCAGTACAATTTAGTGTGGGTGCACAGCACCTCTCATTATCTTGAAAATAAAAAGGGATGGTTCTGCAATTATAATTTCTGGAAATCCATCTTCAGGTTTTAAGTTTTCTGCTCTATAACCGTGGCATTAAAACTGTGTCAATCATTTTTCTGTAAAAGATTGCAATACTTTGACAACTGGCTATTCATAGTTAAAGGGGTATCGTCAAATGGTAAATTGTCATGTCAGACTATGTTAAACAGAAGTAGAATTATTGATGACACGAATGGTAATGTGGCAAATTCATAATGCCAATCATATTTAGTGCTACAGATTTATGATTTTAATCTCATTTGATTTTCTTCTGTCTGATTTTCCCCCTTTATCCTGAACACAATTCATTCTTCGGTATGAATAGCTCCCTGGAATCTCAATAATTGATTGTTCTTTATGTGTAATAATGAATATTAGTTGGCTAATCAACTGTGGTAGTTATCAGATATGAGCCTTATCCTGATATCTGTTTGCTCAGCATAGATCAGAAATGGATACCTCCTGATCTATATAGCTTAGTACCACACCACGCAGTGCACTTATCCACTGAGCCATCTGAGGAGGTTCTTTAATCAAGTTAAAACCTTTGAACAGATTGGAAACATTTACGCTGCACTCGATGTAATGAATAATATTGTGACCGGCCTCAATATCTGGATACTGATATGGGACCGTATGACTGCTGTGACAAATTTGTTCAACAGGAGATTCTATCGGGTGATTTAACAAATCTGCACTCCTAAAGTGGAGCCTCATCTGGCTGGAGTGCATATCGGGAATTTGGACAAAACAAATTGTGGGGGAAAGCAGCCAAATTCCTGATTTGCACTCATGCCAGGTTCAGGCTCCACGTCAGGAGTGTAAATTTATAAAATGACTCCTCTAGAGTCTCCTGTGGAACACATTTGTCACATCAGTCAGTGAGGTCCCACAGCAATACAGTGTCCAGGAACTGAGCATGAAAAGTCCTCACTGACAGTGATATGAGGCAATAAGTTTTCTTCAGGACCATGGTTTCTTTCTACCTTTAGCTCTGGTACCAAACAACAACAAAAAAGAAAGACTTGCATTTATATAGCGCCTTTCACGACCACTGGACGTCTCAAAGCATTTTACAGCCAATGAAGTACTTTTTGAAGTGTAGTCACTGTTGTAATGTGGGAAACACGGCAGCCAATTTGTGCACAGCAAGCTCCCACAAACAGCAATGTGTTAATGACCAGATAATCTGTTTTTGTTATGTTGGTTGAGGGAGAAATATTGGCCAAGACACTGGGGATAACTCCCCTACTCTTCTTCGAAATAGTGCTATGAGATCTATTATGTCCACCTGAGAGAGCAGACAGGGCCTCGGTTTAAAGTCTCATCCGAAAGACGGCACCTCCGACAGTGCACAATGCTAAACAGTCACAAAGTGTGTCACATAATAGCGATACTTAATCACAGTGAAAGTGCCACAATGTTAGGGCTATTGAATCTGCTTTTATATATTATGTGTGCTCTGTGATACAGTTGTTTGGTGTGTAATTTTATTTTCATGTTCAAGGCCCCATTGATGCAAGTCCCAACGCTCTGCTAGCCATCTACCTCATACTGATAAAAATCTCTTGTAAACATTGGGCCTGCAATTGCGGTGCCTGCGATGGTGTACTCTCAGAGCACGCCATCATATTCCCTTTGAAAGGCCTTGGAAGTTCCGGATTTCCACATGCACTTGTGCATGCGCGAAATCCAGAACTTGTGATCTGTCAAGGTACTCCTTGACGGATCATCCGAACCGCCTGAAAAATGATTATTGCTGGCGCAGAGTTGGGCTATTTGCCCAACAACTGCCCAGCAATTGCCCACGAAACTGTTATGGCTGGTAAAAGCTGGCATAGGGCCTACTTGCATCCGCCTAAGGGTATATATAAGGCTTAAATAAAACATTTAAAAATCCAAAATTATGCACGTACACTTTAAATGATGTGGATTAAGATGTTTAAAATTATTTATCAAAAAATAACATTTTTATTGAGGTTGGTGCGATGAAGGAACTGATGAATAAAATTGCAATTCAGTACATTGTATGTTTATTAGAATTATGTATATTGTATGATTATTTGGCGATTCCATTGCACATCAAATGGGGATTCCCTTCATAAATGATTGCAATGGAATCATCCTTTGTCATCGGAGGACCGGGCCCACGTGATCCCAAGGACGCTTCCAAACCGCCTGCGTCCCTGAGTTCCGTGAGCCTTTACGCTGCCGCCTGCCTAGAGGCCTGAGATGACAACTCTCCACAGCCTGGGCGCCAAAAGGTACTTCCGGAATTGTTTCACAGGTCGGAGGTGTACTCCAAAGGTACGCCTCCGGCTGCAATTTCTAGGCCATTATGAATGTAGTAGCATACAGAGGATAACAAATATGTAATGCAAAATCAGAAAGTCTTCACAATTATATTGTTGTGGATTGGCAACCTTTTAATAGTGACCAGAAGATGCTGGAATATAAGTTGGATAACATTTCATTGTTACTAAGACGTTACTGAGCACGGTGTTTACAACGTAACGTATGGGATACAAACTTGTGGCACAATGGGTTACTGGTGCTTTAAAGGTTAATGAATTTTCCGAAATTCTTGTGACGAGCAGCACTCCTAGGCTGTTATGAGAGGTTCATTGCCTCTAATGATAATGTTTAGGGACAGTGCGCTGATAATTTACAATTCCTGTTGTACCCTCTACAGGGATTTATAGTGAATTATTTATGCACCTTATTCAGACAGAATGGAGATATTTTAGTTAAACCTAATCACTCATAGGCTTGAAACTACCGGCGCCTTTTTGCTATAAATGTTCACAGCCTCTTGTGGTTTATGGCACAACATTTCATTTCCAGTAAAATATGTTGTCCCACAGAGACAGTGATACAGTATAATATGATGCTATCGTGCTGGAAACCTTTCAGGGTGCATTTACACTGCAAGCTTAGCATCAGTGCAAAGTGATTTCAGCTTCACACCAACATTAAACCAGCATTGTAAATCCAGAGTCAGGTCAGGAGTGAAGCAGTGTGAGACTCCCTGGAGGGAGTAGTCACACAGTGCTTCAGTTTGACACTGCCTAGAGTGTAAATCCAATGTGGTGTCAATCTCCTCTTACAAAATACCCCTGAATGCTTTGTAATACCACCTAACTTTAATTTAAATGTTTAGAGAGCCTGGATTCTGCACTTCCAGCTTTCTCAGCCATTTAAATGTTTTAACTGTTGGGAGGGAGTTCAGACCCTGCAATATACAGGCATGCACACAACTCTCTTCTGGACAAGACCATCACTATTCCAGCCAGGCAGGAGCCAGGTAATGTAAACATGGACAGCAGATGCAAATGGAAATGCATTTTTAGTATCATTCTTAGGATTGGAGGTCTGCTTTACTGTAGATTTAAAATTTATCCAATCATCCTGGGGGAATTAACAAAACACTGACTTTTATGCAAGTAACACATTATTGAAGAATCTTAATGATGCCTCTTCCTCACCAACTTTCTTTCTGTTTCTCTCCCCCTCTCCTGAAGACATTAATCCTCTCTTGGCATACCTGCACAGATAGTAGCAGCCCTTTAGTAGCTCACTGAGGTGGCTTGTCTTCATATGTGAGCCTGGTTAATACATGTCGGCAGGCAACTCAACTAATGAAGGCATCACCAATGAGCCAGATCCTGTCCTTACCCAACTGCCTCAAATACACACTTCTAGCAAGAGTTTTTGGAGAGCAATCAGGTGCATTTTTCCTCCTCTTAGCCCAGGGGTGCTAAGACTGACTATACGGTCCCTAATACTCTGACAACTGAGATCAGTGGAATCAGCACAGACCAAGGATCCAACAATTACATTTTAAGCGCTGGCGGACTATACAAGCAAACATCAAAAAATAAACTCCAAGGTCTAGTAAAACCTACGCTAAATGAAATACAGATTTTAAGCCTACACCTTGTCAGACAATATATTTATAAAAAACAACAAATTGGTGTAAACCTAATGCTGAATGATACAAAGGGTTAAAACCAAGGACACTTTTGGAATGATCTGTTTCCTGAACAAATTTAGCATTTATTTATACTTTAATGCTCATAAAAATGCTCCAGTGTAGCTCTTCAATTAAAGAATGCAATAGATATTAAAGTCCCACAAAAAGATCTGTGTGTGAGCTTTTACTGATTTAAAAAAAAATCAGCCATGGCACGTTTTATAATAAAAAGGAAGGTGGAGCATATTGATGGACTGCTTGACTGTAACACAAAGAAGTGAATTTGGTAAAAGGCTGCAGTCGGCAAAGAACAGTATTTTTTGTCGGCAGTTTAACCTCCATGCCTGTCAACTGTGACCTTTCACCAACCCCAACAAGAACCTGATTTCTTGCTCTTGCTGTTGGCTGCCAGCTGGATGAATGTCGGACTTGACAGCACATGATTTTACATGAAAAGGGGAAAGATACTGGGAAAAGCATGTTTTGTGCAGATAGTGTACATTTGTTCACTGCTCATTATGGTCGGTTCTTCAGCCTCAGCGGATTGATTGGGTGTGTGCATCTCGTCTTCCATGCAAGCGCGGAGGCGTTATTGACCTGCATGGGAGCTCTGGTGACCTCTGGATGACCTCCCTTTCACCTGAAATTGACCTTGAAAACAACCCAGGGTTCACCCATTTTTTTTAAACAAAAAAAAGTCCTAACAGTATGGGATTATTGGAATTGACACATTGTGCTTTTTTCCTTCGACTATTTTTTTGCAATGAAGGTGGGGGGCATCTTAACACATTTGAAATCCATGCACATTTGAAGCACTCTGTGTTTGTTCAGATTTATGGATCACGCCAAGAAGAATTTGTGCTGCTTGTCGCTAAATTTCACCATTCATCATTATTGATCAGAGCGCACACTCAAACCACACTATGACAATTGCTATTTCAGTTGTTATGGGCTGTAATGGGCCAAGGGGATGATTTAAACCTGCACAAAAGCTATCTGTAATTACACATGAATAATCCATGAAGGCTCTACTAGGGTTTACAGTCAGCTGCTGGTTAGTTGAACAATCCACTGCCAAGATGTTTGTGTGCGCTCTCTCTCTCTCTCTCTCTCTCTCACATTCTCATTGTCAGGACCTGGTGAAACCCGAATGTGGCAAGTTGGTGAGCAGGCACATTGCCATGCTAGTCTTTCAGGTCAAAACTGAGTTTTCTCCTCTGAAAATAAATCAGTAAAATTGGAGAGTAATGGAGTGTTGCGTGTCTCTCTGTGGACTCAATCACTTGATGAACTTGACTGCTTCGTAATAGTGGCTGAGACTATTAACCCTTTGCGGGCTCTGACCTCTTTTATTTTTTGCAAGCTTCAAAGAAAGTTTTCTACATTACACGTGACTTCATTTTTATACTTTGGTGCTATTACCAGCCTCTAATTTTTCTTACTGTTTTTTGATTGTTCACAACTTTTAAAAAACATCTTCATTTCTAATAACAGTTTCAAATCGCATGGAAATGTATTCAACATAAGCTCATAATAAAAAAAGTTTCAGATACATTACAGGGCTTTTTAATTTGCAAACAGTTGCCATTAAAGTGCTGTCTTTTAGATTGCCAGAATAACACTGCACCACGACTGCATATTGCCCTATAAAGGACCTTTACCCTTCCCCTTCAGCATCCTAAATTATCTGTATGGAATGTAGTGGGAATGATGGTGAGAAATGTTGTTCAGAAAGGTCAAAGGGTTAAATCTTGTTTGTGTAGAATGATCAAAAGAATCATCCTCTTTTCTGCAAGTGCAAACGTTTTGCTGAGTTTAGGAGCAATGTTTGTATGAATCTGAAGTTAGAAGAGTAAGGTTTGGTTCTGTTATACACGCAATTGGAAGAGCCACACTTAGCAGCACTGGGGTTGGAGAATGTGTAGAGGAGTCTAATGTTACTTTGTTATTAAATAGCTTTTCCAGTTCTGAGGACATTCCCAGATGCAGCCAAGAACAATATTAGTGTTAAAATGAAGGAAAAGAAAAATGGCTTTAATTTTTTAACCAAGCCAAGGAAGAAGTTTGTGAACGTTCTTTGCGCATTTTGTGGCCTTGCACTCAGCCATCTGGATGTTTCTGGGCACTTTTTTGCTAACTTCGTGCCAGTTGGAGCAGCCTGTAGTTATTTTCCAATTCATACTGAAAGCATGCTATAAACAAATAAATTGTGGGGTGAGTTTATTTTGGTCAATAGATAGGAGCAGACTCAGAGCCAGTGTTGTTCAGATGACAAAGCTTGTTTAAATGTCCATGTGCACAAGATGTGACAATGACTGCACTGTAAAATGTTTTGAGGCTTTTCCAGGTAAATCAGATAAACTGGATGGGATTAATCCATTTTTGTTAGCAGATGTGATGTGGTTTTTTGACATTGTCCTCAGAGCAAGGTAATTGTACTCGCTGAAGACAAAGTTTCTCTTCATCACTAAGGTATTTGTCACTTCCCTCCCCCACCCCTCCCACATTTGCAGATGTGAATGGGGAATTTACGTGGGATGCAGCACACTAAGGATTCCTAGTTCAACCCCTCGGTGCTCGGAAATCAGTGCTGCTTCCCTTTCACGGAGACCTTTCACGGAGAGAGTGTGCCAGTCAGTATAGATGACATCTGTGCTTTGCCACCCAATCTGTCCATCAGGATAGAAAGAAGGTTAATGGTACTGAAGTAATCTGATGGACTTTTATCAAGCAGTGTTTTTTTTAAAACAACAATCAATCTTTGAGCATATGGATTTACATTATTGTTTTCAACTGCATGCACACACCAATTAAAGAAAATATGTGCCAAAATCATAATTACAAAACCAGCAGTGGGGAAGTGTCCAGATATTGCAGCTGGAAAGGCTGCGCAGGTAGATTTGCATCTGCCATTCTTCCCTGTATTGCTCAGCATAATGACACAAAAAGCTATGGTGATGGCTCAAGGTTTCTGCTGATGGTAAGATAATGCATCCAATCAGAATTGACCTGCAATAAATGGATTCAATATTCTTAACTACCTGAGATTAGCCCCTGGATCTATGCAGAGTTTTCCCCCCTACTACGCACAGGTGGCAAATAACAGAAAATGGTGTCCAGTGTAGACCCATGATGGAAACCACGGTTTTCCAATATTTCACTGAAAATATTCCTGAAACAGTTGGTTAAAGCGCTGAGATTTATTTCACATAATCAAGAACAATAAATATAAGGGAACATTACGATTTACAAACTACATCTTATCCTCCTGTAACAATAAAGCTAAAATACCATTGAGGCAGCAATACAGCTCCCCATAAAGCAACAGGGGTCTCCCAATTACAACAATGACATTTAAATAGCATGGAAAAACTGCAAACTACACTTGACCACAATTGGTGCCAAATGCCTTGCCTGAGTTTGTGCTAATGCCAGCAAAGGAGAAAATTGCTCCCTTTAGATTTAAGCTAGATTTGCCCAAAGAGGGTCAAGGTTCCCAGGTGATAAAATGCTTCTACAAGATAAAATTAAAAGTTAATTAGGAAGTTCTTTTTATCCAATAACTTTGAAATGATTCACTAAGTGAATTTGATACAACATAATTTTTTTTGTCATCAAATATAGGAGCAAAGTAATCCCTAGAATATGTTCACGTTGGCCCTTGAACAACAAGCACAAGCAGGAGTATTTTTTGTTCTTATCTTCATACCACTTTGATGGCCATTTTTTCACCCGGGAGGCAGAATAGCCTAGACTGCATAACGCTATCACAATGATATTGCATGCAAGAAATGCAACAGTGTTCATTTTAAAGTGATTATCAAACCAAACACTTATAAATCAAGAGAGCGCCCCTTTACAATGAGAGCCATCAAAATATTGGTATAACTTCTGCCGGAAAGAGGACTCCCAAGAAAAGAGCTGCTTTTTTACTCATGATATCAGATGAAGGAAAAAGAGAATAGAGCTGGGATGGAGGCAGGAGCAGGAAATAAAAATAAAAATATTATCAGTCAAGTCACTATTACCAATTGGATTAAGACCGAGAACGGCCTTATTTGATGGAGGAGGAGGAACTCCATCCCTGCTAGTATAACATTTGTAAAAGGGTTTGATTGTAGAAGGCAAATATTAATTTCCTGTGGGCTTAAAGGGATTTCTTTCCGTTAGTAATGAGTTAAATGAAATGTTTTTCTTCCTCCACTTAATGCCAAAAATAATTACTTCCAAAGTGCTTAATCTGCAGAAAGTGAAACTGAAGTATATAAATTCCTCTCCTCCCCTTGGGATTGTTTGAGAAAATACACAACTGGAAGACAAGAACAACAAAAAGCTCCCATGTGTTAACGTTGCGAGCAATCTGAGAAATATGATGAAAAGAAACCGCGATCTTATCAGTATGTGTATGGTTGCACAAGAAAAACCAGGCAATAAGATACGTTCATTAATCTCCAACATCCTTTAGTGGTAAAAGAAATATTTTACAAGAAAATTTGTTACATTTATATACTGTGGTTCATTTGTAGGTCACTTCGTAGATGTATTGTAGCAAACTGAAGTGGTTCAGTGAGACTGTGGTTGCATATCTTATAGCCTCAATCACCCCATAGTGCAGTATTACTAAAGGAGATACAGATATTATTTAAGCAGCTATTAAACTAAACCTGCTAAAATTCTGAGTTATTTAATCAAGACTGATTTCAGGAATCTTGTGTCCCTGTGTCTTAACACTAGTTCAGTTTCTTGTTTTCCTTTAATTTCTCTTAAACTAAACCACAAAATGTAAATGATCGAATAATCCATGATAACGTAATTTACAGCAAAAACAGAAAAACTTACTTGAAAGAAAACGAGAACAAGGAAATAAGAAGGGAAAAGGGAGTTTAACAAAAGAGAGCTCTCCTGATTTTTCTGTGAACAAATGCAACCGTGATGTATGATACTGAGCCATATAGATCAGGAAGGTGCCAGGTTCAATCTCAGTCTGGGCTGAATTTGCTGATTTTACCCAGGGCAGCGGTGGAGACACTGGGGTAGAGTTTCAGCTTGTTTTCATTAGTAATATTAGCGCAATTCAGGTAGAATCGACTGAAACAACGCAAAAGATCTTGTAATTTTAAACGTAAGTGAGTTACGGCCAACAATCACATGTTTCCCACAATCTTTTATGCTGGTTTTAGATTCAATTCATTGGATCAGGCTCCGCCCACTAAAGTGGCCACGCCCCCCCCAGGTCAAAATTGCAAGAATCCGCCGATTGCACTGGTTCGGGAAGGCTCTTCAAATTGCACTCATTTTCTGAGGCATACAGGCACCAGTAGGAACATTTTAAATGTTTTTTTCATATCAAATAAAATGTAATTTACTAAGAAACTGACCAGTGTACACCAATAAAAGTATTAAATGGTTTAGTATATTTTTTTAAAGTCATTTTCAGTGATTTAAAATTGGATTACTCACAGGTGGAGGACTGGACACCAATGTTCCCTTTAAGCTATGTGGCCACGCAGTGCTCTGCAGCTCCTGCGCAGCTCGCTCATTGGCTACTAAACAGGAAAAACCACGCATGCGCAGTCTTTTGAATGGGCCACGCAGCCCCTTAAAGGTACTCTTAAATACATCAAGGAATACTTTCTAATGTAATGGAAAAAAGGAACAATTACATTCTATTATGCTGCCTGATTCTGCTGGTTCAGTGAAGATTTTACGTTTGTGATAATGCAAAATTAATTTTAGTGGAAACTTGAACAGTAACCTAACCAGCGCAATTTCGAATGCATTTTGGGCACAATTTCCCAGTTGCAAGCGCAAACTCTATCCCACTAAATTTGGCTTCAGGTTAGAGAGGGTTGCTTACAATCAGCAAAGGTTCCTGTTTCTGATTACGATCAAATGACCCATGTTGGAAAACGTACATGCATGGGTATTGGTGAGGTCGTGATTGCTCAGATTCAATGCTTCCTCAGTCAAATAGCCTGCTGACTTTCATTGTCCAAGTTGACACATGATTTGGCATTTGGCTGAAGTACCAGACAGTCTCTCTCTGTCTCTTAGGCAGTCCATCGGAACTGAGGATGACTTGCTTCCACATTAAAAATGAGTTCTCAGGTGACTGACGAGTCCAAGGTGTGACCTACAGTCTCTGTCACAGGTGGAGCAGACGGTGGTTGAAGGGGCGGGTGGGTGGGGTGCTTGGGTTGACGTGCGCTCCTTCTGCTGTTTGCGCTTGGCTTCCGCTTGCTCCCGGCAAAGAGACTCGAGGTGTTTGGCGCCTTCCTGGATGCTTCTCCTCCACTTTGTGCGGTCTTGGGCCAGGGATTCTCAGGTATCAGTGGGGATGTTACACTTTTTCAAGGAGGCTTTGAGGGAGTCCTTGAAGCGTTTCCTCTGCCCACCTGGGGCTCTCTTACTGTGTCGGAGCTCCAAGTAGAGCGCTTGTTATGGGAGTCTCGTATCGGGTATGCGGACAATGTGGCCCGTCCATCGGAGCTGATCGAGCATGGTCAAAGCTTCGATGCTGGGGATGTTGGCCTGAGCGAGAACACTGACGTTGGTGCGCCTATCCTGCAAATGGATTTGCAGGATCTTGCGGAAGCAGCATTGGTGGTACCTCTCCAGTGCTTTGAGGTGCCTGCTGTACATGGTCTGAGACTCTGAAGCATACAGGAGGGCGGGTATCATTACTACCAGACAGTAACCTGTGCCTGTAGAACACCATCCAGGCGAAGTCGCCAGGAGAGGATGGGTAAAATAAAATAAAAATATAAATGATAGTATATCAGTGCACTAATAACCAATTATCAACATTCATTGAATGACTTTTCTGTTCCATTACACAAATGTAAGGTTTGTAAGATACTGAAATAATAGCCCGATTTTACCCTGGGGATATCAGATGGGCAGGGACCAATCACCCTTTCACACTCTTATTAATAATCCAAAGTTATACTCCCTTGTTACTGATTCACTGAGAAATGGAAATATTCTTTCAGTATAAAGACCATTTATACTCGTGTGTTTTCAGTGGGAGCCTCACTCACCAAGAGTGCACACCAGGGCAATTCAAACATTCAGAAAAGGAGGGAGGTGTGAAGCAAGGAGTTAAAGATCATACTTTGGCAGGGAAAATGCTCATAAAGCATTTTACTGGATGTTTGCAGGATATCAATGTTCATTTAAAGAATATAGAGGAAGTCAGCCTGTTTTAGAAGCAATAGGCCTCACAAACAGTCGGTATTAAATAAAGTTCTGCATCCGAGGTGTTTTGAAGAAAAGAGTGTGCACAAATTACTTACAGTACAAATTGGATAAGCTTAGAAGTAGAATGTGATGATAAAAGGACAAGGTTCTATCTGAGGGGCAGTGACTAGTGGAGTTATACAGTGGTCTGTTGAGGGCCTCTTGGTGTCTACAGTATTCACAAACGATATGGTGGACAGTATTTCTAGTAATATTTTTGAGTTCACTGATGCCGCAAAGTGGAATATTTATCTCCCTTTTGCATCTTAACTCTTATTTTTGTCCCATTTAAGGGAATCTAGTTAAAATGGCAGGTGAACTTGATTTCACTGTGGTTGATTCCATACAACACAAATTTGATAACAGAAATGGCAAAAGGATGCCCATTCAAAAGGTATTTGTAATAATGCTCATTTCACACTTCTCAAGCAGCTAACAAACCATGTTACTATTAAAAAGACAATAATGTAGTCAATCCGAGTTTGATATGAAAACTGAAATGTCTACAAATCCCTGCAGGAAATATTCAGAAAGAAAATTTTGATGACCAGAACTTGAAGTATCTATCTGAAAAATAGGGTGTTTTTTCTGGCCAAAGGGGCAATTCTGTATGTGTTTCTTTCTATTGGGCATTCACAAGACTGTCACAGACCTTTAAAAAGCCATTGTCATGAGTTTTCCTTTTTATAACTTGCCTTTCAGACTGTTTACAATTTGAGAAAGTAATGGTAAAAATAAACTTTTTGGTCCATTTATGATTTCTACTCCCTTTCTCATCTTTTTATTCACATCTACATTTTCCATTCCACTTCATCCTGAGTGAAAAATATCTTTGGCCGGGTAACCACTGTTATCCCTCCTTGTTGTTTTTGACTTCTCCGCAATGTCCTCCAATGCCTCTCTTCTGCTGTCCAGGTCTCTCTGCTCGTATCTATCTGAAAACATCTCCATCTTCTCAGGCCTGCACTGTCACATCTGGAGTGTTTCCAGGTTTTATCCTTGGCCCACTCCTCTTCCTTATCTACATGCTGTCCCTTGGCATGCGTTTATCTTCCATATGTATAAGGGTGACACCCAGCGCTACCTCTCTTGACCCCATGTAGGGGTTGGCGTGTGCCCAGTCAGCTCTGCCCTTGACTGTCTCTGAGTGGTTCGAATCGCTCCCACACCCCTGGGTACAGGCGGCGATACAGAAATAGAGTAGACAACTGGTTTGGTACAAGGAAACCGTAATTTTATTAAAGGCACAACAATATAACAACACTGGAAATTACTAGAATAATTACAGACATATAAAAGTACACTTATTTGGGAATGGGGAACACATGGCACAACGAGGGAACAATCACATTAATAATTCCCCTACCCTTGTCCCACCCCCAATACCTAACTAGATTAAGCTACGAGGGGCCAGGGATTTATGCTCACCAATGGGGTTCCTTTTGACGGTTCAAAACCTGTCGATTAAGCCGGTTGCGGTTTTGGGGTTCGCTCTTTGTATCCTTTGGGGCCTGCCGTCGTCACGTGATCCCAGGGTGCGGCAGTGGAGTCGTCTGAGTAAAGTACCCTCTTTTCCTCCATTAGAGATCGGGAGTAAAGTCTTTGTTGGGTACTTTACCTTGCAGAAATGGTTGTTCTTCTGGTGGTGGTTTGGTCGCCGAAGGTTTTGTTGCGGTTGGGGTTCGGTTGGCGGTCTATGGTGTTGGCTTGATCCTTCTACCCATGCTTCGAACACCAGCTTATACCTGGACAGGGGTGTGTGCCCATTCATCCCCAACGCTTCTTTACGCTGCCCTTCTCTGCTTATCGGCCTTGCCGTTCATCTCGTCTCGCCTGCCCGTTTGCGGCCCCGTGTGTCTTGTATGTGTGTTGATTTGGGTCCCGTTCACCTCCCGCGTCTGGCCCCCAGTGTTGTAATGGGCGTCCTTGGTGTTGAGCAGCGCGGGGAGGGAGGAGAGGAAGAAGAGAAACAAGAGAGCTTGGCTACTGGTGGGCCTACAATTATACCCGGGTCTTCACTCCTTATCTGCGTGCCAAATCAGGTCATTTCTTTGTCTAATTTTGGCGGGCTCGTCTAAAGTGATTACAGTCATTCACCTTAACGGATTTTGGGGCTGTTGTCTCCTTGTTTAATGGCTCCAATATCCTGGCTGTTTGTCATTTATGAATTTTAATTGTCTTTTGCTGGCTTGGTAGCTACTTTGAGCTGTTACCGATTATTTATGCAGAAAGTTAATGGCCTCAAGATTAGGTCTATCCTGAGTTGATCTGTTTTCAAGATGAAGAATGCATATTCTGTGTTTACCTAGCTGTCTGGCTTTAGAAAATGACAAAGTCTTTCACAGATCCATGCATGTTAGGTTTTGTTTCAGGATTTGAATGGGCCTGCCTTTGCAGGGCCTTGCTTTTTAAAATCCTGCAGGCTTCTGTCACGAGGTTTCAGAAGCCATTTTCTTTTGGGTATCCTTTTTAATAACTTGTCCATACAGGGTCCCTTTATCCATAACTTTTGGGGAATGTGAGAATTTTGAGAACCCTACACTCCCCCCTGTTGATACTAAACTTGTTTTAAGTATCATCCTTTCAAGGTGAGCAAAATTCCCAACCCTCCATAGTCAATCTTCCCCTGTAATTACCTATCTATGATCCCATGACACATGCATTTCCCATTCTGTAAAAATGTAGTGTACATAAGCATACATAGACAGAATACAGTCATTTACACACATCCAAGCATGGAGGGGGTCCAACATCCAAGCATGGAGGGGGTCCAACACCCCTGCACCACTTGGTACACATACATCTTTATTAAAATAACACGTCGAAAGTCTTTATTAAAAATAACAAAAAGAACACAAAAAAACAACAATCTTTATTCAGAAGCACACAAAAGAAATTCAAACAGGTGTATCTCCATCCACCTTAACATAATGTTCCTTCCAGGTCCTTTGGTTTCAGAGTTCTAGCATTTGGCCTTTTCCCTTGCATTGAGTGCACACTAGGTACAATACTATTCCCAGCTGGCAAACCACGAGGATGTGGGAAGCCAGTCTAATCCATGAAGGGACCTCTATGTTTTCAAAAATGTCTCACCAGGGTGGAACCACAATATCCAATATTTTGGCCCCTATCTCTACCGTCTTCTGCTCCAGAGTGTAGAAATGTTTCTGCAAGACTATTACTGCTTTGAGTATTTTGGTAAGATGTTCTGGGAGAGGGGGGGATTTCGTAGCCGAAATGTGCTACATATTTTTGCAGGTTGGTGAAATTCTCTTTTACAGTGAGGTGAACAGTGGAGGGTTCAGGAATGGGGACAATTTGTTCCTGGGCCACTTGAACTTCTGCCTCGGGTTTAAAGCAGAAACTGCTGTCACTTATCAGACACCAGCTATGCTGTCCATGCTGGTAGTGGGACGCACCTGTGGTGATGCAAATTGTCCCACCTCCTATATATGCTACCTGTGGGGGAACATGGTCTTGTGCCATTACCTCCATGGTACAGTTTATAGGTTTTGCGCCAGCAACTTTAAACCCGCACTGTGGTTTTGAATAGGCGTTCAAGTGCTGGGGACACAGTATTATGTGTGCTCCCTGGCTCCGGCACCCTGAGAGTTCAGTACCTGTCATAGCCTGCTCCCACTTTATGACATAAGGTGGGACCGCTGTGAAACGGATGTGTGCACCCCCTTGAATGACTCCAATGTTCTCTACCCTGTATACCGGCGCAGGTCGGGCTGTCCCACCCATGACCAGCATCCTTACTACTATACCCATGATAGTATGATTTGAACATCCACAATCTACTGGGACAGGGTAGGCCTCAGAAGCTAGCCGGAGTTGACACGGGCTTAATGCATTCTCAAATGGGTGGAGGGCTGCGAGGTGTTTGTTGCTGATCCAGGAGGGGACTAAACCCTGTTTTAAACCCTCCAGATTACTGCAGCCCTTGCCCAGCAACCATGCCCTGTACAGCACGCACACCTCATTCTGTGCAGCCTGGTCAGAAGCATTTCTGTCCTCTCTGATGAGGGCATTCACAGTCTTGGCGTGTCTTTCCAGCTCAGCTATTATTTCTTTTAAATGGACCATCATGGCCTGGTCCTCATGTAACTCTGAGCCTACTACCTTGTTTTCATCCATCAAGATTTTCCTCAATTGTGTTTTTAAACCGTTTATCTGTGTCTGCAATTCTATGTCATCCAAGCTGTTTACGACAGAGGACCCTGTGTTAAACGCTGTGAAAACGTAATTCCAGGCTCCCCTTCTTTGTCTCCCCGTATTACCAAAATACTCCGTGTGTGTAGTGTACAGTTCTGTTTTGTCTACATTGGCAAAATCGAACTCGTAGAATTTCCTAAATATTTCTGTTAACGGGGCCTGGTATAGCTGTTCTGTCTCTTTGGGGCACCACTCAGGTAAGTGTACCTCGGTGAGGTTTAGGATCACAGAAGCTACCACGTAGTGTACCCCCTGGTATAGCACCTGATCCATCGGCACTAGTACCAGCCCATTCCCTGGTCCCTTGGTGGTGGCTGGGCACCCCTCCCTGTGTGTCCTTGCTGCCTGGGTCGTGGGCAGGGGCTTCCGGGCGCATGTCACTAGCTCAGTGGCTTTAACTGGGGCTGGGTAGCGTGGGACTATGCAAGTGTGTAGGTGGGAATCCCATTCCACCCCCTTCCACTTATCCTGCCATGATGCGGAGAAGATGATAGATATGCCCATGGGAGAGGCCCTTTGTGACCCCCACATGCAGACATAAATTCTTTGTTCCGACTCCCACCACTTCTCCCAGCACACTCTCGTCCCCCCTCGGGTCCCTGTGGCCGTCCAGTGGGTGTCATTCCCCAGTCGTATCCAGTCAGCTGTATGGTCCCCCATGTCCTTGCTCAGCTTTCTGAGCCACCACCACCTTCCCAGGGGAATCTGTCCTCTGCAAGTCAGGCACACGTGTTTCCCCTCAGTGACCCCAACCTGTGTATGCTGGGGCAGGGGAGGGAGGCCTCCCGTAGGTGAACCCAGTCTGGCTGGAGTACCGGGTGGAGTTGGATCCCAACCACCCGGGCCATCTTCCCTCATGGGAATAGATAGCGAGCTCCTCCACGCCTCGTTCGCCGCCCCCAGCAGTCACAACTGGTGCTCTCTCTCCTGAGCATCCATAGATGTGGGAGTCCTCCACGTCACCTCACTTTCCAATGCTCATTCCTATCAGGGCGAGTAGGAGTACACCCCCCCTTCATTTCGAAATCCCCTCTGCAAAGGGATACAAGAACATATAGCCAGGTCCCGAGGTGATTCTCTGGCTTGGGTGAAGCATAGTCGAGTCTTGTGACCTCGACTCAATACAAACATTCTTAAAAATACTACCACTAATTTAAAACTACCAATCACCTCGTTTAAACTTAAACTAAACACCCAAACTTAACAACATCACACGTAAATTGCATGAACTATGTACATCAGCCGCCCGTCTCCGGGCGGCCAGGCTAATCCCTGTTCGGGCTGCGGCAAAACGCTCCCTTCGGTGTGGTCGCACTGTCCTATACTTTCGGTCCCTCGCAGCCTGTGGCTGCTGGCTGGGGACCTCTGTCCTTAGATTTACCCCTGACTCGGGAGGCTGTCCCTTTAAAATGGGGAGCCGGTGACCACGGTTTCCTTGGCTGGGGCGTTCGTGGGGACCTTCTAGGGACTTTGGCGGGTGGGGTTTTTCTGGCTGGTGGGCCTTTAACCCAAGCCACTGCCCCCTCCGGTGCGGTCTGTGGGCTTTCCACTGCCGCTGGCTGGGGATCTTCATCCTCAGGCTTTACCTCTCCTGAATCTGGGCTAGGGGCAGGTAGCTCTTCGCAGCCTGGTGCTGCAGGCTGGGGGTCCTCGCTCTCAGGTCCCACCTCCTCTAAACTTGGGTCAGGGGTGGGGTCTTTGCCCTTGGGTCCCACTTCCTCTAAACCTGGGTCAGGGGCAGGGCCTTCACCCTCACATCCCACCTCATCTAAATCCCAGAAGAGTGGGTGAGTGTCCCAAGCGGTGGGCGGGATGGCCCCTCCCCTTAAACAAGCCATAGCGCCTGCCTGTGCAGTCTGTGAACTTGCTCCCGCTGCAGGCTGAGGATTTCTATCCACAGACCTTGCCCCAACGGGCTGTTCTCTCCTCTCGGGTTTAAACAATTTGCATTGGTTAATGTAACTAGCAGCCTGCCTTAAAGTCTCGTCCGCTGCCCTGAATGGGCCTTCTATGGACTCCCCATTCTTCCTCCTTACCGGGTCGGCCTTAAGGACGGGATCTTAAGGGTCTTGGACCTGCTTTAGGTCTGGGGCCAAAGCTACCCCCTGTGTGCCTCCCTTGTCCTGGATTGCGGCCACCGAACCTGTCCGATAGGGGTCCCAAGACTCTCCTTCCCTAGCCCTCTGCTTGGCCACCTCGTTGGCCCTTTGGTTACCCTCCCACGTGGTAGGGAGGAATCCTAAATCTATGGCCAAAGGTTTGGCCATTTCCCCAGCCTGCTCATTCCCTGTGACTCCCATTAGGCTAAATGGGACCTTGTTCGACCGGGGTGGATTGGTCGGGTCTTCCGAATGGACCACCGTGCTGGAAGCTCCAGTGTTCACCGAATATCTTCCCTGCACCGTCTTCACCCGCATCTTAACACAGGGCCTGCTCCCCTCATCGTTTTCAAGGGGACACAGGTCGACAGGCTGCGCTGGTTCTAGTCAGGGCTGTGGGTTGTCTTATGTTCATTAATAAATAGACATTCTTATTATGAACACAGCTAGCTTTTGCTAGACACTTTTATTGAGCACATGTGGACTAGGTACAGTATCTGTAGAGGCATCCATCTTGACTGCTGCCTTCTGGGTAGCCTAGTGCCTCATGGGTAATGTAGTCTTAATATACATACAGCTGGGTAGTGTAGTCTTATACATACAGCTATATACAGCTCTACACAGCTCTACGGCTCCACCTAGTGTCCACTATAGAATGACATGTTATTGATCATTACAGGTTGGATGGGGCTGACGGAGTAAGAGCACCGGTAGTGGCTGCTACTCTCCCGTGGCCAGTCAATAGGGACCTCATGGTGTCCAGAAATGACTCAACCGTGGCGGGAGGGATTCCTGTCTCTGCCTTTTGGACTGGGGCTGTGGAATTCTTTCCCTTGTTATCCTTCCAAGGGTTTTTGCACTCCTTCCTCCAGTGTCCATCCTTCCCACACCCGTAACAATTGAGCTTTGTGCTAGAAGGGCTATTCCCTTCCTGATGCCACTCCTTCCTACCCTGTCTGGGTTTTACCTCATGCACCTTCCCCTTAGGTGGGTGTGCATCAGTTCCCCTACCGTTCTTATAGGCTAGGGTCAACTGTCTGATCACCGTAAGTTCGGTGGTCAGGGGATTCCTAGGGTCGAACCAGACTTCCGCCTTGGCCCGGACCTGTGGCAAGCTGTTTGCCACCAGGCAACGGAGGCAGTGGGCCAGCTGATCCCAGTTCAGGAATGCCCGGTTAGCTGCCCCAGGACAGGCTCTCCTATATACCGGCCATTACCTGTCCGCGAAAGCCTGCGGGGTTTCCCCTGCGAGCTGCACTGTCTTCTCCACATGGGAGAAAGGACTTCCCTCATTCAGCCCCATGGCCTCCAGAACTTCATCCCTGAGCTCCTCATAACTGCACTGCCCCCTCTTACACTCATCAGAGAGGGATTGGAGGAGCTTACTCTCCAAAGAGAACAGCAGCATTTTGGCCTGCTCAGCATCATCGCACTCGTTGATGCTGGCTGCCTGTTCCACTTCCCTGAAGTGGACCGAGGGGTCCCCTTTCTCGGTGAGCTTTGGGATATGGCTCACCATAGCCCTAAGCTGTTGGGTGCCGTAGGGTAATACGAACTGGTTTTGGAGGGGTCCCTCGTCCTTGCCATTAACGGGTGGGCCGAACCTCCGATGCCGGGCTGGGCACATCGGCCCTGGTTCCAGCCTCTCTTGCGGGGGTCGTTCCACCTCCACTTCTACACCTGACTTCACCCCCCCTTGCTGCCAGACCTTGCTAAAACCTGGAGCTACAGGTAGTGGTAGTGGGACCTCCTGTTCCTCAACCGGGTCGTCCCTTGGCACTACCTGTGATGTCTGAACCGTTCTCCCCAGGTTCCCTGTAAAGTCGACCTGGGCTGCCTTCAGACTTATGAGGTACACCATGCCCTTTGCCTTCCTTAGGGCCAGGCTCAGATTCTCTATTTGTTCCTTGCAGGGGCCATGATCTGCATCTTCAAACCCCTGTTCGCTTGCCAACTTATAGGCTGCCTTTACTTCTTTTACTCTCTCCTCCTGCTCTCTTACTTGTCTCGCTAGGTGGGCATTCTTTTCCCGCAACCTCAACTCACTGCTCTTGGCTTCGGTGACCTGGCACTGTAGGTATTCCAACCTGGCCTTATGTTCTCCCATTAATTGTACCCTTTCCTGATTCAGGGCCTGCAATGCTACCAGTAACTTCTCCCCTGCTAGACCCTTGTCCTGGACCTCCAGGGCTGACTCCCTTATCTCGGCTGCCTGTACTGCAACGAGCCTGTCCAAAAGCTGGACCTGCTTCTTGAAGCACATCAGCCAGACTGCCTTCTCTAGTGATTTCTTGTGATCCTTCCCTTCTGTCCACTTAGCTGCGGCATCTGCCGGACGCCCAGCCTTTAACAGATTGGTGATCCACTTCTTCATGATATTCACCTTGCTGAACACATAATCAGAAATTCTTTCCTCCATTATGGTTTGCTCTTCCGAACCATTGTCTACTGTACCGGTGTCCTGCCGCGGTTGCCATTTCTGTAGGGGGTGGCGTGTGCCCAGTCAGCTCTGCCCTTGACTGTCTCTGAGTGGTTTGAATCGCTCCCACACCCCTGGGTTCTAGACACCGGACTTAGGTACAGGCAGCGATACAGAAATAGAGTAGACAACTGGTTTGGTACAAGAAAACCGTAATTTTATTAAAGGCACAACAATATAACAACACTGGAAATTACTAGGATAATTACAGACATATAAAAGTACACTTATTTGGGAATGGGGAACACACGGCACATCGAGGGAAACAAACACATTAAAATCCCCCTACCCTTGTCCCACCCCCAATACCTAACTAGATTGAGCTACGAGGGGCCAGGGATTTATGCTCACCAATGGGGTTCCTTTTGACGGTTCAAAACCTGTCGATTAAGCTGGTTGAGGTTTTGGGGTTCGCTCTTTGTGTCCTTTGGGGCCTGCCGTCATCACGTGATCCCAGGGCGCGGCAGTGGAGTCGTCTGAGTAAAATACCCTCTTTTCCTCCGTTAGAGAGAGGGAGGAAAGTCTTTGTTGGGTACTTTACCTTGCAGAAATGGTTGTTCTTCTGGTGGTGGTTTGGTCGCCAAAGGTTTTGAGGTTGGGGTTCGGTTGGCGGTCTATGGTGTTGGCTTAATCCTTCTACCCATGCTTCGAACACCAGCTTATACCTGGACCGGGGTGTGTGCCCGCTCGTCCCCAATGCTTCTTTACGTTGCCCTTCTCTGCTTATCAGCCTTGCTGTTCATCTCGTCTCGCCTGCCCGCTTGCGGCCCCGTGTGTCCTGTGTGCGTGTTGATTCGGGTCCCGTTCTCCTCCTGCGTCTGGCCCCTGTTGTTGTAATGGGCGTCCTTGGTGTCGAGCAGCATGGGGAGGGAGGAGAGGAAGAAGAGAAGCAAGGGAGCTTGGCTACCGGTGGGCCTACAATTATACCCGGTTCTTCACCCCTTATCTGCGTGCCAAATCAGGTCAGTTCTTTGTCTAATTTTGGCGGGCTCGTCTAAAGTGATTACAGTCATTCACCTTGATGGCTTTTGCGGCGGTTGTCTCCTTGTTTAATGGCTCCAATATCCTGGCTGTTTGTCATTTATGAATTTTAATCGTCTTTTCCTGGCTTGGTAGCTATTTTGAGCTGTTACCGATTATTTATGCAGAAAGTTAATGGCCTCAAGATTAGGTCTATCCTGAGTTGATCTGTTTTCAAGATGAAGAATGCATATTCTTTGTTTACCTAGCTGTCTGGCTTTAGAAAATGACAAAGTCTTTCACAGATCCATGCATGTTAGGTTTTGTTTCAGGATTTGAATGGGCCTGCCTTTGCAGGGCCTTGCTTTTTAAAATCCTGCAGGCTTCTGTCACGAGGTTTCAGAAGCCATTTTCTTTTGGGTACCCTTTTTAATAACTTGTCCATACAGGGTCCCTTTATCCATAACTTTTGGGGAATGTGGGAATTTTGAGAACCCTACACCCATGACCATCTTTGTGTTGTCAGATCACTTGACTGACATTAAATCATGGGTGAGCCACAACTTCCTCCAACTTGGGATTTGGGAGATGTTGTAAATTCTGCTCCTTTATCACTTATTTCATCAACTCTCTCTCCACCTCCCCCACCCTATGCCCCCCAACGCCCCGCCCGCCATTAAAGTCAAAATGCACTTTTTTGAGCAGTCTGTCTCCTTTGGACAGCATCTGTTTCCCTGCCTAGGTTTTAAAAGTGTTACATAAATGCAAGTTGTTGTTGTTGTTGAAGAATAATTAAAAGCTTTTAAGTAGATCAAGACAAATTAACTTGGTAACTGTGTTATAATGAAAAATGCAAGGTAATGCACTTTGGAACTTGAACAATATTTAGACAATGAATGGATGAATGTCCATGACAATGCTGGAACAGCAAACAATTTTCGAGTGTGATTATTGATCATTCACTGAAAGTCTCCAGTACATATAAAGCTGATATCAGGGAGGCAAACCAAGTACTGGGAAACATCTTGAGGACATTTAGTTACAATTTGAAATAGTGTCAGTCAATGTTCCTCCTAATTTTAAATTTGGGTGCGTGGTCCCCTTAATGGGCTGCGTGGTTCCTTTAATGGGCTGTGCAGCCCATTCAAAGTTACGTGCAGCGTGAAATTTCATATTGTAAAAGCCAGTCCCGGGCAGCGTTGGACCGGCAGACAGCTACGTGGCCACGCAGCTTAGAGGGAACGTTGGTGTCAGTGTCGGCTGTGCTTCAGTGGGTAGCACTCTCGCCTCTAGTCAGAAGGTTGTGGGTGCAAGTCCCACTTCAGAGACTTGAGCCTATAATCCAGGCTGACACTCCCACTGCAGTACTGAGGGAGTGCTGCACTGGCAGAGGTGCCATCTTTCGGATGAGACGTTAAACGGAGGCTCCATCTGATCTCTCAAGTGGATGCAAAAGATCCCATGGCACTATTTCAAAGAAGAGCAGGGGAGTTAGCCCCAGTGTCCTGGCCAACATTTATCCCTCAATCACCATCACTAAAACAGATTATCTGGTCATTATCACATTGCTGTTTGTGGGAGCTTGCTGTGCTTAAATTGACTGGCACATTTCCTACGTTACAACTGTATTTCAAAAGTACTTCATTGGCGTTGAGACATCCTGAGGTCGTGAAAGGCGCGATATAAATGCAAGTTTGTCTTTAGATGCTTTTAACCCTTTGAAACTCTAAATTGGGAGGTTAGGCTGTCAGAATTGAATATGTTCTTACTGACAAAGTTAAGAGGGACATGATGCAAAGTCTTTCAAATTAATTGGCCTTTGGAAAAGAATGGGCTAGTAAATGAAAGTCAGCATGGATTTGTTAAAGGCAAATCGTGTTTGACTAACTTGACCGAGTTCTTTGATGAAGTAATGGAGAGGGTTGATGAGGGTCGTGCGGTTGATGTGTAAAAAGGCATTTGACAAAGTATCACATAATAGAATTGTTAGCAAAATTAAAGCCCATGGGATTAAAGAGACAGTGGCAGCACAGAAACAAGATTGGCTAAGGGACAGAAAGAAGAGAGTAGTGGTGAACGGTTGTTTTTCAGACCGGAGGGAAATATACAGTGGTGTTCCCCAGGGGTCGGTATTAGGACCACTGCTCTTTTTGATATATGTTACTGACCTGGACTTGCATATACAGGGAGTAATTTCAAAGTTTGCAGATGATGTGAAACTCGGAAATGTAGTGGACAATGAAAAGGATAGTAACAGACTTCAGGAAGACATAGGTAGACTGGTGAAATGGGCAGACACATGGCAGATGAAATTTAATGCAGAAAAGTGTGAAGTGATGTATTTTGGTAGGAAGAATGAGGAGAGACAATAGGAGCATAATGATACAATTTTAAAGGGGTGCAAGAACAGAGACCGGGGGGTGTATATACACAAGTGTTTGAAGGTGGCAGGAAGGCTGAGTTGAGAAGGCTGCTAAAAAAGCACGTGGGATCCATGGCTTTATTAATAGAGGACAAAAGCAAGGAAGTTATGCTAAACCTTTATAAAACACTGGTTAGGCCTCAGCTGGAGTATTGTGTCCAATTCTGGGCACCACATTTTAGGAAAGATGTCAAGACCTTCGAGAGGGTGCAGAGGAGATTTACTAGAATGTGTTGTATAATTCTATGATTCTATGAAATGCTTAAAGGCGCAAATAACATGGATATAAGTAAGTAATTTAGCTTAAATTGTAATTAAAAGACTGGACACAATTAATTGACAAACCTCAAGCAAGACTAGAAAGTCTTACAGTGATATAAATGTGCGGAATAAACTTCTTTCAAATCTAACTAATGCTATGATAGTTAACTCCTTTAAATAATGACTGGACAACTGTCTGGCTTTGAAAGGAAATAAAGTTTATAGGGATAAATGTAAGTACAGATCATCAAATACTCTGTAGAACACTGTAGTGCAAATCCTACTCTGAACATAGTGATACAATCTGTGGAATATCAAGATTTTCTTTTCTTTGGTCCCAGAAGTAGTGACTCAGTCTGAGGTACATTTCTGGTGCTTCAGCTAGGTGACCATTCTTCATGAGTGAACCTTTTAGCCTGTGAAGAGCAACCCAGCTGAACACAGTAACATCTCCCGCCACCACCCCCCCCTCCCATTGTCCACACATATAGAACACCCAATAAGCGTCCCTGGGCATTGATCAAGACTGGGAATTCTAGTTGATTTTCTCCTTCCGAGGTCAATTGTGGTGATCCCATTACTGCTCAACTGCGACCAACTAACTCAGCACAGGACAATATCTGGATATGGGACTTTTATGGTCTTTATAGTTCCGTATCCAACCACATGGTGCATTTATTCACTGAAGCAACAGTGGAGCCCACACTGGAGTTTTAATATTATCGTCTTTGTGATGAGGGAGGAATTACACAATTTTCTTTTATATCAAGAGGATTGTAACATTGGAGAGAGTCCACAACAGTTTGAACTATTGATGAACTCTCCTTAAATTAGAAAAAGTGGACTTGATGGGCCAAGGGTGTTCTTATGTGTTTGTATTGAAGGTGGTCCTTTTGCTTGGAGACCATCGGAGACTCTATGGCTTCCCTGTGGTCCTCTTGATACAGAGGTCACTTCTTATTTTTGCTTGAGTTCAGCAGAGTCAAAAAGATAGTACTAACGGCTTGCTGTCAGAAAGCAAGGAAATCTAGCAGCTGATTGAAACCAGACTGGTTCCTGGGATGGGGGGATTGTCCTATGAGGAGAGATTGTGTAGACTAGGCCTATATTCTCTGGCGTTTAGAAGAATGAGAGGTGATCTCATTGAAACATACAAAACTCTTACAGGGCTTGACAGGGTAGATGCAGGGAGGATGATTCTCCTGTCTGGGGAGTCTAGAACCAGGGGTCACAGTCTCAGAGTAAGGGATCGGCCATTTCGGACTGAGATGAGGAGAAATTTCTTCACTCAGAGGCTGGTGAATCTTTGGAATTCTCTACCCCAGAGGGCTATGGAGGCTCAGTCATTGAGTATATTCAAGACAGAGATCGATAGATTTTTGGATATTAAGGGAATCAAGGGATATGCTGGAAAGTGGAGATGAGGTAGAAGATCAGCCATGATCTTATTGAATGGCGGAGCAGGCTCGAAGGGCCAAATGGTCTACTCCTGCTCCTATTTCTTATGTTCTTATGTTCTTAAAATGTAAGCTTCTTTTTCCTGCACTCAGCAGTAACAATTTTGCTGATTTCAGCTGAACTATGTGCACCTCACATCTTTAAATACCAGTAGAACTCTCATCGGCACGCCCCCCTAATATTCCATTTCCACGCCATTGTGGATCCGCAGAGATTTCAGTCACAGTATTGTGAATAACCATCTAGTTATATTCTGTTCATTTTCTACATAACATTTGCATAAAAATTGCAGTAAACTGCTCAATGCTGGCGAATAGACACCTTAATCAGAGGACCTGTGAACAAGTGTTCTGCGGTTTAACATGTTCCTCCAATAGTGCTGTATAATACACAGAAAGCAACGTTTGCAGACATTATGTGGTAAAAAATAGTGTGTGTGTACTTTGAAACCTGCAGAATAAATTCTGTCTCAGAGGGTTAATCAGTAGCGTACACTGGGGCCTTCTTGCTACACTGGGTCCTCAGAACCATGGTGTATGCACTCAGTCTCACAGCACTATACAGGTCAATAATCTCTTAATATCTACTTCAAGTAATTTATGTTGAAGAAAGGGAATACGTCCAGGCTAAGTCTTTTTCTTCATTGCTTATGTCTCCAAATGTTGCTTCTACTAAACGTAAACACTGTTGACTTGCAATCATGAGTAAAACTGACACACAGTGTAAAGATTAATGGCAACATCACAGTAAGCTGTTCAAGCATGTTATTTTGTTTAACATTTGCAGCTGACAGTGCAGTGAATTGTGCAACGACATGGTGGGGAGGCTTTGTTTTTGTTAAAGATTTTAAACTATGTGAGGAAAGTTGTTATATGCAGAATTTCATTGCATCCTAGCCTGAGAGAACAAAGTCACCTTGTACATTATACAAGGCAGCTTAATCATGCTTTCATACTGTCTTGAAATATATGATTGCATACATCAAATTGGCTACTGAGGAACACAACTTGTTCGGAATGAGTTTCGGCAGTTTCTGCCTGATTCTCCTTCCCAACTTCAAAAGATCTTTAAAGGTCTGAGTTTGCTGTGGGGGAAGCAGGAGTGATGATGCATTTCTGGTGCCTCACACCATACATGATCCCTTGATCTTTCAGTGTTCCTTGTCAGTTGTTTTCCCATTTGACCTTTACTAGACCAGGAATCTCTCTCTTACTCTTTCCTCCCATCTCTCTCTCTTACACACAAACACTTAAACTAAAAACAGAAAAATAGAAGAATACATTTGCCCAGTCATATGGAGTATGATTTGGCCTAATTGTTATGTGGTGCTAATAGTACATTAGTATATTTTTATGACTGTGTGATGAGGTTGTTAGCATCAGCGTAGTAGCATTTAAAGAACAGCAATGTTGTGAGAACATCCAAGTTTCCCTCCAAAGTCATACACCGTCCTGATATACATAGAATTACATCGTATTTATAGCACAGAACCAGGCCATTCGGCCCATCTGGTCTGTGCTGGCGTTTATGTTCCACATGAGCCTCTTTCCACCGATGGACATATATCGCCGTTCCTTCATTGCTGCTGAGGCAATATCCTGAAATTCACTACCTAACACTATTGTGGGAGCATTATCATCTCATGGACTGCAGTGGTTCAAAGAAAAGGCATCATCACATTCTCAGGCCAAGTACGGATGGGCAATAAATGTAGTTTTGCCAGCAGCGCCCTCATCCCAAGAAAAAATAAAAAAAAGAGTAGTCTACCGCACCTTGATCAGAATTCATAGGAATAGAACTCATAATATTATCAACAATGTAACAACTAAAGATGTACCTAGAATCTATTACATAGATACATAGATACATAGAAGATAGGAGCAGGAGTAGGCCATTCGGCCCTTCGTGCCTGCTCCGCCATTCGATGAGATCATGGCTGATCCTTTAATTCAGTATCCCGTCCCCGCCTTCTCTCCGTAACCCTTAACCCCTTTTGCCCGTAGAAATATATCTAATTCCCTCTTAAATATATTTAATGAGCTGGCGTACACTGCCCTCTGTGGCAATGAGTTCCACAGGTTCACCACTCTCTGAGTGAAGAAATTCCCCCTCATCTCTGTCCTAAATGGTTTAGCCCTTATCCTTAAATTATGTCCTCTAGTTCTGTTCTCACCCGCCAAGGGAAACATTCCTTCTGCATCCAGTCTGTCTAGACCTGTCAGAATTTTATACACTTCTATGAGGTCCCCTCTCAATCTTCTAAACTCCAGTGTGTACATCCCTAAACTACATAGTCTCTCCTCATAGGTCATTCCCGCCATTCCTGGTATCAGCCTGGTGAATCGCCGCTGCACCCCCTCCATGGCAAGAACATCCTTCCTCAGATGAGGCGACCAAAACTGTACACAGTACTCGAGGTGTGGTCTCACCAGTGCCCTGTACAGCTGCAGCAAGGTATCCCTGTTCCTGTATTCTAACCCTTTTGCTATGAAGGCCAGCATACCGTTTGCCTTCTTGACCGCCTGTTGCACCTGCATGCTCGCCTTCAGTGACTGGTGTACAAGAACACCCAGGTCTCTCTGTACTTCCCCCTCTCCCAATCTATTGCCATTTAAATAATAATTTGCCCTCCCGTTCCTGCACCCAAGGTGGATAACTTCGCACTTGTCCACATTATAGTGCATCTGCCATTTATCCGCCCAATCGCCCAGTCTGTCCAAATCGTTCTGGAGCTTCCTGGTCTCTTCCTCTGAGCCCACCCCCCCTCCTAGTTTAGTGTCGTCTGCAAATTTGGAAATGCTGCATCCGACTCCCTGATCCAGGTCATTAATGTAAATTGTGAACAGCTGGGGGCCCAGGACAGATCCCTGTGGTACCCCACTTGTTACTGCCTGCCATTCAGAAAATGAGCCGTTTATTCCAACTCTCTGTTTTCTATCTGACAGCCAGTTCCCTATCCACGCCAAAACTTTCCCCTTTATCCCATGAGCCTCAATTTTCCATGCTAATCTTTTATGTGGGACCTTATCGAAGGCCTTTTGGAAGTCCAGGTACACCACATCTACTGGCTCTCCCCCATCTATTCTACCAGTTACTCCCTCAAAAAATTCCAATAGATTAGTCAAGCACGATTTACCCTTTGTAAATCCATGTTGACTCTGTCCTATCCTGTCCCCATTTGCTAAGTGCTCCGCTATTTCATCCTTAATGATGGACTCCAGCATTTTGCCCACAACTGATGTAAGGCTTACAGGTCTGTAATTACCTGCTTTTTCCCTACCCCCCTTTTTGAATAGTGGGGTAACGTTAGCTACCCTCCAATCCATCGGCACTGTTCCCGAGTCTAATGAATTCTGAAAAATCATCCTTAGTGCATCCGCTATCTCTAGGGCCACCTCCTTCAGTACCCTAGGATGCATGTTATCAGGCCCTGGGGATTTGTCCACCTTCAATCCCTTTAGCTTCCTTAACACCATATCCTTAGAGATATTGATTTGCGTCAGTTCCTCCTTTGCCAATGTCCCTATTTTTCCCGATATCCCAGGGAGGTTTTTTGTGTCTTCCTTCGTAAAGACTGACCCAAAGTATGCATTTAGTTGATCTGCCATTTCCTTATTTCCCATTATATATTCCCCCGTATCTGACTGCAATGGACCAACTTTGGTTTTCACCAGTCTTTTCCTTTTGATATATTTATAAAAGCTTTTGGAGTTAGTTTTTATATTTTCCGCCAGCTTGTTTTCGTAAGCTATTTTGCCCCTCTTGATCATGCCCTTTGCCCTCCTTGGTCTGGATTTTGCTCTCAGCAGTGAAGCAACGGCATTCGCTGTTCACCTCGCTGACAGCTGCCCACAGACATTTTGTGGACTTGTCAGCAGAGAATTGCTTTAATCCGGCATCTTTTCCAGCACGGTGTCCTCTACAGGGGATCTGTGGTGTGTGTGAACAGGTCAAGCAACCGCGAGGCTCTTCAACCAATCAGATTGAAGTATCCTCACTGAGACATGCAGTCTAAATCAGGAAGTATAAAGCAGGAAATATAAATTAGATTTAAATGATGTACAGAAAGCAAAATAAAAATTAGGACATACAGATGGGATTAAGGGAGAGAGATAAAAGAGACAGACTGAAAAATTAAAAAAATATATATTTTTAAAAATCTCCAACACTAATTTTTTTCTGAGGGCTTGAGACTCCACACTTGTAAAATGATTTGTTCAGGGCCAGAGAGGTTGTTCAGCAGTAATTATCACTTATCACACCATTAAATGCACTCATGAGTGCACTAGCACTAACTTTTTCAGCCAGTTTTAGTGCAGAACTAGTGGGCAAATGCAGTAAGTTCACACCATTTGAGTCATTTCAATGCCGAGTCTATCAGTGAGGACTGCAACAGCGCACCCTGTGGAGAAGCAGGGTATCTCTGACAGCAACTTCTGGATTTCTGCGTTTAACTGTGCATATGCATACTCCAGAAGTTGCTGTCAGATTTCCTCCATTATAACGGCGAGTGCTGATAGCTTCACCGTTATTCTCATCGCAAATTCCAGTCCATTAAAAACCTTGAGGCCAAAATTCCACACGTTGGTGCGTGCCTGCATAAATGCCGAGATATGCCCACTGGGAACATCTGCCACTGACTTGGGTAGATTTTCCATATTTAGCTTGTCCCTGAGCTCCCAGGTGGGGCCCACTTATACTGGTTGTCAGTTCGCTACTGGCCACTGACCCTGACCCCCCCCTGCCGCCCTCTCTTACACCACTGGCCTTCTAAGGGGTTGGCAGAGGTGTTCACGCCACTATGGCACATCTCAGGTGCCCACCATGGTGGAGAGGCCAGGAAGCCTAGTGCAACTTGTTGGTACCCAGGAAGAGGGCAATGTTCCCTTTAAGCTGCATGGCCATGCAGCGCTCCAGGGATCCCTCGCAGCCGGTGAGCCGGCTTTTAAATTGAAAAAACCATGCATGCACGGACTTTTGAATGAACAGTGCAGCCCGTTAAAGCGGCTGCGCGGCCCAAAAATAAACGACGGGGAACATTGGAGGGGGGTATGCAGGGTTCTGTCACACCCCACCCCCACAAAGAAGTTTATAGTATGCCCTGTGGCACTCTTGATAATGATTTAATGATTCACCTTTAATGATTTAGAAAAAAAACTGGGCCACTTTTTCACAATGCCATGAGCCAGCATATTTGAGTCCCAGCACACTCTTGGAGAAGTTACAGTGGATGCACAATGCAAGAGCTGCCGATTTTAGGCCCACTGATGTCTGCGCATACTTCCTGTCAACTTTTCCATTATAAATCCACACATAATGGAAATTGCCTACATAAACTTGCCACACTGAATTACCCTCTCCTCCCGTAGAAGTGATTTAGCACCACCACTGGTGAAAAGATGTCATTACAGCTGGACAAGTTTACATAAGGCAGTTTCTATGATAAATAGGAATTTATAACAGAAATATAAAAATAAAGAGATAAAGTATGATTTTAAAGTGGGGGCAGAATTACATCTGCACGTCCAGGTCCAATTATCCTCACTCCTTGAACCCCCTTCATCTGAAGACTACAGTTGGCTTGACTCCAGTGTGCAAAGCCCTGGGAGATCCACTGATATCATATTTTAACATTTTGAACGTGAGCACTTCCTGTCCTTAACTTAGCTTTCTGTTGTCCATGTTTTTTAGTAAAGCTTTATCATGTCATTTTTTGCCAACATTTCAAGTGAACATCTGTAATGAAAACTCCCTAACTACCTCTGTCAGCAATAGGCTGTCACGATCCAGGTGTCCATTCAATAGGTGGTACTGTGGCACCTTCTCTGTCCATCTCCCAGCAGCTTAGATTTAAATGCTGACACCGTGAATCTCCTCTGTCCTGTTGCAGCTAATCCCTTTGAAGATCATGTAAATTTTTTGACTGATTCTACAACTTTCTTATTTCATTTTTCACAAAATCATTAGAATCATAGAGAAAATTAGGAGACCATTCGGCCCATCATGCCTATGCCAGCATTTGAACGAGCTATCCAATTAGTTCCACTCCCCTGCTATTTGCCGATAGGCCTGAAAATTTCTCCTTTTCAAGAACAAATCCAATTTTTAACAGGAACTTTACCCAGGGACCACTCTTTAAGTATAATGGGCGATGCCACGGGAGATATACTAGCATATAATTAAAATATAAGAACGTGCTGGAAAAACTCAGCAGGTCGGGTAGCATCAAGGAGAGAGAAAGAGAGTCACTGTTTCGGGTCGAACCTGTAAGGGGTTTTCCTTGAGAGATTTCCCTGAGGTTTCTCTCTCTAGAGGCCTCTCTCTCTTGCACAGTCAAACCTTGAGTGGTTCGACCCACTCGCCCCTTAGATTCTATACTCTGGACTTAGGCGCAGGAACTACAATGTAGAGAAAACTCTTGTAGACCAAGTTTGATGAAACAAAATGACACTTTATTGCATAAGGAAAAATATCAAATCAAATGCAAGCAGATAAGGGAGTACATGGGAGGGAAAAACACACAAACAAATCATAACAACACAGTACTAACTAAAGCAAATACAGGCATCTTATACTCTACAAAGATTATTGTGAAATAAGGAAACACACGGAACATCGAGGGACAACAACTCATGTTAATTGTACCCTTAAATCCACCCCCTTATTAAACCTATCTAGATCTGATTGTGAAGGGCCAGAAACATGCTCACCAATCCCATTTGGAAGTGCAAGGTTTTGAAATCGAGTCTGTGTTTGGTCCTTTCAGGCGTCTCGTCTCCACGTGGATCGTGGAGCTCCTGCGAGCTGCGCCACACCTCTCTCCTGAAATGGGGGTCGGGGGCGGCTGGACACCGGCGGGCCTGGATGTCGGCGGGGTCGAGGATCGTCAGCTCGACCCTGGTTAGAGGAGCCTTGGGCTGGCTCCCATCGCTTCTTCAGGTTCCTTTCCTCTCTTCTCCTGAGCCGGGGTGGCTGGAAGGTTTCTTCGCTTGGGACCTTTATTTTTTTTGTCTCTTCTCCCAAGTTGGGTCGATGGCCTCTCGTTCCGGCAACGGCCTGGGGATGGTCGACGATCTCCCGATGTGCTTCCCCAGGGCGGAACGCCGGTTTCGAGACGGCCTTCTCGATGTTGGCTTTCTTCTTCCTCCTGCGATTGACTGCTCCTTCTTCTGGGTATCCGGATTCAAGCTGCGTGTTTCCAGCTCTCCAACCCGGCGTGTCTGTGTTCAAGCTCAAGCCTGCTTGTCCTCCAGCTGCCAGCTTGCTGTACCTCTCCCAGCTCCCTTCAACTGCCGAAAAATCTCTCCAGATATACCTTTCTGTTAGATCCGTGTATCTTGATGTTGTGTCCTTCAATAATTAGACAAGAGACTGCAGGGAACAATCAACAGGTATTTACTGGATGAGGGTTACTCTAGAACTAAATGTACAGATCCCTACTCAGGGTTTATATACAGGTGTGGTCACTGCCGGTACTACAGTATACAGGAGCTGTAAAAAGTAGTTCTCCCCTTAAAGGTACATACATTACAATTCCTCCCCTTTTAGATTAACAGTACCATAACACTCATTTAACAATTAAATATCAAACTAATTACAATTAACACTTTTAACATGCAACATTAACTGAAAATAGTCTATTTATAAATTCAGTCTTTGGGGAGGCTTCCTGATCCTTTCTGGATAGCGCCTTTCCCGAGTGTCTTGCTCTTGGTGCGGAGGCGATTCTGGCCCCCTGTCGTCGGTTGGTTCATCCGCTTCCGATGCTACTGTTTCTGGGGTAGATGCTACCTGTACGTCGGGTTCATCACCAGGTACGTATGGGCGAGACATGGGGTTGACTCGTTCCTGTGACTCTAGGATCTGGTCAACATGGCGTCTCACAATGTTCTCCCCAACATCCACTGTGTACATTACTGGCCCCTGCCGTGTGCATATCGTTCCTGGTTGCCATTTCTCTGTTCGGTAGTAGCGGGCCAAGACTGGTTGCCCGACATTGAAGCTCCTTGTTGGCTTCTCATTGATGTGCTGGAATTGCTTATTCTCAACATCTCTTTGTACATTTGGTCTGAGCAAATCCAGACGAGATCTCAACCTTCGGTTAAAGAACATCATGGCCGGGGTCTGGTTGGTGACTGCATGTGTCGCATTTCTGTAGGCTAACAGGAAATTGTCCACCTTATGCTGCAGTAGAATGTCGTCATCGCACATGGCCTTTACTGCTTTTTTAAAGGTTTGTACGAACTCTCAGCCAATCCATTTGTGGCTGGATGATACGAGGCGGATGTGTAATGCCTTACCCCATTCCTTTTCATAAATCTTCGAAACGCTTCGGACACAAACTGTGGTCCGTTATCAGAGCAAATCTGCTCTGGCAAGCCGTTCCTGGCAAAAATGGTCCGTAGGACTGCAATAGTTTTCTCCGTGGTGGTGGAGGACATTTTGATCACCTCAGGCCATTTCGAGTGCGCATCCACGGCTATTAAAAACATTGAGTCCATGAATGGACCAGCAAAATCAATATGCACCCGTTGCCATGGAGATGAGGGCCACTCCCATGGGTGTAGAGGGGCATGTGGTGGTGCATTTTGGACCTTCTGGCATCCTGAGCAGCTCTTTGTCAGGTCCTCGATTTGCTGATCGATCCCCGGCCACCACACATAAGCCCTAGCAAGGCTTTTCATTTTCACCCCTCCCAGATGACCTTCGTGAAGCTCATTGAGCACTCTCTCCCTTAACTTGAGTGGAATTACCACTCGGGATCCACACATCAAGGTCCCCTGGCATACTGACAGCTGTTCTCTTAGTCAAAGAGTCATAGAGTAATACAGCACGGATAGAGGCCCTTCGGCCCATCGTGTCCGCGCCGGCCATCAAGCCCTGTCTAATCTAATCCCATATTCCAGCATTTGGCCCGTAGCCTTGTATGCTATGGCATTTCAAGTGCACATCCAAATGCTTCTTAAATGTTGTGAGGGTTTCTGCCTCCACAACCCTTTCAGGCAGTGAGTTCCAGACTCCAACCACCCTCTGGGTGAAAAAGTTCTTTCTCAAATCCCCTCTAAACCTCCCGCCCTTTACCTTGAATCTATGCCCCCTAGTTATTGACCCCTCTACTAAGGGAAAAAGCTCCTCAGCATCCATCCTATCTATGCCCCTCATAATTTTGTACACCTCAACCATGTCCCCCCTCAGCCTCCTCTGCTCCAAGGAAAACAAACCCAATCTGCCCAGTCTCTCTTCATAGCTGAAGCGCTCCAGCCCTGGTAACATCCTGGTGAACCTCCTCTGCACCCTCTCTAACGCGATCACATCCTTCCTGTAGTGTGGCGACCAGAACTGCACACAGTATTCCAGCTGTGACCTAACCAGTGTTTTATACAGCTCCATCATAACCTCCTTGCTCTTATATTCAATGCCTCGGCTAATGAAGGCAAGTATCCCATATGCCTTTTTTACCACCTTATCCACCTGTTCCACCGCCTTCAGGGATCTGTGTACTTGCACACCCAGATCCCTCTGACCCTCCGTCTTGCCTAGGGTCTTTCCATTCATTATGTATTCCTTTGCCTTGTTAGTCCCCCCAAAGTGCATCACCTCGCACTTTTCCGGGTTAAATTCCATTTGCCACTGTTCCGCCCATCTGACCAACCCATCTATATCGTCCTGCAGACTGAGGCTACCCTCCTCGCTATTTACCACCCTACCAATTTTTGTATCATCCGCGAACTTACTGATCATACCCTTTACATTCATAGCCAAGTCATGAATGTAGACCACAAACAGCAAGGGACCCAGCACCGATCTCTGTGGTACCCCACTGGCCACAGGCTTCCAGTCACAAAAACAACCTTCGACCATCACCCTCTGCCTTCTGCCACGAAGCCAGTTTTGTATCAAATGTGCCAAGGCACCCTGGATTCCATGGGCTCTTACCTTCTGGATGAGAATGCTGGCAACAGTGAGTTGCCATGTGCTGGCCATCCCTTCACCGTCAAATCATATACCCGAGACAGTGCCGGGTCATTTCGGGTCTCCTTCTCTATACCAGCGTTAGTTACTGGCAAGCATTCAATTATAGTCGAATGAAATATTTCGACAGGATCCACTGCTGGTGCTTCCTCCGCAGTAGGCAGTGGCAGGCGTGATAGCCCATCAGCGTTTCCATGCTGTTTCGTGCCCTTATACTCGATATCATATTGGTGCGCCCCTGGAAAAAGGGACCATCTTTGTAGCCGTTGCGCAGTCATCACCGGAACGCCCTTCTTTGGATTAAAGATGGAGACAAGTGGTTGGTGGTCAGTCAGCAAGGTGAATTTCTGCCCGTGCAGATAGTGGTTGAACTTTTTCACTCCCCACACTAGGCTGAGGGCCTCCCTGTCAATCTGGGCATAGTTACGCTCGGCTGAGGTTAGTGACCGAGGCGCAAAGGCTACTGGCCTCTCCGAGCCGTCCGGGAATTTGTGTGACAGCACCGCTCCAATGCCATAGGGTGATGCATCACACGCCAACCGAATTGGTAGTGCATGGGTTGAAATGAGCCAACACCTCTTTTGATGTGATCAATGCTTTGCTCTTCTGGAAAGCTCGTTTACATTCGTCACTCCATTTCCATCGTACCCCCGTTTGCAGTAGGGTGTTCAGTGGGTGTAGTACGGTAGACAAATTCGGCAAGAACTTATGGTAGTAGTTCACCAGCCCGAGGAATGACCTCAGTTGTGACACATTTTCCGGTGCTGGAGCCTTGACTACTGCCTCAATCTTTTCAGGGGACTTATGTAACCCCTCTTTATCAATAACATGGCCACAATACGAGATCTGCTTGTGGAAAAACTCGCATTTGTGGCGATTAGCTCGGAGCCCATATTCCTTCAATCTAGTGAGCACCTGCTCCAGGTTGGCGAGGTGATCACTGTCATTTTTGCCCGTGACCAGGATGTCGTCCAAATAACACTGGGTCCCTGGAATCCCTTGCAGGACTTGATCCATTGCCCTTTGCCAAATAGCCGGAGCTGATGCTACCCCAAACACCAGCCGGTTGTATTGGTAGAGACCTTTATGAGTGTTGATCGTGAGGTACTGTTTCGAGGCTTCTTCTACCTCCGTTTGCAGGTACGCCTGGGGCAGATCAATCTTAGTGATAGCGAGGCGAAAATATCTTCAATCCGCGGAAGCGGATATTGTACAGTGTGAAGGACTGGGTTCACTGTCACCTTAAAGTCCCCACAGATGCGAACCTTCTTTGGTTCCCCAGGCGTATTACTCAACGACCTCTTCATTACAGGAACGATGGGTGTAGCCCACTCGCTCCAGTCCACTTTGGACAGTACTCCTGAACGTTCCAAACCTTCCAGCTCTGCTTCGACGGCTGGGCGGATCGCATAAGGTACCGGTCTGGCCTTAAAAAACTTTGGGCTTGCATTTTCCTCTATTTTGATCATCACTGTTATGCCTTTTAGTGTTCCGAGTCCCTGCTGGAACACTTCTTGTGCGTCAGTTAGCATTTTTGACAGTCGTACAGGTGTGACGTCGTCATCCTTTTTGGCATCTACAGTCAATGCTTGTATGGAATGCCAATCTAGCTGTATCTTCCGGATCCATTCACGTCCTAGTAGTGGTGGTCCTCCATCTGGCAATACAGATCGGTCCATTTTTGGTGTTTCCTTGCCGTTATATATAACATTCACCCTTATTTTTCCTTTGGGGTAGACTTTTTGCCCCGTGTACGTCTTCAAGACAATCTTTGTATCTCTCAAGGGTATATGTGAGAATAGCCGCTTGTACTCCCTTCGGTTTATGACTGTTAGGGCTGATCCTGTGTCCAATTCCATTTTCACTTGAACTCCTGCTATCTTGAGCGTGACCCAGATAGTTTGGTGATCCTCCGTTTTGATCACATTATGTAGTTTCAGACAACCCAGCTCCTTGCTTCCAGAGTCTGTATCACTTTTCTGTTCGTCTGAACTACTCTCCGTCACCTTATGTACCTTTTTGTTCTTCTCCTGTGGAGATTTCTTGCTGTTGGTTTTCTTCCCTGACCTGCAGACTTTTGCTATGTGTCCTACTTTTCCACACTGTCTGCACACTTGGTCCTTGAACCAGCAATCCTTATGGTCATGTGTTGTTCTGCCGCAGCGATAGCACTTCACTGTTCCGTATGACATTTCATTTGTGCCATATTCTTGCGGCCTCCATTGTATCTCTGCCGCGCCCCGTGCTGCTGCTTCGTGTGATACTGCCATGCTGAAAGCCTTGTCCAGCGTAAGATCCTTTTCTGATAGAAGCCATTTCTGGGTTCCTTCACTTTGAAGCCCACACACAAACTTGTCCCTTAAAGTATCTGCTAGGCCCGTTCCAAACTGGCAGTGTTTCGATAGCTTGCACAGTTCCGTTAAATACTCAACATTACTTTCATCTTTATGCTGGTTCCTTTTGTGAAACTTAAATCTTTCCGATATCAGCAGCGGTGTGGGGTCTAAGTGGTCCTGTAGGATTGACACTATGTTTTCAAAATCCTTTTCCACTGGCTTCTCTGGGGTTACTAGGTTTCACAGTGAGCCATATGTTTTTGCACCCATTAAATTCAACAATACCTGCGCTTTCCTGTCATCTGGCACTTCATTCGCCTTGCAGTACACTTCTATGCGTTCGACATATGTCGTCCATTCTTCGACTTCATTGTCGAACGCTGTGACACTGCCACTCTACGGCATCGCTGGGTGTGGTTAGACTGGCTCAAAATGGCGTCTCCCGCGCTCTCCCTTCTTCCCCGCTGCGGCTCAAAATGGCGTCTCCCGCGCTTTCCTTTCTTCCCTGCTGACGCTGCTCGGCTCTTAAACACCAGCTGCGCTCTGCGCATTTTC
This sequence comes from Somniosus microcephalus, assembly GCF_052327205.1. Taxonomy (NCBI): domain Eukaryota; kingdom Metazoa; phylum Chordata; class Chondrichthyes; order Squaliformes; family Somniosidae; genus Somniosus; species Somniosus microcephalus. The sequence continues at coordinate 193,930,203 of NC_140987.1, read as the reverse complement.
CTGCGCGCCTCTCTCCCCCATTGACGCTGCTCGGCCCTTGAACACCGGCTGCGCTCTGCTCTCTCTCATCCATTGACGCCGCTCGGTCCTGAACACCGGCTATGCTCTGCTCTCTCTCGTTGACGCCGCTCGGTCCTGAACACCAGCTGCGCCCTGTGCGCTCTACCCTCTCTCTCTGCCCCGTCGACGCTGCTCGGCCTTTTTCTGTGCCGTCGGTCGCCTCTAGCCGCCGCTGTCCGGGAAGGGTCTGCGCAGTACCTGTTGCCAGCCCGTTTCGCTGTACCACCGTGACTGGAGAACCAAGCCCGGCTCTCGACAGCCTCCCCTGCGATGCTCAAATCTCCGCTGGATGACTGGGGGGTTTCCCGTGGTCGACGCCTGTGCTTCTGGACTTGGCCTTCTTCCACTGTTCTCCAGGAGCGAATCCCTGGGAGGTGATGCAGAGTTGCAGGTAGGTTTGAATCTGCTCGTCGCCAATGTTAGATCCATGTATCTTGATGTTGTGTCCTTCAATAATTAGACAAGAGACTGCAGGGAACAATCAACAGGTGTTTACTGGATGAGGGTTACTCTAGAACTAAATGTACAGATCCCTACTCAGGGTTTATATACAGGTGTGGTCACTACTGGTACTACAGTATGCAGGAGCTGTAAAAAGTAGTTCTCCCCTTAAAGGTACATACATTACACTTTCTTCCAGAGGCTTCACTTCCCGCCCAAAATCAGGTTAGTCTTTGTTTTATTTTTGACGGGCTGGGAGCACAGTGGGGTAGTTATTATATGTTAAATGTCTTAAACGGCTGGTAACAGGCCCATCTCTGGTCTAGAATTACCTTCATTGTTTTGAATGTCCTGCTGATCTCGTTATCTAGTCCTGGGTGCTGTTCTCATGAATATGAAATTGTCCCCTTTTGTCTGGGGCAAACATTTTGATGGCCTCTGTCTCCAGACCGATCTTGACTAGACCTGCATCTAATCCATATGCATATGTGTGGGTCTGGTTTCGTTCTCTCAGAAACGGCTTCCAGAACTTACTGTGGGTTGAATCCACAAAGCTGTCTGAGGTTGCGCAGGAACCATTTTAAAGTGTCCCAATAAGCTGGTCACATGGTATGGTGGCCATTTTGTATGCCCCTTTTTCTGGGCTACTTTTAAAACAGTCTTTAAAATCATGGCCTCTTCTGCCATTTGACCCATATTAATACAAAGTCCAATTTTACGGATCCTACAAACCCTTCTTCAGGACTGGAAAAGGCTAGGGAGGAGAGATTTTTAAGCAAGGGCAGGGAGGAGGGGAGGAAAGAACAAAGCGAAGGTCTGTGATAGGATGGAAGGCCTTGCACCATCATCCCTTTTGTCAGTCAATCGCTCCTGCCTTCCATCCTATCATAGACCTTCCCTTTGTTCTTTCCTCCCCTCCTCCCTGCCCCTGCTTAAAAATCTCTCTTCCCTAACCTTTTCCAGTTCCGACGAAGGGTTTGACCCGAAACGTTAACTCTGTTTCTCTCTCCTCGATGCTGCCTGACCTGCTGAGTGTTTCCAGCACTTTGTTGTTATTTCAGATTTCTAGCATCCGCAGTATTTTGCTATTGTATAATTAAAATATATTACTTAATTAATGACAAAAGAAGTGATAGGCCTGCTGTTATCCAAGGGCTGTCATTTTGATTTTGGGTGAGCTGAGGAGTTGTGGCTGTGTGTTAGGGATTTACTGGACCATCATATATTAAAACAATCTTATAAAGGAGTAGTGTGATAAAGCAGGATGCACTTAGGTTTCAATCCTCTGCTTGGTTCCCAATGTGAATCACAATAAGTGGGAAGGGGCCAAGTGGGGCTACGGTGGGAGGATAATCAGAGGGAAGTGTCATGCCTGGCCAGTACTGAATATCTTCTAATGCAGACGTTAATGGCAGACTGGGAGCAGGCAATGCATTTGAATCTTTTGCTCGTTCAGGTGCCAGGTTAGACAAACAAAGGAGTAGGTTTAAAAAACGGTAAATAAGGGGAAAGCTTACCCCAAAACATATATTAAAGTTGATTAATTGGCTTTGCCTGCACCTCTGAAGTAAAGTCATTATTCAGAGCACTAATGCCAGGGAAGAATGTCTGTCATGAATGCTGATAAGTACAGTTATTCTCTCAATATGATTAAGTGACATGTTAAACAACCAGCTTTATTCATGCCATAAAATTCACTGAATATATAATCCTGCCTATACATGTGTATATAGAAAATGCTTTTTCATAGTGTGAACAACAGGGGTGGTTTCAAACTTTGTTGCTCTGTGATTTCATCCCTTTTCAAAAATACATGTAAGATGGTATCTTTGGACCAGGACACGGTTTTGAAACTAAACCTTTGCAATAGCCACAAACACTGTTTTCAGATTTGGAGTGGTGGGGAGGTTGGGAGGATGAAGGTTCAAGCAGCTCAACCTGTTCTTAAATTTCCATAGCTTTGTTCCTCCGAAAGATTTTTATGGGTGCAAAAACTAATCACAAAATTAAACATAACATTGCAATATACCAAAGTATTCACTCCCATTGTGCAGAAGTCCCAATCCAAGAATAACATAGCAAAAGAAAACCCTAATCTAAGCCTTAAATTTCCCAGATGATTTGTGTTTATAATGCCAAGCACACCAATCATAATCAGTCCGCTGCCTAGCTTTACTTAGATAGTGGTTCACTTCAGAACTCTAATCAGTTATGTGTAAAATATCTGTTTTTGTTAAGTGTTTTCTGCTTTTTCTATTTGGATTGAATTGTTAAGTAGATGATTAAATGGGCTATGGTGCACACAATGTCAAACTGGTTATTATTATTATCCAAAGTTTATAGGCAACCTGATCAAAATCACAAAACCTCTTGGCAGACTGGCTATGCATTCATTTGACATGAATGGTACCTCCCTGTTGCATTTCTTTATTTTAAACTTTTGCAAAATGTTCACTGTAAGGGCAGCTCGCCTTAGCTGTAAGTCCTGGGCAGTTATGATCAGAGAGTTCTCGCCAACTGGGTGCTCTGTCGCTCCTCTTTTCCTCATCCTCCTCCACCCATCCACCCCCCACCCACCCCAAAGGTGTAACTCTTCACTTTCACGAGACACTGCATATAGAGATCTCGCCCAGAGTGAACTGCAGTCTTCATAACTGTTTATCATGACTGACAGGCAGCCCTGGGACATAACCCTGCAACCATCTGGTTGGGAAGTGAGGGTTCTTACCACTATGCTTCTGGGTCTTACAAGATGCGCTGGAGTTTGAAATGACCTTTTTAAAAAAAATTCTGCGGTTTATTATCCTGGTGGTTACAATTAATTTTCCATTTAATTTTGTTTTTAAATGTCACAACTGTATCATGCTGTTTTCCTAAGAAGAAGATTATCCTGCAAAGCAAAGCAAGGTTGAGGGGTTACTACGATTCTCATTGTGAACAAATTAAATGTTGGACGTTTATCTGTTATTTCCTTGTAAGTTAAGGCCCACCACAGGCTACATTCTTTATCCTCTGTGATAACACCCATCCTGAGCAAATTTTTGCAGAACTACTTTCATTCCGTGTGTGGTCATCCCAGAACCTGCTGAACTTTTAAACTTGATGCAGCTGTTCTACCAGCATTCGCTGACTCCAGTAAATTATAAGCAACAAACACTCCCTTATCAACCACACCACCGGCAAAGGCTGAGCCAAATGCAGTAAACCTAAATAAACCCATTTAAAAAACTCTTGCATTCACAGTCAATGCAACAATTGCATAAAACACTTTTAAAAAGACAATGTAAATCATGCACTGACCAACTTACATTACAACAGTGACTACACTTCAAAAGTACTTCATTAGCTGTAAAGTGCTTTGGGACATCTTATGGTCGTTAGAGGTGCTATATAAATGCAAGACCCTTCCTTTTCCTAACTGAATTATCTTTCTGGCACATATTGATGACATTGTGTAATTGTTGATGCCCTGACATCTTAGACTTAGGTTGATGCAGGTAATGTGGTGATATCGTCTCAGCTTGATTAATATCACATTTTTATCTTGCCTAAAATGGCTAAGTTCTTAGAGGGCTAAATTCGGTTGATTTGCTAGCGTCTGGGCGCGGCGCTGCTAATGCCTCCCGCAAAATTCAGCAGGAGGTTAGCGGCGATAACCGTTAGTGCTGCGCCGCCGGCGATGACGTCATCGCCGTGCGCAGCGCCCGCTCGTGCCCCAGCTGTAATATTGGGTGGCGCCCCCCCGACTTACTGCTGGACGCTATATCCGCTGGGGTCAGGGAGGGTCTACCTGCGGCCGGGGCATCGCTAGTTAAAGGGGAGGTGGCGGGCAGCCATTTTTGTTGCTGGCCGCCTGCCAGCACCTGTCCCCGTTGCTGTCCCTGGCCCCTGTGAAGCCCCCTTGCGGGGTGCCGGCTCATTTGCCAGCACTCCTGATCCCTGGTGGCCCAGTTGGGCCCCGGGTTGCACTGCACCAGGCCCCTCCCCTTCAATAAGGGGAGGAAGGCCTGCAGTACCGCGGCGCGACATGCCGCAGCGCATGGCTCTACAGCACGTCGCGCCGCGATATTGGCTCGCAGCGTCCAGTAATGCCCCTCCTCCCTCTCAGGGTGCCACCTGGGAAAATCGGCCGCGGGAGCGCTACCCAATTTTTACCCCTACTTTTAGTATGAACAAAAGATATATTCAGACACACATCAGTTATGACATGCTCATTTAATAGGTTCCCTTTGTATATTTCTATTTCACAGTACAGTCTTTTCTAATTTAATTTTGAACATAGAGCCATGGAGAGAAAGCTTCGGTTCTGCAATGAATTCAATTTTAGTTCAACTCAAGTACCTGTCGTCTTTAGCACAAAAACGGATGTCATATCAGTGCACAATTATTGGCCTTGGGGCTTTAAAGACTGGCTATAAACACAACCCTGAAATTAATTCAGGGTCTAGGGTAGAAAATTTGATTTGGGGGGAGTTTGTGGAACAGGAGATCCTGACGAGGAACCAAAATTTGTGGCAGAACTCAGGTCTCTCGGGTTTCCACCCTTTGGAAGTTCTCTAGTAAATTGCACTCCATGTGTGGATGTTTCTTAGGCCCACCTCCATATATATCATGGCAACAGCCCCATGACATTGTTGACTGATTTTGGGGGCCTGTCACGGGGCTGTTCCCAGGCTCCCCGGGAATTTCACCCAGCATGCCCGCGGTAACCCTGGCAGGACCTATGCCCGTTGAAAGCAGACAACAGAAAAATGACATTTCTAAATTTTAACAATCTGTGGGAAAGGGGAATTGTTTTACTGATTATATGTAGCAAAAATGATAAGCAGGTTAATTTTTAACAAATTGGTAATACCACTACACATAGTGACCAGAGCAATTCTTTCTCCAAGATGACTATTATCTAAAACTTCAATCTTACATTGTCAAAACCTTCAATCTTATATAGATATGCCAGATGCATTTTATTTCAGATCAATAAGACTGCAAACTGATATATCCTTTGACAAACTGCCTCTGACTACAGCAACACCAAAGAAATGCTTAGGGTAAAGACAAAGTAACACATTTGCAGTAACTGGGGGCAATTTTAACTGCTAGTGGGTTTCTGGCAGGAAACCTCTGGTTTTGGTTAGTAACCCGCCTGCCCATGGCTGTTTCAGGCCACAGCGATCTTAACCGCCGGGCCTCACTAACATGCTGCCAGTCCACTTCCTACCTGCAATGGGCAGGAAGTGGGTGGGAAGTGACTGCCAGCCTATGGAAAATAGGGTGGCTCATGGTCGCCCACCAACACTTAGGTAAGTGTAGGGAAGGAGGTTCCGGGGGGATCCCGTGGCAGGCAAAAGGGGGGTGGTGTCTCGGGCAACGGATGCCAAAACTTCCCTTGTGTGGCCCACTGCTCCTGGCCTCACTAAAGAAAAGAAAAAAAACTTACCTGGAGCGCCTCTTAAGCTTCTCGATGCTCTTCACGCTGCCCTTCACCTGGCCGGAAAGCTGCAGTGGCTTCCCCACTCAAGTCAAAGTTAAAATCACTGTCAAGACCCCCAATTAGCTTATGTATATTATACCCAGCGGCTTTGGGTCCAGAAGCATCCACTATTTTTTTTCCAATGGGTAAGTAACTCCAGGCATTTTAACTGCTCACCCACCTGGTTTCTGCTGGGCGGGTACAATGCCCGACATCTCCTGCCAGCACTGTGGGGTAATTTTCAACTTCTCCGCCTGGCCGGTAACCTGCCGAAGTGAAGCATCAGCCTACTATAGAACCACCCCCTCACACCCCGCCGCGCCCCAAGTGCAATGAAGATGTGCTAAACTGAGTCCAGGTTCTTCCCTCACAAGGTCGGAAGGAAATAAGGGAATGAGAGTCACCCTCTGACAACTCCGAGCAGCTGGATTCTAATTGGACTGGAGGTCACCATCACACATATCTTCTCAATCACAAGGAAGGGGGCAAAAATATTAGGGGGTTGATTTTCAGTGTGCCGTGAGGCGGGCTTTTAGGCGTGCAGGGGGCTAAAATCCTGAATTCGGGGGTCCCGACACCATCCCGCCCAAAACCCACCTCCATGTAAGTTTCAAAGGAGGCGGGTACCCACCCCGCACTGGGACCCGGCGACCCGAGGCGGGAAGGGATTAGCGCCAATTAACTGCCTGTTAACAGGTAGTTAACAGGCAGTTTTTAGCCTAATCCCTATTTTGAAGGTTGTCGTGTGGGATTCCCGACGGCTCCAAACCACGCCAGGTTAGAGGAGTCGGGCCGTCGGGTTGAAGGACTTGGAGGGGTCGAGATGTCGGTGTTCAGGTGAGTGATGGGTGCATGAGTGCAAAGGTAAGTGTGTTTGGTGTGTCTAAAGTGTGTAAAGAAGTTTAAATTACCTGTACTTACCTTTACAGCCTTCCTTCTTCTAGGCTTCGGGAGTCCATCATTCAGCCGGCACAGAAAGCAGAATGGCTGTGATCTGTCAAAAGTGACAGCCTGCAGCTTTCAGTGCCGGCGAGATTTCTAACTGAGTCTGCGTAGAAGGACTCAGGTTAGAAGTAAGACTGTCAGTGTTTGACAGCTTCAAGCAGCTGTGAAACATTGATATTTCATCTGTCAACACGTCTTGACAGATGAAATTTCAGTCTGTGACATCACCTGTTGCTGGGTGGCCCTTAATTGGCCTGCTGAGCCCACTGGGCGGGCTCAACAAGGTCAATCAAGTGAAAATCGCGTGGATTGGCTGCACCTCGATGGAGGCGGGACTACAACCCAAAAGTTGTAGTCCCGCCTCCTTCCTGACTTCTGAATGAAAATCCAGCCCTAGGAGTCTTATCCTTACACAAAATAACAAAATGTTGAACTGCACAATTTGACGCTGAATTTGAATACAGGCTATTGTACAATTACAATCAGAAGATATTTATTGCATTTGCAGTACACAGTGGGTTTTATTGAAGTCCATGAGGTGCATGCATTGTCTCTAAGATGTACACTGTGACAAGGTGGGGGCTTTCTGCATTATATTTTAAATGACTTTAGATAGATGGGTTAATGTGTTTATAAAATTGGTTTCAGCTAGTTGTATCTCTAAGGAAAGCTCATTGTATCCATAGCATAAAGACCACAGTCAGGGTGTCTGACTTGAGACCCCAGTTGCCTTTGAACTCAAGAATATCAAATTATTGACCATTTGAAGGAAATTGGTATTTTATATGTTAATTGCTGCTCATGATAATGAATTGAAAAGTTGTCGCTTCAATTGGTGTTCAGTGGCAAAGGCAAATGAACTACCAGATGGCCAGGGGACTGAAGTTCATAATTTAGCTACTTAAATGCTAAAAATGGTTAACAACTTAATTGCCTGATCATTGAGAGGAAAGTATTTGATCAGAGAGCCTGCTTTAACATCAAAGTACAGGCAGACATATAATTGAGAACAGCCATGTGGTCCCAAATTCCCTGCTTTACACTGTCTTAACCATGTGAGGGGCTAATATGGGTTCCATGCAATGTCTCTTCCACATAACATCCATCAGAGGCTCAGTTAGAAACTAATGAAAAGAACTGTTATGTTTCGGAGTGAGTTTTCTTGTTATGAGACAATTTACATGTTCTGTAAGTCTAGTATTATACTTATAGGGGGTGAATTTCTGCATAGGTTCTCCTGCCCGTCCACCATAACTTTGCCAGAAGAGCTGCATAAACCCTCTAAAAATGGGATAAACACCATTTACTCCATCTTTCCTGAGCTTCCATGGCTTTTCCACTGAGATTATGATGGACGAAAGGGAGAACGTCCACGGAAATTTACCCCCTCTGTATTTATCTGTCTATTAATTTTGCCTGAATCTAATGGTTTGACTGTGTGGTATTTATTCCCTTTTGAAGTAGATAAGAAATCATTGTGGGCATGCCACATGAAGATGAAATTTAATGCAGACAAGTGTAAAGTGCTGCATAGGATGGAAAAATAAGAGACTCATATGCTCTGTGTTGTTGAAATAGCTAAGGATGAAACTGAAACAGACCTAGAAGTCCTCATAGACTCAATGCTAAACATCAATGCAAAGCAGCAATCAACAAAACCTATTGAATGTTGAACTACGTAACCAAAACAGTAGAATATAAGCCAGAGGAAGTCATGATCAAACTGTACAGTGCTCTAGTTGACAACATGGCCTAGAAATTGGGCCACTTACCACAATGAGTTACCACCGTGATCCAGTCAAAAATTGCGGCTGCCACTCTAGCACCCTTCTCTGGTACAGGACTCGGTGGCCGCCATTTTGGTGAGGGCCTTAGCACTGCTGATAACAGCGCTGGCCCAGGAAATGTAAATGAAGGGAGGGTGACGTCAGTCGGTGTGCAACACCGACTTAATGTCACCTCGGCAAACTTCGACCTTAGCGTTGAGTTCAGCGCTGGATCCTAAGCTCACTATGAAAACCCAGCATTCAGCAAACTGACAGAGACACTGTCAGCACCTCTTACAGGGACGCACACATTGTTCAGGTAAGTTTGCATTTAAGCTTTTAGACTGGATTTCTGTTTATTTTATTGAAGTAGTGGCTTGGTGTAATACATGTTAAAAGTTTTTTAAGTGTGCAGGGAGTGCTGCTGGATTCTATCAAGGCCTCAGATGATGTAGGAAGGCCTCTGAGAAGATAGAAAATGCTGGAAATACTCAGCAGGTTAGGCAGCATCCGTGGAGAGAGGAAAGAGTTCACATCTCAGGTCAAGATGCTGCCTGACCTGCTGAGTATTTCCAGCATTTTATGCTTTTATTTCAGATTTATAGCATCCACTCGCAGAGGGAAGAGGAAGACGCAGAAGAGGAAGACACAGAAGAGGAGGAAGCAGAAGAGGAGGAAGCAGAAGGAAGGATGCCACCCAGACAGCCCCTTTCAGGCCGAGATATGCGGGATGGAATCATCCGCCTGTGGTACCAGTGACCACAACCCCAATTCCCCTTTCAACATTAGTCCCACACCTTACCTTCCCTCTGTTACTGACCATCACAGCGTCCTCTTGGCCACAATGTTGAAATAAAAGCCACCACAAAGCAAACTTTCCAATCCAATGTTATACATGTATCCATCCGATATGACCTCAAGAAATCAACTCCTCACCCGTATGCATTCCCTTAGTGATTGTCTTTGCCTATCCTACTGATGTCATGCAGTGCTACCCCAGTGGTTGCAGCATGGCCGATGGAAGGCTGCTGATTTTCAGTGGGGGACACTGCAAATGGCCTTGCTGGTCGACCTTGAGAAACTGGTGGCTAGGGGTGTGAAATCGAGTGACGGTGTTTCTTCTTCTTCTTCACTCTCCTCTCCCTCTTCTTGGTCAACCACTGGCTAGGCAGACTGCATTTCTTGGGTGTGTGAAATGAGGAAGGCACAAGGGTGGAGTTGTACTGAGGGAAGGGCAGGAAAGCAAGAGGTGCATGCAAGAAGGAGGATAACGTATGAGGATACCAGCATCTTGTATCCTTTCAGTCCTGCCGCTGGCCAAGGGCTGAGCCATGCCCCTGCCAAGAATGGCCTGCACTGTCTCCTCCAAGGGGGTGAGGTGAAGCTAGTAATGGGAGGTGTGCCTCGTATTTGGTACAGATTACTGGTACATGAGTGATTGGGCAGGGGGAAGTAGTCGTGCATTGAGCAGTGTGTGAGACTAGTGGTGCAGTTGGTAGGAGATGGCTTTCGAAGATGCATTCACTGACCTTGACCACTGGTCTGAGGTCATGAAGCTTCTGTGGGCACTGAAGCCAGGTCGTGAGGGCGACACTGCTGGCAGTGACAGCCTCTGTGATCTGGTCTCACATCATTCTTTCTGGTGGGCCTCCAGGCCCCTGTGGGTAGAGGGCTTCTCCTGCAGTGTTAACCCCCTGCACAATGCTGGAGTGCTGCGTGCGAGACCCTGGGTGCCCTTTCCCTGACTTGCTGAGCCATTTGTATTCGTGCTGAAGCACTTTTCCCACGTTTTTAGGTGCAGAAGGGAATTCAGCTTTAAGAGCTGAAGACTCCCATTGAATTTCTTTTAATGTTAAATTTTTTCAGAAGGCAGTTGAGCCGTAAGGGCTAAAAAATATGCATATTTTTACATCATTTTTTATTTTTTTTCATTTCAGAAGGCATTGCCCCTTTAAGAAACCGACAGTGCTTTCTGAAATGACCGTTCTAGCTGCAACGACGCTTCGGCCACGCTGCATTGGGGCCTCCTGCCAGGACCAATGCCACAAGGGCAGCATTGCATGGTGAGTTAACGCTGGGCTAATGTTAATTAGTCCCCAGCGGCTATTTTTTGGTCCTGCCAACACCATCATTTTTGGCGGCCGTTAACACCCAACTGCGGTGGCACCGGGAGCTTTTGTGGCAGGCATGAATTTCTAGGCCCATGTGTCCAACTCTGATCATCAAGATACAAAGGAGACATTGGAGGCAGTGCAGAGAAAAGCCATAAAGCTGATTCCTAGTGTTAGAAATCTGAATTATGAAGACGGACTGAGCTTTCATCCTGGAACGAGGCATCTGCGAGGTGATCATAATAGAAGTATTCAAGATAGTTAAAGGTATAGAAAAGGTAAATCTGGAACATTACCTCAATTTAAATTATAAGGGTAGGACAAGAGGAGACAAGTTCAAACTAGTAAAAGGCAATTAAAGAATGATATCAGGAGCTTCTTCTTTACATAAAATGATCAATACATGGAATGGACTCCAGGATAGAATAGTGGAGGCAAAAACCCTGGAATCATTTAGGAAAACAATTGAATGCTGCAACGGCAGGTCTATAGAGTGCTTCTGAATGGACGAATTAAGATAATCCGAATTATCTTATGATCTTGTGATCTCCAGTGCGATATCTGGTAGTCAATGGGGTAATTATTAGTATTCTGCCATACAATCCCACTCACAAGGATGCACGTTTTGTTCATAGGAGGATTGGTCTGCTTCAGCGTGTTGAGAGAAAGTTTAAACTGTAAGCCTATGTGCTTCTCCTACAGGGAAGGAAGGAAGGAAAATCAAAGGGGAAGGGAAGTCATTCCTGGGTTACCCTCAGATATCGCCTGCCAGCTATACTAAGACAAGAGTATATATAAACAAGGCGAAAATATATTTATAAACTCAGGGATATACCTGTTTATACACTGTATGAATGGAACCGCGTTTATGTGTTCAACCATAAATGTATTTTGATGCTTTGGCAACATAAGATGTACCTTATCATGCCAATAAAGCGATTTGTATTGTATTGTATTGTATTGTATATTATTCGGGAACTGGTGTGGTCTGTGAAGAGATCACCATCCTGCCCACCCTCTGAACCACAGGCCCTGCATGATGCAGGGAGACCAGAGAGGGGACAAAAATAACACCAGACTTACATTTATTCTCTGCCACAGAGGGCGGTGGAGGCCAGTTCATTAAGTATATTCAAGAAAGAGTTGGATATATTTCTTAAGGCTAAAGGGATCAAGGGATATGGGGAGAAGGCAGGGACAGGGTGCTGAATTTGGATGATCAGCCATGATCTCATTGAATAGCGGAGCAGGCTCGAGGGGCCGAATGGCCTACTCCTGCTCCTATCTTCTATGTTTCTATGTTACAGAAAAACAACAAAAGGTTGCAGTGCGTAGCACAAGTTGTTAATGATTTTGAATGCAGGCTGTTGTACAATGACAGCCAGAGAATAATGTGCTTGCATTATACAGCTAGTTTTGTAGAAGGCCCTGAGGTGTAGACATTGTCTCTTTAAACTTGTTAGCATGTAGAGATCTGTATTATTTTGTGTTGGAACACAAGCTTTAACTTTAATTTTGATTCGTCGACATTTAGTTACATTGAAAAATGTCAACAGCTTCTGACATCTGATGATTTATAAGAGTTAAGAGAATAAAATCTGGGGAAAATTCACATGAGTGGCTTCTGATGTGATTGTTAGCTCATCTTGAGGAAAATCAATGAATATGTATCTATGCAGCCAGCAATACGGCTGGAAATCATGCATAGTTTGCAGCATCCTAGGTCGTCATTATCATGTGTGAATTTGAGAATGCAGTAGCCAGCCTCTTGCCAGTGGCAATGCCAACACATCCTAGACTGCCTGGAGCAAAGCTCTTGTTCGTCACACTGGCCCCATTAGTAAGGGCTGTGTATCATCTGGCCAAGGAGCTGTTACATGTGGTGGGTGACAAAAATTTAATGATTACAATGTCAAAGAAGATGAGCTGTTCCTGCCCTTTCCACCATGAACAAATTCGTGGTACTGTCAGGAAATATGGGGACAAATGTTCTGAAGCCGAGTTAGACACAGTTCTGTCATTTAAGGAAATAATAAGTGCTCCACTTCCTGTGTGATGTGAACAGCAGGTTTCTGGCAGTGACTTCTTGTGTGTGCTTCCAAGCTTTATTATAATTATATACTGCTATTACTGCAGTGATTCGTGCTAGATGAAGCGAAGACACTTGTGTAAGCAAAAAAGTTGAACTCCGGAATAAAATGGGGGAACAAATAAATTCAATAATGATTCAGTCAATGTAATATATGCTACTTCGCAGTAGTTGACTATTGATAAAGTTCCAGTGATTATGTCACAATCCTTTAGTGCAGGTGTCACCATGCATGCCCAACAACAAGGAGCGTACCAGCTGGCAGTGTCCATCGTGAGAGCTGACATGAAAAATGTCAAGTACAAGTGGCACTCTGATGGGCTTTGACAGGGTTCCTACTATTATGATTCGTATTTGTGAACATATGGGAAAAGAAAGTTTGGCAAGCACTTTTTTCATGAGGATGGTGCCTCTGTAAAAGAATATTAATGCTGAAAATATGCAGACCCTGATTCATAAATTGCGACACTCTGATGCAAAAGGTGTTGCTGCTTATTATATATTTCAGTTGCTGGGTAGCCCATCCTTCTGCATTTTCATAATTATCTAAATCCTTATTCTGCATCATATCCTTTATCTAAAAAAGACCAGTTTTAGAAACATAGAAACATAGAAGATAGGAGCAGGAGTAGGCCATTCGGCCCCTTGAGCCTGCTCCGCCATTTACTGAGATCATGGCTGATCATCCAAATTCAGTACCATGTCCCTGCTTTCTCCCCATATCCCTTGATCCCTTTAGCCTCAAGAAATATGGCCACTCCTTCTTGAATATATTTAATGAATTGGCCTCAACTGCCCTGTGTGGCAGAGAATTCCACAGGTTCACTACTCTCTGGGTGAAGAAATTCCTCCTCATCTCAGTCCTAAATGGCTTACCCCTTACCCTTAGACTGTGACCCCTGGTTCTGGACTCCCCCGTCATCGGGAACAGCCCTGTTAGAATTTTATAAGTTTCAATGAGATCCCCTCTCATTCTTCTAAACTCTAGCGAATATAAGCCTAATCGACCCAATCTCTCCTCATATGTCATTCCTGCCACCCCAGGTATCAGCCTGGTGAATCTTCGCTGCACTCTCTGTTGTGTCTGTCAGTAGTAAGACACAAGACTGCAGGAGAACGGTACAACAGGTGTTTACTCAACGTGGCTCACTCTGGAACTGAACTGTACAGATTACAACTCAGTGCTATATACAGGTGTGGTCACTGCCGGTACTACAGTATACATGAGCTGTAAAAAGTAGTTCCCCCCTTAAAGGTATATACATTACAATTCCTCCCCTTTTAGATTAACAGTACCATAACACTCATTTAACAATTAAATATCAAACTAATTACAATTAACACTTTTAACATACAACGTTAGCTGAAAATAGTCCATTTATATATTCAGTCTTTGGGGAGGCTTCCTGATCCTTTCTGGATAGCGCCTTTCCCGAGTGTCTCGCTCTTGGTGCGGAGGCGATTCTGGCACCCTGTCGTCGGTTGGGTCATCAGCTTCCGATGCTACTGTTTCTGGGGTAGATGCGACCTGTACGTCGGCTTCCTCACCAGGTACGTGTGAGCGAGGCATGGGGTTGACTTGTTCCTGTAACTCTAGGATCTGGTCAGCATAGCGTCTCGCGATGTTCTCCCCAACGTCCACTGTGTACATTAGTGGGCCCTGCCGTGTGCATATCGTTCCTGGCTGCCATTTTTCTGTTCGGTAGTCGCGGGCCAAGACTGGTTGCCCTACATTGAAGCTCCTTGTTGGTTTCTCATGGATGTGCTGGATTTGCTTACTCTCAACATCTCTTCGTACGTTTGGTCTGAGCAAATCCAGGCGAGATCTTAACCTTCGGTTAAAGAACATCATGGCCGGGGCCTGGTTGGTGACTGCATGTGTCGCATTCCGGTAGGCGAACAGGAAATTGTCCACCTTATGCTGCAGCGGAATGTTGTCATTGTACATAGCCTTTATTGCCTTCTTAAAGGTTTGTACGAACCTCTCAGCCAATCCATTTGTGGCTGGATGGTACGGGGCGGATGTGTAATGCCTTACCCCATTCTTCTGCATAATCCTCCGGAACTCTTCGGACACAAACTGTGGTCCGTTATCGGAGCAAATCTGTTCTGGCAAGCCGTTCCTGGCAAAAATGGTCCGTAGGACTGCAATAGTTTTCTCCGTGGTGGTGGAGGACATTTTGATCACCTCAGGCCATTTCGAGTGCGCATCCATGGCTATTAAAAACATTGGCCTAGAAATTGGGTATAGCCCCGCTTGAGGCGTTAGAACTGGCGATGCGCAAAGTTTATAGCTAGACGAAACTTATCGCCGCCTGGCGCGATATTGGGTTGCATTGCCCCCAAAGGGGATTGAGGCGCTAAATCAGCCGTTGCACGGTGCTCTTAAGGCGCAAAAGGTCAGGCGCTACTCAATATCGACGCGGACGGGCGCAGCGCAGGTGAACTCAATTACGGGAAAGCACGAGACCTCCAGGTGCCGGCCGGCTCTTAAAGGGGTGGGTCAGTCAGTCTGAGCTTCAACACCCAATGCCCTGTAGGCCTCAGATTCGGCGCTCGCCCTTGTCTGGCAGTACAAACTTGTTCATCATGGAGAAGGTTAGACAGAGAGCAGAGCGCTTCAGCACTGAGGCCCTGGACCACTTGGTGGCTGCAGTTGAACACCGTCGAGAGGTCCTGTATCCGGATAATGGCAAGAGGCCGAATCAGAAGGCTTACCGACGATCTTGGAGGGAGGTTGCTGTGAGGGTCAACTCCAGCAGCATGGCGACCAGGACCCCTATTCAGTGCAGGAAGAAATTCAACGACCTCACACGGATCGTTAGGGTGAGTGATGGTTTACCAAACTTGTGCTTCCCTGCATCTGCAGCTGACTTCGGCCACCCTGTTGCCATGATGCCCCAATGGCCATCTGTCAGCAAGCACCCATGGCGCTTTCTGGCCACACACATGGACAGATGTCTCAAGGCCTCCTGTAAGGGCTCTTGCACCATGGGGGGCATGCGATGATGTCTCAAGGCCTCATGCAAGGGCTCTTGCACCATGGGGGGCATGCGATGAGGTCTCAAGGCATCATGTTACAGAACTTCCCCTTATTTCCCCTGCAGTCCAAGCTGGCGATGATTCGGAAGGAGCAGCGTCGAACCGGTGGCGGACCTCCACAAGTGGTCACTCTCACGGATCTGGAGGAGAGAGTGCACCAGATACTTGGAGGACGTCTGTCTGGTCCTGTGACCACTGCATCTGCTGACCCCATTACCGACAGCGAGGGTAAGACTCTCAGCTTTTTCACCTGTTGCCTTCCACTTGGTCCCCCCGCCAGCATGCATCCTCAGAGTGCAGCCATGTCAGAGCCTTGCCGCAATCTGGCATGCCTTTCAGCAAAGCTGTCCTTTTGCTAAAGCCACTCTTCCACCTCCCACTTTCAGATGAAGCAGCACCAACTCGGGCTCAATGCGCTGAAGCTACCAGTGCCAGTGCCACCGGAGGCGAGGACCAGGAGGAATCCGGACCAGCCGTTGCAGAATCCGGGGAGCTGACACATCTACAGACTGGGGATAGTAGTCCCCTGGAGGGGACGGGGGGGGGGCCCTGAGGATGAACCAGTTGCCGGACCAAGCGGCATGCAGCCACGCACGGGGGATAGGCAAGTGCGGTCACCGTCTCCCCGCAGGGGAAGGCAGGTCGTTATGACTGCTGCACAGAGTGCAGATGAGGTCCGTCGCCTGGCTGAGATGAGCAAACAGGCCCGGCTCAGACACACGGAGCTGATGGCTGCAGTGGAGAAGATGCCTGAGTCAATAAATTCATTGGCTAGGAGTATGTTGGACTTCGGGGCAACGATGGAGAGGACTCTGCAGGGCTTTGGGGCAACAATGGAGAGGACTCTCCAGGTGTTCGGGGAAACAATGGACAGGTCTATCCATGGCTTCGGGGCAACAATGGACAGGACTATCCAGGGCTTCGGCCCAACAATGGAGTGGACTGTCCACGGCTTTGAGTCGGCTATGGAAAGGACTGTTCAGGGCTTCGGACAATCCCTGGAAAGGTTTGTGCAGGGCTTATCCGAGGCAGTGGAGCGGTCGGCACCTGGCTTGTCCGAAGCTATGGGGAGAACTGTCCAGGCCTTCTCCGAAGCACTGGCACCTGGCACACAGGTCCTCACTGTTGCCACGCAGTCACTTGCTGGGCTCCTCCACAGCCAGATTGACACAACGCGATCTCTCACTGCAGCCACCCTCTCTGCATCAGACAGGATCACCCCGGGCCCTTCCACTCCCGTACAAGGCCAGGAATCAGTGGAGCATGCGATTGTGGCGGATGAGCCGAGCCGCTCCCCTCAGATAGCCAGTGTGTCACCCGACTATGGTGCAGGTGTTCTCTCTCGGCAGGAGACCATTGCACATGCCAGCGCTGGGAAGCCTGCATTGCAGCTGCCACCACCTGCAGGCCACACTGCTTCCAGCCATGGTCACAGCAAGCATCCTGCGTCCGCACCCTCCAAGCCCAGAGGTCGGCCAGGCCGTCCCTCAGGGGTTTCTGCGCTTCCAGACAGTCAGGAGGCGTCCCCCAGCCTTGAGCCCGCCACTGGGGTCCAATTACGGAGGAGCAGCAGGGAGGGAAGGGGCCGGGCGCGAAAGAGAAGTCATTCTCCCTCAAGGGGCCAGTTGTAGAGGGAGGTGCTGAGACGTTTGTTTGTCCAAATTCAAGGACACCCTCACCTGCTGTTATATTTGCAGAAGGTTGGTTGAGTTTTGCGGCTTTGCCGAACAGTTCAGTTTTTTTTAAAGTTATGGTTTCTGCTGACATGACGTTGTTTAGCTGTAATGAAAGACTTTTGTGCCAATAAACAGAAGTTTCAATGTGGCATGGTGCATGTGACTACTTTCAGTGATGCTGGCATTCAGAGGCCCTCAAACATCCAAAGTGCGCATGAGTTAAGACTCTCATCATTCCGCCACAGGGGTGTCGACAGGAGTCCAGAGGAGCCTCTGACGTATGGACCTTCCACTTTCAGCAGCCCTTCCATCTTCCTCCTCCTCCTCCGCCTGCTCTTCCTCCTCCTCCTCCTCCTCCTCCTCATACTCCTCCTCCTCCGCCTGCTTGTGCAGGGTTCGAGGGAAGGTTATGAATTGACGCATTCGCCTATAAAGGGCATCTGTCACTTGCCGGATGCAACAGTGGACTGCAGCCTGAGTGGCAGTCGCATTGTCCCCAATGGCTGACTGAAAGGATCCGTTGGCATAAAAATGGAGGCCATCAGTCAGTTTAGCCATCACGGACAGAGAGGTTCTGCAGCGTTCACGCGGCTGCAGATCCTGACCAAGCAGGTGGCACAGATCAGTAACAATGTCCCTCCAGATTCGGAGCCTTTCCAAACACTGCTCCTCCGACATGTCAAGGCTTGTCACCTGCTGCCTGAAGACCCTCGCAGCATCCCGTCGGATTGGCCGACCTCCATTGCCCCTCCTCCTTCTGGCCAATCCCGGCCCTCTCTCCCGCCGTCTCTCTGCCCCTTCACAGTGTTGGGCGATGAGGCCATGGCCCTCCAAACAAGCTCCCATTCCGATGCCAGTTGGTCAAAAGGCTTTTAGGTGTAGTGCTGCAAGTGCTTCGGACAGGGTTGAAGGTCCCAAGTACTGTAAAGCTTAATTTCCAAAACTCCGCTCCACATTAGCTCGCCAACTCTCTGTAGCAGCGATCGCAATGAGCAGTCCAAGTGGCAGAAGATTCTACACTAGAGCTGTCCCCTTTAAATAGCGCCCCCCTACTCCGAGAAGGGCCTGTTAGCCCTCCCTCGAACTGTCACTAATAGCGCTGGGCGCTAAGGCTCCGGGCGCCACCCAATATGCGCTCAGGCGCTCCTAAAAGGCATTGCACACTGAAATGACGTCATGAGCCACTTGTGCTCGCGGGCGCGCGCAAACACTTTGCGCAGGCGCTAACTGTATAGTCAATATCTGAGTTGGCGCTATCTTCATAGCGTCCACCCCAACATAGGGCTTCGCCCCAATTCTAGGTCTCTTTAGGCGCTCAGCGCCGGCGCTACCAACCCAATTTCTAGGCCATTGAGTCCATGAATGGACCAGCAAAATCAATATGCACCCGTTGCCATGGAGATGAGGGCCACTCCCATGGGTGTAGAGGGGCATGTGGTGGTGCATTTTGGACTTTCTGGCATCCTGAGCAGCTCTTGGTCAGGTCCTCGATTTGTTTCTCGATTCCCGGCCACCACACATAAGCCTTGGCAAGGCTTTTCATTTTTACCCCTCCCAGATGACCCTCATGAAGCTCATTGAGCACTCTACCCCTTAACTTGGGTGGAATTACCACTCGGGATCCACACATCAAGGTCCTCCGGCACACTGACAGCTGTTCTCTTCTTGTCGAGAATGCTGGCAACAGTGAGTCGCCATGTGCTGGCCATCCCTTCACCATCAAATCATATACCCGAGACAGTGTCGGGTCATTTCGGGTCTCCTTTTCTATACGAGCGTTAGTTACCGGTAGGTATTCAACTATAGTCGAATGAAATATTTCGACAGGATCCACTGCTGGTGCTTCCTCCGCAGTAGGCAGTGGCAGGCGTGATAGCCCATCAACATTTCCATGCTGTTTCGTGCCCTTATATTCAATCTCATAGTGGTACGCCCCTAGAAAGAGTGACCATCTTTGTAGTCGTTGCGCAGTCATCACCGGAACGTCCTTCTTCGGATTAAAAGTGGAGACAAGAGGCTGGTGGTCAGTCAGCAAGGTGAATTTCTGCCCGTGCAGATAGTGATTGAACTTTTTCACTCCCCACACTAGGCTGAGGGCCTCCCTGTCAATCTGGGCGTAGTTACGCTCGGCTGAGGTTAGTGATCGTGATGCAAAGGCTATTGGCCTCTCTGAGCCGTCCGAGAATTTGTGCGACAGCACCGCTCCAATGCCGTAGGGTGATGCATCACATGCCAACCGAATTGGTAGTGCTGGGTTGAAATGGGCCAATACCTCTTTCGATGTGATTAGTGTTTTGCTCTTCTGGAAAGCTCGTTTACATTCGTCACTCCACTTCCATGGCACTCCAGTTTGCAGTAGGGTGTTCAGTGGGTGTAGTATTGTAGACAAATTTGGCAAGAACTTATGGTAGTAGTTTACCAGCCCGAGGAACGACCTCAGTTGTGACATGTTTTCCGGTGCTGGAGCCTTGACTACCGCCTCAATCTTTTCTGGGGACTTATGTAACCCCTCTTTATCGATAACGTGGCCACAATACGAGATCTGTTTTTTAAAAAACTCGCATTTGGGGCGGTTAGCTCGGAGCCCATATTCCTTCAACCTAGTGAGCACCTGCTCCAGGTTGGCGAGGTGATCACTGTCATTTTCGCCCGTGACCAGGATGCCGTCCAAATAACACTGGGTCCCTGGGATCCCTTGCAGGACTTGTTCCATTGCCCTTTGCCAAATAGCCGGAGCTGATGCTACGCCGATTAACAGCCAGTTGTATTGGTAGAGACCTTTATGGGTGTTGATTGTGAGGTATTTTTTTGATGCTTCTTCTACCTCCATTTGCAAATACGCCTGGGCCAGATCAATCTTAGTGAAGCGTTTACCTCCAGATAGCGAGGCGAAAATATCTTCAATCCGCGGCAGTGGATATTGCACGGTGTGAAGGACTGGGTTCACTGTTATCTTAAAGTCCCCACAGATGCGAACCTTCCTTGATTCTCCAGGCCTGCTGCTCAACGGCTTTTTCATCACAGGGACGATGGGTGTAGCCCACTCGCTCCAGTCTACCTTGGACAGTACTCCTGAACGATCCAAACTCTCCAGCTCTGCTTCGACAGCTGGGCGGATCGCATAAGGTACCGGTCTGGCATTAAAACATTTTGGGCTTGCGTTTTCTTCGATTTTAATTGTTGCTGTCATGCCTTTTAGTGTTCCGAGTCCTTGCTGGAACACTTCTTGCACGTCGGTTAGGATCTTTGACAGTCGCCCAGGTGTGACGTCGTCATCCTTTTTGGCAGCCACAGTCAGTGCTTGTATGGAATGCCAATCCAGCTGTATTTTCCGGATCCATTCACGTCCCAGTAATGGTGGTCCTCCATCTTGCAATACATACAGGTCTAGTTTTGGTGTTTCCTTACCGTTATATATAACGGTCACCCTTATTTTTCCTTTGGGATAGACTTTATGCCCCGTGAACGTCTTCAAAATAATTTTTGTGTCGCTCAAGAGTATGTGTGAGAATAGCCGCTCGCAGTCCCGTCGGTTTATGACTGCTAGGGCTGATCCTGTGTCCAATTCCATTTTTACCTGGACACCTGCTATCTTGAGAGTGACCCAAATGGTTCGGTGATCCTCTGTTTTGATCACATTATGTAATTTCAGACAACTCAGCTCCCTGTTTTCGGAGTCGGTATCACTCTTTTGTTCATCTGAACTATTCTCCGTCACCTTATGTACCTTCTTGTACTTTTCTTTTGGAGATTTCTTATTGCTGGTTTTCTTTCCCGACCTGCAGACTCGTGCTATGTGTCCTATTTTTCCACACTGTCTGCACACTTTGTCTTTGAACCAGCAATCATTGTGGTCGTGTGTTGTTCTGCTGCAGCGATAGCACTTCTCTGTTCTGTATGACATTTCGTTTGTGCCATATTCTTGCGGTCTCTGTTGTATCTCTGCAGCGCCCCATGCTGCTGCTTCATATGATACCGCAATGCTGAAAGGTCCTTTTCAGATAAAAGCCGTTTCTGGGTTCCTTCACTTTGAAGCCCACACACAAACTTGTCCCTTAAGGTATCTGCCAGTCCCGTTCCAAACTGGCAGTGTTTCGATATTTTGCGCAGTTCTGTTAAATATTCAGCATTGCTTTCATCCTTATGCTGGCTCCGTTTGTGAAACTTGAACCTTTCTGCTATCAGCAGCGGTGTGGGGTTTAAATGTTCCTGTAGTATCGTCACTATGTCTTCAAAACTCTTTTCCACTGGCTTCGCTGGGGTTAGTAAATTTCGTAATAAGCCATATGTCTTTGCAACCATTAAATTTAACAATACCGGCGCTTTCTTGTCATCTGACACCTCATTTGCCTTGCAGTATACCTCTATTCATTCGACATATGTAGTCCAATCTTCGACTTCATTGTCAAATGCGGTGATACTGCCACTCTTCGGCATTTTGGGTGTGGCTTAAAATGGCGTCTCCCACGCTTTCCTTCCTCTCCCGCTGCTGCCAACGCCGCTCTCGGCGGTCCTCGTGGCAATGGCGACACCCTGTAGGTTTCGCGCGCTTCTCCTGCGCTGCTGCCAACGCCGCTCTCGGCGGTCCTTGTGGCAATGGCGGCGCCTCGCGGGTTTCTGCGCATCTCTCTCCCTCTCCTCGACGCTGCTCGGCCCCTGAACACCGGCTGCGCCCTGTGCACTCTGCCCTCTCTCTCTCTCTCCCGTCGACGCTGCTCGGCCCTTTGCTGTGCCGCTCGGTCAGGCTCTAGCCCGCCGCTGTCCGGGAAGGGTCTGCGCACTACCTGTTGCCAGCCCGTTTCGCTGGACCACCGCGACTGGAAAGCCAAGCCTGGCTCTCAACAGCCTCCCCCGCAATTCTCGAGTCTCTGCTGGATGACTGGGCGGTTGCCCATGGTCGACGCCCGTGTCTCTGACCTTGACCTCCAATCTACTGGTCTCCAGGAACGAATCCCTGGGAGGTGATGCAGAGTTGCAGGTAAGATCGAATTTGCCTCGTCGCCAAAGTTGTGTCTGTCAGTAGTAAGACACAAGACTGCAGGAGAACGGTACAACAGGTGTTTACTCAACGTGGCTCACTCTGGAACTGACTGTACAGATTACTACTCAGTGCTATATACAGGTGTGGTCACTGCCGGTACTACAGTATACATGAGCTGTAAAAAGTAGTTCCCCCCTTAAAGGTATATACATTACACTCTCTCGATGGCAAGAACATCCTTCCTCAGATAAGGTGACCAAAACTGCACACAATACTCAAGGTGTGGTCTCACCAAGGCCCTGTGCAACTGCACCAAGACTTCCTTGCTCCTGTACTCGAATCCTCTCGCTATGAAGGCCAACATACCATTTGCCTTCTTAACCGCCTGATTGCTTACCTTCAGCGACTGGTGCACAAGGACACCCAGGTCTTGTTGCACTTCCCCTTCTCCCAATCTATTGCCATTCAGATAATAATATGTCTTCCTGTTTTTGCCACTGAAGTGGATAGCCTCGCATTTATCCACATTATACTACATTTGCCATGCATCTGCCCAATCACCCAACCTGTCCAAATCGTACTGGAGTTTCTCTGCATCCTCCTCACAGCACACACGCCCACCCAGCTTTGTGTCATCTGCAAACTTGGAGATATTACATCTAGTTCCCTCATCTAGATCATTTATATATATTGTGAATAGCTGGGGTCCTAGCACCGATCCCTGCGGTACCCCACTAGTCACTGCCTGCCACTCGAAAAAAGACCCGTTTATTCCAACTCTTTGCTGCCTGTCTGCCAACCAGTTCTCCATCCAAGACTGTCGGGGCTGATATAATCAGAATCAGTAAATCATGTGGGAATATTTTCTAAAATCTTTTACTTTGCATAAATATGTTCACTCATTAGGTGCTCCTTTGAGTTGATTGGGTAGCGGACTGTATTAGAATAAAATTGTTTTGAAAATATTTTTCCAGTGGCTCAGTTGGAAATGCGTTGCCAAGTGTGGATCTGAGCCACATCGATCAGGAGGGTCACAGACTCGATCCCCATTTGTGCTGAAATAGTTGGTTTCAAGTTGGGTGATAGTTGGAGCCCAGAAACTGGTTACAGAACCTGTGGGCTAGGTGGAGGCAAATCAGCCCCAGTCTCACTTTGACCATAATCCAAGGTTCATGCCGCAAATTGCATGATTATGTTCTTTTATTTCATCCGAGAACAGGGTTGTACTCAGCTGTGATACCTCCTATGGATGAATAGGCTGCCAATACTCAATGTCCATGCCTCACAAATGAAAAATGGCCACTTAGAGCAAGTTACTGATGACAGCTGGCGCACATCATCAACACTGAAGAAGATGGGAGAAAATTGGAAGAAAACGATATATTAAAAAAATATTTTGGAAAGAAACAGCACCCCTTTCCTAAATGATTGAATCCCTATATGTTCGTTCACATAGCTTGCTTTCCAAATTAAAACTCAAACTTGACCTATTCCATTATTCACCTGTATTTTAATTACATTGATGGATTTGTAACCATCCAGTGTGTAAGGATTGTACTTTGTCATTGACGGTTACCTTTTTTGCTGAAAATGAATGATAAACTCTGAGTTAACTATATTATGTTAACTATGTTATGTTCCTACATTACAACAGTGACTACACTTCAAAAAGTACTTCGGTGGCTGTAAAGCGCTTTGGGACGTTCGGTGGTCGTGAAATGCAAGCCTTTCTTTCTTTTACGGAGAGTTGCAACAAGTCTAATTTGAATCCCTTTAGAGTACAATCATTACTGGGGTGCAGAGTTATTGGGGAGGATTCTCCTCTTTTGGATGGAGTCCAAGTGAGGCAGGACTTTTGCCCCATTTCGGCCCATTCCCCTAGGTCGGGGGTCATTATTGATGCACAGAGGCTCCCAGCGGGATTTCCACTGCCAAGTGAGAGCCAGCCAGTGCCAGCTGGAAAATCTCAGTAGTGCTGCAGCAGGACTGCTGTTGCTGCTCCAGAAAAGGTGACCAGGCATTTAAATTGGCTGAAGAGGCTCTAACGCAGCCTTGTAGGTCTGGGCAGAGATACGGTCTATACCAAAAAGTAAGTGAAAGCCAGATTTCAGGAAGAGAAGCCTGTTACAAGGCCCGCTTCCCTCACTGCGGAAAGTCAGATCCATTTTTGCTGCTACCTGGGGCCTATCATTACCTCCCTTGTGTAACAGTAAATAGGGCAGATACTAGGAAGATCCACCAGGCACCCAGGCCCCCCTCCGCCACCATCATTTGCATGCAGCAGGTGGAGAAGGAGTAGCCAGTGATGGTCCCAGCGGGGGCAGGGCGGGAGAAAGGAAATCCAGGTGAGCGCAGCGAGGTTGTAGTAGGCCACACCACTGGAATTTTCAGGCGGGATCATGGAGGAGAATCCAGCCCATTGTGTCTTTAATAGAGGGTGCTGCAGAGTCGGTTCATGCTCCTGGCCCTGGACATGGTGAGTTCCCACTCTCAGTCAAGGAGAATCGGTATTTGGAGGCTAGGTACTGCCTCTCAGGATGGAAAGAAAGAATGAATCGGAGCTTTCTTTTTAATGCAGCTTAAGCAGATTGGCAAAGGGAATGCTTTCTCTTAAACAACAACAACTTGTATTTATATAGGGGGAGAAATTCAGTTGTTTGTGCCACCCGTTAGCGCCTTAAGAGGGCGATAAGTGGGGCGCGAGGCGGCTAGCGCCCGGGCGCGGAGAGACCTGCGCCTCTCGCAAAATTGAGCAGGCATTTAGCGGCAGCGCAAAACCGCAACGCCTGCTCAGCTGCGCGCACAGCTCCTGATGTCATTTCATGGTGCAACGCCCTTGGGGCGCCCCGAACCGGAAATTCAGTGGCGCCCCCTCCTTTCTGCCTGGCGCTCCCAGCGAGTGGTTGACTGGCACGGATCCCAGTCACTGTGGTGCTGGGGAGCGCTATTTAAAGGAGGCTCTTCCTGGCTTCTTTGTGGTAGCCATTTTTGGACCACTCCTTCTGTGAGAGAGAGAGAGATTTGCAGAGAGACAAAGGGAGAGAGCTTTCTGCATTGAGTCAGCGCTCACACGGGTACTTCTGGCTTCGGCCCAGAACTTTGTAGTTGGTTTGCTTTTTCACTGGCATAACCTTGAGTGGCCACATATTTTGGGGGCTGCAATGGGAGGAAACGTTGGGCTTCTCCATTACATTGAGAGGTCTCAGAGACGCAGAGAGAGAGTGCCAATCATGGCCAGACGGAGGAGGGCCAACAGCCGTCGGCACATGTGACCTTACCGTCCCAGGGTTTTCCGCCAACAGTTCTCCTACCTCAACATGTCTGAGGAGCAGTGTTTTCGGAGGCTTTGATTCAGCAGGGAGGTGGTCACTGAGCTCTGCCACCTGCTTCAGCCAGATCTGCAGCCTCAACTGAGGAGCAGGACGTCTCTGTCAGTGGCAGTGAAGGTGACAGTGGCTCTCAACTTCTATGCCACCGGCTCCTTCCAATCCGCTACTGGGGACATTGCCAATATCTCCCAGTTCGCGGTGCATTGCTGCATCCGTCAAGTCATGAATGCCCTCTTTAAAAGGAGACGTCAGCACATCTCCTTCCCCATGACCCTGGACAAGCAGCAAATGGGATTTGCATGAATAGTGGGCTTCCCCATGGTCCAGGGCGCCATTGACTGCACGCATGTGGCTTTGCGGGCGCCGCAAGAGAATGCCGAGGATTACCGCAACCGGAAGGGGTTCCATTCATTGAACGTCCAGTTGGTGTGTGACCACAGACAGCTGATACTAGCGGTCAATGCCCGCTTTTCAGGCAGCAGCCACGACGCCTTCATCCTGCGCCAGACTTCTGTGGCAGACCTTTTCGAAGCCCCGGCTCACCCAGGAGGCTGGCTTCTCGGGGACAAGGGCTATCTATCCTCTGTGCACCTGGCTGATGACCCCACTCCGTGCACCTAGCACCCCTGCTGAAGAACGATACAATGAGAGCCATCAAGCGACCAGGAACATCATTGAGCACACAATCGGCATGCTCAAGCAACGGTTCCGCTGTCTGGACCATTCCGGGGGAGCCCTTCAGTACTCACCTGAGTGAGTCTCCCATTTCGTTGTAGTGTGCTGCATGCTGCATAACCTGGCAATCCTCAGGACTCAGCCACTGCCACCAGACATTGGAGCACCAGCAGAGGAGGAGGAGGAGGAGCACCAAGATGGGAGGGAGGCACAAAGTACAAGGGCCGTCTGTCAGCGGCTTATTGCAAGTCGGTTCTAGGCCCCCTCTGAGGGAATGGCTTGTGCCATTGAAAGAACATGAATGGAACCGTTCCGCAACCCCTAAGCTGGTCAAGGCAGCAAATAGTTCAAAGAGCAAACATGCACAATCTGAATAAAGACACTTCTTTATTTAACAAACTGTGTGCCCTTCCTGCATGTCAAAGTAATAGAGAGAAACCCCAAAAAATGCAGTCAGACACATAACAAGCTCTCACAACCTGGAGACAATGAACAAAAGAGTAACCAAAAAATGACCATGATCCTCGGCCTTCAATAAGAAAATTAACAGCATTTTGCCACAACTCCTACTTTTTGCCCTTCGAGGGCGATCTGCTTCGCTTGCGAGATTGGCCCCTTCCCACCCTGCAGCTCCTCCGCAATGGGACCCCAGTGGCTGCAGCAAGGCTGGGGGAAGGCTGCTGAGTGTCAGAAACTGAGTCGGCAGATGCCCTTGAGGTACGGCCTGGACCAGCTCTGGGCCTGGAGGGCCCGGCTGCTGACTGCTCCAACTCTGCATGGGCGGCAGCAGTCTGTCCTACAGATGGTGGCAGCTGCAGTGGAGAAGTGACAGTGTTGGCAGCAGGAATGCTGCCATCCTGACAGAGGACAGCCACTCCCTGGTCGGATGACACACTGGCACGCCCACGGGACAGCACTGCAGCATGTGGAACAATCTGCTGAAGCACAGACTGCTGGCATGCTGTGGCGCGGTGAGGGCCCCAGCGATTCGTGCCCTATCTAGCGAGGGTGGCAGCAGTCAGTGCTCGTGTGGCCTCAATCTGCGTCTGCATCAGACCATCACTGACTGCATTGCACCACTAAGCACTTGCGTGGAAGCCGCCTGTGCTGCCTGTGCTGCCTGTGCTGCGCCGAAGTCCTGCAGACTCCTTGCCTCTGCTGCACCGAAGTCCTGCAGACTCCTTGCCAGTGCTGCGCCGAAGTCCTGGACACTCCTTGCCAGTGACTCAATGGATTCGGGCATCCTTGCCACTGCAGCCATGAGCTCAGTGTGCCTGTGCTCCACCTGGGCACTCATTTCAGCGAGGAGCCGCACCTCTTCTGTGCTCACTATAGCACGACTCGAGGCCAGACTCCCCCTCTGGGGAGAAGGCCACCGAGCTTCCCTACCCACCCCCCCTCCCCCGTGTTGCTGCAGCCCGCTGGCCAGCCCCGGAGCTTCACCCTCACACCATTCCCCCCTGCTCCCCTCCAGGGGAGACGTGTCCCCATTATGGCCATGGGCTGCCTCGGCTGAGGGTGGCACTGATGGTCCGGCTTCCTCGTCCTCCTCGCCTTCAGAATCACTCACAGTGGCAGCTTGAGGGCCCGCCTCCTCACCTGGCGAATCAACATCTGAAAGCAGGGAGGTACAAGAGTTGCTTTAGCTTGAGGACAGGGCGGCAGCGAGGGAGGCATGAGTGCTGCAATGCACTGTATTGGTTCGATAGTGGCAAAGGATGCTGGTGTGAGGCACAAGTGGAAGGAGAGAGGTCAAAAAGCAATGACCTTACCATTGCTGTCCAGAACGGGGTCGGCATCTCCAGTGGCGACGGGGCCAATCATCCGGCCTGCCATAATCCGCTGGACTCACTGCTCCAGATTGCTGAGGTCTTGAAGGTGAGGCCGGCCTCCCCCGGTCCATTGCTGTTGCCTCCTGTTATGGGCCAGCTTGCCCTGCAAGAGAAAGGACGGGCTCTGAGTACAGTGTGAAGCCCTGATCTTGGCTGCACTGCCTCCCATGGTCGAATAGCCCTTACAGTGTGAAGCCCTGATCTTGGCTGCACTGCCTCCCATGGTTGAATAGCCCTTACAGTGTGAAGCCCTGATCTTGGCTGCACTGCCTCCCATGGTCGATTAGCCCTTACAGTGTGTAAAGCGCTGAATGTGTGTGTGAGTTTCATGAAAGGCCCATAGGTGTTGGATGAGGGCTGGGCATTGGGGCTTTCAGTACCCTTTGGCCATAAAGTGAGGTGGACATGCAGGGATGAAGAGGATACTGAAAAGGGTACTCACCCTGACGACCCGAGTGAGGTCGTTGAACTTCTTCCTGCATTGCACAGGGGTCCTAGGCACCATGCTGCTGGAGGTCACTCTGTGAGCCACCTCCCTCCAAGCTTTGCGATAGTCGTTGGGCAGCGGCCTCCTGCCACTGTCCGGAAACAGGATAGATCGCCTGCGCTCCACTGCGCCAACCAGAACCTGCAGGGCCCCCTCACTGAACCGCTGCGCTCGCTCCCTGGCCCTCTCCATGGTCCTAGGCATAAGAATGTGGCAGCAGGTCTGTCCAGGCTGAGATTCAGGGCTCCGATGCGCAGGGTGTGGCGGCAATCCAAGATCGAACCTCCCCTTTAAGAGCTGATCGGCGCCAGCGTGTCTGCGTGCAATCGCTAACTGTCTGCACCTGCGCTGCGCCCGCCCTCGGTGGTAGCGCCTCGCTTCTCCGGCTTCGCGCCTTAAGACAGTCGTGCAGCGCCTGTTTTAGCGCTCCAAGCACCTCCTGGGGCGAAGCAGGTCAATTTAGCAGTAGGTGGCGATAATTTGCGCCAGGCGCTAAATTTCGCGCCCGCTCGAGTATTACGCCCCAAATGTGGCGATACTGGATTTCTCTACAGTGTCTTTAATGTAGTAAAATGTTCCAAGGCGCTTCACAGGAGTATTATAAGACAAAAAATTTGACAACGAGCCACATAAGGAGAAATTAGGGCAGATGACCAAAACTTTGGTCAAAGAAGTAGGTTTTAAGGAGCATCTTAAAGGAGGAAAGCGAGGTAGCGAGGTGGAGAGGTTTAGGCAGGGAATTCCAGATCTTAGGGCCTAGACAACAGAAGGCACGGCCACCAAAGGTTGAGCGATTATAATCAGGGATGCTCAAGAGGGCAGAATTAGAAGAGCGCAGATATTTTGGGGGTTGTGGGACTGAAGGAGATTACAGAGATAGGGAGGGACGAGGCCATGGAGGAATTTGAAAACAAGGATGAGAATTTTGAAATTGAGGCATTGCTTAACCGGGAGCCAATGTAGGTCAGCGAGCACAGGGGTGATGGGTGAACGGAACTTGGTGCGAGTTAGGACACGGGCAGCCGAGTTTTGGATAACCTCAAGTTTACGTAGGGTAGAATGTGGGAGGCCAGCCAGGAGTGGGTTGGAACAGTCAAATCTAGAGGTAACAAAGGCATGGATGAGGGTTTCAGCAGCAGGTGAGCTGAGGCAGGGGCGGAGACGGGCGATGTTGCAGAGATGGAAATAGGCGGTCTTAGTTATGTGGTCGGAAGCTCATTTCAGGGTCAAATATGACACCAAGGTTGCGAAAGCATGGTCCAGCCTCAGACAGATGTTAGGGAAAGGGATGGATTCAGTGGCTAGGGAATGGAGTTTGTGGCGGGGACTGAAAACAATGGCTTCGGTCTTCCCAATATTTAATTGGAGAAAATTTCTGCTGATCCAGCACTGGATGTCGGACAAGCAGTCTGACAATTGAAGGACAAGGAGGGATCGTTTACCTTTGTCACAGTCACAAAGGATGTTATTTGTGACTTTGATGAGAGCTGTTTCGGTCCTGTCACAAGAAATCAGTAGCCACAATTGAGAAAATATGTGGAAAAGTCGCAGTAACTATTTTCTGTCGGTTTCTCATGGGTATGCACATCGTCACATAACTCGCCCCAACCAACATAGTGGGACATTTCCCCATCAAACCATAATTATTCAATGGGAGCTTCAATTCAAGCCAGGCAAGTCAAGATATCCCCTACCCTGCAACATGTCATCCCATGTGATCCACTAGCTAGTAACCTGGAGGAGTGTTAATGGAAATTCTGCTCACTAAAATAATTGCCGAAATTTTAATTTGGAGGTGGGGAGGGAGCTGAAAAGCGGTTGGGAAACCCAGGAGAAGGGGTGCCCACAGTCTCTGCTGTTGGGATCGACAGAAATCAACAGGCTGAGACTTTTCTTTAAGCAAAAACAAAACCTGTCTTACTTTAATCACTGTTCATGAGGTCTGAAGGCTCAGCCCCGTGCAGGGGCTATGACGTCATCATTCAACCGCCGTCATGACGTCATCACATTCCCGACGCTCTTAAAGGGACCCTGCACCAATAACCCAACCCAGCATGTACATATCACAACATTGCTATACAAAGTGAATTGTGTTTAGGTACATAGAACAGCATTGGCTATACATTGTGTTATTATCCCTATGTGGTCTCCGCCACACTGCCAAATTTAATGGCAGAGCCTGATTAGCATTTCAAATCATTGTTTCCCAGCCGCAGCCAGCCAGCTGGAGAGGCTGGCTGGCTGTCGGGCAGGTAGGCCTGCGGCACTAGGCCGCATGGAGGAAGGAAAGAGGGGTCGGGGGGTGGGTGGGTCGGTGGAGGATCGGGGCCGGAGAGGTGTGGCCGGAGGAAGATCAGGGCTGGAGGAGGGAGGTCAGAAGATCGGAGGGGAATCAGGGGCTGGAGGGGGGAATCAGGGGCCAGAGGCCAAGGATCGAAGGCCAGGGGGGAGATCGGAGGCCTCTTGGGGGTTTCGAAGGCCTCGGGCGGGGGTCGGAGGCCTCGGAAGTATCAAGGGGTATCCGATCAAGGGGGGTGGACTAGGCAGGGACACTGGATCCAGCAGGTAAGTGGAATGACACTTATCTCCTTGATCCAGCAGTCCTCATCTCCCATTAGCTGGTGGCTTCCCCCAGGGAAACCTGGCCACCCACAGTTACATTTGAAATTATGGATTATCATGAGGCACAGGGCCTTATATTACAATGTTTAAATGGCTGACCCACCTCTTGGGAGCGGGTTGGCTGCCTGCTCTGTCCCGCCTCCATTAAAATCGGGTTGGGTCGGGATTCAGTTTTTTAACTCTTTAACCTCCCACCCAATCCCAACCCACCCGTTTTTTGGGGGTTAAAATTCCCCCCAATGAGACTGACTGACCAATTTTTTTTCTTCCTTTATGCCCCGTCATAGCGCAAAATAGCTTCTAGTTCTGTAGTGTAATCGGGCTTCTGGTAATGGAGAACCTGTGCTATGTACTTGGTGGGACAGAGTCCATAGCACTGGCAGCTTTGGAGGAACAATTGCACGTGAACAATTTATTTTGTTTACAAGCTGTGATTATAACTTTTTCAGGAGTAATATTAACCTAACCCACCCGGTGGGAAACTGATGCGATCAGATTCACCATCCGTTTTACTCTCCACAATAGATAGCAAATTTGGACAGCATGTCAAATGGGCGGTGGATCTGATTACCTCACCTTTCCACTTGGTGACCCCATTATTTTCTGGCCATCGGTCCTTTCCAAAGACAGTGAAAGTGTAAAAACCACATTACTGAACTGTGCAAACAGGCCAAGTATCACATCCTAATATGGTTTATAGCTTCTCCAATAGCAATAATCTAGCCTTATTTAAATTATTGTTGCCGGGAAGTTGGGTGTTACCATCAGTGACAGAGCTTTAATAAAGGGGCATTAGTACCTCTCCTTACAGAGTCAAAAAAGTGCCTAAATACTGGCTGCCAGATACAATTCATTTTTAACTGATAAAAGCCCAACAATCTTATGTTTATATTGTGATTAAGTACATAAGGTTACAATGGCTGGAGTGTATAAACCGCAATTCTATGAAGAATAGCCTTCCTTCTGAGCAAATAGTGTAAGCAGATTAGTTGGCGATATTTATCACAGCTCTGTTGTCTATCAAGCAGTGTGATTTGTTCATTAATGCAGTATTGACGTGGTCATGGAGGAGGACTTCCTTTTCAGTGCAGGCTACAGGCCACTTTGTTTGTTGTCTGTAGTCTTTCTCCAATACAAGCGCACAGAGGGAGATAAACTGAGACAAAAGCACAGAATGAAAGCTGAGGTGGAATTTCCTTGTATTCCTGCTGTTGCATTCTCTTAGCATGTGAAGAAAATGACCAATCATAAAGAACTTTATATGTTGTCTAGTGGCAACCAATCAATGGCAAACTGCTGCATAGCACATTGAACAACAATCAGGAACAGTCTTTCAAAGGTCTGTTTGAAAAGTTGTTAAATGTCAATGTATTCTTTTATGCCCCATTGAGTTCATTAATTATGGTTTTATAAGATAAAGGCATCAAGCAGTAATTAAGATATTGCTGTGGTTCCCACAGTAAAGTGAGTGCATCAATTCCCAACTGTTCCAAAATAATTCTTTGCAAAATAATAATTACATTTAAAAAATGACATTTAAAAGCTACACTGAAAATGGGAAGTTATGACTGCAGTTCTTTTATCTTTTCAATTTTCTCTCTTCTTCTCCGTAACATGTGGGGCTAGATGCTAACTTTCGCCGCCAGGCAGCAAACTCGGCATTGCAGATTGACCACCTGTTCTACACCCTGCCGGATTTTCCTTTCTATTGTCTTCAACAGGAAGCCTATCCACAACCGCTAGCCTTCCACCTATGATATTGCTGGAATGCAGTTCCAAGGGTGTCAGCAGCCATCCAGACTAGATCCTCACTCAAGTGGCCATTCTTCATGTGTGAATCTTTGTGAGTTTCGGGAGGCTTTTCAACTACAGGGGAGGACAAAGCCGAGCTTGTTCTCACCCCGAAATCCACACGTATACTTTACAACAAGGGTCATTGGGTCGCAGTCAGGATCAGGAAATTTGGCAGATTTTTCCCCTCCTTAACCCAGGGGAACTAAGTCCAACTGTAGCACTCTGCTCTAGCTAAGATCAGCTAACTCAGCACGGATTACACCTGAAATGTTCCCAGTGTCTATGGCTTAATACCACATTGCATGGAGTTTTTACCCATTAGGCCACCGGGGAGCTTGACTACATTTCTTATCTTTAAACAGTCTAATCAATTTTAATAAACTTTGTGTAAAAGTATAAGGGGGAAAAATTCGGTATCACCCCATTTGTGGCACCATTATTGGCGGTGCGCAAAGATTAGCGCCTGGCGCTAATTATCGCCTCCGACAGCAAACTTGGCTTTTATCGCCCCTGGAGGTGATTGGAGCACTAATTCAGGCGCTACACACCTCTCTTAATGCGCTAAGGCCGAGGAGCGAGGCGCTACCTCAGAGCGCTGGCGAAGCTCATGTGATGTCAGTCAGCAATGGAACACAGACACACTGGCGCCGGCCAATTCTTAAAGGGGAGGGTCGATCTTGCTCTCCATCCACACCCTGCTCATTGCAGCTTTGAATCTCGGCCTGGAGAGACCTGTACATTGAATCTGTTGGAAAGAACAATGGAGAGGCCCAGGGAAAGAGCTCAGAGTGCAGCCCCCATAGTCATTTCTAAATCGATGCAAGGAAGACCAAATCAAAAAGAACCTGCAAAGTGCTGCTCAATACCCAAAACTCCTCAACACAGCTTTGAATAGCTCCTGCAGTTTCTCTCTCACACTCAGAATGCGTGGTGCAAAAATTTTGCTGACAAAAAAAGGCCGGAAGCGGTCGCCTTTAAATAGCACTCCCCCAGTCCCTTCACGACTGCAAAATGCTCCCCTCAACCTGTTGTTGCTAGCGGCAGGCGGTAAGGCAGGGGGCGCCACTCAATATCCGGTCCGGGGCGCTACCGGGGCGTTGCACGCTCGACTGACATCATGATCTGTGGGCGCAGGAGATCGTGACGGTAGTGTTTAGCGCCGCCGCAAAATGTCCGGTCAATTTCACGAGAGGCGCAGATATCGCCGCGCCCAGGCGCTAGTTGCTTTGCGCCCCACTTGGCACCCTCTTAAGGTGCTAACGGGAGGCACAAGCAACTGAATTGTCCCCCCTAATTGTTTTGGTTGTTTGATTCCTTCATAACTCTAGTTTCACCTATCATTCCCATGTAGTGGATTTCCCACTTAACCCCTCATTATACTGATAGCTTCCACTAGAATTAAAGTTTGAGGGGGTGCTGGCATTGCATTGGAGATTTTTCAGTAGGCTCAGACCCTGGGATGGTAAAGCGCAGCCACGTCTCAACATTTTACTCTTGCTGCAGCAGAAGTGGTTTGCGGTATTTTGATCTTAGTTTTTTGTTCAGGTTGTAATGAAAAATAAATTGCAACACCTCTCACATTCAATCTTGCAATGACATTACATAGAATTACACAGAATGTACAGTACAGAAACAGGATATTCGGCCCAACTGGTCTATGCCAGTGTTAATGCTCCACACGATCTTCCTCCCACACCTTTTCATCTCAGCCTATCAGCATAACCTTCTATTCCTTTCTCCCTCATGTACTTATCTAGCTTCCCCTTAAATGCATTCTTCTGTCAAAGTTGGTCCGACGTTACTTGCTTGAGATCTTGTGTAGACAATCTGCAGATGTTTACTGTTGTGTATGTAACTTTAAGAGAAGAACTGATTCTATACTGCAGTACCGGCAGTGACCACCTCTGTATATAAAGCCATAGCAGGCTTCTGTATTTCAGTCTTGAATTACTCTCTGTTCAGTAAATACCTGTTTTATTGTTCTCCTGCAGTCTGAGTATTATTGATCCTCGGACACTACACTGGCGACGAGGATGGGATCCGAAAAATACAATTGGATTGGCATTCCATTCAGGCGCTAACTGTGACTGATAAAAAGGATGATGACGTCACACCTGGACGACTGTCAAAAATTCGAACTGACGCGAAAGAGGTGTTCCAACAAAGACTTGGGACTCTAAAAGGAGTAACGGCAACGATAAAAATTGAAGATAACGCAAACCCAAAATTTTTTAAGGGGTTTTTTACGCGATCCGCCCAGCCGTTGAAGCAGAGTTGGAGATTCTGGAGCATTCGGGTGTGCTGTCCAAGGTGGACTGGAGCGAGTGGGCCACACCCATCGTTCCTGTAATGAAGAAATCATTCAGCAGCACGCCTGGGGAACCGAAGAAGGTTCGCATCTGTGGGGACTTCAAGGTAACTGTGAACCCAGTCCTGCACACAGTACAATATCCACTTCCACGGATAGAAGATATTTTCGCCTCGCTATCTGGAGGGAAACGCTTTACAAAGATTGATCTGGCCCAAGCGTATCTACAAATGGAGG
This sequence comes from Somniosus microcephalus, assembly GCF_052327205.1. Lineage (NCBI taxonomy): Eukaryota > Metazoa > Chordata > Chondrichthyes > Squaliformes > Somniosidae > Somniosus > Somniosus microcephalus. The sequence goes on along the minus strand of NC_140987.1, from coordinate 193,894,338 downwards.
TGGAAGAAGCGTCTGGGAAAAACCTCACGATAAACACTCACAAAGGCCTTTACCAGTACAATCGACTGGTATTCGGGGTAGCATCAGCCCCAGCTATTTGGCAGAGGGCGATGGAACAAGTCCTGCAAGGGATCCCGGGGACCCAGTGTTATTTGGACGACATCCTGGTTACGGGCAAAAATGACAGTGAACACCTTGCCAACCTGGAGCAGGTGCTCACGAGATTACAGGAATATGGGCTACGAGCCAACCGCCCCAAATGCGAGTTCTTCAGGAGACAAATCTCGTATTGTGGCCACATGATTGATGAGGAAGGGTTGCATAAGTCGCCGGACAAGATTGAGGCTGTAGTCAAGGCTCCAGCACCGGAAAATGTGTCGCAACTGAGGTCATTCCTCGGGTTGGTGAACTACTACCATAAGTTCTTGCCGAATTTATCTACAATTCTGCACCCACTGAACGCCCTACTGCAAACTGGAGTAACATGGAAATGGAGTGATGAGTGTAAGCGTGCCTTTCAGAAATGTAAATGCCTAATCACTTCAAAAGAAGTATTGGCCCACTACAATCCAACACTACCGATTTGGTTAGCATGTGATGCGTCTCCCTACGGCATCGGAGCGGTGCTGTCACACAAATTCCCTGATGGTTCAGAGAGGCCAATAGCCTTTGCGTCGCGCTCGTTAACCTCAGCCAAGCGTAACTACGCCCAGATTGACAAGGAGGCCCTCAGCCTGGTGTGGCGGGTGAAGAAGTTCAATCACTATCTGCACGGGCAGAAATTCACCCTACTGACTGATCATCAGCCCCTGGTCTCCATTTTAACCCAAAGAAGGGCGTTCCGGTGATGACGGCGCAACAGCTGCAAAGATGGTCACTTTTTCTAGGGGCACATCAGTACGACATAGAGTACAAGGGTACGAAACAGCATGGAAACGCTGATGGGCTGTCGCGCCTACCGTTGCCTATGGTAGAGGAAGCACCTGCAGTGGACCCTGTTGAAATATTCCATGCGACCATAGTCGAATGTCTACCTGTTACAAACTCAAGTATTGAGAAGGAAACCCGAAATGACCCGACACTCTCTCGGGTCTATGACTTGACGGTGAAGGGATGGCCAGCACATGGCGACTCACTGTTGCCAGCATTCTCGCCAATGAGAGAGCAGCTGTCAGTGTGCCGGGGGACCTTGATGTGTGGATCCCGAGTGGTAATTCCACCCAAGTTGAGAGATAGAGTGCTCAATGAGCTTCATGAGGGTCATCTGGGAGGGGTAAAAATGAAGAGCCTAGCCAGGGCGTTTGTGTGGTGGCCGGGAATCGATAAAGAAATCGAGGATATGACCAAGAGATGCACAGGATGCCAGAAGGTCCAAAACGCTCCACCACAGGCCCCGCTACATCCATGGGAGTGACCCTCATCTCCATGGCAACGGGTACACATTGATGTTGCTGGTCCATTTATGGACTCAATGTTCCTAATCGCTGTGGACGCCCATTCGAAATGGCCAGAGGTCATCAAAATGTCCTCCACCACCACAGAAAAAATGGTAATTGTAATTAGTTATTATTTAGTTGTTAAATGAATGTTATGTACTGTTCATCTAAAAGGGGAGGAATTGTTGTGTATGTACCTTTAAGAGAAGAACTGATTCTATACTGCAGTACCGGCAGTGACCACCCCTGTATATAAAGCCATAGCAGGCTTCTGTATTTCAGTCTTGAATTACTCTCTGTTCAGTAAATACTTGTTTTATTGTTCTCCTGCAGTCTGAGTATTATTGATCCTCGGACACGACATTTACTGGGTGATAACCGGTCATATTGTTGTACACTTCTGTGTACAAATACGGTAAAAGAGTTTTCTTGGACACTTCAGCATGATGACAATACCTAATATTAAAAACAAACATAAACTGCAACTTAATATAATTCCTCTAATGAAGTAATCATCCAATCTCTGGATTACTCCCGGTGCCACGTGCTAGTGAGTATAGGAATAGGAAGATAGAACAGATGAATGCGTGGCTAAAGGGATGGTGCAGGAGGGAGGGCTTTAGTTTCCTGGATCACTGGGTCTGCTTCTGGAAAAGGTGGGACTTGTACAAGTCGGACGGTTTACACCTGAACCAGAGGGGAACCAATATCCTTGCGGGGAGGTTTGCTAGCACTGCTGGGGGGGGTTTAAACTAACTTGGCAGGGGGATGGGGTACAGAGTGGAGCTATAGTAGGGGGTGATTTACAGCCAAATACAGAGGGAAAAACAAGTCAGCTGGGAAGGCAGAGCAAATATGTGAAGGCAAAAGAGAATCTGGCAGGGCTGGAAGGCATTTATTTTAATGCAAGGAGTCTTGCAAATAAGGTGGATGAACTGAAGTTGTTGTTGAACACATGGGAGTACGATATTGTTGCTATCACGGAGACATGGTTGAGGGAGGGTCAGGACTGGCAGCTCAATATTCCGGGGTATAGAATCTTCAGGCGAGACAGAGGGGGGTGTAAAAGGGGAGGGGGTGTTGCAATATTAATTAAGGAGTCAATTACTGCTGTAAGGAGGGATGATATATTAGCGGGTTCCTCTAATGAGGCCATATGGGTAGAACTTAAAAACAAAAAGGGGGCAAGCACTTTGCTGGGAGTGTACTATAGGCCCCCCAACAGTCAGGGGGAGATAGAGGAACAGATATGTAGGCAAATCTCAGAAAAGTGCGAAAATAATAGGGTAATAATAGTGGGGGATTTCAACTTCCCCAATATTAATTGGGATAGTCAGAGTGTGAAAGGCTTAGAGGGTGCAGAATTCTTAAAGTGCATCCAGGAGAGCTTTTTGAGCCAACATGTAGAAAGTCCTACAAGAGAGGGGGTGGTACTGGACCTAATTCTAGGGAATGTAGCCGGGCAAGTGGTGGAAGTGTCAGTAGGAGAGCATTTTGGCGACAGTGACCATAATTCGGTGAGATTTAAGGTGGTCATGGAAAAGGACAAAGATGGCCCGGAAATAAGGGTTCTAAATTGGGGGAAGGCCGATTTTAATATGATAAGGCAGGATCTGGCCAAAGTGGACTGGGAGCAGCTACTTATAGGAAAATCCACATCAAAACAGTTGGAGACTTTCAGAAGGGAAATAGAGAGAGTACAACGCCAACATGTTCCTGTAAAGGTCAAGGGTGGGACCAACAAGCAAAGGGAACCTTGGATGACAAGGGATATACAAAAATGCATTAGGAATAAAAGGGGGGCTTTTGGCAGTTACAAAAGACTAAAGACGGAAGAAGCCCTAGAGGAGTATAAAAAGTGCAGGGGCGTACTTAAAAAAGAAATTAGGAGGGCGAGGAGGGGCCATGAAATAACACTGGCGAGCAAAATAAAGGAAAATCCTAAGATGTTTTATAAGTATATTAAGGGCAAGAGGATAACCAGGGAAAGGGTAGGGCCCATTAGGGACCAAAGTGGCAATCTGTGTGTAGAGCCAGATGAGGTAGGCGGGGTTTTAAATGAATTTTTTGCATCTGTGTTCACTATGGAGAAAGACGATGCAGACATAGAAATCGGGCAAGGGGACTGTGACATACTTGAACATATTAGCATCGAGAGGGAGGAGGTGCTAGCGGTTTTAGCAGGCCAAAAAGTGGATAAATCCCCAGGCCCGGACGAGATGTATCCCAGGCTGCTGTGGGAGGCAAAGGAGGAGATTGCAGGGGCTCTGACACAAATTTTCAGAACCTCTCTGGCCACAGGGGATGTACCAGAGGACTGGAGAACAGCTAACGTAGTACCATTATTCAAGAAGGGTAGCAGGGATAAACCAGGGAATTACAGGCCAGTGAGCCTAACATCTGTGGTAGGGAAATTATTGGAAAAAATTCTGAGGGACAAAATTAGTCTCCACTTGGAGAGGCAAGGATTAATCGGGGATAGTCAGCATGGCTTTGTCAAGGGTAAATCATGTCTGACAAATCTGATTGAATTTTTTGAGGGGGTGACTAGGGGGGTGGATGAGGGAAATGCTGTGGATGTGGTTTACATGGACTTCAGTAAAGCTTTTGACAAAGTCCCGCATAGGAGACTGGTCAAGAAGGTAAGAGCCCATGGGATCCAGGGTGCCTTGGCGCGTTGGATCCTCAACTGGCTGAGTGGCAGGAGGCAGAGGGTGATGGTCGAAGGTTGCTTTTGTGACTGGAAGCCTGTGTCCAGTGGGGTACCTCAGGGATCGGTGCTGGGTCCCTTGTTGTTTGTGATCTACATAAATGATTTGGATGAGAATGTGAAAGGTATGATCAGTAAGTTCGCAGATGACACGAAAATTGGTGGGGTGGTAAATTGCGAGGAGGAAAGCCTCAGGCTACAGGACGATATAAACGGGTTGGTCAGATGGGCGGAAAAGTGGCAAATGGAATTTAACCCTGAAAAGTGCGAGGTGATGCATTTTGGACTTACAAATAAGGCAAGGGAATACACAATGAGTGGTAGGACCCTAGGAAATACAGAGGGTCAGAGGGACCTTGGTGTACATGTACATAGATCCCTGAAGGCAGCGGAACAGGTAGATAAGGTGGTTAAAAAGGCATATGGGATACTTGCCTTCATTAGCCGAGGCATAGAATATAAGAGCAGGGAGGTTATGATGGAGCTGTACAAAACGCTGGTGAGGCCACAGCTGGAGTACTGTGTGCAGTTCTGGTCGCCTCACTATAGGAAGGATGTGATTGCTTTGGAGAGGGTGCAGAGAAGATTCACCAGGATGTTACCTGGGATGGAGTGCCTCAGCTATGAAGAGAGGCTGGACAGGCTGGGGTTGTTTTCCTTGGAGCAAAGAAGGCTGAGGGGGGACCTGATTGAGGTGTACAAAATGATGAGGGGCATAGATAGGGTAGATAAAGAGGAACTTTTCCCCTTAGTAGGGGGGTCAATAACAAGGGGGCATAGATTTAGGGTAAGGGGCAGGAGATTTAGAGGGGATTTGAGGAGGAACTTCTTCACCCAGAGGGTGGTTGGAATGTGGAACTCAATGCCGGAAAGGGTGGTAGAGGCAGGAACCCTCACAACATTCAAGAAGCATTTGGATGAGCACTTGAAATGCCATTGCATACAAGGCTATGGACCAAATGCTGGAAAATGGGATTAGACTGGACAGGGATGGATGGGCGGCGCAGACACGATGGGCCGAAGGGCCTCTTTCTGTGCTGTAAAACTCTATGACTCTATGAGCTCATAGAACAGAAACATAGGAACAGGAGTAAACCATTCAGCTCCTCGAGCCTATTCCTCCATTCAATTAAACCATGGCTGATCTGTATCTTAACTCCATCTCCCTGCCTTGGTTCCATAACCTTTAATACCCGTGTGTAACAAAAATCTATCAATCTCAGCAGTAAGCATAGACTAAGCAATAACAGAAGAGGTGGGGGAAATGACTGACAGCATCATCAAGAAGGCATTATGAAGGCTTTTGAAGGTGAGGGCAGAGAAAGTAAAGCAGCAGGATTTAGGGAGAGTGTTTCCAGAGAGCAGGGCCGAAGGCTTGACCACAGACGTTGGAGCAAAGGGAAGGAGGGGGATTCATAGGAGGCCAGAGTTGGAAGACTGAAGGGCATCACTAGAATTTAGAGTTGGAGGAGGTTGCAGAGGTAGGGTGGGCTGAGGCCATGAGGGTATTTTAAATAAGATATTTCCTGTGCTTCACTAAATCCCACGGCCATGGGAGGGGGGGACAGGTTGATGAGAACTTGGGTCCTCCTCCATGACCATGTCAAAGATAAATCTTTCAGCAGTAGTGGGGGCAAAGTAAGGGCAAAAAGTGAGTTCTGTTGCAGGGGTGGAAGTAAACATTCTTGGTGATGAATCAGATATGGGGTTTGAAACTCAGCGCAAGGTTAAACAGGACACTGAGATTGGACACCATCAAGTTCAGCCTCAGTGATCAGCTAGGGAGAAGGATGGAGTTGGGGGCAAGGGTTTTTGGTGGAAGCCCAACAGTTTGGTTTCATATTGCCATTGTAAAGTTAGAAAACAGTTATGCCTCATTCATAATTTGATGTTAGACAAATAATGCGAGCACAGTGATTGTTGTAGGATCTGCTGAATGCCACTGAAGTCATTCAGCAATAATGTAAAGTAATATTGGAATAATCGCTACATCAGTGTTAAAGTTAGCATTATGGGCTGATTTGATAGCACAGTTAGTAAATTCACTGTGTCTGCTGAACTACTTCCTCTACTTGCTCTCATCCTGGTCATTCAAGAACAATAACAACTTGCATTTATACTGTGCCTTTAATGCAGTAAAATACCCCAAGGCACATCATAGGAGCGTTATCAGACAAAAATTGACACCGAGCCAAAGCAGGAGACGTTAGGGCAGGTGACCAAGAGCTTGGTCAAAGATATAGGTTTTAAGGAGCGTCTTAAAGGAGGAAAAAGAGATGGAGATATTTAGGGAGGGAATTCCAGAGACTAGGGCCTAGACGGCTGAAGGCATGGCTGCCAATGGTGGGACGAAATGCCAGAGTTGTAACCATGCAGAGTTCTCGAGGTTTGTAGGGTTGGAGGAGGTTCTTGTGATGGAGAGGATATTGCCATGGGGTCAGAAGCTCAGCTCAGGGTCAAATAAGATGCAGCCTAGAACGTCCCCATCTTCACTCCCCCAAGTCCAAGTGGTGCAAACTTGAACGTATCTGGCACACAACTGGTTTAGCCATTCATCATCAGATCTTACTGGACCACATCAAGTGCTATCGGCTGACACTCTTTTTTGCCAAAACCAGGATCATCTGAAGAGTAGAAATTACCCCAGCTTACTTTCTCCACTACCAACCATCTCCTTAAACTTCTCTCCCCAGCTCATGCACCCTCACATCCAACAAATTTTTGGTCGAGAAGTCGGCATTTTAAATCGGCTGGTCCTCCTGCTGCCGTGGGAATTAGAATTCCTACCAATGTATCAATGGGCTGCTGCCAGTTTTGCGTATTTTCATTAGATTGTATTTTTTTGCCAAGATCCAAACGTTCTTTAAATGAAAACATCCCAGTTATTATAAACTGAAACCAAACTTTTATCTAGATGCACTGCTGCAAAAGCTTTGTGCATCATATTTTCTCACCAACCCTGTAAAAAGCAGATGATTTTCTCCAGTACTGCTAGCAATGGCTGTCTTTATGTCCCTGGGAGTAGGAACAGTATGTAGGAGACTGGTCATGTGCCAGCAATTTGTAATTCCCTTCAGAAGTGGAGATGTTAAGTTTTTTCCCCCCCCATTAAAGCACTTGGTCATGTGCTACTGTATGTGTTCGACAAGCTATTGCCAGCTAAGTTTAACACTAATTGCCTGACAGTGCAGGCCTGTGCTGCTCGATTTGCTCTCACACCTCTCTGTTCAATGTGTCTGTAATCTACAGCAGACCATGTTTTATCAGTTTTGGAGCTCTCGCTCTTTCTTCTGGTGGCAGGCATATTAATCAGGAGTATAGGGTGGAGGGAGGTACTGTAGAAACCATGGTTTGAGAGAGGAAGCAACCAACATGGAAAAAACGGACACTCAAAATACACTAAGGCTGAGTAATTGTTAGAAAAACTGAAGATTAGAGAAAGTGAAGATGAGAACATTGGACCATAACGAGTTACTGTTGAAAGCGCTTCTCAAATCATGAGGTAACCAGGTGATTATCCCTAGTTTGCCTCATGAGCTGCTTTTCAACTGACAAAAGTGCTAACCTCAAATATTTATGTCAGATTTCTTAACTTTAGACAAAGCTAAATGAACCCCATCTACCACCTCACTAGTTCTGGTATCAAACTTGAAGACTGTGGAAGTGTGGGAGGTAAGCAAAGTCATGTGATGTCACAGGATGTATTGAAGCACCATACAGACTTATTAATCCTTCTCCTGGGGTGAGTCCACTTAACAATGAAATATTAAATCAAATGTCCATATGCTGCAAAAACAAAAGATGCTATAAATGCTTACTTCATTTAAACTTACTTTGTCCATCACAGTAATAACTGAAATTGTTGTGAGCCCAGATTTTGCTTAGTATGTGCTTTTACAAAATACAAAATAATTTTATTAATCAGACTAAAAAGAAAACACAATGGAGATATTAATTAAATGTGTTAAATAGCCATTAAATACCCAGGGAGAACTATTTGTTAAAATTGGACTGTCGTTAGTTAGTTTCAATACTCTTTATTTAAGAGCTCTGCAATTCATTGGTTTCATATATTTCTGCTTCCTTGAAATCTGCCATTGTTTTGATAAATTACAGTTGTTATCAGAATATATGGTACAATTTGACGTTGAAACAGAGCCTATAAAATCTAAATTCTATGTGAGATTCACATTAAAATTTTTTCCGTTTGATGCATTTCCCTTACTATACTTTAGAGCACTCAGCATTAGTGATGTACAGTATGGTAGTCAGCGTTGGAGAAGAAGTTGTCTACAGGGCTGTGATTCTGATTCAGGCCTCAAAGTGTTAACAAATGTGAGCTTATAGTTATCATTAGTGGCATAGCAGAAGTGTACATATGGTCCATAATGTTACTTGCACTCTCCAGCAAATCAGTGTCGCAAACATGTCGCATGACAGTCTTTTATTCCACAATAAAAGATGGTTTGCACCAATTAAAAGACAAGTGATGTCATCTGTACAAATACTAAGCTCTTGTCACTTCTGTTCCAGACTAATTGTAGACGCGTCCATGACAAATAAACAGATGTGTTTTCTGACAGAAGTGAGGCAGATGTCAGTTTTTATTTTTTTATGTTATTTTAAGTATTGTCACCCTCTGCAGCTGGGTTTCAAATGATGACTTGTAGGAAACAATTATTTTCCCCAATCCGTACAGGCTCGTTACTTTGTTAAATGATGACCATTTGTTGTCTTTAAATGGGGGGAAAAGTGCAAAGAATTCAATTTCTGCTTGGAATCTGAAATGTCAGTGTTAATACCTGTAGTCACCCGTGATATCTGGGTACTGCTTGAAACCCCGCCTCCCCCGCCACAGGGTTTCGCTTTATCTTTTACAGCAACCTTGTGAGATCTATTATTATTTAATGAATATCTCATGAGTTCCAAATATAATGGAAACCTCCATTTCCCCCTACAAAATATTGCCTATTCTGTCCATATTCCATACAGCAAATGTTTGAGGGAGGAGAAGATGACAAGGTTGAAGGCAAGGTCTGTTTCTGAATTTCCAGGCGATGTCAAGTCTGTGTCAACCAACGCAGAGTGGCTGCAGTATTAATTGGTGACATTTCTGCAGCAAAGCATTGAGCTGCTCACATTTAGGAAATAAAAGTGCACAGCTCTCTGAGGGATCGACATATTTTGTTGTTTCTTGTGACATGATGTTGTCTTTAATGAAACGGAGCATTTAGGGAATTTTAGATTGTTTCATCCAGGCACCAGTAGCCTTTGGATAAATGTGCAGAGAATGCTTTCAAGTCCTGAGGCTGAAGTCTTTCAGATGACTAAAAACAATCAGTGTCCTAAACTAAAGCTTCTTTAGATGCGGCTCATTCTTTCTCCTTTAGGATGTGCTCCCCTCCAGGGGCCAGGGCAGTGCCCAGACGTGTTGCTAACTCTCTCTTGTGTCCTTTTGTCCTACCCCAGACTAAGAGACTCTTTGTGTTTTCACATAACAAGGAGGCTCAAAGACTGTAAACACTGGCAGGGATGAGTTTCCATGATACAAACCACTGAAGGTTTTTTCCCCCCCCAAAGATCGAACCATTGCTGGTTAGTTAATAGCCACACCAAGGGCAAATGCCTTTCTCTCTTTTCTTACCCTCAAAGCATAGCTTCTGTACCTGTAGCTGCACTTAGATCAATTATTGCTGCTTTGCAGGGGAGAAAAACACCTCTTTTACTAACAAAAATTGAATGAACTTATGAGAGAATTCAAGCCTGAGGCTTTGCCATGTAGCTGCTTTGCATGTCAGCTGACAGCATCAGTTCACCAAAGCCAACAGCAATAGTAATTCCTACACACTCACACACAACAGAACTAAATCAGGGCTCTTCTGCTCACACAGGCGATTGTCCTAGATGTGATATTATGGGTAGAATGTCTCAATCTGTCAAGTTTCACATGAATAGAGCAATCCTGCACTATGTAGTTAAGCACGGGTAAAAACATATTCTAATTCCAGTCACAGGAAAAAATTTAAATAACTACACAATTTTATTGCTTTTATTTTAGCGTCGGAGACAAATTTAACTACGAATCATGGCAGTGGTCAAAGTAATGCTATAATAAGTTGCTCATTTGGCTCAACCTATTTTAATGTAAATATCACTCCATGGGGGAGAAATGCTCTAGTTGCTCTGTGTAGCAACATTGGGAACATGTTCACTCTGAATGCACGCATGATGTCATTACAACAACAACCAGAGCAGTTCCTCCCCCTTGCCATTGTTTCAATGGGTTTGAAGTGTGTGCCACTTTAAAAAAATATATTTTCCAATTTTCTCCCTTATTCTCCAGAAGGTTCCAGTGTAGAGCTCCACAGGCACCAGGAGTTCTTCATTGTCTAACCTAAGCAGCCATCCTTTATGAACCCAACAAGTGAGTGTCAGCAGGCTATTTGATCATGGGGGCATCACACCTGAGCCTAGTCCTGTCCTCACCCACATCCATAGGTTGCACAATTCCCAGCAGGGCATCAGTGGATAGTGATTAGAAAGGGAACGCTGGTTGATTCCACCGCCCCACCCCCCCGCCCCCCCGCTCTATGCTAAGGGCGCTGAGGCAATTGTAGCACTGGTACTACTGCCCTGGCCGAGATCAGTTAATTCTGCATAGACAGGGATCAAACCTGAGCCCATTCTGGTCTGGCTGGTTCAGTACCACATTAGAAAGTGCATTTACCAACTGAACCAGTGTGGCTGTCACTGTATCGTTATTTGTGATTGTACATGTCACACCTAACATTTCCCCAGTGTTGATAGCTCTGCATTTGCTCTATTTATATGAAGTCAATAATGATGCGGGTTCTATATCGACTAGTTTGAATCATTAATATAGTCTAGTATTGTGTAAAGCTGATATTTTGCTGACTGGTTTTATGTTACCAGTGGTTTTCTCACTAAACCCATAAATAAGGGCTACTTCAGGAATGCCAGGTCTGGTATATTCTTGAAGTCAGAAAATCCTAATAGCTAACTCCTGCTGCAAACACAATGGCACGAAAATAATGTGGGATAATAACGTATAACGGCTTAGCAAATTCAGCTGAAATTCCTCGCTATACTATTTTAGCAGAGGTGTCAACCCATTTGAATTGAAAAGGTTAACATCACCATTGACATCACAGAGAGGTAAGTCAGTTGAAGTATTCATCACTAGTATCCCACATTGAAGTTTCAGGACGAATGAGATGGTTTAGCGATTAGTTTCTATAATTTATCTGTAAACATATGTAGGTTATTTTCTGTTGACAAATCCAAACAGCAAAATTTCAGAATTTGTTGACCAAAATCAGCCATGATCTTATTGAATGGCAGAGCAGGCTCGAAAGGCCAAATGGCCTACTCCTGCTCCTATTTCTTATGTTCTTATGATGTCCTAATCGGGCTGGGACATAAATAAGGAACATCTGCCATCAGTTTTCATAATCTGTTGAATTTAACACCAAAATCAGTCAACAGTATTTGTCCATTTACAACGACTTCAGTTAAACAAGATCATTGGATCCATTTGAGAGAGAAATCTGGTATATTTCATTTGAAGAGAAAAATCTGATTTATCACACATTCCTCTCACCACTCCTGAAAAAAAATCTGAATCAGAACATACAACCTAGTTTGCACTTCTGTAGGCCATAAAACCACAAATTACCTCACAGTGAAATTGAAGTTTGTAGTTTATACATATTGACAAAGTACTTTGCATAAAATATGTTAACCCTTACCAAACACAGAGCATGTGGCTGCTCTTCCAAAATAGTTATATCAAAGTAATTAGTTCAATGTTACAGCAAAAATATGCAATTTACTCCCTTTAGGAAATATATGTTGAACAATGATTGAAAAGCTATTTATGCATTTTAATAGGAGGATATAGACTGAGATGTTATTAACTCGAAGCACAACACCAGATGATCAGTGGTGTAAAATCATCTGTAGCTTAGAGCAAGAAACTGACTTTCAGCTCAGGCTCTTGACAACAAGTGTAAAAGAGACAGTCATATGTATAGGCACACATTAATATAATAACATCAAAGAGCTTTGACTAAGTGCATTGGTATTGTTACATCAATACTGGCACTCTTAACCTGAGAGGTTAGAGCACTACCAGCAAGAGCTGCAGCATCCACCTCCATTACCACCTTGCAAGAAGCTCTCACACATAACTAGATGGATGTGGAGCTGAAAGTTGCAGTAATGATTTAGCTTGAAGAGGAATGATGCACCACCTCCCTGATTGCAAATTAGATGGATATTTGTGGTTAGGTGCCTTTAGCCAAATCTGTAGTTAATTAGGGTTGAAGTCCTGGGGGCAGTCAGTCAATTTGGCCACTGTTTGGACACAGCATGATAGCGTCATAAATGGAGTCCGGAGCTCTGGCCTGAGGATTGTTAGGGACAGAGTGATTTTGCTGTGTCTTTGTGTTGTTTGAGGGAATGAGCGCATAGAATTTAGTATCTTACATGTACACAGTGGTTGTAGGGACTCTGTCTATGCAAGCTTGTAAATACTATAGGTCCTTAATTTAGGTGGCTGCACATCCTTAGTATGGGAGGTTTCAACAATGAAGAATGTCACTGAATAAGTAGTAACAACAATGGATGGGTACAGAAAAGAGTTGCCAGGCTAAAATGCTAATCTGTAAACTCAAGCCAGAAAAACAAAAGCTTTAGGATTTAAAGGATTTTATTTCTATGCAAAGAATATACTGAACTTTTAAAGAATTTGCTTTTATAGATGAAACAATTAAATACATTTTAAAGTCTATTCTTCAATAAATTATTATTATGGAACATTTGGAAAGTGAAAAGTTTAAAAACTTGGAATGCTAATGAAACTGAATACTTTTCAATTAAGCATTTGAACATTGTAAATAGTGTTTCTGTTTTAATATTGAATGCTGAATATTTTTAGTTAATTACTTCGAAGGCCTTGATCTGGGTGAGCAGGTGTTGGGATGAAACTCACCCCTGCTGCAGAAATCAGGGCTGAGCTATTTTAAGTCCCAAGTCTCATTGAGCACTGGTACCGCAAGGTGGGAAGTGCTGCTGGTTTCCAACCAATTGGGCGGCCGAGGCCTTCCCACTGGCACCCAGGTATGTATGGAGATGAGGGTTCCATTAGTGTCTTACCAGGGATTGGGGCGGGGTGGGGGGGGGGGTGCTGCAGGGACGAGGGAGGAGAGGTGTCCAGGGCAGGATTGTCCTAAATATACCTTGTGGAGCCTGGAACTGCTCCAAGGAAACTTAAAACTTACCCGTTTGAGCCTCTTTGTTTTCCCGGCAGGTGCCAACTCTCTTCAGCTTGGCAGAAAAGCCACAGCAGCTACCCTGCTCAGGCCTGAGTTAAAATAGCAGTCGGGGCCTAATGGCATTTAAAGAAGAACCTGTCATCTTTTGGGCAGGCAGCTTAACCTTCCAGAAGCCTACGTATAAATCGTGGTCATCAGGGTGAGAGCAGCTCGAGGGTGGGTAGGTAACCTTGTCGATTTTAACTTGCCTACCCATCTGGTTTCCGCTGGGTGGTTATGATTAATAACGCTCCGTTGGTCTCCTGTGGTGTTGCTCATGGACAAAATGTTGAACAAAATGCAACTTCAGAGATGTCTAGGGCCCCCTCCTCTGCTGAAGTCAATTGCGTGAATACTGGAGGGCCACTTCTGGTTCTCTGCCTCTCCCTGTTATTGCGGGCTCCCTTCTCCTGCAAGGGGGGAAAGAAGAGAACTTTGAGTGAGAGTGATGAAATGAGTGTAAGGAATGGATGGGCTACATCTGTAGAGGGTGACTATGAGGGAGTGACATCACATTGCCAAATGGCCTCCTTCTGTGGTGTTACTTGCTTTGATTGCATTAGGATGAGGGTTAGTGAGTCAGATGGGGATGTGAGTAGGTGCCTAGACAGAGAGGGATAGGTGGACCTGCAGGGTGTGAGGATTGATGTGCAGGAGTAGGCTTGGGAAGGCAGAGTGATGGGGTTGGGGTGACAGGCACATCAGGATGTAGGTGAGTGTGGCATTGCACTCACCTTTCCTGACCTCATGAGATCATTGAATCTTTTTCGGCACCGGATCCATGTCCTCCTCACCACATCCCTGTTGCTGACCTCCTCTGCGATATCTAGTCATGCCCTCTTACTGTCTTTGCTGGGCTTTTTTGGCCATCCACAGCGAAGAGGACCTCCTTGAACCAGCACTTCCTGGGAGGCATCTGAGAATCTTGGGGCTGCCCTCTGCCTTTGTGTCTCCATGATTCACAGAATTTTCAATGTTAATCAGCAATTTTGAGCTCTTCAAATCACTTTCAACACTCCTACAACAACCTTGAAATGAGATGTGTACAAGGCTGCTTTAAATATCCGCGCTGAAAACGAGTCATCGGTGACATCATCAGACCCGCTCCATTTAATTGGGCCGGGAAACACACATGGCTCTTTTAATTGGTGCCATTGAGTTAAACGCGCAATGCAGAACATGCTATTGAAATATTTGGAATGGTGCCCCATTACCCGGCCCACATGCACCCGACCCGACTCCAAGGTAAAGATTCCAGCCTCTGTCTCTCACACACAATCAGGCATGGTAGTCAACTAAATGTGGTTAAAGTAATTGCTTTATTCAGCCACACAGATGATTTCACACTGCCAGCTAGAATATGAGATAGAAGGCTCTCACATTCAGAAAGTTAACACCTCCTCAAAAGTCAAAAATGCAGTACAAAAATCTATATTTATCTAACCTGTATTACATAAAGTAAAGCATGCAAACCATGTTATCTGTCAATTTTAACCAACAATTTGCTTTATAGTTCGTTCCATGTTTCCTTTGTGATTACAGATCTAAAATATAGGCTGGAAATCTCCTTGGATCTGCAGCCACTCTAGTATTGTAACATCTCCGGAAGAGTGGCAGAAACCCTGTTTACTTCTAATGAAGTTACAGCAGCAGAGCGGGAGCAACTCGGAGGAGCTTTCTGGCTGTAATGTTTTGAGCAAAATTAATGGAAATTATGTTTATTTCAAATGTTTCTAGTGAGCCATGGATTCCAGCAGTTCCTTCTCTAGAATGTTAGAAAGGTCAAGCCTTGAAATTAATGAACATTTCAGTAAGAATTTAGATTTTTAAACATTTTCAGATTTGCTGTGGCAGTTTAATGGCTATTTTGCATGCTGGTTGTGAAATATGAATCCTGGAATTGATTGAGCCCTGCTAACCATGTTGCAAATAATAGCATAGACCAATCAGAAAGAAATTTGGAATGCTATGTTTATACAATCATATGTTCATACAGACATAAAAAGAAAGACCTAGGTGCAGATAACTGGTCTTTATTCATAGCATGTAAGATTTTACACCAATAACATAGAAACATTTTACTTGGTGATTTATCATTCATGTGTCTTCTGCCGAACTGCAGGAAAACATAACTTTGCATTGCAAACTCAGATCAGGAGCTGTTTGAGGAGCTGCCATTTATGAATCCAACACATAAGAACATAAGAACATAAGAATTAGGAGCAGAAGTCAGCCATACGGCCACGCGAGCCTGCTCCACCATTCAATAAGATCATGGCTGATCTTCTACCTCAACTCCACTTTCCTGCCCTATCCCCATATCCCTTGATTCCCTTAGTGCTCAAAAATATGTCGATCTCAGTCTTGAATATACTCACCAACTGAACAACCGCAGCCCTTTGGGGTAGAGAATTTCAAAGATTCACAACCCTCTGTGCGAAGAAATGTCACCTCATCTCAGTCCTAAATGACTGACCCCCTTATCCTGAGATATGACCCTAAGTTCTAGATTCTCCAGCCAGGGGAAACAGCCACTCAGCATCTACCCTGTCAAACCCTCTAAGAGTACACAAGCACCTCCTCTTTTGAGCTGCTTCTCTGATCCACACAGCTAATAGGTCATCTCGCTTCTGAGTCAGAAAGTCATGAGTTCAAGCTCCACCCCAGAGACTTGAGTGCATAATCGAGATTGACACTTTGGTGCAGTACTGAAGGAGTGCCGCACTGTCTGAGGCGCCATCTTTCAGCTGAGACATTTAACCAAGACCCTATCTGCCCTCTCAAGTGGACATAAAAGAACCCAATGCACTATTTAAAGAAGAGCAAGGGAGTTCTCCCAGTGTCCTGGCCAACATTTATCCCTCAACCAACATCACTAAAAAAAAACAGATTATCTGTTCATTTATTTCACTGCTGTTTGTGAGACCTTACTAGTTACCTTGCTGTGTTTTCTTGCATTACGACAATGGCTACACTTTAAAAGTACTTCTTTGGCTATGAAGCACTTTGGGACATCCTGAGGATATCAGGATTTGCGGAATCAATCAAAAATAATTAAGATACTAATTATATATTAATGATTTTCAAATTTCCATAATCTTCAAAACTCAGACAAACACTTCAGTACAAGTACTGAGGGAGTGCTACACTGTTGGAGGTACCATCTTTTGGATGCGGCATTGAACTGAGGCCATGTCTGCCCTCTCATGTGGGCGTAAAGGATCCTATGGCACTATTTCGAAGAAGAACAGGAGAGTTCTCCTCAGTGTTCTGGCCAATATTTCTCAGTCAACCAACACCCAAAAACAGATTATCTGGTCATTATCATGTTGGTGCTTATGGAACCTTGCTGTGCAAATTGGCTCCCACATTTCCTACAACAGTGACTACACTTCAGAAGTACATCATTAGCTGTAATTCGCTCTGGGACATCCTGAAGTTGTGAAAGGCGCTATATAAATGCAAGCTTTTTCTTTTTCTTCTTTACTTTTCACCACATGGAGGCGGCCAGCCCTGTTACACAGTGACACAGGCTCTACTGAGAGCCCAGCCATGATATATATCTGCCTGGGGTAGGCAGAAATCCCACCCTGCCATTGTTGTGCTGCCATTCCACCCAATAGGATGATCAGCCCATTGCTATGTGTACAGTTTTCATGCTCCGTAGTTTGCACATTATGCGTTGACCTTTTGAGGGCTACTGAAGAACTTCTGTACAAAATTCTAAAGAGATTAATTCCTTTTTTAGAATTTATTATAAGAATAACATGAAATATAAAATGTGGTCGGCTCTGTAGTTTAATTTGGTTTTTTTGCCCTTTTAATCGTCAATTTGCAATATATTTTTCAATCATTACCTGAGAATAAACAATTGTAAGCATTTTGAAAGCTAAATGAAGTTAAATTTGCATTGCTCTATCCATCAGTTATGTTTAGATAGTATCAATACTGTTAGATTGAGTTAAAGCTGTGCGAGGCACTCAGATATTTATTATTTTATAGTGGTAGATCTCCCGTAATGCTGCTCTGAGATAGACCGGGACCTTGGGTGCTGTTTCTGATGTTTCTGATGTTTACTGTGATCTCGCAGCAGCAGTCTATTCACAGCAGTGACATGCCCATTGGTGTAATGCAAAAAATTTACTGAAGCAATATATCTCACGAAGAACACAGGTAGGAATATTGCACACAGCTATAACTCAATTTAACAGTTTTGATACTATCTAAGCACAACTGAGAGATAGAATATTGCAAGATTGACTGAACTAAAAGATATTTTCAGCTTTCAAAATGTTTACAGATGTTATTGAGGCTGAAAAATACAGACCACATGCATATAATATTTGTAATATTCTTTGCCAACCACATTAGGAAACTTGCTTAAGATACGAGTAACTTTCTTTGTTCTTCCTTCTCTGAAATCATAAAAAAATGTAAAATCTTTTTTTAAATATTTTTTTCCAATGATGATATTTAATTTTTTTTTAATTTACAGCCCGATTGTCATGTGATCTGATTGTCATGGTGCACATGTGGTTTTATCATCTTGCTTCAGCTGGTAGCACTCTTGCCTCTGAGTTAGAAGATTGTCGGTTAAGTTCCAGTTCAGCAGTCGTTGACACTCCAGTCGGAGATGCAGTCTTTCAGAATGGACACTAAGCCGAGGTCCTTTTATTCCAGTGTCCTGCGCCATATTTCTCCCTCAACCAACACCAACACCAACACCAGTACCAACAAAAATATCGTAAATGCTCATTCATCTCATTTACTGACAGTAATTTAAACAGTTATCGCTGGGCAAAAAAGCGGGTGATAGCAAATCGGCAGCCCGTTTCATACCTCACCCCATTATCTTTTCCATTGACATCAACTTTTTTGGAGAAGCAATCCTGGGGTGGGGGCAGCAGGGGATTGGACGATCTCTGTGGGACCAGAAGGAGTGTTTGTGCTCTTCCTGACCCGACAAAAATCATTTTGAAGACTTACCTGCAATGCTTGCAGAGTGGCGTCCAGCAGTCCTTTTAAGGAGCGCTGGTTCAGCCCCTCTACGTCCACAACCATTGGGCAGAGAGTGCCCATTCCACCTAATGGTACCTGAAAATTGTGTCGGGGTCCGATAACCGGCATAGGACCCCAATTTAAATATCATAGTAAGGTTTCGGGCAGGATCACTGGCCATCCATTTTGAGGTCTCAGGCGGCTGCTAGGTTGCTTTTATCAAAATGTCTTCTGCCTTCCACTCCGCTTTTCAGCGTAAACAGAGCAGTAGGCAAATAAAAATCACCCCATTGTTTTATTGCTTCAGTTGATTGTAATGAGAATAAAAAGGTTGCATAGACTATTATATCTTGAATGCAATTTCATATTTCTGAGGACAAGTATTTTTCAATTCCTAAAAGGAGAGAATATGAAGTGATGATAGTTTGAAGTATGTTGAAGGACACTGCGAACCATCTATTTTTCTGTTTGTTTATTCCAACAGAATATGGGTTTTTATCTCCAATAGCATGTACTATATTCTAAATAATTACATGTTTACAATGCATTTTGTGTGTTGCCAAATATTGCAAAAAAGTTATGACGATTAGTTAGAACTGCTGACATAGCTATTGTTTTAATCTTCTTTCCTTAGTAATTAAATCTATGCTAAAGAGTTGTAAACTGCAAATGTTAAATTGGTTTCCTAAAGTCTAATGCTACTTCAGCTCAATGCTATAACATTGTACAATCCACAACAGCTTACATTTAATAGGAGATTCTGCATTTCCATTATGGAGATTCTTTCTCGCTGCATGTTTTCCCCGTGTTTATATAACAAATTACATTTAGATGTTTTAAGACACTTCTATTATTTCAAAACTGGCAACAATTAGTCAATGTCACAGATATAGAGACACACATGTGCATCCAAATGCATGAAAAGCGGCCTATCGATGTTTGGCTATCTAGTGATTAATATGAGAGGTGAGAAAGTTGTAGTTGCATTTGTTAGGTTCCTCCTTACCGAAATGCAGCTATCATGTATCATAAACTTGGGTTGAAGACTGACTGTATATATTCTTGAGCTGTAATAACATTTTCCTTTGAAGCTTCATCTTGCTGCCAGTATTGGGGGCTGTACATTTTATCACTATCTGTGATTTCAATTCAAAAAGAATATTTTAATGTGCCAAAAATCTGAAATCAGTGCATATTAAATATTATTGATTATGGTAATATGGAACTGTTTAATTTCCATTCCCCCCCCCCCCAAATTTTCTCCTTATCCCCTCTCTTCCTTTTCTGAAGGCGCTCACTCTTCTTGGAGTACACATGCACTTGTAGCCCTCTGGTACTTTACTCAAGTGACGAATTTCAAGCGTGAGCCTGGACAGGGAGCAGATGAATTCCCGTGGGGGTTCCCCTGCTCATCCCCATAACTTCGACTGAGGAGACACGGAAACGCTGGAAAGACAACATAAACAGCGTTTATGTTGTTTAGGTGGTTTCTGTGACTCTTTAGCAGAAGTGACAGTGAACAAGGGGAGAACACCAACAGGAATTGACCCCCTAAGTGTCATAAGGCTACTCAACTATGGGGCTATCAAAATCCAGGACAACCTTGTTCTCACTCAATGTCAAACACATTCACCTTTCAACAGTGTCACTCAGCATAAATCAGGAGTGGAATCCACGGCCCTTTTTCTTAGTTCTTAGCCAATTGTAGGACCTCCTTCCCAGTGCTGCCTGTTCGCCCAGCTAACTTCAGAGATTCCTGGTCCAAGGTGTAAAACAGGCTGCCGATTCGCTATCACCTGTTCTTTGCCCAGCACCTTCCTGGTTTGGTGTCCATGAAACGGTATCCCAGCAAAAGTCAGTGTCTTAAAAAAAAGAGATTTCTTCATCAGGCAAAATCATAGAATGGTTACAGCACAGAAGGAGGCCATTTGGCCCATTGAGCACGTGCCGGCTCTCTGCAAGAACACTTCAGCTAGTCCCACTCCCCCGCCCTTTCCCCGAAGCCCTGCAATTTTTTTTTCCTTCAGGCACTTATCCAAGTCCCTTTTGAAAGCCATGATTGAATCTGCCTCCACCTTTCAGGCAGTGCATTTCAGATCCTAACCACTCACTGCGTAAAAAAGTTTTTCCTCATGTCGCCTTTGGTTCTTCTGCCAATCACCTTAAATCTGTGTCCTCTGGTTCTCAACCCTTCCACCAATAGGAACAGTTTCTCTCTATCTACTCTGGACCCCTCATACTTTTGAATACCTCTATCAAATCTCCTCTCAACCTTCTCTGCTCTAAAGAGAACAACCCCAACTTCTCTAATCTATCCACGTAACTGAAGTCCCTCATCCCTGGAATCATTCTCGTAAATCTTTTCTGCACCCTCTCTGAGGACTTCACGTCCTCCCTAAAGTGTGGTGCCCAGAATTGGACACAATACTCCAGTTGAGGCCAAACCAGTGTTTTATAAAGGTTCATCATAACTTCCTTGCTTTTGTATTCTATGCCTTTATTTATGAAGCCCAGTATCCTGTATGCTTTTTTAACTGCTTTCTCAACCTGCCCTACCACCTTCAAAGATTTGTGCACATATACCCCCAGATCTCTCTGTTCATGCACCCCTTTTAGGATTGTACCCTTTAGTTTATATTGCCTCTCCTCATTCTTCCTATCAATATGTATCACTTCGCACTTTTCTGCATTAAATTTAATCTGCCACGTGTCTGCCCTCCGAGACACCCTAGTCCACTCCTCTATCACCCTAAACAGCCCTTCCCCTTCGCCTGGCACCTTCCCGTGCAAGCGGAGGAGATGTAACATCTGCCCCTATACCTCCCGCCTTCCCACTGTCCAGGGCCCCAAACACCCCTTCCAGGTGAAACAGCGATTTACTTGTACTTCTCGCAATCTAGTATACTGTATTCACTGCTCACGATGCGGTCTCCTCTACATTGGGGAAACCAAACGCAGATTGGGTGACCGCTTTGCGGAACACCTCCGTTCAGTCCGTAAGGGTGACCCCGAGCTTCCGGTCGCCTGTCATTTTAATTCACCACTCCATTCCCACTCGGACCTCACCGTCCTTGGCCTCTTGTATTGTTCCACGGAAGCTCAACGTAAATTTGAGGAACAGCACCTCATCTTCCAATTAGGCACTTTGCAGCCTTCTGGACTCAATATCGAGTTCAATAATTTCAGATCATAACCTCGGTCTCCATTAATTTTTGACCTGTAATTTTTCCACTCCTTCCCCCCCCCCCCTTTCCTTTTGTTTCACTCTCACACCTGGCAGCTATCTCTTGCCCTGCCAGTACACTTCACACCTAATCTCAGTCTATTACCATCTCGTCTGGCTTCGAACACCTTTTATTGTCTCTTCTACTCCTTTTGTCTCTTTCACTTCTTTTGTCCGATCGCAGCCCTGCCTTCGATCTATTTTCTTTTCTTTCCAGTTTTGAAGAAGGGTTCGACCTGAAACGTCAACTCAAATTTCTCTCCACGGATGTTGCCTGACCTGCTGAGTTTTTCCAGCATTTTCTGTTGTTATTGCCCATTTCACCAGCCTTTCTATGTCTTCTTGAAGTCTATCACTATCCTCATCACTGTTCACTATACTTCCAAATTTTGTGTCATCTTCAAATTTTGAAATTGTGCCCTGTACACCCGAGTCTAAGTCATTAATATATATCAACAAAAGCAGTGGTCCTAGTACCGACCCCTGGGGAACACCACTGTATACCTTCCTCCAGTCTGCTAAAACAACCATTCTCCACTACTCTCTGTTTCCTGTCACTTAGCCAATTTCATATCCATGCTACCACTGTCCCTTTTATGCTATGGGCTTCAACTTTGCTGGCAAGTCTATTATGTGGCACTTTATCAAACGCCTTTTGGAAATCCATATACACCACGTCAACTGCATTGCCCTCATCAACCCTTTCTGTTACCTCATCAAAAAACTCAAACAAGTTAGTTAAACATGATTTGCCTTTAACAAATCCATGCTGGCTTTCCATAATTAATCCACACTTGTCAAAGTGACTGTTAATTTTGTCCCTGATTATCGTTTCTAAAAGCTTCCCTACTACTGAGGTTAAACTGACTGGCCTGTAGTTGCTGGGTTTATCTTTACACCCTTTTTTGAACAAGGGTGTAACATTTGCAATTCTCCAGTCCTCTGGCACCATCCCCGTATCTACGGAAGATTGGAAGATTATGGCCAGCACCTCCGCGATTTCCTCCTTAACTTCCATCAGCATCCTAGGATGCATCCTATCTGGTCCTCGTGACTTATCTACTTTAAGTACAGCCAGCCTTTCGAGTACCTTCTCTTTATCAATTTTTACCTCATCCATTATCTCCACTACCTCCTCTTTCACTACGACTTGGGCAGCATCTTCTTCCTTGGTGAAGACAGATGCAAAGTACTCATTTAGTACCTCAGTCATACCCTCTGCCTCCATGCATAGGTCTCCTTTTTGGCCCCTAATCGGCCCCACCCCTCCTCTTACCACCCGTTTACTATTTATATGCCGATAGAAGACTTTTGAATTCCCTTTTATATTAGCTGCCAGTCTATTCTTAAACTCTCTCTTTGCTCTTCTTATTTTCTTTTTCACTTCCCCTCTGAACTTCCTATATTCAGCCTGATTCTCACTTGTATTCTCAACCTGACATCTATCATACGCGCTCTTTTTCTGCTTCATCTTGCTCTCTATCTCTTTCGTCATCCAGGGAGCTCTGGCTTTTGTTGCCGTACCTTTCCCCCTCGTGGGAATGTACCTTGACTGTACCTGAACCATCGCCTCTTTAAAGGCAGCCCATTGTTCAATTACAGTTTTGCCTGACAATCTTTGATTCCAATTTACCTGGGCCAGATCCGTTCTCAGCCCATTGAAATTTGCCTTCCTCCAATTAAATATTTTTACTCTAGATTGCTTTCTGTCCCTTTCCATAGCTAATCTAATCCTTATGATACTGTGATCACTGTTTCCTAAATGTTTCTTCACGGTGGCATAGTGGTTAGCACTGTTGCCTCACAGCTCCAGGGACCCGGGTTCGAATCCGGCCTCGGATGACTGT
Source organism: Somniosus microcephalus (assembly GCF_052327205.1). Lineage (NCBI taxonomy): Eukaryota > Metazoa > Chordata > Chondrichthyes > Squaliformes > Somniosidae > Somniosus > Somniosus microcephalus. Next base: position 193,870,789 of record NC_140987.1, on the reverse strand, counting down.
CTGTGTGGAGTTTGCACATTCTCCCCGTGTTTGCGTGGGTTTCCTCCGGGTGCTCCGGTTTCCTCCCACAGTCCAAAGATGTGCAGGTTAGGTTGATTGGCTATGATAAAATTGACCCTTAGTGTTAGGGGGATTAAATACGTGGGGTTACGGGGATAGGGTGGGATATGTGTTGGTGTAGGGGTTACGGGGATCGGGGGTGGGATATGTGTCGGTGCAGGCTCGATGGGCCGAAATGGCCTCTATCTGCACTGTGAGGTTTCTGTGATTCTGTGATTCTGTGAAACTTGCTCCACTTGACCCACCTCATTCCTCAGAACCAGATCCAGCAAAGCCTCATTCTTCGTTGGGCCGGAAACGTACCGATCAAGAAAGTTCTCCTGAACACACTTCAGAAATTCTTCCCCTTCTCTGCCCTTTACACTATTACTATCCCAGTCTATATTAGGATAGTTGAAGTCCCCCATTATTACCACTCTATAGTTCCTGCACCTTTCTGTAATTTCCCTGCAAATTTGCTCCTCTCTATCTTTCCCACTAGTTGGTGGCCTATAGAATACACCTAGTAATGTAAATGGCACCTCTATTATTTCTTAACTCTAATCAAATAGATTCTGTCCTTGACCCCTCCAGGACATCCTCTCTCTCCAGCACCGTAACATTCTCCTTAATCAATACTGCCACCCCACCTCCTTTTTTTCCTTCCCTATTTTTCTTGAACACCTTGGGTTGGATTTTACTTACCGAGATGAGTTGGGGGCGGAACTGCTGCCTTCCAGGGTCTAGTCTCGCCCCCAGCGACGTCCGATGCACAGAGGCTATTTTCCCTTGATTGGCCTTGTTAAGCCCACCCTGCGAGCTTGCTGGCCAATTAAGGGAAAGCCGGTGTCAGATGATGTCAGTTGATGCTGCTTCATCTGCCGGTTTTCTTAAAGGGACATTGTAAAGTCTGTGGGTTGTATAGCGAAGTAATACACAGACTACAAGAGTAACTTTAACAGGACTTTACTATTCGAAGGTCAGGGCGAATCTGCCCAATAAATTCTGCCACAGCACTTATATACCGGTGTGGTCACCGTCGGTATTACAGTATACAGCAGCCAGGATAAAGTAGTGCCACACCTAAAATAGTTCTCTTAAAGGTGGACGGTTACATACAATAGTTCTCTTAAAGGTAGAACAGTTACATACACTACAATCCTCCCTTTTTAGCTTACAACATACTTATTCCCCATTAAACATAACCTCCTAACATATATCCAACTTTATGTTAAAACAGTTCACAGATGTAATCTCTGCGGAAACAGTTCACAGATTCAGTCTCTGCGGGAAACAGTTCATAGATTTAGTCTCTGCGGGAAACAGTTCACAGATTCAATCTCGGTGGATGCGCCTTCCGTGCTTCTTGACTCGGTCCTGACAACGCCTCAGTGGTGCAGCAGTTCCCCGTGGTGTAGTCGGTTCACGTTGCTGGAGTGACTCATCCAATAGTCCTTCACTGGACTTAACAGCTTGAACTTCCGTCCTTCTGAACCAGCATTGTTGGCTTGTAAAACTTGAGTACCTTGGGAAGTTTTCTACTTCCAAACTGATTTGGCTCCGTTCGCAGGGACCCCGTGCGTGATCTAATAGTGATGATGATGGTCCAGATGATCATCATCTTCTGCTTCATCTTTTCCTTTTTTGCTTCTTGGAGACTCTCGGGCCTCCATTGTCAGCTGCCAGCTGCCTGCACAGTTCCTCCCGTAGTAGCGCCACCATCTCCCGATGTTCCTTAGACTTTTTGTGATTCATCAAGGTTTCTGCACTTTGGGAGTTTTCATCACAAGCTGGGCAGAACAGGTCCTCATAATATTCGGTGTCGCTCAACAGGTCATGGTAATATTCGGTGTCGTCCTGAGCTAAGCCAGCGGGAGGGTCTTCTATTTCCTCCTTGCCCAGCTGAACGTTAGCCGACTTTTGTTCTAAATCCCGACATCTGTCCTGAAGAGACTTCATCATGCGTTCAGCTTCATCCCGCTTTTTCTGGGCTTCCTGCAAGTCTTTTACTAATGACCTCATTTGTGATTTCAATACTTCAACTTCATTCGGAGATTGATTGATCGGACCATTCAATCCCTCTACTGAAGTAGCTGTTTCAGCATTCTGTTGTTCTGCATTGACGTGAGGCAGCGTACTTTCGGCATCCAAGAGCGGCTCTGCTGCAGTCTTCTCAGTCTGTGTTGCCACCTCAGCTATTTCAATAACCTTTGAGAGTTCCGAACCCCTTTTCTTTGAAGATTGAGGCTCGTGTTCAAGTTTTTCCCATTTCAGGGTCTTGTCCCTCAGCATATGAAGAAGTTGGCTGACTGTTAACTCTTCTGCCATCATCCGTTTCCCATTAGCTGCAGGGCTGTTTATAAACTTGCCCTGGGGCTCCTTTGCTGTCTCTACTTTGCCATCATCCGCAGCCTCCACCATTCGAATTTCTACAAATGAATCGTCCGGTGATGCTGCACCCAACTTCAGTAGGAGCTCGGAAGTCATGTCGACCAAATCAGCCTTTTCTGCCTGCAACCTGCTAACAAGCGCCTTCAGTTGCTGCACATCTTGTTCCACCAGATTAGAGCACACACCTTCAGAAACCGAATCAGCTTTGATTCGTTTGGCCTCCTCTCGCAGACGGTTTGTGTGCTCCTGCTCCCTTTTCTCCCTCAGCTGCTTCTGTTGTCTTTCCAGATTCTCCCATTCGGTGTCATAGAACTTTTTCATTGCTTTCATCTCTTGTTCGAGACAGCAACTCAATTGCTCTAATTGCTGTCGTAATTTGAAATAAGTTTGAGTTCGAGCTCGGTGTTCCTCAGTAATGTATATGTCTGTAAACTGAACAGACTCAGAATTCTCTGTCAAACTATGTTGTTGTTGTTCAGTGGAGTTCTGTTCTGAAACTTTGTTCTCCTCTGGAGCATAAGCCTTTATGCACGCCTTCGTTTTTCCAACCTTAGTCAGCAAGTCCATTTTAGCCTTGTCTTTCATACTTGGGCTGGACTTATCGTCATCCGTTTCAGAGTCTGAGCTGATTGCCCGCACCGAGTCCTCACTCGTTGTTGCTTTTAGGTAGTGCCATTCCATGTCTATTTTCTTGATCCACTCCCGTCCTAGAAGTGGTGGTCCTCCCTCAGGTAGTACATATAAGTCCATTCCTGGGTGTTCTTTGCCCCTGTCTCTCACCTTGACTCTTATCTTTCCCATGGGGTATACTTTATGCCCCATGTATGCCTGCAATACGAACTTGGTATCTCTCAAGGGTATATGTGAGAATAGCCGGTTGTAATCCCTTCGATTTATGACTGATAGGGCTGATCCAGTGTCCAACTCCATTTTTACTTGGACTCCGGCTATTTTTAGCATGACCCAGATAGTTTGTAGGTCAGCTTCCTTACTCACATTGTGAATTCTCAGGCTACCCAGTTCCTGGCCGTTTGGGTCTGAATCCGAATTCGGTTCATCTGAACTCTTCTCAGCCACCTTGTGTACTTTGTTGTACTTTTCCTGTGATGGTTTTCTTTGGTTGTTGGTCTTCTTCCCTGACCGGCATACTTTAGCTATGTGACCCAGTTTGCCACATTTTCTACATTCCTGGTTTTTAAACCAGCATTGGTTCTGATCGTGTGTTGTCTTCCCACAACGATAACATTTCGTTGTACCCGAAGTAATTTGATCCACACTGAGTACCGCTGCCTTTAGCTGCATTTCCGCAGTTCCTTTCGCTGCGGCTTCGTGTGATGCTGCAATAAGAACAGTCCTCTCATGTGTAAGGTCGTTCTCTTCGAGCAGTCGCTTTTGTGTTCCTTCCTTCGACAACCCGCACACGAACTTGTCTCGCAATGCCTCTGTCAGATTTCCTCCAAACTGGCAGTATTTCGCTAATCTACGCAGTTCGACCAAGTATTCCGCGTTGCTTTCCTCTTTCCGTTGCGTTCTCGCACAAAATTTGAATCGTTCCGCCAACATCAGCGGTGTGGGGTTCAAGTGATCCTTCAGAACAGCAACAATATTATCGAAAGTCTGATCCGCCTGTTTAGCTGGTGATAGAAGATGCTTCAATAACCCGTATGTCTTCGCGCCCATCGAGTTTAGCAAGGTTATAGCTTTATCATCATCTTCTATTTTATTGGCCCCACAATATATCTCGATACGTTCTACGTACATTGCCCAATCTTCCACCTCGGCATCGAAGTTGTTGGTGTTACCATGCTTAGGCATCTTCACTATCTCCCACTATCTTTCTGCGAAACAACAGGATTTCTCTTTAACTTTTTAACTTTTTCTTTTTTTTTCCAAAAATGGCGGTTTCCCGCGCTTGTCTTCTTCCCCGCCTACTGGCAAAATGGCGGTTTCCCGCGCTTGTCTTCTTCCCCCCTACTGGCAAAATGGCGGTTTCCCGCTCCTGACTTCTTCCTCTGGTGGGAGGGGTAAGCTTTGCCCTCGGGCGACGACCGCTGGTTTACGGGGTTTGTAGCCTGTGCGCCGGCTTCAGTTTATTCTGAAGCGCGCGCTAGAAAAGCCGATTGCGTTCCTTGTTCCCCTCCCCCTTCTTCTTTTCGGCAGGGGCAACCGGCGCTGGGGACAACCAGTTGGCGTCGGACAGATCCAGCTCCTGGTCCTTCACGGCAGCTGCTGCAAGCCGCTGGCCAGAACCTCGCTCGGTCTCTCTCTCGGGCTCTGTCTCTCCCGCTCACACGGCTCTCGCTCGCTCTCTCTCGGGCTCTGTCTCTCCCGCTCGCGCGGCTCTCCCTCAGCGGCTTTAAACGCCTCTCCCAGACCTCCCGCAGTCCGGTCCTTTCCTCCCCGGCTGCGGCTGATTCTTCGCGGGTTATTTAGTTATTTATTTATTTATTGCCTCCGCGCCTTATGATCCCGGTCGCAGCGCCTCGTGGCCTCGGTAGGTGCCCGGCCTTTTTCGCTCCAATCGCGCCTCCCAGCCCTCTCGCAGTCCGGTGCTTTCCTCCCCGGCTGCGGCTGAGTTCTCCGTGGCTTATTTATGTTTATATCTTCCCGCGCCTTACGATCCCGGTCGCAGCGCCTCGTGGTCGCGGTATTTGTCCGGCCTTTTTCGCCGTCGCGGTCTAGTCGTCTCACGACGCTCCCCAGCCCACTTGTACCGCGGCTTCTGCTCCACGCTGCCCCAGTCTCAGCGCCTCTGGGCCCGACTTCTGTCCGGCTCCTTTCCCCCTCGACCGTGGTCGAGTGCACCGCCCTTATCCTCCGTTTATTTGCTTCTATTTTCCCTTTACTCACAGTCACCGTGGCCGACTTGCTTCTCGTGTTGATCGGCTCACTCACCACCGTGGCAGAAGGGACAATCCGTGCCTGTTGCTGATGGAAGACTTCGTGTTTGAAATCTTCCTCCTTTCTTGGTCTGCAGACTCGAGTTTTCTCTCAGCAAAACGACGAGGGCGGGTGCCTCTTCTCGACGCTCGTTTACTTCTTCAGAAGTATTGTTGCCGCAGGGTAAGATCGAACTCGTCGCCACTGTAAAGTCTGTGGGTTGTATAGCGAAGTAATACACAGACTACAAAAGTAACTTTAACAGGACTTTACTATTCGAAGGTCAGGGCGAATCTGCCCAATAAATTCTGCCACAGCACTTATATACCGGTGTGGTCACCGTCGGTATTACAGTATACAGCAGCCAGGATAAAGTAGTGCCACACCTAAAATAGTTCTCTTAAAGGTGGACGGTTACATACAATAGTTCTCTTAAAGGTAGAACAGTTACATACACTACAGACATGAACCATCTATTTTTGACAGATGATTTGACAGTGTTTGACAGCATTGTCCTCCTCCTGCCACTAGGAGTCGGTTCCCTGCGCAAATCGAGGATCTGACTCCCGGGAAGATTGGTTGGAGGAGGGTTGGGAGCCAGTTCGGGACCCACTCCCATTCTTTTTGATTTTTCTAGCAGTCCCACCTCCAAACCTGCCTGCTCAGGGATGGTAAAATCTAGCCCCTTATATCCAGGAATATTTAAAACCCAATCCTACCCTTTTTTTGAGCCAGGTCTCCATTATCGGCATGACATCCTATTCCCATGTAGCTATTTGTGCCTGCAGCTCACCAACCTTATTCACCACGCTTTGTGTGTTTACACATATGCATTGTAAACCTGTCTTAGGCCTTCTTGTATTCTCCCTCAGTCTGACCCACCTAATACCTTACTATTTCTTACTCTAGTGCTATCTGTCCCTCCCATCCTTTGTGCACTTTGTTTCTCCTTTCTAATGCTACATCCTGGTGCCCATCCCCCTGCCAAATTAGTTTAAACCCTCTTCAACAGCACTAGCTTCCCCCCCCTCCTCCCCACCCCCCCCCCCCCCCGCAGTGAGGACAATGGTTCTAGCTCTGTTGAGGTGTACCCATCTAGCCTGTACAGGTTCCACCTCCCCTAGAACTGGTCCCAATGTCCCAGGAATCTGAAGCCCTCCCTCCTGCACCATCTCTCCAGCCATGCATTCATCTGCTGTATCCTCCTATTTCTATACTCACTAGCTCATGGCACCGGAGAGGTCCTGCTTTTTAATCTCTTTCCTAGCTCCCTGAAATCTGCCTGCAGGACCTCATCCCTCTTTTTACCCATGTCGTTAATACCAATACGGACCACAACCTCTGGCTGTTCACCGTCCCCCCTCAGAATGTTCTGCAGCCACTCAGTGACATCCTTGGCCCTGGCACCAGGGAGGCAACATACCATCCTAGAATCGTCTGCGGCCGCAGAAATGCTTGTCTGTTCCCCTAACTATCGAATCCCCTAACACTATTGGCTTCCCGATCTTCCTCCTCCCCACCCTATACGGTTGAGCCACCCGTGGTGCCGGGATTTTGGTTCTGGCTGTACTCCCCAGAGGAACCATCGCCCTCACCACTGGTTGGAGAGCGAGATGCATTCAGGGGACTCCTGCACTATCTGCCTGGTCCTCCTTGTCTGTCTGACGGTCACCCATTTCCTCTCTTTATAAAATAAAAAGCTTTAATTTTGGTATAAAATATGTCTCTGATGATCAGAAAGCCTGAATGTCTGCAGCACAAAGCATTTGCAAATATTGCTTGATAGAATTATTCTGTCTCATAATTTAAAATTGTCCGATCTTTAAATGGAGGCTGTAAACAACACCAATGGTTGCAACAATAATCAATGGTTATTACAATTGCAGAGCCAAGTACAGAATCGTTAAAAAATATTTTTATAATATATTATAAACTATTCAGTGACAGAACTGAAAGTTCTAAAGACTTCCACAAGCAATTGCAAAAAGGCTGGGAGTGTAATGATTCATGTTACTTTTTTAAACCTAGCTCAGTATGGCAGTGAAAGATTTCTGAAGAAAGATAAAAGTCACCTCATGTGTTTATGGGAAATTTTGAAGCGTCCTCCACAGTTACAGTACTTTACATTAATGCTGCAGTTATGGTGTATTAGCAGTTCTGCAATGTGCAATTCACAGTCAGCTTCACTTACATAAAAACAGAAAATGCTGGAAGTACCCAGCAGGTCAGGCAGCATCTGTGGAGAGAGAAACACAGAAACACAGAAGATAGGAGCAGGAGCAGGCCACCTGGCTCTTCGAGCCTGCTCCGCCATTCAACGAGATCATGGCTGATCATCCAAACCCTAGCACCCGGTCCCTACACCGACAGCCATCCCACCCAAGCCCTATCCCCGTAACCCCGCGTTAACAGAATTAAAGTTTCAGGTCGATGATATTTTGTCAGAACTGGCAAAAGTTTTAACAGGTTTTAAGCAAGTACAGAGGCAGGGAAGGCGGGGGGAGGAAAGAACAAAAGGGAAGGTCTGTGATAGGATGGAAGGCAGGAGAGATTAAAAGACAAAAGGGATGATGGTGCAAGGCATAAGGGGATGGTAATGGGACAAGTTAAGAAACAAGAGATGGGTCAAAAAAATGCAACACCTGCCCTTTCCCCTTCTCCTTTCCCACCGTCCAAGGCCCCAAACACTCCTTCCAGGTGAAACAGCAATTTACTTGTACTTTCAATTTAGTATACTGTATTTGCTGCTCACAATGCAGTCTCTTCTACATTGGGGAGACCAAATGCAGATTGGGTGATCGCTTTGCTGAACATCTCCATTCAATCCGCAAACGTGACCCTGAGTTTTAAAATCGCTTGCCATTTTAAGTCCCTGTCCTACTCCCGCTCTGGCCTCTCTATCCTCAGCCTCCAACACTGTTCCAGTTAAGCTCAATGGAAGCTCGAGTACCAGCATTTCATCTTTCGATAAGGCACTTTGCAATTCAACAATTTCAGATCACAACCAACGCTCCCATTTTTTTCCAGACAGCAGATGCTAGTAATGGCTCTGCTGTTGCCATTTACAGCTCCTCTGGACACATCTTTTGTTTCTTTACTTGTCCCATTACCACCCTCTTTTGTCATATAATCACTCCTGCCTTCCACCCTATCACAGACCAGTTCTGACGAAAGGTCTTCGACCTGAAACATTAACACTGGCCCAGAATTTGTGATCGGAGGCTTCCCACAGGCGGATGCCTCCAACCTGTAAAATATCTACACATTTACCTGGTGGCCCGGGAGGTACGGAGGCTTGCGATCCTGGGCCTCTCCGGGTCCGCATGGGCAGGGGCCCACGTATCCCAGGGATGTACGCACAGAACACGCATAATTATGAATGGGGATCACTTAAAAAATACACAAACACATGAAATAAATGTTTTAAATATTACATATTTGAAATTAATTAAAATGCCATTAATTTAACGAAAATTTAACTTTTTGAAAAAAAAATGTATATGTTTTAATGGGGCTAAAAATAACCTTATTGGATAGGGTTTTTAATGTATAAATGAGTGATAACATTTTATTTTTCTATTTTTTTAAACTCTTATGCTGGTAAAAGCAGGCCTTATGCCAGACAACTTTAGCCGACTCTGCCTTCATACCTTTGTAATTCCCTTATTTAAATTCAGGACACTGGTTTGAGACCCAACTTTCTCACCCTCAAACTGAATTTGAAATTCTATCATGCTATGATCACTCTTTCCAAGAGGATCTTTTACTATGAGATCATTAATTAATCCTGTCTCATTACACAGTACCAAATCTAGGGTAGCCTGCTCCCTGGTTGGTTCCACAATGTATTGTTCTAAGAAACCATCCCAATTACTCTCTATGAACTCTTCCTCAAGGCTACCTTGATCAATTTGATTTGTCCAATCAATATAAAGATTAAAATCGCCAATGATTATTGCAGTACCTTTCTTACAAGTCTCCATTATTTCTTGATTTATAATCTGTCCTACAGTGTAGCCTCTGTTAGGGGGGCCTATAGACTACTCCCACCACTGACTTCTTTCCCTTATTATTTCTCATCTCCACCCAAACTGATTCTACATCTTGATCTTCTGAGCCAAGATCATTTCTCACTACTGCACGGATCTCATCCTTTTAACAGAGCTACCCCACCTCTTTTTCCTTTCTGCGTATCCTTCCGAAATGTCAAATACCCTGAACATTCAGTTCCCAGCCTTGGTCACCTTACAATCACGTCTCTGTAATGGCTATCAGATCATATTCATTTACTTCTATTTGTGCTGACAACTCATGTATCTTGTTACGAATGCTGCATGCATTCAAATAAAGAGCTTTTAATTTTGTCTTTTTACCATTTTTCCCTACTCTGACCCCACTTTCTGATACACTCTTAAGTTTATACACTCTGTCCCTTCCTGTCACACTCTGGTTACCATTGCCCCACACTATTGCCTTTTCCTTTCTCTTTGACTTTTTAAATTTCCGCTCACCTGAACCCTCCCCCCCCCCCCACTATTTAGTTTAAAGCCCTCTCTACAGCCCTAGTTATTCGATTCGCTAGGACACTGGTCCAAGCATGGTTTAAGTGAAGCCAGTCCCATCGGAACAATTCCCTCTTTCCCCAGTACCGGTGCCAGTGCCCCATGAATCGAAACCCATTTCTCCCACACCAATCTTGAGTCACACATTCATCTCTCTGATCTTATTTACCCTATGCCAATTTGCTCGTGGCTCAGGTGGTAATCCAGAGATTATTACCTTTGTGGTTCTGCTTTTTAATTTAGTCCCTAGCTGCTCATACTCCCTCAGCAGAACCTCTTTCTTTGTCCTACCTATGTTGTTGGTACCTATATGGACAACAACTGGATCTTCCCCCTCCCACTCCAAGTTCCTCTCCAGAGGAGATGTCCTTAACCCTGGCAGGCAACACAGCCTTTGGGACTCATGCTCTCGGCTGCAGAGAACAGTATCTATCCCCCTAACTATACTGTCCCCTACCACTACACCATTTCTTTTTACTCCCCCAACTTGAATGGCCCCCTGTACCATGGTGCTGTGGTCAGTTTGCTCATCCTCCTGCAGTCCCTGCTCTCGTCCACACAGGGAGCAAGTACCTTGTACCTGTTGGACAAGTTCAAGGGCTGAGGCTCTTTAAATGCTACCTTCTGGATCCCCATACCTGCCTCACTCGTAGTCACACCCCCCTGTCCCTGACCACGGGCCAAATCTGAAGTATTTAACCTAAAGGGTGTGACTGCCTCCTGGAACACAGTGTCCAGGTAACTTTCTCCCTCCCTGATGTATTGCAGTGTCTGCAGCTCGGACTCCAGCCCATCAACTCTGAGCCGAAGTTCCTCGAGCTGCAGACACTTACTGCAGATGTGATTGCTGTGGATCACACTGAGGTCCACCAGCTCCCCATTGTTACAGCTGCAACACATCACCTGCCCTGCCATCTCTATTGTATTCTATTTAATTAATTATGCCAATATCAATCAATTGTCTATTTATAGATTTTAATCTAGGTAAACTAGGTTATAACCTTGTTTAAATTATTAAATTTATTAAAATAAGTTTAGTTAGTTATAAATTTAGTTATATGCTATAGGTCTTTACTGTAACTTAGCCCTCAGTCCTAAGAGAAAAGAAATACTCATTATAATTAGAATGACTGAGAATCAAACCAGAGAGATTGGGAAATGACACAAGCAAACATGTTTTAATCTCCTCAATAAAAACAGAAAATGCTGGAAATACTCAGCAGGTCAGGCTGCATCTGTGGAGAGAGAAACAGAGTTAACGTTTCAGGTCGATGACCTTTTGTCAGAACTGAAAAAAGTTTAGAGATGTAACAGATTTTAAGCAAGTGTAGTGGCAGGGAAAGGGGGGAGGGGAGGAAAGAACAAAAGGGAAGGTCTGTGATAGGATGGAAGGCAGGAGAGATTAAATGACAAAAGATATGATTGTACAAAGCAAAAGGAGATGGTAATGGGACAAGTAAAGAAACAAAAGATGAGTCTAGAAGAGGTGTAAATGGGAATGGCAGAATCATCAACAGCTGCCATGTGAAAAAAACAGGGGCAGAGGTTATGATCTGAAATTGTTGAACTCGATGTTGAGTCCAGAAGCCTGTAAAGTGCCTAATCGAAAGATGAGGTGCTGTTCCTCGAGCTTACGTTGAGCTTCATTGGAACAGTGTAAGGGGCCGAGGACAGAGAGGTCAGAGTGGGAGTGGAACCAAGAATTAATCTCCTTTATGTTTATATACTTAGAATAACTGGAAAGTAACAATTTTGTTTTAGCGGCCATAGAGAATGGAGAGAATGGGAAAAGAGACAGATATTTTAATCTCCAGTTTTACTGACAGCAAAATAAAAATTCCACAGCGGGAAGGGGCGAAATGGTGCAAACTTCTTAGTGAACAAAATCAAATATATGTGTCAACAAAAAGAGAAAATAACAGTAACCAGTGAAGATTGTATGACCTAATGTGCTTTAAATGTTCTAGAACCTCACAAGCTAAGTGTGCCTTTTCTGTTAGTTTTGCTGTAAGTGTCCATTAAAGTTTTATTGTCATGTCATTTCATTTTTTTGCTTTCTTCTTGACCCACCGCTTGTAAGTGAAGCCTGGGATTTGGCATGTGTCCCAGAAACATTGAGAAAACTGTTTATATTAGCAGCAAGCTGCTCTGTACCACAGCGCGCTGCTCTTTGATAAAACTTTATAAAGTTACAGAATCAACATTGTTTTCCCATGTACTTCTCATCCACTTAAAAGTCCATGTCATTAAAACAGATGTTTGGATTATTTTCTGTAAACTATGTTACATTTTATGTTCCAAGTATCTGTTTATTATTCTCCAAGGATAATATTACAAATGTTCTCATGCACATGTTTCACCATAAACCACATCCTTTTTTTAAATGGGTAAAAATAAATGGCACCAACTTGTCCAGTAGTGCCTTGTAAATCAGACCTATCACAGCTACAAAAGCCAAGTTGTTACCCTGCCTCAGCTAATCATATTTCACTTTAACACCTTCTTCATGAAATTTAAAATTGTTATTAAACTACTCATAGGGCACAATGAAGGTTTACTAACATTTGGCAGTAAAACAAATCCTAGCCGGCCTCCCACTCACCACCCTCCGTAAACTTGAGTTCATCCAAAACTCAGCTGCCCGTATCCTAACTCACACCAAGCCCCGTTCACCCCGTTCACCCATCACCCCTGTGCCCATTGGCCTACGTTAGTACCGAACTGGCAGCAACTTGACTTTAAAATTTTCATCCTTGTTTTCAAATTCCTCCCTGGCTTCACCCATTCCTATCTCTGTAACCTCCTCCAGCCCTACAACCTTCTGAGATCTCTGAGCTCCTCCAATTTTGGCCTTTTGCGCATTCCTGATTTCCTTCACCCCACCATTGGCAGCCGTGCCTTCAGCTGCCTAGGCCCTAAGCTCTGGAATTCCTTGCCTAAAACTCTCTGCCTCTCTACCTCTCTCTCCTCCTTTTAAGTCACCCCTTAAAACCTACCTCTTCGACCTAAAGGAAGATAGAAAGGCGCAAGATTCTACATCGCTCCAAGGACTTGATATAGACAACAATATCGTGGTTAATTCAAACTTTGAAGCTTGGCTTATGTAATCAATGGGCCGTATTTTCCGAGCGGAGGCTTTCCGCATGCGGAGGCTACCGATCTGGAAAAAATCAATGCACTTCCCTGAGGGCTCCGGAGGTGTGTATAGTTCCAATGCTGGGCCTCTCCAACTCGAAATGTGCAGGGCCCGCGTATCTCAGGGGCGCATGCGGTTCACAAGCATCCCTGGGATCACGTGGGCCATGGGGAGCCAATCAAAGAAGGGAATCTCCCTTCATACACTTGACAAATAGACCTGTCAAATATATGAATGGAGATCACCCCAAAAACACTTTAAAACATTAAATACATTTTTTTTAAATCACATTTTTAAAATTAGTTGAAATTACAATAAATTAAATATTTGAAACAAAAATTTAATTTTTTGAAAAAAAATTAAAGTTTTTTTTATGGGGCTAAAATAAACTTACCTTTTTAAAAGTATTTTAAAATGATAAATGAGTGAAAAAATTTTTTTTTAATACTTTTTTCAAATCTTATGCTGGTAAAAACAGGCCTTACGCTTTTTACCAGGCGTAAGATTTCTAAGGGTTTTCTGCGGGCGGAGGTTCTCCAGAAAGCGGAACTATCCATCCGCAGAGGCCCTTCTCCAGGGCAGGTGTCCGATCTGTCAAGAACTGTGCATGCCTGAAACCGGCATTTCCGATGTCCCTGTGGGTGTGTACACAGTGCGTACACACCCGTAGGCATCGGAATATCTGGGCCATTATCTACTTTCTGCTTACTTTCTCTAGTTTATTTCAGCAGTATGTTGCCACTTTTGCTATAATGTTTGGGCGTTACATTGCTGATTATTGTAAGAGGTCATAATACACTCAGTAATTATAAATATTTTCAGGGGGATTCTGGAAATTCCACTGATATATCTGTCACATCACATAAATCCACCAACAGTGAAGAAAAATGCAGCAACATTTCAAATAACAATTCATGTATATAAAAAAAATGAAATAGATCGTTTTAAGTAACTGAATTATTTTCTAAGACCAAGATATATGTGTCATTAGCTCTTTTAGAATGCTTGGCTGGTTATGTACTTATGGTCCTTTCAGGCTCTTGTGTATGAGAGGGTTCAATTGGACGTTAACTTTTATCAGGCATTTTACATGGCATTATGATTATGCAAACATTTTCACTGTTACAAGGATCATTACTGTGGGAGTAGGGGAATAAGTGCTTACAGCGTAAAGCACTATCCCCACCCTCAATGAGTGACCACACAAACATTTTTTATACTCCAGTAGTATTGCAATGCTCCCACTGAAAGCAATGAGCCCTACCTCAAGTGATGGTTTTACCCTCTTCCTCAAGTGCTGACTGACATTGACATTGGCACTGGCTGATGTCAGTGGCATTTGCTACTGGGTGACCATTTTGTTCTAGGTAAGGGTGGGTTGAGATCTTTGGATTGGTCCTGAATTTTGAAACTGATAACATGTTCAGGAAATCAAAGGGTGCAAAGCACTGCTAACTTTGTGCAGCTATTCATTGACAGAGCATCTGCTGACTTCAGGGTATTGCCAAGATGGGAACATAGGAACAGGAGTAGGCCATTTAGCCCTTCGAACCTGTTCCACCATTCAATGAGATCATGGCTAATCTGTGAACTAACTCCATATACCTGCCTTTGCCCCTTATCCCTTAATACCTTTGGTTAACAAAAATCTGTCAATCACCGATTTAAAATTAACAATTGATCTAGCATCAATTGCCGTTTGTGGAAGAGAGTTCCAAAAGTCTACCACCCTGTGTGATTGTTTCTTAATTTCACTCCTGAAAGGTCTGGCTCTAATTTTTAGACTATACCCCCTAGTCCTAGACTCACCAATCAGTGGAAATAGTTTCTCTCTATCTACCCTATCTGTTCCCCCTTAATATCTTGAAAACTTTGCTCAGATCACCCCTTAACCTTCTAAATTCTAGGGAATACAACCTTAATTTGTGTAATCGCTCCTCGTAATTTAAACCTTGAAGTCCGGGTATCATTCTGGTAAACTTACGCTGCACTCCCTCCAAGGCCAATTTATACTTCCGAAGGTGTGGTGCCCAGAACTGCTCACAGTGCTCCAGGTGTGGTCTAACCAGGGTGTTGTATAGCTGCAGCATAATTTCTACCCCTTGTATTCTAGTCCTCTAGATATAAAGACCAGCATCCAATAGCCTTTTTGATTATTTTCTGTACCTGTTCATGACATTTTAATAATCTATGTACCTGGACCCCCCAAGTCTCTTTGGACCTCCACTGTGTTTAGCTTTTCACCATTTAGAAAGTACCCTGTTCTATCCTTTTTAGGTACAAAGTAGATGACCTCACGTTTGCCTACATTGAAATCCATTTGCTACAGTTTTGCCCATTCACTTAATCTATCGATATCCCTTTGTAATTTTATACTTCCATTTACACTGCTAACAATGCCACCTATCTTTATGTCATCGGCAAAGTTGGATATGTGACTTTATAGCCTATCATCTAAGTTGTTAAAAAATACAATGAATAGTTGAGGCCCCAACACAGATCCTTGCAGGACACCACTAGTCACCTCCTGCCAATTTGAGTGCCTGCCCATTATCCCTACTACCTGTCTCCTGCCACTCAGCCAATTTCCTAAACAGGTCAATAATTTGCCTTCAATTCCATGGACTTCAACTTTAGTTAACAGTCTCTTAGGAGGGACTTCATCAAATACCTTCTGGAATAACATCCATAGATATTCCCCTGTCCACTACTTTAGTCACCTCTTCAAATAATTCAATCAGGTTTGTCAGGCATGACCTACCTTTCACAAATCCATGCTGGCTTTCTCTGATTAGCTGAAAATTTTCACGGTGTTCAGTCACCCTATCCTTAATATAGTAATTTCCAGACAACAAATGTTAGGCTAACTGGTCTATAATTCCCTGGTTTCCCTCTCTCGTCATTCTTAAATAGCGGAGTGATGTGCACAATTTTCCAATCCAAAGGAATGGTTCCTGAATCGAGGGAACTTTGGAAGATTATAGTTAGGGCATCTGCAATGTTCTCACCTACTTCCTTTAAAACCCTGGGATGGAAGCCACCTGGCCCTCGGGATTTGTCACTCGTTAGTGCCATTATTTTCTTCAAGACTAACGTAAGCAAAATAACAGTAATGGTGAGTCCCTGTCCCTGATTCAATAATAGTTTTCTTGGGATTTCCAGCATGCTGACCTCTTCTACTACTGTAAATACTGATGCAAAGTAATTATTCAACATGTCCGCCATTTCCTTATTTTCATTGACAATATCACCATTATCAGTTTTCATGGGGCCAACATTGCTCCTGACCACCCTCTTTTCCCTAATATAACTGTAAAAAAATGTTGTGTTGATTTTGATATCCCTTCCAAGTTTCTTTTCATACTCCATTTTTGTAGCTGACAGGACTGTGGGACTGCGGAGAAGGAATAAAAAGGAAGCCTTCCCCTATCGGTAGAAATGCTGAAAATGACAATTACATCATAACTCATCAGAGAGGATGCATTAGATTGGAAGTGCTCCCCTCTACTATAGCACGACCTGTAAATTATGGGGTGGACACCGCCACTCACCAGGCATTGGCACACCACAATGCAAGGTCAATTCAGTCCAAAATAAATGTTGGCAGCCCTGAAACACATGACTGGAGCTGGACTCCTCCGTGACTGGAGCTGGACTCCTCCGTGACTGGAGCTGGACTCCTCCGTGACTGGAGCTGGACTCCTCCGTGACTGGAGCTGGACTCCTCCATGCTCCTTGACATTGCATTCAGGCTTTCTGGCAGGCCTGCCAATGCACCAAGCATTTCATTGTGCATATCCATCAGCGTGCTTCTGTAGGCCTCCCCATCAAAGTCTTCATCTGAGTCCTGTGCAGCAGAACTCATGTACAACCTCGCCTTCCAGGGAACTTGCAGCAGCCCACTCATGCCCGGTGTCTCAGCACGTGTAGATCCCGCCTCTAACCTATCTTCTAAAGTACGCGGAGTGTCAGTATCTGAGCTGGTGGCTGGGAGCATGAAATCGAGTGATGGTGTTTCTTCTTCTTCAATCTCCTCTCCCTCTTCTTGTTCAATCACTGGCTGGGCAGGCTGGATTTCTTGGGTGTCTGAAATGAGAAAGGCGCAAGGGTAGGGTTATAGTGATGAGAGAGGTGGGAAAAGCATGAAGTGCATGCTTACAGGATGTGCAGCTTGTAAACCAGGATAGATTCTGGGATGAGGGGGAAGTGGGATCTGAGAAGGAGGATAACGTATGAGGATACCATCATCTTGGATTCTTTCAGCCCCACCATTGGCCACGTGCTCAGCCATGCCCCTGTCAAAAATGGCCAGCACTGTCTCCTCCATGGGGGTGGGGCCATGCAGGCAAGCCTGTCCCCCGCTGGTTAAGTTCTGCTGGCGCCGGTTATGCACCACCTTTTCCTGCAAGAGAAAGGGAAGTGTGTCCATGAATGTGGTGTAATGTGTTTGGGTGATGTGGCTGTCATTATTGAATAACTACAGTGTGTTCAGGTTGTCAGGTGTGGGTGTGAGGCTTGCAGCAGTGATAAGTGCACGCAGGTGAGGTGAAGCTATGAATGTGATGTGTGAGTCATGTTCGGTAGAGATTGTTGGTAGGTGAATGATGGGGGTGTGTTGCATTAAGCATTGTGTGAGTCTAATGGTGTAGTTGGGAGGAGACAGCTTTTGAAGATGCATTCACTGACCTTGACCACTCGTCTGAGGTTCTTTCGGCACTGGAGCCATGTCCTTGGGGCGACACTGTTGACAGTGATCTTAATGATCTGGTCCCACATTCTTTTTACAGAGTTTCTGGAGGGCCTCCTGGCCCCCTGTGGGTAGAGGACCTCTCTTCCAGTGTTCACCCCCCTGCACAAAGGCCTCGAGTGCAGCGTCCAAGACCCAGGGTGTCCTTGTCCTGGCCTGTTGAGCCATTTTGGTTTGTGCTGTAGCAGTTTAAAATTTTGTGATCACCAGAAGCCAGTTCACTTTTAAAAGGTGCAGACTGCCTTTAAGAGGCGCAGGCTAGCTTTAAGTAAAGCCTCACGTGAACATCGCAAACTTTGGCCCCCTGCTAAGCGCACAGCCTGTCAGCTGCATGCTCAGCACTGGGCTGTGCACTGCTATTATGCAAAGCAGCAGGCAGCACAAAGTTTATGTTCGGCCTGCACTCCTTTCAATAGGCGCAATCGCGTGTTGCGATCCCCACGCCCGTTTTTGGGCCTAATCCAATGTCACCCCTTTATATATTAATACTGCCATATAGAATGTATTACGATAGGAGGGACTGTTACTTGACTTGGTACTCTGGCAATGTAATGTAAAGGCCATTGCATCAGTGAATTGTTTGTGCATTAACAAACTTTCCAAGCAGCAGCAAGTGATTACTAACCTTGCATTTGTGGGATATTTCAATAATATAGAGTAATACAATGCAACAGAGATAAGTAGAAATATGGGAATTCTGGACATCGAGAATAAAACCAGAAAAAATTGGACGTGCACCACATCAGGGTGTGGTCCTTCATCGGAAGCTGATGGGCCTGCTGTGCACTGGCAGCATTTTCTGTTCTGTTCTGAATGGAATGCATCCACTGAGTTTCGATGGATACAGTGGGCAGGAATTTCCTCAGAGCTGCTCCTACTCCACTACCATAACTTTGCCTGAAGTGCGGTGGATACCCCGTTTACGCATGCAAATGGATGGCAGACAGGGATCATCTCCAGGCAAATTCCCAACCAATGCCTTCTGTTCCATAATCTAAAAAAAGAGTTCCATGCTACAGATTTCCAAACTATTAAATAGGTCAATAATTGCCTGCCTTAATTGTGTTTCCATAATTCTGACCTTGTGTTGTCACATTAAGGCTCGCTGCAGTGTAAAAGACAAATGGCAAGATGCTGTATGAAATTTCCAGATGTATATATTTAAGACTTTGGAGCATTCGAAAGAAGAATAGAAAACGTGTGCAGTGCTGTTATGGGAGTTTACAGGCAAGGAATGAATCGGTAGCTCAGGCCACCTGCAGTGCCATGCTGTAGAAATCTGCCCTCGGTCTTTAAAGTTCAGTCATTTGAATCCCCTGTTGTAATAAATGTTTATTACACTACAGGCTAGGATGTTAAATGTTTCTAACTAAAACGCAATCAGATGACATCAAATAGTTTGGACTCTTGCCTACAGCTCACTTTTTGAAGGTGGTGCCTTGGGTGTGATTGACGTCTGAAGGCAGTAGAGCAAAAGAATACCGCTCTCCCCCATTTCACTGCAAATGCTACTTGAGAGTGAATTTGAAAGAGTATTACGCAACTCCACCTCATTTACTGTGGCCAGGTTTCACTGCCTCCACACTGTTTCTTTCCAAAACTTGAGCTCCTCTTTATCGGTGCACGTGTTGTGTGTGTATATACTTGCGCATAGCCCTTTTGCTCAGTTTCAGAGGAATCAAAGCACACAGAATGTGGAACTCATTTACCCCAACCACATGCATATTGCATTTGCCTATTGATGTGATTGAACCAAAGTGGGTAGGCTCGTGCCGATCGTTACATTTTGTGGTTTCAATGCCATTGTGGCATACCTTTGGTTTTAGAGCACTGTGGATATTCCAGCCATTATATTGGACTGACCATGTAACTCCACCACTGAGCCAGAGGTTACCAGTAAAGTACAATTTAGGTGCTGTATGAAACAACTTTTTCACAAAAGTTTTCCTCTTATGGGCATACATTTGATGCAAATTCCTTATACAATGTAGGCTGTTGTGGTGCTTACAGTACCAGACCACAATATTGCCATGTTCATGTACAACTATAGGCTCGATTTTAAACCCCTCATGCACCTGACAAGAATGGGGAATGCAGGGGGAAGGCACGTTCTAGACAGCCAGCAAGGCCCCTGCACCACATTGAAATTCAAAAGTTTGGTCTGATGACATCATTCACACATGACCAGATGGGTTTACTGCTGTCTCTGGGAGCTCTGCTGCTGAGTAATGGCCTGACCTATTTCCAGCGTCTTCAAAAATGTTCAAATATCTTTGTCATTGTCTGGCGGAAGGTGCTTTGGTACTAGAACAGTGGAAAGTATCCTCCCGCAAGAATGGAATATAAGGAAGGGAGATTTTAACAAGAGTAAAATCTTTTGTGTGTAAATGTGTCTAATGGAAAATCAGGTGGTCACCAGTATTATCCCAGGATTCCAAATGAAGCACAGAACCGATGTCCCAGATGTTTCAAAAAATGTCTGGGCGGGATGTCAGTGCAGGATTTCATGTAGATAAGCTGTGCCTTTCGAAGGTGGAATCTTTCACATTGAGAATTTGAACACTTGATAAGTACACCTCAGGACAACTACATGCATGCTATCGTCAAACTTATTTACATACTGTTTCAGGCAAATTGGGAACTGAACTTCATGTCCAAGCTCATTAGAAGTTAAACAGTTCTTAAGGGGGAATTTTTCAGGATGTCAGCAGACATGTTTGATGCTGGGTCGGCTGGGAAAATTTATTTTTTTGACTGCGGGTAGGGAACCCACTGTCAACCTGCCTCCACACTAGTCTCCCAGCTGTCAGGTCTGTCATTGCTTAACAGGCCTGACACCAAGAGGCAGGGGAGGCAATTTAGATCATTAGATAGATTGTTAAGAGGCAATTAAATAGTATTTTAAGCTTAACGTTAGATTTTTAGGGGGAAAAATTCATTAGCGATCATAAATAGCACCGCGATCGCTAACTTCAATTTTAGCGCCCCAAGAGGGAGGTGGAGCGCTAATTCTTAGAGTGCTAACCCCAAATATCGGGGCGGTGCGTTCTGCAGTGCTAAGCACTGGGCCAGATAGCACTGCCACATGGAAGGGTTCTTCCCCTCATTAAAAGGGAGGGCCCAAACCCACAACTTTGCAGGGCCCTACCTGGACCACCGGGGAGTGGGGTGCTCGGTGCCAGTGCTAGGTGCACGGACCATGCGTTCAAAGAGGCAACGGGCCGTGACAAGTAAATCGGATGATTTTATTTTCCCTGCCCGCCACCTCCCCTTTACTTATCACCCCGCGAGCCTCCTGCTACTCCGTTCCTGCACCCTGAATCGGTCGGTGTCATCGTCCAGCGCAGATTCAGGGGGTGCGGGCCAATTTTGCAGGCGGGGCAAAAACGGGGCGGTGCACACGGTGATGATGTCATCATCACCTGTGCAGCGGAGCGGGCCTCTACCGGTTACCGACGCTGCTAAACTCCTGCTGAATTTAGCAGGAGTTGTTAGTGGCACCGCGCCCGGTGAAAAGTCATTTGTGCCCGAGAGGCACAAATGCACCGAATTTGTAGCCCTTAGAGTTCGCCAACGGCTTTCCCGCTGCTCGGGGATCACGTCAGGTGAGGAGGTCGGGTGTGGTGTCAGCAGGTGATGATTTCTTTACTTGACAGCTGCAATTGTGCTATGAAAGCTTCCATTTCATAGCTGTTCACGTTCCAAGGTTAGAAATTGCTGCTTTCTGCATTTGGAAGGCAGATTGAGCTTTATGCAGCTTGCAAGTGTTTGGAGTAAACTTTCTATCCAGTGTCACCTCATTGGAACAACCTCTCTCACCATTGACAGATCGCTTCTGTCATCTCAACCTCACCTGCCATCTATTCCGTCAGCATCGGTGCCCTTGAAATGATCTCACCTTGGTCCTCAGAATCCCACCACGATCAGCCCCAACACCAGCAGCACCAGGCTCACCAGCAGCACCAACAGCAACACCAACCTTCTCCGCAATCAGCTGATGCTGCACAGAACACAGGGCATCAGCACCTGACCACATTGCCGTGACGCCAGGGATGAGCTCACCATGGCCAGATTTACTTCACTTGACACTGCACACCCTGGCTGCCACATGATGCACCAGGTTGCACCACCCCACACCAACACCATAAAGCATCTCTACAATGCCCAAGCCACTCCTTGCACACTCATCACCATTGCGGGAGGTACCATAATTATGTCTCACCATTCACTGCAACTCACTAAGCCACTTCCAAAGGTGCACACAAATCTGTCCAAGAATGCAAAGTGTTGAAAATAAAGATTTCCATGTTTGACAGCACATTAACAGAAACTTCATATGAACATTGGCTAAAACACCCAAGTGCCTACTTTTATGTGTTGTTATGTATGATTGGACTAGGATGAGGATGAGTGGGAGGAGTGGTTAGTGAGATGGGGAAGTGATAATGTAGATAGAGAGAGATGGGTGGAGGTACAAGGTAAGTTGGTGTGTGTAAGGATGTACAGGAGTAGGGTAGGGAAGGCAGAGTGATGTGGATGTGATGAGTTGCACAGCAGGATGAGTTTGAGTGTGGCTTTGCAGTAACGTTTCGTGATCTACTGAGATCATTGAAAGGTTTGTGCCACTGCAGCCTGGTCCTCCTGACAACATCCCTGCTTGTGTTCTCCTGTGCAATGTGCAACCAGGCTGCATTGATCTCCTGGGGAGGTCTCTTCTGCCAATTGGAAGGGAAGAGGACCTCTCTGTGTGCTGTGACTCCATACATAAGCATATGGAGGGAGTCATGGAAGAGCCTGGGTGCAGGCGCTCACCTTTGTGCAGTGCTTGTCAGTGTTTGCAGCACCTCAATGCTGTAGAACACTGACAGCAGAACTGTTAAGATCAATTTGCGCATGGTCCCTTTAAGGAAACCGGCTGATGACGAGTCATCAAGTGATGTCATCAGACCCGCTTCATTCAATTGGCCGGCAAATGCACTGGGTGGGCTTAACAAGCCCAATCAGTGTAACATTCATTTCACAGAGTGGGCTGGCACCCCACCACCGACCCCAGCCGCACTGAACCCTCCTCGGCAGGGAAAATCACGGCCTTAATCACCTCCCAGTATGTGCTGGGAGTCCTGACTATTTCTGACACAAGTTAAATTAATTTGCTGCCTATTATGTTTATGGTGAATGGCAATATAAATATCCTGCCAAATCCACATTACTTTAAAATCTTTTGGGTATAACACTTCAACAGAGTTAAGTTTCTTGAATCTGATGTTACTTGTAGATTTTTCTTTTTTCTCTGTACAACCAGAACAGTGGTTAGTAATGTAGAAAAAAACTTGAATGAATGTATACAAAGCAATTATATTTAATTGTCAATGCAATTAACTACTGCTGTAGCCTTCACAGTTCAATAAATTCTTTAAGGAAAATTGTTACGTTCTTCAAAGGTATACAATCCAGATGTCATTTGTGATACCATTTGTGAAACTGTTTAAAATCATGAAGGGTTTAGATAGAGTAAATAAAGAGAAACTGTTTCCAGTGGCTGAAGGGTCGATAAACGGAGGGCACAGATTTAAGGTGATTGGCAAAAGAATCAGAGGCGACACTTCTAACATAAAAGGTATGCAAAAGTTTTCTATAGGCATATAAATAGTAAGCGGTTAGTAAGAGGAGGGGTGGGGCCAATTAGGGACCAAAAAGGAGACCTATGCATGGAGTCAGAGGACATGGCTGAGGTACTAAATGAGTACTTTGCATCTGTATTCACCAAGGAAGAAGATGCTGCCATAGACATAGTAAAGGAGGAGGTAGTGGAAATATTGGATTGGATAAGAATTGATAAAGATGAGGTACTAGAAAGGCTGGCTGTACTTAAAGTAGATAAGTCACCAGGACCGGATGGGAAGCATCCTAGGATGCTGAGGGAAGTGAAGGAGGAAATTGCAGAGGTACTGGCCATAAACTTTCAATCCTCCTTAGAAACGGGGGTGGTGCCAGAGGACTGGAGAAAAAGGGTGTAAAGATAAAGCCAGCAACTATAGGTCAGTCAGTTTAACCTCAGTAGTGGGGCAGCTTTTAGAAACAATAATCATGGACAAAACTAACAGTCACTTGGACAATTGTGGATTAATTAAGGAAAGCCAGCATGGATTTGTTAAAGGCAAATCATGCTTAACTAACTTGTTCGCATTTTTTGATGAGGTAACAGAGAGGGATGATGAGGGCAATGCGGTTGACGTGGTGTACATGGATTTCCAAAAGGCGTTCGATAAAGTGCCACATAATAGGCTTGCCAGCAAAGTTGAAGCCCATGGAATAAAAGGGACAGTGGCAGCATGGATACGAAATTGGCTAAGTGACAGGAAATAGAGAGTAGTGGTGAACGGGTGTTTTTCAGACTGGAGGAAGGTATACAGTGGTGTTCCCCGGGGTCGGTACGAGGACCATTGCTTTTCTTGATATATATTAATGACTTGGACTTGGGAGTACAGGGCACAATTTCAAAATTTGAAGATGACACAAAACTTGGAAGTACAGTGAACAGTGAGGAGGATAGTGATAAACTTCAATACAGGCCGACATGTGGCAGATTAAATTAACGCAGAAAGTGCGAAGTGATACATTTTGGTAGAAAGAATGAGGAGAGGAAATATAAACTGAAGGGTACAATCCTAAAGTGAGTGCATGAACAGAGAGACCTGGAGGTATATGTACACAAATCATTGAAGGTGGTAGGGCAGGTTGAGAAAGCAGTTAAAAAAGCTTACGGGATCCTGGGTTTCATGAATAGATGTATAGAGTACAAAAGCGTGGAAATTATGATGAACCTGTATAAAACACTGGTTTGGCCTCAACTGGAGTATTGTGTCCAGTTCTAGGCACTGCACTTTAGGGAGGATGTGAGGGCCTCAGAGAGGGTGCAGAAAAGATTTACGAGAATGATTCCAGGGATGAGGGACTTCAGTTACGTGGATAGACTGGAGAAGCTGGGGCTGTTCTCCTTAGAGCAGAGAAGATTGAGAGGAGACTTGGTAGACGTGTTCAAAATCATGAGGGGTCTGGCCAGAGTAGATAGTGAGAACTGTTCCCATTGGCAGAAGGGTCGAGAGCCAGAGAACACAGGTTTAAGGTGATTGGCAAAAGAACCAAAGGCGACGTAAGAAAAAACTTTTTTACTCAGCGAGTGGTTAATATCTGGAATGCACTGCCTGAAAGGGTGGTGGAAGCAGACACAATCACGACTTTCAAAAGGGAGTTGGATAAGTACCTGAAAGAGAAACATTTGCAGGACTACGGGGAAAGGGTGCGGGAGTGGGACTAGCAGAAAGTAGGCACAGGTTTGACGGGCCGAATGGCCGCCTTCAGTGCTGTAACCATTCTATTCCAGTCTTGGCCTATTGGTCCAAAATTTTAACTAAAATGCCATAGTTGCACATCTGCTTGGGTTTGCACTGACAGAACTATGCTATTTTCCACAGAAAGTGTTCAAATCCATCAGATTTATTTCCTTCTGAAAGTTACTAACATATACTCAGACTTATCAAGTCTCACTCATTTAGAGTGAGCTTGACTGATTTTGTTTTAAAAGTATGATCAATTTTAACGTACCTCATTCTTAAAAATAAGCAAACCTCCTTATGTTTAAATGGCGTTGCAATCTGCATATTTTTTGATGCCTAATCTCACACATAACGTTCCCTAATGTTGACAGCTCTGCTCCCATTGGGGTATGATGGCATGGGCACCACCAGCTGTCTGGTACCTTATCCACTTCACCATTTTTCCAATGTGAGCCTATGCAGTGAATGTTGGCAGGCAATTGATAATGCAGAAGGGACAGCACAGCCAAGCTATCACCCAGTAATCACATATGTACTTCCCAGCAGCAGTGACTGACAGCAATGAGGAGCAGGAACATTAGCTGACATTTTTTTTTCTACTCCCCAACCCAGAGATGCTGAGGCAATTTGCAGCAGCTTCTGTTGATTTTAGTTGTGGTCAGCTAACTCAGCTTAGCCCAGGGATCAAGCCTGGTTTCTTGGTTGGCATGGCTTAGTACCACAGTATGTGATGCATTTGTTCACTGTGTGTTTGGGAAGCCCTGTTCTTTTGTTTAACCCATAGGCCTTGAAATTATGTGTGGAATACTAGGGCATGAACGGTTAACACATTCATCTGAATTTCCATTCTCTGCTATTTTAGCAGAGCCATTAACCTGTTCAAATATCTGGGTTAATGTTGCCATTAAAATAGCAGAGAGGGGAATAGCAGACAACTATATTTAGCATTTGTACACCAATATCCCATAGTGTAATCCCAAGGCTGTAGACATTTTGCAAGAGGGAGAATGGCCTAGTTGGATCAAGCTCACTGAACAATGGGGGTCCAGGCCAAAGCTCGAACCCATGATTTCCACATGTATAGTACAATGCTTTTACACAAACATCTAAATATCTAATAATGCATGTCTGGCAGAAAGTCCAAAAGCAGTAATTCAATCGAGAAGTTCTGATGATGTTATAAACCTTGAGATAACCCTGAGATTGAATTACTACCTTAAGCTGACTGACAAACATTTGTTATCCTTTAATAATATTTTGTAACAAAAGAAAATTTGGTTTTGATTTTTCATACTGTCCATGCAGCAGGCTGGACATTGCACAGACAGCATGAGATAGATGAGAGGGTAATAAGTGAATAAGGGATGTAGGACCTGAAGGTATGTGGCATTATGTGACTGGTACTATAGTAATACCAGGAGTTTTTTTTTGGCAGCTGATCGCCAAGAAATAAATTATATTCTGTGCATCGTAAAATGAAAATAGCCATGCCTTTCAGATTCAATGACTTCATCTTCAGGCGATATAGCTTGGATCATCTGAAAAAGGGGTCGTTGAGACTCTGAAAGCTTATGTTATTTGCCTCGATTAATTTGTTTCAGTAAAAGGTACAATGCTAAATGCAATGTACTTTCTCTGTGGTCTTTATCATCAGATCATCATGCCTGTTCTGTGTATTTCATTCTAGTACATAGCGTAAAAAGCTTTAACTGTACACGTTATATATTTATCATGAAAAAACAGGTAAGAAAAGTCTTTGAAGAAACTGCAAACTGCACAGTGTTCACATTAACAAGGAGAACAAATGCACTCACAGAGCTAAGAGGGGACATATTAATAACAACCATTCTCTGCTTTCTTTACAAACTCAACATTAGGAGCAGCTGTTCAGAACCATCGAAGTACTGTAGTGTACATTTGGGATAAAAGCAGGGGCTGCTTTTGGATGATAAATGCTTTTAGCTGAAAGCTGTACTGAATGTCCTTGAATTTAATCAAAACTATTTGTTTTTACTCAGCTTTCCTGTTGTCTCTTCTGCTCTTGTCCACTGATAGCTTGACATTAATGACATCATAAATCATCTGAAGTGGCAGTTTGGTAGCATTTCAAGTGTTTGTTGAGGTGTCCAGAATTATCAGAATAACTTGTGTGTGAGGATGGATGTCGGCATAGTCCAGGTCTTAAAAGTTTGTTGTATACTATTAAACATTCAGTGACATTGTTGTAGTATGTGTGTCTGTGTCTGTGTGTGGGTGAGAGAGAGAGAGAGAGATTGAAAAACAAGAGAAGATGTATAGGAACAATCTGCTTAATCCATCAGCAAATTCAATCTGCAATGTGGATCTTGAATTTTATATAAAGTTAAAATGTTCAAAAAAAGTATTAGAAAATTGAGCTGCTTCTTTTAGCAACCTATACAGAATAATGGACAGTCATGCCTCAATTGTTTTAATAAGGTTCTGTAAGTATGAGATTGACACCTCATTTTGTTTATAAATTCAGTAAAGAATGATAATTTATGTCTTATGTTGGAAACAGAGATGGCAGAACATGACATACTGTCCTTTTCACAGATGCCATTAATTGTAAAACTCTAGGTTTATAAGTGTTTAATTTAAATGTAATTTGTAACTTCCACCCAGTTTAATAATATGGGAAATTATAATATGTAACTTGTGTTAAAATTAATACTCTGTAAAGCTCATTTCAGAGAAATTAATTCCATAAATATCATCTTTTTAAGGCACAATGAAATTGATTTCAGAATTCTCAGATAGAGATAGAGTTTGGGAAGTAGTTTTGACATAAGGAAACTTCCTGAGCATTCGGCGGTGAAGTTAGTCTATCACTGGATTATTAGCTTCCATAACAAAAATGTTTCTGTAAAACTATCTTTATATCATATTATGTTAAGTTGCCAGGGGGAGAGGTGTATTTGTACATGCACCAAGTGTAAAGGGTGAAGAGGTCATTATGTGTCATTTATACTTCCCTTTGCAAACCAGGGCACTTCCCAGTTTCACGATCGTCCAGTTTGCAAGCCACAATATAAGCACATCGAATACTTTCCAAAGCGGTCCAAACTGATTTAAGTCAGACCTTCTTTGGCCGTCTGCTACCAAATTGGGGAAATTGGATGCAATAAAATTTTGGCCCTGTTTTTACATAATGCTTTTTTAAATGAAGGTTTACAGAAACACCATGAAAATAGGCAAAGCAAAACTCCAGCTAGTCCAAAATTTTAAATAGTATTGAGTTTAACAACAGGCGATTAAATACCACCGTGGTGCAATAAGGTCAAGGATACAGAGGAAAGATTATCAACTTGCCGCCCAGACGTAAAACTGCCGTTGCCGATCAGCCGCCCACTATAGACACTGCCTAGTTTTCATTTCCGTTGCTTTTTGAACAGTGAAATTGCTATAAATTATGCTAATAGTTCTGGGTGAGCAAGAATCATGACTGACCAGCTGCTGCTGGACTTAATATAACAATGGCAAAAGATATCAAAACCACTTTAACAAAGAGATTTTGATACTGGCAGCTGTTTTGTTTTACAGGGAAAAATAAAATATTAAGAAGTGCATTAAAATCTAGTTGTCTTGTTTAGAATGAAACACCCCAATGGAATATCAATTCATAGGGCAGTATAGAGCTTCTAATTCAGTCGGGTCCCTACACCCTTCTTTTGTATTCCAATTGGATTCCATGCTAAATCCATCCAGATACTGAGGATGAAATGGATGCTTGTATTAATCCCGCAATTTCCATTTAAAATGCAGGATCAACTTGATTAATAAGGTTTGATTCTGAATAATTATGTGGCAAACATGGAAAAGCCGCAGATGTGACCACAAGCAAAAACCTTGTGGGAGAAAGGGTCAAAGGGAAGCAATGGCCATGACTGAGGTGATGAATTCTTTGCTATTCTCTTATGCAATTAACATGCAGCACTCCTATTAATTTGCTACTCCTCGATCTACGACTGGTCATATTTCTCCAAGTCAAAGGTCAAAGGGGCAGAGCAGAGGTCAGCCAAACAGCAGTTTCAGTGACAAAATGGGAAATAGAAAGAATTTGAAATTAAATTGGAATATGCACAGGCTGAGCTTCTAGATGTCTGTGATTCAGTTTACAGTTGAACATGATAGAAAACAATCTATAAAAATGAAAATCTAAACAATCAATCTGGGGTGCAGAGATTGTTTGAGCATTCATTAAAAAAATCAATGTGTTCAATGTTAGTGAAGATAAACAATGCCATTTCTACGAAAGAGATTATAGGTTAACATTTATTCAGTGCAAGTATCGTAATGTGATGTCAAGTGGTATAAAATCATGCCCACAATCCATTATCATCCATTATATGCAGTGTGCTGATGTCATCCACATTGACTTTTCATATAACTCTTAAAATCAATTCCCTGTGCCAGCAACTGAACATTTTTCAACAACTGTTCAACTGGTCTAAACATTGCCACATTCTTTAACTATCACCTCCAGTAAAAGAAAAATCAATATTTCTGTTATATCTAAAATATTGTTTGTAGTGCTGCTGCCTGAGCAAAGCATCTCGTGAACACGAAGATGTGTATTTGCCTTGGTTTATAGGACAGACTTTAACAATCAGCTTCACCCTACTCCAGTACAATGCTGGCTCTTAAAACCCATGATAAATGCACATCTTCATGATTCATCATTGCCTCCTTTTTCATCCTGTAAAACTCTAAAATGGATCGGTCCCATAGCTAGGTGTATTTTTCAATCAAGCCTTCGAAAAATAATTTAACTTATCACATTGTTAGAATAAAATGACTTTTCTCTTTTAGCTAATGAGGTAGCTATCTTTACGTGACTACTTTGAGCAACCATGGGGTTTCAACAAAGGTGTCACACTTGGATTGTGCTGCTAGTGCCAGTGTACATTCACTGACTACCATGGCTGAATTGGTCAAGGGAAAATTCCCGCGACCTTTTAATTTAATGTGGAGATGAGGACCCAGTCTTTACCTTCCAACTCCCCAAATCGAAAATAATAGATTGACACCACTGACTCATTTTCTTAATTAGCTGGCCAGAGCTCAATTTATTGCATGTATGAATACATTCCGTATTCTGCCTGTGTCAAAATTCAGCACAACTAATAACGGGAAGATTTTGGACAAGTGGCCAATTTTAGCTACTGGCCATAATTAGCTTGATGTAAGTTTTCCTAAAGATAATTTGAATACAAACAGTTCACTGTTAACAGATTGCTTAGGCCTGCTAACAGTTGCCAAGGAAGACATCAAGTATAGAAATAGACTTCCTCTCAACTGCGGTTGCCATGATTGGCTTGTCATTCTGGAAGTCACCCCTTTACTCATTTACCCATTCCAGCTGACAATGCTTTGGGTTTTATGTCTTGAGACTGCAGGGAGATCCAGGGAAATTCCTTTCATAGAAACATAGAAACATAGAGATAGGAACAGGAGTAGGCCATTCGGCCCCTCGAGCCTGCTCCGCCATTCAATGAGATCATGGCTGATCTTCGTCTGAGATCATAGCTGATCTTACCAGTTCAGTACCCCGTCCCCGCCTTTTCTCCGTAACCCTTAATCCCCTTAGCCTTCAGAAATATATCCAATTCTCTCTTGAAAATATTTATTGAATTAGCCTTCACAGCCCTCTGTGGCAGGGAATTCCACAGGCTCACCACTCTTTGAGTGAAGAAATTCTTCCTCATCTCTGTTTTAAATGATTTGCCCGCTATTTTTAGACTGTGGCCCCTGGTTCTGTGCTCCCCTGCCATTGGAAACATTCTCTCTGAATTCAGCCTGTCCAGGCCTGCCATAATTTTATATGTTTCGATGAGATCCCCTCTCAATCTTCTAAACTCCAGTGAGTACAAGCCCAAACTATTCAATCTCTCCTCGTAGGTCATTCCCGCCATTCCAGGTATCAGCCTGGTGAATCGCCGCTGCACTCTTTCCATGGCAAGAACATCCTTCCGCAGATGGGGCGACCAAAACTGTACACAATACTCCAGATGCGGTCTCACCAGCACCTTGTACAGCTGTAGTAAGGTATCCCTATTCCTATACTCGAACCCCCTTGATATGAAGGCCAACATACCATTTGCCTTCTTAATCGCCTGTTGCACCTGCATGCTCTCCTTCAGTGACTGGTGCACAAGAACACCCAGGTCCCTCTGCACTTCCTCATCTCCCAATCTATTGCCATTTAGATAATAATCCACCCTCCTGTTTTTACCCCCAAAGTGGATAACCTCGCATTTATCCACATTATAGTGCATCTGCCACGTATCCGCCCATTCTCCCAACCTGTCCAAATCGCACTGTAGCCTCCTGACATCCTCATCAGAGCCCACCCCTCCTCCCAGTTTAGTGTCGTCAGCGAATTTGGAAATATTGCATCCAATTCCCTGATCCAGATCATTTATATATATTGTGAACAGCTGGGGTCCCAGGACAGATCCTTGCGGCACCCCGCTGGTCACTGCCTGCCACTCCGAAAACGAGCCGTTTATTCCAACTCTCTGTTTTCTATCCGCCAGCCAGTTCTCTATCCACGTTAATACTTTGCCCCCAATCCCATGAGCCTTAATTTTGCATGATAATCTTTTGTGTGGAACCTTATCGAAGGCTTTCTGCCAGGTTATGAAGATAACATTAATTTTACAGCAATACATCTACACAAACATTGGGAACAGCTTTATTACTACAATATTAAACTTAAATTAGTAAGGTAAATACCCGAAACACAATTTTATTTAAAAATGAAAACGTCAAGCGCTTAATTATGCTTGCTATGAAGAAAAGTCTGTCTAGGTGAGCAAGCTCATCCGCCCTGGCATAATGTTTTCATTTTTCTTTTTATCAGTTTCTAGAATTTACTAAAATCAAACTGAACACTATTGCTAGTTACACAATGGAAATGTTCTATAGTGGATTGCAGTAATGTTTCTCAGTACTAAATATTAAGTCAATAGAAGTTAGCTACATGCTTCCAATAAATTTGAATTTACCTACCTACTAACTGAGGTGTATGCCAAGTGTTTTATTACCGTATGTCTGAGCTGGCCAGAGTTGTACCAGAACATTGTTTTTCAATGTGAGATCTAGGTTAGAATTCAGATTGCCCAAACAAAGTGATGTTTCTTTTAACACCACTTTGGCAAATACTTAGGGTTACAGCTTGCAAGTGAATTAAAATTTCAATCCTAATTCAACATTATAGTTGACAAAGAGTTCATAGAATAAAGCCGCAATGAGGCTCTGTCAAACCGTGGTATACACTGAACAGAGTGTGGAAATAACATTCTGGACCTTTCTGGTGTCTTAATTGTGAGAGAAATTTGAAGTTGGAATTGTGTCTTCCAAGAGCATTGTTTGAAGTCCTCCCCTGAATCAAGGTGGAAAAACATTCCCATTTTCCAGAGCTGCTATTTCTTGTCACAATGTATGTTTGTCCCCAGTTCTGTTGCTTTATCTCCATGTTATTCAGTGTTTATTTCTCTTTCCTCATCTCTCGATCTTGTTCAGTCTCCACTCCTCTCTAGTAAATAGCTGTTCCAATCTTCACCTCACAGAACAATAGTGACTCCTTGCCTAACCTCCCTTTGGCAGCATCTCAACGTTGCACAAATTAAATCTAAAAGAAACGATCTGTTTTCTCTAAGACAAATTCTCGGCAGAAATATAAAATTACACATGAAGCAGTAACTCCCTGATCTCTGTTACAGAAATATTGTGAAAACCAAACTTCAAACAGTTATTGATTCTTCCCCTGCCTCCAACCCCTACTCTCAGCAGTAGAAGGTTCCAAATGAAAGGAAATCTCAACATAATGGTAAATTCCCTTTCCCCAGACTGATAGATGTATAAACTGGAATGAAAATAATTATCCAATGAAGAATTTAAAATGTTATATATGTGCAGCTATTTTGACGTGCTCAGATGCCCAAGGTCAATTGCTTTGCAGCATGTTAGCAGCCTGTGCAGCAAGATGTGATGAGAAAAAAAAGTAAGCAAAATGTAAATTGGAATGAAATGCAGGTCAGAGTTTGGAGGTTTTGTTTTATTCAATTATATTCTTAAATGTTTTGAATCACATTAATTCTCATATCGCCTTTTTAAAAAATACTAAACTATTTTGAATTATTTTTGTTCCTCTTATTCTTTTCCTCTATCAGTTGTTCAGCTGTACCTCTCTGCTCTTCATTGTTTCCCAGCACTTTGCAACACGCTGTCTACTCTACAATAATACCATTGGCCAATCAGTGACTTACTGCAGGCCCAATGTTTAACCTCTCTGCCCTTGACAGTTCCCTGACTGACCAGCAGTGTCACTGTTGACCACAGCGATACCCAAGTTACAAAGCTTATTTTATGTTGCTGTTGTGCAATTATTTTAAACTTTGTCAAGCAAATTGTGACAGTGAGGGCTCGCCATAAGACATATTTTCATCAGTTACTCCTCACAGCTTGAGCTGCTTTCTTATAATGCCAATATATCTTGGATCAGCAGTAGCACTCTTGCCCCTGAGTCAGAAGGTTCAAACACATTACAGGACTGAAATGCATAATTTGGGCTGATACTTCAGTGCGGTATGAGGGTGTGCTGTATTGTCACAGGTGCTGTCTTTTGGGAGAGATGTTAAAATTAGGCCCTATCCATTTGTTCAGATGGATAAAATATTTCATGGCACATTTATCCCTCTACCAACATTGAAAAGAAAACAGATTAACTGGTCATTTATCTTAATGTTATTTGTGGGACTTTGCTGTATGCAAACTGGCTGTGGTGTTTGCAACAGTGACTACACTTCAAAAAAGTAATTACTTGGCAGTAAAGCATTTGAGACATCCTGAGGACATGAAAGGCACTCTACAATTGCAAGTTCTTTCTTTCTATATCCACCATATTGTAAAATTAACCTGAAACAGTACTTTCAGATATGCCAGGTTAGCGTGACGAGGGCATAATTCACAGTTATAAAAGGTATATTTAGCACAAATGTCAGGATGTATTTATTTAACAGAAGGTAATCAACACTGGAGCAAGTTGCCAAGATAGTTGAGGCCAGGGTACTGGACTCATTTAAGGACAGTTATTTGCTGTAATGAGAAAACATAGCACTGGTATTCCAAAAGGACAAGATCAAATGAGTTGAAGGGCCTTCTTCATCTGAACCTACCTTGTGATCTACAGCTTTTTAGAAGTAATGGCAGCATCCAATTATTGCAATAGTAGCCACTTTGGAAATGATCCTAAACAAATCAGTAAGCTTTTATCATCACAGCATATCAACTGCTCTATTGTCAAATTATTTTCACCCTCACAACTATGTTTTTCACCTCATCACTAATTCTACTGATTAAGTCCTCAACACATTCAGTTTTCAAACCCAATGCATAAGGTCAAGGAAATTTTAGCATCTAAATTACTGTATTTTGTTTAAAGTGGTGCAATGATTACATATTTTGAGGTCCATTAATCTTGACTAAGACATGATCACTGATCAATAATGCAGTGATATAATCATAAGTACATTTCTGATGTGAATAACCTATCATTTAGCACGCAGCCTTAAGGGTAAAAATGTGGATAAACCATCAATTTAATATATTTCATATATTATTGTGCCATTAGGTTTTCTTTCATAGCAGAAAGAATAATTATTTTAACCAGATATGCTCCAATCAGCACTCCGTTTTAGAATAGTTAAAGGCTGTAGCTGCTTTTTAAAGAGGCCCAATATAATTCTTGCTGTGCATAACAGAGGACATGAATGGGACAAGGAACAGGTTTGCTCCATTTTTTGATGCTTCTTTGGAGGTCATCTTGCAGGAAGAGCACCAAAGGAAGGTTACCCTCTCTGGCATGCCAGAGTACCCTCCTATGTTAAGAACTACCCAGGCTGCTTGGCAGATGGTGGTTAGCAGAGTCAACTCAATGTCTATGATCCAGCCAACCTGCAAGAAAATGCATTAAAAAATTAACACTTAGGAAATTTTCTGGGTAACACTGAGCATTGCACTATATGAAGTAGATGGGCAAATTATCCAGACCACTAACTGTGTACTCTCCCCCTGTTAAACCCGCTGAAGTTGTTTGTTAAGTTCTCAGAAGGCAGCTTTTCCTATCTTCACATGCATGCCCAAAAAAAGGTGAAATGTTCCCCCAGGAAGGAGGGGGCCCAATCAAAAATGGCAACAGATCCTTCTGTGATTGCTTGCTGTCTGTCTTTGCAGCGGCAGGCTACCCTTTAAGCCCACAACAGGGCCTATAGCTGCTCTCAGCAGACGTAGGTTCCACTTGGCCTATCGGGGGCATGTCAGACAGAATTTCCTGGGAAGTGTGACAAGGCCACTGATATGCTCTCAAACTGCCAGAGCGAAGTCACGGGATAAAGGCAAAAGGAGCACCTATCCTCCAGAGTGTAAATCAATTATTCATCTTCAATGTGGCCCCTTGATGGAAGCGGACCCGAGTAGCACCCCTCCCACCCCCACCCACCACTAATTACGCAATTTCTGGGCCAGTGTGTTCATTGTACAGCTTTTCTACACTCATACATCTTTTTCTTTAGATGAAATCCATTCCTACTCAATTGTGTTGGAATAGCAGATATTTGTCATCAGAACACAAAATGTACAACAGGTCCATCAACATTTGAAAGGCAGTGGCAGCACGGTGGCATAGTGGTTAGCACTGTTGCCTCACAGCGCCAGAGACCCGGGTTCAAATCCAGCCTCGGGCGACTGTCTGTGTGGAGTTTGCACATTCTCCCCGTGTTTGCGTGGGTTTGCTCCGGTTTCCTCCCACAGCCCAAAGATGTGCGGGTTAGGTTGATTGGCTATGATCAATTGACCCTTAGTGTTAGGGGGATTAAATACGTGGGGTTACAGGGATAGGGTGGGATATGTGTTGGTGTAGGGGTTACGGGGATCGGGTGGGATATGTGTCAGTGCAGGCTCAAATGGCCTCTATCTGCACTGTTGTGATTCTGAAAGACAGGTTAATGTTTTGGATAGAGATCCTCACTGACAAAGGCTCTTCACCCATAACATTAAACTGGCTTTTCTCTCTACAGATACTGATGCTTTATATTTGCAGTACTTCTTATTTTAATTTTGTTTTTCTTCTTTTTTTGCTCTGCAAGGTATTTGTATTTTCTACATTCTGACCAAACTGCAAACCTATAGGATTACCATTTAGTTCCATGGTTATCCTTCAGGTTTGCCAACTGTGCCCTTTATAATTAGGCATTTAGAGATCTTGCCATGATTTTATAACAGCACAATGTGGCTGTCCAGTGCACTTCTTGCAAATATGCAGCCATACAAGATGAAAGTAATACTGGAATCTTGTACCATACCAGCAATATTGCTGTATCAGTAGTATTTTACTCACTATTCTGTGGATTTAAAATTAGAAATGATTAGTAACAGAGGTAAGAGGCTGTGAACAGCTGAAAGCCCATAGCTGAATGAAGGTGTCTGCTGTTACAAAACCTAGATTCATTATTTTGACAGAATGAAATAACATAGTTGTTTTGTGCAGGACATGGTCGTGGTATTGATCGTGTTTCTCAAGAGTCTCCTTTTAGGATGCAGAGTGCAGTCAAACATACACAAACATCACTCAGCTCCCCTGATTCCATCATGTGTTTCTTGTACCTCAAACTAAAGCAGCCTTAAGACAAGAGAAAATGCCTCTTTGGTTGAAGGCAGACAGGGCTCTAAGCCTGGCTCAAGGGGCTTATGCAGATGTGGTGACCTTTCTGAGAGACCAGATTTTACACTCAAATTGCCATTAGAGCTCTCTGCTCCCTAGAGGTCTGCAGTCAACTTGTGCGTTTCTCCATCAGGGTTAAAAGTCAGTG
The DNA here is from genome assembly GCF_052327205.1 of Somniosus microcephalus. Taxonomy (NCBI): domain Eukaryota; kingdom Metazoa; phylum Chordata; class Chondrichthyes; order Squaliformes; family Somniosidae; genus Somniosus; species Somniosus microcephalus. The sequence continues at coordinate 193,833,806 of NC_140987.1, read as the reverse complement.
TGGCACCATGCCCGCATGCATATTAAATGGCAAGGAATGCAAGCAAAGTCTATTGAGGACTCCAAGAAGGAATGAGGTGTCTCCAAGATGGAGGTGACAGCATAGAAAAGGCCACTGGATACAATCTGAAGACTGGAGATTAGTACAAACTAACCCTTTCAGTACCATTATTGTAAGAAATATTGAGGGAAGATTTCCTCACATCACTATGCCTGGGCAATAGTGTACAAACAGCAGAAAGGTTTCCTCTAATCGCTATTTCTAGTGATATCATAACCACATTTTTTCAGAAAGCAATTACAATTTTGCAGTCAGAAGAAAACAATCCTGCTATGTTTATGCTGTCAATAAATACATAATGACCAAAGGAATTCTCCTCTGCACATGCTTTTTATATTTAAATTTAAAAAACTTCCTATATACTTGGTTTACTAACACAGGCTTTTTCTTTGACTAGAAAAATCATTTTGAGAGACTTCACCTTTTATTCTAGCTAGAAATGAAAGATTTGTTATGGTTGGCAGTATTGCACAGACTTCTTTTCCTTAGCGAAAGAATTCTATCAGCAGGTAGTGATCCGATAGATCTGGCGGTATAGCATTAGGTACTCAACCCAAGGGATTCCATTCAAATTCCAGGTTCATCCAGCATTTCAAACCCACTATTCTCATTCAACATGATTTGCCAAGTCTCGGTTGCATTGCTAGGAAAAGCCATTTGTAGCAACAGAACACTCCAGCTCAGCTCAGGTGGAAGGACAAAATAATAGAATCAGTCCTACCCTACAGAAACATCACTCCTGTTAACCTGTTAACACTGAGTTTGTGCGTAACACTTTAATTAAACAGGAACTGATCATCCAAAGTGACCTAAGTGGTACTCAGTCGAAACAGCCACATCTTTAGCTTCTCCAATCTCTCAGATTTGTCCTCTCAATGTATGTGCTTTGGGACAGCTCAACAAAACACAGCAGCTAATACGACTCCTGTTATAACTACAGTTCTCTCTTTGTTCCATTCTTACTCAGGTCCCTCCTTGTCTTTTTCTGTTACATTGATGACTGTGTCAGTGTTGCTGCCTACTCTTGCCCTGATCTTGAAAATGCCATAAATTTTGCTCCAAATTTCAACCCCTTACCTTTACATAGCCCATCTCTGATTCTTCCCTTCCTTTCCTTGACTTTTCTGTCTTCAGCTCTATCTCTGGGGATGTGGTTTCCAGTGACACCTATTACAAGCCCATTGTCTCCCACAACTACCTGGATTATACTTCCCATCCCACTTCCTGTAATAATTCTATTCCCTTCTCCAAATCTGATGAGCACAGCGACTTGAGCACAAAAATCTAGGCTGACACTCCAGTACCATACGGAGGAAGTGCTGCATTGTCTTTCGGATGAGATGTTAAATCGAGGCTCCGTCTGCTCTCTCAGGGGGACGCAAAAGATCCCATGGCACTATATCGAAGAAGAGCAGGGAAGTTATCCCCGGTGTCCTGGCCAATATTTATCCCTCAATCAACATCACTAAAACAGATTATCTAGTCATTATCACATTGCTGTTTGTGGGAGCTTGCTATGCACTAATTGGCTGCCCCGTTTCCTACACTGCAACAGTGACTACACTTCAAAAGAGGTTGGAAAGTGCTTTGGGGCGTCCTGAGGTCGTAAAAGACGATATATAAATGCAAGTGTTTTTTCTTTATCTTCCACCACTTCAGAGCTTCCAAAAGCCTACCTTTTTCCTTAGCTGAGGATTCCCCTTCACCATGGTAGACAGAACCATCAAATAAGTCCGTTCCATTTCCTGTGCCTCTGCTATCACCCTTCCCTCTACCCCCGTTAACTGTGACTGTGACCCCTTATCCTCATCTTGCACCTTACCAATCTTTGCATTCAACAGATCACCATGCTCTATTTCCACCATCTCCAACATGATCCCACCACCAAATGCATCTTCCCCATCCCTCTATGCTCGCCAAAAGGACTGTTTCCTCTGTGACACCCTGTTTCACTCTTCCACCATCCCTACCATCTGCTGTCCTGCACCTTGCACCTTCCTATGCAAGCGCAAACACAGGAGATGCAACACCTGCCCATTTACCTCATCCCATACCACGGTCCGAACACTTCTTCCAGGTGAGATAGCAGTTTATGTGTACCTCCTCTAACTTAGTATACCTTATTCACTACTTAAGCTGCATTCTCTTTTTGGTTTCCATATTTAAGAAAAGATATACTTGCTCTCGAGGCAGTTCAGAGAAGGTTCACTCGGTGGATTCCGGAGATGAGGGGGTTGACTTATGAGGAAAGGTTGAGTAGGTTGGGCCTCTACTCATTGGAATTCAGAAGAATGAGAGGCGATCTTATTGAAACATATAAGATTGTGAGGGGGCTTGATCGGGTGGATGCGGGGAGGATGTTTCCACTGATGGGTGAGACTAGAACTAGGGGGCATAATCTTAGAATAAGGGGCTGCCCTTTCAAAACTGAGATGAGGAGAAACTTCTTCACTCAGAGGGTAGTAAATCTATGGAATTTGCTACCTCAGAGAGCTGTGGAAGCTGCGACATTAAATAAATTTAAAACGGAGATAGACAGTTTCCCAGCTGATAAGGGAATTAAGGGTTACGGGGAACGGGCAGGGAAGTGGACGTGAGTCTAGGTTCAGATCAGCCATAGAAGATAGGAGCAGGAGTAGGCCATTCGGCCCTTCGAGCCTGCTCCGCCATTCAATGAGATCATGGCTGATCATCCAAATTCAGTACCCTGTCCCTGCCTTCTCCCCATATCCCTTGATCCCTTTAGCCTTAAGAAATATATCCAACTCTTTCTTGAATATATTTAATGAACTGGCCTCCACCGCCCTCTGTGGCAGAGAATTCCACAGGTTCACCACTCTCTGGGTGAAGAAATTCCTCCTCATTTCAGTCCTAAATGGCTTACCCCTTATCCTTAGACTATGACCCCTGGTTCTGGACTCCCCGGCGATCAGAAACATCCTCCCTGCATCTAGTCTGTCCACGCCTGACAGAATTTTATAGGTTTCGATGAGATCCCCTCTCAATCTTCTAAACTCCAGTGAGTATAAGCCCAATCGACACAATCTCTCCTCATATGTCATTCCTGCCATCCCAGGTATCAGCCTGGTGAATCTTCGCTGCACTCCTTCCATGGCAAGAACGTCCTTCCTCAGGAAAGGTGACCAAAACTGCATACAATACTATTGAATGGCGGAGCAGGCCCGAGGGGCCGTATGGCCTACTCCTGCTCCTACTTCTTATGTTCTTATGTATGTTCTTATGTTCTACATTGGGGAGACTGAACATAAATTAGCTGACCACTTTGCTGAACACCTCCGTTCCATCTTGCAATGATACCCTGAGCTCCCTGACATTGCCACTTCAATTCTTGATTCCATTCCCACTCTGATCTTGCCATCTTAGGATTTCTACTCTGCTCCAGTGAAGCTCAATGCAAGCTCAAGTAACAGTACCGTATCTTTCTACTGGACACTTTGCTGCCCTCAAGCCTTCCATGACTTCAAACCTTAACTATAGCTCCCATTTTCTCTCTGGCAAGCAGTGCTGGCAATGTTGAATGGGTGTGTTGACATTTGCAGAGATGGGTGGAAGGAGTGGGTTGGTGCTTTGGGTGGGGATCTTCCATCAGAACATTGTTGGCAATGTGGCCTCCACCCTTGGATTTAACTTGCTTTATTCTTCTACCAGGCTCATTTAAGTGGGCAATTCTATTAAATTCTTCCTTGAGATGCATTCTCATTACATAACATACTTATTTCAACTGAGTAAATTGTATCATGAAATCCACTTTTAAGTGTGGCAAATAAAAAATGACAATAAATGCGGCCATCGGTTAAAAGGGTCAAAGAAATCTTGGGTCAAGATGACAATAATAAATTGTAACTGTGTTCGTAATGAGCTTTATGAAATCATATAGTTTAATCCGTCCTGTGAAATTAATCAATTAAAAGAAATCCTAATTAAAACACTTGCCATATCAATTGAGAAGTGTGACAGGCAGATCTACAGGCATTATGGCAGGATTATCAGATACAATGGTTTATGCAAGTTTGAAATTCTGGCAGCAATTAGTGCTTACCTGGCTTGCTTGATTGAAACCATTGGGGATGTGAACTAAGTAATAAGTTGTAATTACCCAGGGACGTTTAGCAAAGTCAGAATTACAAAATGGATAAAGCAACCCATTTGTGCTCTTGTTAATTTAAATGGAAAAAGCCAGACCAGTGATTAAAAATTAATGATGCCTTTTAAGTTTTAAGCTTTGCATGGAAACACTGCAAGTCTTTTAGTACAAGACATTAGCTACAAATAAGGTGTTCTAATTGACCATTCATATTTTCAGCGCAATAAATTCATAGTTCAAATAATTTAAAAATTAGTAGAAAAATTTAAATGACAATTGCTTCATGGCTTATTTGTCACTGTACTCCAAGGAATGTAAAATAAAGCCCATTAATTATTTAATTTAACTGCTTATCACAAGGAATGGGTGTTAATTAGAGCTTAATGTGGTAAACTTAAACTGTGTTCTTTTTATAAACTAGAAAGGGCTCTGCTTCATCACTTAGTTTTAAAATGCAAGTTGGAATGAGTGTGCACAGTAATACATCTAATGTTCTTAGAGTTAGTCCTTCAAACAGTGTTATACAAACTTATACAAACTTAAGAAAGTGTACACCTATATACTTTTATCTATCAAATCTCATATGCAATATTTATGTTTCAACATCAGAGAAATGTCAAATTACCTTACCATACTTAACTGATATAGTAATAATTACCACAGCTTTGTGTCATGTGTTTTGAGAAGTAGAATCTTTGAGCATAGGGACTTGGTCCTGTTGCCCTTTAATTCATGAAAATCAAGTGTTCTGTTGTATATCAGACAGCCATATCAGAATTTAGCTGTCAGTCCTCTGAATGCTTATACTTGACAGCCACACCTCCCACTAACCTTCAGTCTCAATCTAACCCATAATTAAAGTTCCCTACATCCCATTATCCCATTTTCTTTGATCTCCTCCGTGACGATATGCAAAGCTGACCATTAGGTCCTTTTCTTTTGTCTATTGGTCACGATTTTTAACGACCAAATTCCTCAGAATTTTCAAAAAAGGGTCAAAAGAAACCTATTGAGGATTTTCTCAAGCTATTGGGGAAACCCAGCTCACAAGTGCAGTTTAGGCAAAACCCACCTAGCAGGTCCAAGGCCGAGGAAAAAAAATACAAGTACAGTGAAATGCTGAAGGTCTGCATCTGACCTTTTTTGGTTTTAATCATTGAAACTCTTGACAGCTTAATAAGTTGAAGGTGCTGGATTCCTGCCTGACTTAGTAAGGCCCACAGCAGAGCCTTGGCCACCTTTGATTGTTCCCATAAGCCTAAGCACATCTGGTACTTTGTCCTTGGGTGAAAATTGTTTCCTCTGACTTTATTTACATTTTTCATCTTGTTTTTCAAAAAAAAAATTATTAACACAAGATATGATACCATACTTTGTTAATTACATTGTTGTGATTATTTGCGGTGACTTACTTAAAGCCTCCAAAGCCTGGAGAAGAAAATAATTTTAGAAATCGCCAGTAAAAAAAAATCTTTTCAGAAAGTAAACATGCTTTAAATTTCAATCATCATTATTTAAAGTATTTGTACCTAAATCAGTTGATACAAACACATCTGAATTGCCTCATAAATTCAATACAAAAAGTGTTGCAAAAGTGCTTTGAGTTCTTCAAACATGGATATTGATATTAAACTTATATTGATGGTGAACGAATATTCTAATTAAAAAAGACGTATTCATTAATCTAGCATTGTTGGCAGGAGCATCATTAATATTGCTACTTTATCGTCAAAAGTGCCAAATTTAAACAAATGAAATTTTGAAAATTAATAATAAATGAGAAATGAATCATTTTTCCCACCTCCCTGCTAGGGTGACTATTTTGAAGGTGATCAGGCTTGCACGCTCCTGTCCCTCTCCACAGTTTCCCAGGAAGTACATGTCATAAGAGTTATGGCAGATTTGCTGTTCCATTTATTGTTCTATTTGACCTGGTGTGTAGTGGGATTGTTTACAGGTTAGGATATAATAGTTCACTCACCAACACTCTGCCAATTAATTATTTTATATACTGGTTGTACAATTTTCTATGAACTATGTTGACTGTTACATGATGAGTTAGTAATAATTATGCCACATTATGAATGTAATTGTGTGTCAACAACATGGAATAGGCATACATGAGCTGCCGACAGCATAGGAACAGCCCAAAAGTGTTTAGAATGACTTTTCCCCATGTGCAATATATAAGTATAAAAATATTTAATACACAGGAGTTTTTCAAGGGCATAATCTCATTTTGAGGTTCAGATGATATTTATAAAATGTACAAGCTTTCCTCTCAAGGGCCTGGAATTTGGTGGGCTCCTGCTCCACCAGTGTAAATCTAGGGGAGCACAAATCTTTGCTCAAGTCCAGTGACTTCATCCCACATTCTGAGGACAGGGTCCTTTACATAACGGGGTGGGCCATCGTTGTCTGCAAGAATATGTCAGTGGCAGCCAACCTGGCTTAAAACCAATCCAATTTTCCCAGCCAGAGTGGAATCTGAATAGGCGGAAGAAAATAAATGCTATTTTAACTCTTTGGCTCCCATTGGACCGCTCCAACTAGAGAAGGTAATCTATCCTCTCTAGCATTGATTATCTTACTCTAATAAAGGTTTGGGGCCTTTAGAGGGCCTCAAAGACGCATACGACAGGTGAGTTCTGCAGAGGCTTTTCAAGGACGTAAAGGCAGGAGTTTCCTGGGGAAGTCAGGGAACACATCCCAACACATCCTCTTGATATGGGGCAGCCAGGTGCAAGATCCACCCACAACTCCCCCTTCCACCCTCCACAGTCCCCAGTCCCCGCAACCCCCACCCACCACCCCCCCACCACCACCCCCCCCCCACCTCCCCCCACGCTGAATTTTAAGGTCTAGTCAAAATGTGGTGAATTCCAGAAGAACTGGGATCTGGCCCATTTTCCAACCTCTCTAGCATTACTTCTCTCCAGCCCAGGAATTTCAAGGTTATGCTTTCTGACCCTATCTGAATCCTTCGCCTGACTGTCAGATATCAAGTATTCTCTGTAATGATATCAGCAAATAGTGATGGTATTTGCCTGTTTGATTATGATGCCTTACCAGCATATTTGCCTGTTTGATTATTTATGCCTTACCAGCAGAGGGCATGTGAGAGAGGCAGAGTTTAGTTTTAGTTTCGTTTTAGATGGATCTCTAACATGGTGTCTCCTGTAATGCTGTTAACTGAGATGAACAAGCTTTAGATTAAAAGACATTCTCTTTCATGAATGTGTCGTCATTGAACCCACATACAAATCAATACATGGTGTCAGAAGTGATTGAAAGAGATGAAGAGGAAAAATCTGAAGTTAGCAACTCGACGAGATAGTGGCAAGCAAGCTATCCAGCGAAATCAGCTCTCCACATATTAGCAAGCCAAAAGAGAACATCGTTACTTACCTTTGGAGAATAGCTAACGAAGTGAAAAATGGTAGGATTACACCCACCGGCGAAGCTTCAGTTGACAGGTAATGTGGCTGAAAGTTGGAGGAGGTTCAAACAACATTTGGAGTTGTATTTAGCGGCAATCGGAGCTGACGAGAAAAGTGATAAAATGAAAGCGTCAGTGTTCTTACATGTCATGGGTGATGAAGCGCTGGAGGTGTATAATAACTTCACATTCGCTGCTGATGGAGACAAAATGAAGTTGGATAAAATAATGGAACAGTTTGAGGCCTACTGCATACCTAAACGTAACGTGACGTTTGAGAGGCACAGATTTTTCACATGTGTACAGAAAACAGGAGAGACTATTGATCAGTATGTGACTGAACTGAGAAACAGAAGCAAAACGTGTGAATTTGGGGGACTGACAGACTCGCTGATAAAAGACAGACTGGTGTGTGGTATTCCAGATAATGGTCTAAGGGAAAGACTGCTAAGAGAGCAAAATCTAGACCTGGGAAAAGCCATAGCACTGTGTAGGGCTACAGAGGCTGTGAAGTCGCAGGCGAAGGAGCTGCTCAGTGACAGTAGCTGCAACGTGGATGCAGTGAGAAAGAACGGACACAAACCGTTTAACAAAAAGAGCGCCAATGTGAAAAAAGAGGCGTGGCCAGCGAACAAAAATGAAAGGGGCAATCGAAAGTCATGTAGTCGATGCGGTACACAGCATCCACCAAAAAGTGTCCAGCATATGGTAAAACATGCAATAGTTGCAACAAAAACAACCATTATGCCCGTTGCTGTAAGAACCAAGCGCAACAAAGCAAGGTCCATGCAGTAGATGAAAGCGAGATGGAGGAGTTCTATGTGGATGTTGTGTCTGAAAACAAAAAAGAAAAAAGAGACTGGATGTTGACACTAAAAGTGAATGACATACATATTCCATTTAAATTGGATACTGGAGCACAAGTTAATGTGATATCAGAGACTGATTTTAAGAAAATTAGACCCAGACCAAAGATACATGGAATAAAAGTGAAAGTGACAGGATACTCAGGTACTAATATACCAGTGAAAGGAAGATGCATTGTCAAAGTGACACACAAGGACAGAGAGCACACGCTAGCATTAATCGTGGTGCCAAAGGATGTGCAAGCCATACTAGGTTTAAAAGCCTGTGAGAGACTGAACCTGGTAAAGAGAGTCCTCGTTGTGGAAAGCGAAGGAGAGACAGTCTATGATGAACTCATGAAAGAGTACAACGACCTATTTCAGGGTCTAGGCTGCCTTCCAGGAGAACACACGATCAGAGTAGATAAAAGTATGCCAACGGTCATACATCCATGCAGAAAAGTTCCGTTTGCTCTTCAAAAGCAACTGAAGGCAGAGTTGGACAGGATGGAAAGCCTGAACGTGATTCAGAAGATAGATGAGCCAACTGAGTGGGTGGGTTCCCTCGTCGTTGTGGACAAAAAGAATGGAAAGCTCAGAATTTGCCTGTATCCAAGAGATCTAAACAGAGCAATAAAGAGAGAGCACTTCAAGCTTTCTACACGTGAGGAAGTCATGTCACAGTTTGCAAATGCAAAGTATTTCAGCAAGTTAGATGCATCATCAGGATTTTGGCAGATGAAACTGGACGAGGCAAGTTCAAGACTGTGCACGTTCAACAGTCCATTTGGCAGATACAGATTCCTAAGGTTACCATTTGGCATTGCCTCAGCTCCTGAAGTGTATCACAAAACTATTCATCTGATCTATGAGCACCTGAAGGGAGTTGATACATCAATGGATGACATCATAGTATGGGGAACCACGAGAACTGAGCATGACAAAAGACTGAAAAAAGTGCTGGAAGCAACAAGGAAAACAAACCTGAAGCTGAATAGAGAGAAATGCCAGCTCGGGGTGACAGAACTGACATTTGTGGGAGATATCCTTAGCAGTGAGGGCATCAGACCAGATCCCAGAAAGGTGTCCGCCATTGAGAATATGCCAAAGCCACAATGCAAAAAGGACGTGCAGAGGTTTAATGGAACGATCAACTACATGGGTAAATTCATATCCATCCTCTCAGAAAAGATGGCGCCACTGAGACGACTAACTGAAAAGAACATAGAATGGGAATGGAATCATGAGCATGAGAAGTCATGGAGCGATCTAAAGAAACTGCTCACAGAGGAACCAGTTCTGAGGTTTTATGACCCAGCGAGATCCATCAAGATATCATCAGATGCATCACAGAGTGGGCTCGGTGCTGTTCTTCTGCAAAAATATGACTACTGGCAACCTATTGCATATGCATCACGCTCAATGACAGACGCGGAGACGCGATATGCTCAAATAGAAAAGCAGCTGCTCAGCATCACATACGCCTGTGAAAGATTTCACCAGTTTGTGTCAGGACAAGCAATCAGTGTAGAGACTGACCATAAGCCCTTGATTGCATTGTTCCAAAAGCCACTAAATAGCTGTCCACTTAGAATACAAAGAATGATGATCAGGCTGCAACGCTATACACTGAATGTTGCGTACACACCGGGTAAGCTGATGTATACAGCAGGCACGTTGTCCAGAGCTGTTGACCCAAGTGAGCCCGCAAACACCAAAGTGGATGAAAAACTGAACGCGTACATGGACATGATCACAAGTGCACTGCCCATAGCAGATGCAAAAATGGAGCTCATAAAGACTGAGACAAACAAAGATGAAACAATGAGACGACTGAGGAAAAGCATCTTGGATGGATGGCCCAACATGAAGCAAAACTGCTCACCTGACATGGCAGAGTACTGGAACTGCAGGGCAGAACTATCAGTGGTCGAAGACATCATCTACAAAGGAAGTGAAATAGTTATCCCAAAGTGTCTGAGAAAAGAGATGCTAAAAAGGATCCATGGAGGACATCTGGGAATCGAAAAGTGTAAGAAAAGAGCACGAGAGGTGATGTACTGGCCACGAATCAACCAAGATGTGACAAATGAGGTGTCAAACTGCACAATATGCCTGAAATATCGAGCAAGCAATCCGGTAGAACCACTAAAGCCACACCCAGCGCCAGACAGACCTTACCAGAAGGTAGGCGCTGACCTATTTGTATGTCAAGGGAAGGACTATCTTGTAGTCACAGACTATTACTCCCTGTATCCAGAGGTTTGTAGACTGTACACCACCACTGCAGATGCTGTGATAACATGTATGAAAGCCATATTCTCCAGACATGGCGTGGCAAGCGAGGTCTTCACAGACAACGGACCCCAGTTTTACAATGCAAGTTTCCGACACTTTGCCAAAGAGTGGGACTTTGTCCACACAACGTCAAGTCCTCACTTTCCACAGTCCAATGGTCTAGTGGAAAAATCGGTCCAGACAGTGAAAAGACTGATGTACAAGGCAAAAGGCAGTGGAACTGACTTCTACCAGAGCATGCTTGTATACCACACAACGCCGCTCGAGTGTGGTATGTCACCAGCCCAACTCCTTATGGGACGTCTGCTAAGGTCAAACCTACCCATCCCGGAGAACCTCCTGAAAACAAAAGAGGGGGAGAAAGTGAGGAAGTTCAAAGAACAACAGAAAGAAAAGCAAAAGTACTACTATGACAGAGGAACACAAAACCTACCTGAACTCCACACTGGTGACCAAGTAAGGTTCAAAGACAAAACAAACATATGGACTCAGAAGGGAACTGTCCTGAGTGAAGTTCAACCAAGATCATACACCATTCAGACAGATGAGGGTGCTGTTCAGTGAATAAATCGTCGAGATCTTCTCATGGGACCAGCCACAGCAGGTCAAAAGACTGATACTGTTGAACAACCCGATCACACAGCAAGTCGAAAGACTGATACTGTTGAACAACCTGATCACACAGCTGAGAAATCATCATCTGAGGCAACAACTCAGATTCAAGGACAATCAATCAGAAAATCCTCAAGACACATGAAGCCTCCTGAGAGACTCATTGAGCAAGTTTAAGGACTCTTGTTATAGAAGGAAGTAATGTTATCTTATTCTTTCTTCAAGTTCTAGGTATTTACATATTTCATGTGAACACACAAAACAAGGTTAAAAAACCTTGATCATGATAATGATAATGTAAGTTCATTAAGTGTTACAGTTAAAATGCAGAGTAATACAAAGAAAACATGTTGTTAGATAAAAGTAAAATACTTTTGTTTTAAGAAAGGGAGATGTAATGATATCAGCAAATAGTGATGGTATTTGCCTGTTTGATTATGATGCCTTACCAGCATATTTGCCTGTTTGATTATTTATGCCTTACCAGCAGAGGGCATGTGAGAGAGGCAGAGTTTAGTTTTAGTTTCGTTTTTGATGGATCTCTAACATGGTGTCTCCTGTAATGCTGTTAACTGAGATGAACAAGCTTTAGATTAAAAGACATTCTATTTCATGATAGATCAATACATTCTCTATCACATTATACACTATTTTTCAGTGAATTTTGAAATGGGTAGCAGTCGAAGAGATGAAGGGAGGTGGAACCAACATGGATAGTAATGTGCTTCAAAAAACATAAAAAATACATTAAAAGAGAAAAAAGTACTATCCATTATAACCCCATTAAAAAATCTTACTATAATTTAAACTTTATCTTTCACCTTTTTGATAATTTATCAAATATATATGCGACAGCAGATCAAATGTTGACCAATCCATTCTGGTGATGTGTAATAATTCTTAAACAACTCCGAGTTTTTAGAGAAAATCCTGTAATATAAATTGTTAATTGTTGAGCATTTATTATTCATGGAACTTGATCTATAGGATAGTTTCAAATTCTATATTTTTATAGTAATAAGAATAATAAAATATTTGGTCAGATTGTCTTTTAAAAATATTCGAAGAATGATATAAAATAAGTTTTACAATAAAATTGAATGAATGAGCATATGATTGATTAAGTGAAACAAGTATTGAGTGATATGTATTGAACAAGTGAAATGGCTATTGAGTGATAATGTGACAGATGTGAGAGGATGACACATAGACAATTGTGATTGAGAGCTCTTACTTTTAAGTGCTCGTCAAGTTGAGGAATGTCAGTGAGGGGAACTGCAACATTTTCCACTTTTAGTATCCTGTATTAGGATGAAGCACTACTGGCAACAGCAAATATTTAGTATACAGTAGCGTTCCCACTACTAAATGAAAAATATTTGTATTTACAGAGCATCTTGTTGCACCATAACATTCCGAAATGCTTCACGCAATGGATCATTCCTGAAGTGCGCTGACTGATGTTACACACTGCTTCAACAAAGTGCCTCAACCCTAACCTCCAAAAAGCACCTCCAATGTACTGGTGGGACATTTCCCTTACCCACCCCAGGCATTTTGCAGCTACTCACAGTGAGATTGACAATTTGGTACTAATTTACTGCTGAATTAAAGGATGTTTTTCTTTTGCGGTTTCATGCCAAGCACAAATTCGGTTGAGCCTGCTCAAACTCATTTTATTTCAATTCCTTACATGCAACAGAGACAGGAGATGGTTTCAAACTCAGATTTCAAAAATGAAAGGACTATTTGCTAATCCACTGTGCCACTCAAATCCAACTATTTTGTTTTGTACAAAAACAATAGGCCTTTGGACAGAAATTGCAAGGCTCTGCTATTAGCACAGAGCCCTAGAAGTTGTGAGCATGGCACAGAATCAGGCCTGCAGTGTTCTAGCCTACCCTGCATTCATTGTCCAATATTCCACTGCTGCCATCTCTGCACATCAACAGCTTTGTTTCTGCATAATTTGGTACATCAGCCTATCTTAAAACTGTTGGTGGAGGGGAGGGGTGAAATAATCACAACATGCTGCTTAAGTTTGCTCTAGCCACTGGAACTTGATCAGGTGACAATTTGGGCTGGATTACAAAAAACTTTACTTTGACCATTGTATTATCCTATTCATTTCATTCATGTAGATTGCGTAGCTGGCAATCTCATGCTTGCATTTTAAAATGCAGTCTAATAACAATTTATATTTAACATTATTGTAGCTTCTTCCATATCAGAACACCTTCCTCAGAATAGCATAAACAACACAAATGATAACATTATCTGCTGACGCAGAGAGTGGTCTGCACAGAGTGATCTTAAATGGAATGCTTCTAAACAGAGTGTTAACTTTGGGAATTTGGAGAGAGTGGGAATTCGGAGCAGAGGGAGAAGGAGTTGCTGCTTTTTGCCTCCAATACTTGTAGTGCTTTGTGTTACAGGTAAATATTTAATTTAATCTACCTAGAACTTAAACTAGATCTAGTAATTAGTTAAAAACTAAACACTAAGCTAAGTTAATTAAATACATGGGCCTAGAAATTCAGTTGGTTGCGCCAGCCGCTAGCGCCTTAAGAGGGCGAGAAGTGGGGCGCTAAGCGGCTAGCAACAGGGCGCGGCGCGATCTGCGCCTCTCGCGAAATTCAGTAATGATTTAGCGGCGGCAATTCATGGTGCAACGCCCTTTGTGCGCCCCGAACCGGAAATTCAGTGGCGCCGGCCTATTGTGCGTCTGGCGCCCCCAGCGACTGGTAAAGGGGAATGGTTCCCAGTCGCTGCGGGGCGCGGGGGGCGCTAATTAAAGGGGACTCCTCCTGCAGTATAAATGTCAGCCATTTTGCTCCACTCCTTCTTTGTGAGACACTGATATTTGGAGAGAGACAAAGGGAGAGAGCTTTCTGGTTTGAATCAACACTCGCTCAGGTACTTCTGGCTTCAGGCTAGAGTTTTGCACTTGTAATTAACTTTCAGTGCCATAGCATTAATTCGATACATCTAATGGGGGCTGCAATGGGTGCAAATGTTGGCTTACTGCATTGCATTCAGAGCGCTCAGAGACGCCGTGAGAGACTGCCAACAGGCGTCGGCACAGGAGGCCTTACCCACCCAGGGTATACCGTCAGCAGTTCTCATATCTGAACATGTCTGAGGAGCAGTGTGCTTGGAGGCTGCAATTCAGAAGGGAGGTGGTCACAGAGATCTGCCACCTGCTTCAGAGAAATCTGCAGCCACAACTGAGGAGCAGGACGTCTCTGTCGGTGGCAGTGAAGGTGATGGTGGCTCTCAACTTCTATGCCACCGGCTCCATCCAATCCACTATTGGGGACATTTCCAACATCTCCCAGTTCACGGTACATTGCTGCATCCACCAGGTGACCAATGCCCTTTTCAGAAGGAGACGTCAGTTCATCTCCTTCACCATGACCCTCGACAAGCAGCAAGAGCGTGCAATGGGATTTGCAGCATTAGCGGACATCCCCATGGTGCAGGGCACCATTGACTGCATGCATGTGGCTTTGCGGGCACCTCTGGAGAATGCCGAGGATTACTGCAACCGGAAGGGCTACCATTCGCTCAACGTGAAGTTGGTGTGTGACCACAGGCAGCTCATACTAGCTGTCAATGCCCGCTTTCCAGGTAGCAGCCTTCATCCTGCGCCAGACTTCTGTGGCAGACCATTTCCAGGCCCAGCCTCACCCACGAGGATGGCTTCTCGGGGACAAAGGCTATCCTTTGTGCACCTGGCTGATGACCCCGCTCCGTGCGCCCAGCACCCCTGCAGAACAGAGATACAATGACAGCCATCAAGCAACCAGGAACATCATTGAGCACACAATCGGCGTGCTCAAGCAACGGTTCCGCTGTCTGGATCGTTCCGGGGGAGCCCCACAGTACTCGCCTGAGCGAGTCTCCCATTTCGTTGTCGTGTGCTGCATGCTGCACAACTTGGCTATCCGCAGGACTCAGCCACTGCCACCAGACATTGGAGGACCACCAGAGGAGGAGGAGGACCAGGATGGGAGGGAGGCAGGAAGTGCAAGGGCCGTCCGTCTGCGGCTTATTGCAACTCGGTTCTAGGCCCCCTCTCAGGGAATGGCTTGTGCCAATGAAGGAAGATGAATGTAGCCGCTCCGCAAGCCCTCAGCCGATCAAGGCAACCAATACTTCCAAAAGCAAACATGGACAGTGTGATTAAAGAACATTTTTTACTCTTATAACTCTGTGCCATTCCCGCATGACAAACTAATTCAGAGAAACCCCCCAAACAAAAACACACCAGTCTCGGCCTTTATATAAAAAACAAACACACCAGTCTCTGCCTTTATATAAAAAACAAACACACCAGTCTCGGCCTTTATATAAAAAACAAATACACCAGTCTCGGTCTTCATATAAAAAACAAATACACCAGCCTCGGCCTTCATATAAAAAACAAAAACGCCAGTCTCGGCCTTCATATAAAAAACAAAAACGCCAGTCTCGGCCTGTTTATAAAAAACAACAAAATTGGCCAGACCTTCTACTTTTTCACCTACGAGTGTGATCCGTCTCGCTTCCAGGCATGGCCCCTACTCGTCCTGCAGCTCCTCCTCAATGGGACCCCAGTGGCTGCAGCAAGGCTGCGGGAAGGCTGCTGAGGGTTAGTTGGTGAGACGGCAGATGCCCTTGGGGGTCGGCCTGGAGCAGCTCTGGGCCTGGAGGGCCCGGCTGCGGACTGCTCCAACTCAGCTTGGGCGGCAGCAGTCTGTCCTACGGGTGGTGGCAGCTGCAGTGCAGGAGTGACAGTGTTGGCTGCAGGAATGCTGCCAACCTGACAGAGCACAGGCACCCCCTGGCTGGCTGATTCACTGGCACTCGCACGGGCCAGCACTGCAGCATGCGCAGCAATCTGCTGAAGCACAGACTGCTGGGCTGCTGCGGCGTGGCGAGTGCCCGGCGATGCCTGGCCGAGCCAGCGAGGGTGGCAGCAGCTAGTGCCTGTGTGGCCCTGGTCTGTGTCTGGGTGACACCAGCCAGTGAATGCACGGCATGACTGAGCACTTGGCTGGAGGCCGCCTGTACTGCCGTGAAGTCCTGCAGACTCCTGGCCTGTGCTGCACTGAATTCTTGCCGACTCCTGGCCTGTGCTGCCCCGAATTCCTGAACACTCCTTGCCAGAGACTCTATGGAATCCGGCATCCTTGCCACTGCAGCCATGAGCTCAGTGTGCCTGCGCTCAGCCTGGGCGCCCATTTCCACAAGGAGCCGCACCTCCTCTGCGCTCACTGTAGCAGGACTGGAGGCCACACTCTCCCTCCGGGGAGAAGGCCGCCGAGCTTCCCCACCCCTCCCGCGTTGCTGCAGCCCATTTCCCCGGAGCATCATTCTCCTCCGACACTTCCCCCCTGCTCCCCTCCAAGGAAGACGTGTCCCCAGCATGGCCATGGGCTGCCTCGGCCGAGGGTGTCCCTGATGGGGCGGCTTCCTCTTCCTCCTCCTCTAGATCTGAGTCCGACACAGTGCCAGCTTGAGGGGCCGTCTCCTCACCTGGTGAGTCACCCTCTGAAAGCAGGGAGGCACAAGAGTTGCTTTAGAGTGAGGACAGGACGGCAGTGAGGGAGGCATGAGTGCTGCTATGCACTGCATTGGTTCGATAGTGGCAAAGGATGCTGGCGTGAGACGCAGGTGGAAAGAGAGAGGTCAAAAAGGTGAGGACCTTACCATTGGTGCCCAGAACAGGATCGGCATCTCCAGTCGCGACGGGGCCAATCAGCCGGCCTGCCATGATCTGCTCCACTCGCAGCTCTAGGTCACTGAGCTGCTTAATGTCAGGACGGCCTCCCCCGGTCTGGCGCTGCTTTCTCCGGTTGTGCGCCACCTTGCCCTGCAAGAGAGAGGACGGCCTCTAAGTACAGTGTGAAGCCCTGATCTTGCCTGCACAGCCTCCCATGGTAGAATAGCCCTGACAGTGTGAAGCCCTCATCTTGCCTGCACAGCCTCCCATGGTGGAATAGCCCTGACAGTGTGAAGCCCTCATCTTGCCTGCACAGCCTCCCATGGTGGAATAGCCCTGACAGTGTGAAGCCCTCATCTTGCCTGCACAGCCTCCCATGGTAGAATAGCCCTGACAGTGTGATGCCCTCACCTTGCCTGCACAGCCTCCCATGGTGGAATAGCCCTGACAGTGTGAAGCCCTCATCTTGCCTGCACAGCCTCCCATGGTGGAATAGCCCTGACAGTGTGAAGCCCTCATCTTGCCTGCACAGCCTCCCATGGTGGAATAGCCCTGACAGTGTGAAGCCCTCATCTTGCCTGCACAGCCTCCCATGGTGGAATAGCCCTGACAGTGTATAAACTCCTGAATATGCAAGTGCTTTTCATGACAGTCCCATAGCTGCTGGATGAGGGCTGGGCAGTAGGGCTTTCACATCTCTTTGGCCATCAACTGAGGAGCACATGCAGGGATGAGGAGGATACTGGAAAGGGTACTCACCCTGACAACCCGAGTGAGGTCGTTGAATTTTTTATGGCATTGGAGGGGAGTCCTGGCAACCACGCTGTTGGAGGCGACCCTGCTTGCCACCTCCCTCCAGGCTTTCCAATATTCGGAGGGCAGCAGCCTCCTGCCACTTTCAGGGAACAGAACTTGGCGCCTGCGCTCAACTGCGCCAACCAGCACCCTCAGGTCACCCTCGCCAAAGCGCTGCGCTCTCTCCCTTGGCTTCTCCATTCTCCTGGGCGTGGAGCAGTTGAATTAGCACTGTTCAGGCCTTCCCTCAGGGCTGCAGTGTGCAGGGCGTGGCAGCCAAACAATTCCATCCTCCCCCTTTAAGTGCTGACCGGCGCCTGACTGTCTGCCTTCAATCAATAACTCGCCGCACCTGCGCTGCGCCCGCCCTCGGTGGTAGAGCCCCGGATCGCCGGCTTAGCACCTTATGATACTCGTGCGTCGCCTGCTTTTGCGCTGCAGCAACCTCTTGGGGCGATGCAACTGAATATCGGCGAAGGTGGCGCTAAGTTGCGCCGGGCGCAAAGTTTTGCGACCGCCCGGCTGTAGCGCCCCAAACGCGGCTATACCGAATTTCTAGGCCATAAACTTCAATTAGCTAAATAAATAAAACAAGGTTATATAGGGATGGCAGTGCAGATGGTGTGCCGCATCGCAATCCCGGACGACCACGTCTGCAGTAAATGTCTGCATCTCAAGGAACTTCAGCTCAGAGTTGTTGAGCTGGAGTCCGATGTGCAGACATTGCGGGGCATCAGGGAGAGGGAGAGTTATCTGGATACTTTGATCCAGGAGGCAGTCACACCCGCTTAGGTTAATGACGTATGAGGAGAGATTGGGTCGATTAGGCTTATATTCGCTAGAGTTTAGAAGAATGGGAGGGGATCTCATTGAAACTTATAAAATTCTAACAGGACTAGACAGACTAGATGTTCCCGATGGCGGGGGAGTCCAGAACCAGAGTTCACAGTCTAAGGATAAGGGGCAAGCCATTTAGGACTGAGATGAGGAGGAATTTCTTCACCCAGGGAGTGGTGAACCTGTGGAATTCTCGCAGTTGAGGCCAATTCATTAAATATATTCAAGAAGGAGTTGGATATATTTCTTGAGGCTAAAGTGATCACGGGATATGTGGAGAAAGCAGGGACAGGGTACTGAATTTGGAAGATCAGCCATCTCATTAAATGGCAGAGCGGGCTCGAGGGGCCGAATGGCCTACTCCTGCTTCTATCTTCTATGTTTCTATATTTCTATGTAGTAGTACAGGTCTGGTTAGTGGTCAGGGACAGGAGGGTGTGACTGTGACTCAAGGAGGTAAGGGGACCCCAGGTGTAGTGCTGGAGGTATAGGAAGCCATTCAAATGGGGGAAGTGAAAAGGAATGCTGTAGTGTCAGGGGGATAGATACTGTTCTCTGCAGCTGCAACTGAGAGTTCCGAAGGCTGTGTTGCCTGTCCAGTGCCAGGATTAAGGATATCTTATCACGACTGGAGAAGAATTTGGAGTAAGAGGGGGCGGATCCCATTGTCATGGTCCATGTAGGAACCAACGACATAGATAGAACTAGGAATGAGCTTCTGCTGAGAGAGTTTGAGGAGCTACAGTCCAAATTAAAAAGCAGAACCTCAAAGGTAATAATCTCTGGATTGTTACCTGAGACACACACAAATTGGCATAGGGACAAACAGATTAGAGGTTTAAATACGTGGCTCAAAGAGTGGTGTGGAAGGAAGGGGTTTTAATTCATGGGGCACTGGCACCCATACTGGGAAAAGAGGGAGCTTTTCCATGGGGACGGTCTCCATTTAAACCGGGGTGGGACCAGTGCCCTGGTGAATCGAATAACTAGAGCTATAGCTAGGGCTTTAAACTAAAAAGGGGGAGGAGAGTCAGGTGAGGGGAAATTTAGAAATCTAAACAGAGAAGTGAAAGCAATGGAGCAGTGTAGCGATTTGGGTAAAAATAAGCAGAGTGTGACAGGAAGGGACAGACAGTTTAACAGTAATAGTGCATCAGTGAATAAGGTGAACGCAGGGAATAATGGTAAAATATTAAAATTAAAGCCTCATTATTTGAATGCACAAAGCATTCGTAACAAGTTAGATGAATTATTGGTACAAATAGAGGTAAATGGCTTTGATCTAATAGTTATTATAGAGATGTAATTGCAAGGTGACCAAGGTTGGGAACTAAGTATTCCAGGGTAGTGAGAAAGGATCTTGGCTTGGAAGATCACGAAGTAGAATTAGTATGGGGGGAGATAGGAAATAACAAGGGGCAGTCAACACTGGCGGGAGTAGTTTATAGGCCCCCAAACAATAGCTATACCATTGGACAGAGTATTAATCAACAAATAATTGGAGCTTGTAACAAAGGTAATACAATAGTCATAGGGGACTTTAATTTTCACATAGACTAGGCAAACCAAATTGGCAAAGGTAGTCTGGAGGACAAGTTCATGGAATGCATTCAAGACAGTTTCCTAGAACAATATATCATGGAACCAACCAGGGAACAGGCTAAAATAAAAAATAACAGAAAATGCTGGAAACACAAAGCAGGCCAAGCAGCATCCGTGGAGAGAGAAACAGAGTTAACGTTTCAGGTCTGGGACCCTTCATCAGAGCTGGAAAAAGCTGGAGATGTAACAAATTTTAAGCAGGTGCAGAGACAGGGATGGGGGGTGGGGGTCATGGGAGGAGAGGAAGGAATTGAAGGAACATTCTGTGCTAAGGTAAGAGGCAGGAAAGATAAAATGTTGCAAATGGGGATGGCAAAATCATACAGCATGAAAAATGAGAGCAGGGGTTGTGGTCTGAAATTGTTGAATTCAATGTTGAGTCCAGAAGGCTATTCCTTGAGGTGCTGTTCCTTGAGCTTATGTTGAGCTTCATTGGAACAATGTAAGAGGCCGAGGACAGAGAGATCAGTGTGGGAGTGAAGTGGAGAATTAAAGTGACAGGCGACCGAAAACTCAGGGTCACCCTTATGGACTGAATGGAGATGTTCCACAAAGCGGTCGCCCAATCTGCGTTTGGTCTCCCCAATGTAAAGGAGACCGCATCGTGAGCAGCGAATACAGTATACTAAATTGCAAGAAGTACAAGTAGATTGCTGTTTCACCCGGACGGGATGTTTGGGGCCCTGGACAATGTGAAGGGAGGAGGTAAAAGGGCAGGTGTTGCATCTCCTGCGCTTGCACGGGAAGGTGCCGAGTGAAGGGGAAGGGCTGTCGGGGGTGATTGAGGAGTGGATCAGGGTGTCGCAGAGGGAGCGGTCCCTTCAGAATGCTGAAAGGGGAGGTGAGGGGAAGATGCGATTGGTGGTGGGATCATGTTGGAGGTGGCGGAAATGGTGGAGGATGATCCGTTGAATGTGGAGGCTGGTGGGGTGAAAGGTGAGAAAAAGGGGAACCCTATCCTGGTTCTGGGAGGGAGGGGAAGGGGTGAGAGCAGAAGTGCGGGAAATGGAATGGACATGGTCAAGTGCCATGTCAAGCACAGTAGAGGGGAATCCTAGATTGAGGAAAAAGGAGTCATCGTCAGAACAGGCTATTTTAGATCTGGTATTGTGTAACGAGACAGGGTTAATTAGTAATCTCATAGTAAAGGATCCTCCGGGAAAGAGTGATCATAATATGGTAGAATTTAACATTGAGTTTGAAAGTGAAATACTTCAGTCTGAAATGAGAGTCTTAAACTTAAATAAAGCCAATTACATAGGTATGAGGGGTGAGTTGGCTAAGGTAGATTGGGAAATTAGATTAAAAGATATGATTGGTAGTGGCAAACATTTAAAGAAATATTCCAAAATTCTCAACGAATATACATTCCATTGAGAAATAAAAACTCTACGGGAAAAGTGATCCATCCATGGCTAACTAAAGAAGTTAAGGATAGTATTAGATTAAAAGAAGAGGTTTATAATGTTGCAAAGAGTAGTAGTAAGCCTGAGGATTGGGAGAGTTTTAGAAACCAGCAAAGGATGACCAAAAAATTGATAAAAAGGGAGAAAATAGAATATGAGAGTAAACTAGCAAGAAATATAAAACCAGATTGTAAAAGCTTCTACAAGTATGTAAAAAGGAAGAGAGCAGCAAAAGTAAGTGTTGGTCCCTTAGAGGCTAAGACAGGTGAAATTATAATCACAGAATCACAGAAACCCCACAGTGCAGATAGAGGCCATTTTGGCCCATCGAGCCTGCACCGACACATATCCCACCCAATCCCCGTAACCCCTACACCAACACATATCCCACCCTATCCCTGTAACCCCACGTATTTAATCCCCCTAACACTAAGGTCAATTTATCATAGCCAATCAACATAATGTGGAATAAGGAAATGGCAGAGACTTTAAACACATATTTTTTTAAATTAATTTATGGGATGGGATGCAACTCGCTAAGGCTTCTTCGGCAGCACCTCCCAAATCCGCAACCTCTTCCACCTAGAAGGACAAGGGCAGCAAACGCATGGGAATACCACCACCTCCGAGTTCCCCTCCAAGTCACACACCATCCTGACTTAGAAGTATATCGCAGATCCTTCATCGTCGCTGGGTCAAAATCCTGGAACTCCCTACCTAACAGCACTGTGGGAGTACCTTCACCACATGGTCTGCTGCGGTTCAAGAAGGTGGCTCACCATCACCTTCTCAACAGCAATTAGGGATGGGCAATAAATGCTGGCCTTGCCAGCGATACCCACATTCCATAAACAAATTAAAAAAGCATGATACTGAATCTGTGTTGTCAAATTTATAAACAACATCCTTTACAACCTACATACACTGTATCTTGATCCTTCTTAACTTCTCTTTTGCTTTTGACATTATTACACATTCCATGTTCTTCCAAAACCTTTCCTCCACCATTCATCTCTATAGCACTACTTTCTCATGGTCCCAGTCCTATCTATTGCAACAAAGACACTACATCTCCTTCAATGGTTTCTCCTCCCACACACATACCCCATAGCTATATTTTTCACTCCCTACTCTTCATCATTCAATCGCTGCCCCTTGGCACCTGCATCCATAACCTGTAGTAGTCAGCTTCCACAAACACTCCAATGTTATCCAGCTTTATCTCTCTGTTGCCATCATCAATTCCATTGTTGCTGCTACTGCTCCTCTCTCAAACTGCCTGATGGCATTAATACATGAATGGTCATAACTTCCAGCTTAATATCAATAAAACTGAAATCATTGGGGGAAAAATTCAGTATCGCCCCATTTGGGGCGCCATTATCGGCCGTGCGCAAAGTTTAGCACCTGGTGCTAATTATCGCCTCCGACAGCAAACTTGCCTTTTATCGCCCCTGGAGGTGATTGGAGCGCTATATCAGGCGCTTCACACCTGTCTTAAGGCGCAAAGGCCAAGGAGCGAGGCGCTACCTCAGAGCGCTGGCGAAGCAAGGAAGGGCAAATCAAAATGAACCTGCAAAGTGCTGCTCAGTACTCAAAACTCCTTCACACAGCGTTGGATCTCTCCAGAAGTCTCTCTCTCTCTCTCACAGAATGCGTGGTGCAAAAATGTCACCGGTAAAAAAAGGCAGGAAGCGGTCGCCTTTAAATAGTGCTCCCCCATTCCCTTTCTGACAGCAAAACGCTCCCCTCAACCTGTCATTGCTAACGGCAGGCGGTAAGGCAGGGGGCGCCACTCAATATCCGGTCTATAGTTTCCTGCTTTCTGTGTTCCTCCTTTCTTGAATAGGGGTGTTACATTTGCGGTTTTCCAATCTGCTGGGACCTCTCCAGAGTCCAGGGAATTTAGGTAGATTACAACCAATGCATCCACTATCTCTGCAGCCACTTCTTTTAAGACCCTAGGATACAGGCCATCAGGTCCAGGGGACTTGTCCACTTTTAGTCCCATAAGTTTGCCTAGTACTTTTTCTCTAGTGATGGTGATTGTTTTTAAGTTCCCCCCTCCCTATAGCCCCTTGATTATCTATTATTACTGGGATGCTTGTAGTGTCTTCTACCATGAAGACCGATACAAAATATTTGTTCAAAGTCTCTGCCATTTACCTGTTTCTTCTTCTTCTTCTTCTTCTTCTTCTTCTTCTTCCTCTTCTTTTCTTGGGTGTCTGAAATGAGCAAGGCTCTAGGGTAGGGTTGTGGTGAGTGGAGGGTGGGAAAGCAAAAGGTGCATGCATACACCATGTGCAGCTTGTACTTCAGAAGAGATTGTGGGATGAGGGGGAAGTGGGATGTGAGAAGGCGGATAATGTATGAGGATACCGGTATCTTGTATTCTTTCAGCCCCGCCGCTGGCCACGGGTTCAGCCATGCCCCTGCCAAGAATGGCCCGCACCGTCTCCTCCAAGGGGGTGAGTGTAGTGTATGTGCCTTTAAGTCAGAACTACTTTTACAGCTCCTGTATACTGTAGTACCGGCAGTGACCACACCGGTATATAAGCTTTGCGCATGCCTCTGTACCCCCAGTCTAGAGACTACCCTCCTCCAGTAAAGACCTGTTTATTGTTAATGTACAGCATCCGTGTGATTATTTAATAATAGCATATCCACTGAACCACGGATCCAACAGTGAGGTGAAGCTAGGATTCTGAGGTGTGCCGCGTGTTTGTTATAGATTTTTGGTAGGTGAGTGATTGGGGGGGTGGGGTGTTCATGTATTGAGCAGTGTGTGAAGCTAGTGCTGCAGTTGGTAGGAGATGATTTTGAAGATGCATTCACTGACCTTGACCACTTGTCTGAGGTCATGAAACTTCTTTGGGCACTGGAGCCAGATCCTGGGGGCGACGTTGTTCCCACATCTATCTTTCTGGAGGGCCTCCTCGCCCCCTGTGGGTAGAGGGCCGCTCTTCCAGTGTTGACCCTCTGCACAAAGCTGGAGTGTTGCGTGTGACACTCTGGGTGCCCTTTCCCTGGCCTCTTTAATCATTTGTGTTAGTGCTGAAGAATTCTGACCTTTTTTTTATATGCAGAAGGCAGTTCAGCTTTAAAGAGCTGCAGACTGCCTAATTTTGAATGATTTTTCATTTCTTTTCAGTGAAAAAGCAGTCTAGCTTTAAGGAAATGCACTTGGGCCTCCTGCTGAGCGCACAGCCTGTCAGCAGCATCATAGCTGTTGGGCCGTACGCTAAAATCATTTAAATTAGCAGGCAGGACCAAATTGATGTGCTGCTTGCACTTTCTAAACGGGCGTGAGCAAATTTCACCTCGCGTGCCTCTGCCTGTGCCTGTTTTTGGGCCTTATTGAATTTCCCAGCCGCTACCTTTAAATTAAAATTATCTACTTGTTGTATTTTGACAGAAGTACATCATGTATGCAAAAATAATGAGAGAAACCATATGGGCCTAGATCAACTATATATATATATATATATATATATAAACTTGAGCTTGAGCAACATTGCCTTTACTTACATTGGTCATAAAAAAGGTTAAGATAGTTTATAACAAATGTAGTCCTCTTGCAATGATACCTGTATTATAGAAACCTCCACTTACCATCGTCGAAGTTTGAACTCACAATATGCAGATATGCACAAAAGTATTCATGGATTTTAAAGTTTTCAGCTGATTAGACAATTGTGCTGTGTTGTTACTGTTACAGGGAGGGAAGAGGAGAGAATGGAATGGTATTGTGTGGTTTGCTATAGTGTGTTGTGTCTGAGTGGTCACAGTTAATTTAAATAAAAGAATATTGTGACATTGTCCAAATTAACAGCGTTCACAACATGATCCAACCAGAGATAAAGTCAGAAACAAGTAGAAAAGCCTACTTTGTTGCCCTGTACACCTGGAATCATTAATATTATACACAATAATGTCTCATATTTTCTTTTAATAATTTAATAACCACTGCCTATGTACTGTCCCATTGAACACATTTCTCCATCAAATACTCTGTTAAGTAGAAGGAAACAATATTTCATTTATTGCAGTGCCCTATAAAGCTGCTGTAGACCTTTGATAGTTAAAAAGCTTCTGAAGTGGTCTTTTGACTTAGAACATAATGTTTCTTTGTATTTCAATCTGAGATTCTTCAGCTACAAAGACATAAAATCCTTGTGAAAGTATATCTTAAACTGCCAGTCACATATCCTTTCACCTCTAGTTATAACCAGAACTTTGACCTCTGATTAGCTAATCTTGCCTTAGAGCTTTGTTGACAAAATTGTTGCCAATTACTTTATCAGGATTCCTTTGGAAGTTACAGCGACCATTATTTTCTTACCATTTCATTTGTAAATCTTAAAAAAGAAAATTCAGAGGGGTCAGCCAAAGGACAGTGCTCACAAAAACTATGAAAAGTCATAACCGTTTTATAGAAGAAATAAGAATGACTCCATCCAGCAGTTACATTGATAGGATTATAGCTAAGCAATCGTCAGAGTATATTCAGCCTTTTATTATCAAATCTCCTTTTTGAGAAAGACACCGAGTGCCTATTGATCTCCTGAATACAAATACAATGCTAAGGGTATTCTTTAAAAACAATCTCAATATTTTTTTTCTGGAAAATGGTAAAAGTTTATAACTAATAATAGCTGAGGCAAAGATCGTTATCAGAGGTGTGAATGATTAATTGCATCCTTGCATATTTGTTCCCAAGTGTAAGTAGAATATATGAAACACACTATGCCCCAAGGGTTAAAAAGGAGTGATTTATGTTCTGTTATGATACATTAAGTTAAAAGTTGAGGCCGGTATGACAGTCTATATGCCAGGGGCCACATCTATAGTGTGCACACAGGCACAATGACAACACAGGCTCTTTATGTCCCACTTTGGTGTCATAGTTCTTTGATATGGAAAAGAAGCTTACAACGTGTCCGATATTTATGCAGTTGCTTTTTACGGTTATGGTTTGCTAACAACTTACATGGCGGGATGTGAGGTTGGGCGTATTCCATTTACGAGTACTAGTTGTTAAGGGGTCAGCACTATACATTCAGTCCGTGTACTAAAGCTAAGCAGCAGAGTGCTATTTTCATCTATGATTCCTGGCAAGGTAAATTCTGCAATGAGACAGGGTACGCTCCCTCAGGGAGGTAGGCAAATTCAGAGAATGAGCTAATGTGGGCCACTCTTGCACACCACCTAGCAGCTGGTTCAGTGACTTTGACAGAAACCTGCCAAGGCATCATCATCACCTGCTGAACTAGGGATGCTGAAGCATGCATTAGACTAAAGAAAAGCTGTGGGCTTGTCCCTTGACACCCCATCACAAATTCTCCATGCTCCTAACAATCACTGAGGTCAATTTCATGGGACAGTTGTCCTTGTTGCAGTTTCCTTGATATTATGCCACCTAATTTTAAAGGCTTGGGATAAAGACACTTGTACTTTGTCTTGGTTGGTCAGTTGTGTGCCATGAAGAGAGGTAATAAAAGGCAAAGAATATTCTGCCTCTGAGCGGTTCAAATTAAACTGTAGAAAACTTGTTGAAAAGGCTCAGGTCGACTATAAAAGATAAAGTTTAAGGCCTTGACATACGGCACTTTCAGAATATACCTAAACTAAACCAGAGAGCCCTTTCTTATCATATCATTCTTGGATTTGCTGGAATACAGAGCAAGAAGAGGAAATAAATAGAAAATGAGAGCCATGTTTACACTCTGTAATGGGCTGTGTCGGCTACAATATTAGAGGCCATTTCAAATTATAGTTACTGAACCTGACTGCTTTTTACCACTATCTACATATGTATATAATATTGTATACATTCCTCCACCTAATTACAATGGAATGTTTAATCTAGCAGGGGTGGATATAAGATTTGGAAATGGAGAGGAGATGGGATTGCTCACTTCAGAAAGGTAGTAAATCAGAGGATACTTGATGTCAAGCTGTATTTTGTTTTATTCCACAAGTGTGGGATAAAATATGATAGAAGAAAATATTTTATTTTATTACTGTAACAATTTTATTTTAGTTTTGGCTAGTTTAAATGTGGAATCTGATTTAATATCTCCCATATCATTTTGTGAAGCAGCTAACATCTCTCTTAAGAAGATTATGCTTACCATCTTGAAAATCACATGACTGGAGATCAGAGGTAAAGGTGCACTGTCCTCATGAAAAAGTGTTTGGTAAAACTTTCCTTTTGTTTGGAGAGGGAGGGTAGCCGGAAGAGCTTTCTATCACACTGGCATCATTCAGATTGATATAAGGATGCTTTCTGATACATTTTATGTTGTGATTTTTGTCAAAAAATGTTAATATATTTGTCAAACACTTTTTCAGGAATACGGTGTCCCTTTGAAAATAATGTACAACCTCAGCAGCTGTATATTTTAACTTTCAGTTAATAAAGATGAAAAGGAACAATATGAACACTGGCAACCTGAGAAAAACCTGAAAATGCTAGAAATACACAGTAGGGTAATCAGTTCCCTGACTTCTTTGGCACTCACAAATGTAAATAAATGCTATCAGTGGTGATATGTGGCCTTATCACTGACTGCTGGTTTATACTTATGTGAGATTCACCAAGATAGATATTTAGACTGGCTGTAAGTTAGTTGGACTTACAAAAGACATGAAGAAATTGGCCTTGAATTTCCACAGAGTTTAAAGAAAGAGAGTCTTGCATTTATATAGTGCCTTTCACAATCTCAGCATGTCCCAAAGCCCTTTACAGACAATTAATTACTTTGGAATTGTAGTCACTGTAACTTTGGTGGAAGATTTGTGGGACCCCAGCGAAATGGTGTTAAACAGCCATTTGTGCCATTTCTCTGTGAGTTCGGCCAATCATTCGCCGAATTTGCAGCAGGAGATCGGGAGAACCCCCCACAGAAATTCAGGGCTATTTGTGTCATTGGAGAATTGAAAGTAACAATAGCTTCATTGTCCCATTGAAGGGCATGGAGAAGATTGTGATTTAATGATTCAGATTGTGTATATTGTGAGCATCTGATCTTAACATTTATGTCTGACTTGTAATCGAAGATGAAATCATTTGTTTTCCAATTATCTCCACTCCAGTCTGGAAGGCACTGTCAGCAGGTCCTCTGGAACCTTGCTAAAATGGTCATTCTTCATTTATGAGTCCAGATAATAAATGACAGTAGCCTATTTTCCATGGGGGTCCTCACAGTTATGGTGATACTGCTCTCACTCAGTATCTACACACTGATTTACCCATTGAGCCATGAGATGGGGGGAAATTAAAGGTGTAATTTTATGAGTCCATGCTGCTGACAGGGAGCCATATCCATTCTCCGCACAAATCAAAGATTCTGACACACACATCCCACCATTTTCTGACCATTAACATGAATGGCACCCAAATTTCCAACTTGCACTGCCAGTGGGTGAGGCTCCTCGCCGACAGCACAACCCCATAAGGTTACCCCCAGAAATGTTTTTTTCTTGTCAGAGAACATGAAATTTATTTTATAAATACCATTTTACATCACTCTGATATATGACAGCAGTTAATATAAGGTACCTTCTTCATGGCTTCCTAAGTAATGTGTACAACATTCTCTTTAAAATGTGCACCCCCTTTATAACATGTCTTTTATATACATTTATACACAATGACAGAATCACCACCAGTATGAGTGAATAGCATGTGCTTCCTTCATGAGGAGCTGTCTTACCATTTCAACCACATCATTCCTTTTCCTAGAATTTATAGATTTTGAAATATATATTTTATTTATTTTCATTCATTAATATTTTTACCTTTTTAAAAGTTTGATATGTACTGCAAGAATTTTTGTCCTTTCTCCAGTCAGATTTTACATCCAAAGTACAGTGGGAATTAGCACTATTGGATGGACTAATTGCGTCAGAAGGTTGTGGGTTCAAGTCCCACTCCAGAGACTTGAGCACAAAATCTAGGCTGAAACTCCAGAGCAGTACTGAGGGAGTGCTGCACTGTCAGGGGTGCCGTCTTTCAGATGAGACATCAAATCGAGGCCCCGTCTGCTCTCTCATGCGGACGTAAATTTTCCTATGGCACTGTTTTGAAGAAGAGCAGGGGAGTTATCCACAGTGAGCTGGCCAATATTTATCCCTCAATCAATATCTAAAAGCAGATTATCTGGTCATTATCACATTGCCGTTTGTGGGAGCTTGCTGTGAGCAAATTGCTGCCGCATTTCCTACATTACAACAGTGACTACACTTCAAAAAGTACTTCATTGGCTGTAAAGCGCTTAGGGACGTCTGGTGGTCATGAAAGGCGCTATATAAATGCAAGTCTTTCTTTCTTTCAATGTGACTTCATGATGGATTGTACATTCTCTTTGACCAATAAACTAGCTTTGTAGCTGGTAAGGGAAGGAAACAGCTCAAATATGGGTGCAGAATTCTGCTTGTTTTTGCATTGGGTACAAGTGCTCATTTTTTATATTTGTTATCTGGATGTATGCAATGCTTGCAAGAGGAAATTTATTGCCCACCCCTTGTTGCCTTAAGAAATTAGTGGTGGGCCTTCTCTTTGAAGCACTGCAGTCAATATGGTGATGGTGCTCCCACAATGGTGTTTGGTAGGAAATTCCAGGATATTGACCTTGTGACAATGCAGAATTGGCGATATATGTATATCCAAATCAGGGTGGTGTGTGACTTGGAGGGAAACTGAGAGTAAATGGCGTTCCCACAATACTGCTGCTCATATCCTTCTCAGTGGCAGAGGTCTCAGGGGAGGGAGGTGCTATCAAAGTACTCTGGTGAGTTGCTGCATTCCTGTAGATTGTACATACTGTAGCCAAGGTGCACCAATGATGGAGTGGATGGATATTGAGTTCAGAAGTAAGAGCTTTGTCCTGGATGGTGTTGAGCTTTTTGAGCGTGGTTGTGGCTGCATCCATCTAGGTGAGTGGTTAGTATTCCTGCACATTCCTGCCATAAGCCTTGTAAATGGTGGAGCAGGAGTTGAACCACTCATCGCAGATTTCTCAGCTTCGGCCCTCTTCTTGCAACCACAGTGTTGATATGGCTGGTGTAGTTAAGCTTCCGGTCACTGATGACTCTCAAAATCTTGATAGCTGGGAACTCAGCAACAGTGGTGCCATTGAAGGTCATGGGAAGATGGCATGTCCTTTTCCTGTTTGCGATGGTCACTACCTGACATTTATCTAGCATGAATGTTATCTGCCAGTTGTCAGCCCAAGCCTGAACGTTGCCCAAGTCCTGCTGTAGGCTGGCATGGGCTGCTACATTACTGGAGGAGTTGTGAATGGAACTGAACTCTGGAATCATCAGTGAACAGCTCTACTCCAGGAGTCTGGGTGTCCAGGATCAGGAGAAGAGGACACGGGGCTAGAGATCCAGGGGGTCAGGTGTCAGGGGTCGGGAAAGGAGGCTAGTGGTCCAGGATCGGGAGGGGGCCATGTGTCTGGAATTGGGGATCCGGGATCGGGGATCAACAGAGGAGTCCAGGGGTCCAGGAATGGGAGAGGGGGCCGTGTGTCTGGGATCAGGGATCCGGGATCGGGGGTCAGCAGAGGAGTCCAGGGGTCCAGGATCGGGAGAGGGGGCCGTGTGTCCAGATTGGGAGAGGAGGACAGGCGTCCAGCAGTCCGAGGTCGGTGGTCGGGAGAGGAGGTCGGGGTTCTAGGGGTCCGGGATCTGAAGCTGGGAGAGGGGACTGGGGGTTCAGGATCGGGGGTTGGGAGAGGAGACCAGGGGTTCAGGATCGGGGGTTGGGAGAGGAGACCAGGGGTTCAGGATCGGGGGTTGGGAGAGGAGACCAGGGGTTCAGGATCGGGGGTTGGGAGAGGAGACCAGGGGTTCAGGATCGGGGGTTGGGAGAGGATGCCGTGGGTTCGGGATCGGGAGTTGGGAGAGGGTGCCCTGGGTTCTGGATCGGGGGTTGGGAGAGGATGCTGTGGGTTCGGGATCGGGAGTTGGGAGAGGATGCCCTGGGTTCTGGATCGGGGGTTGGGAGAGGATGCCCTGGGTTCTGGATCGGGAGTTGGGAGAGGATGCCCTGGGTTCTGGATCGGGAGTTGGGAGAGGATGCCCTGGGTTCTGGATCGGGGGTTGGGAGAGGATGCCGTGGGTTCGGGATCAGGGGTTGGGAGAGGATGCCCTGGGTTCGGAATCGGGGTTGGGAGAGGATGCTGTGGTTTTGGGATCGGGGGTTGGGAGAGGATGCGGTGGGTTTGGGATCAGGGGTTGGGAGAGGATGCGGTGGGTTCGGGATCAGGGGTTGGGAGAGGATGCCCTGGGTTTGGGATCAGGGGTTGGGAGAGGATGCGGTGGGTTCGGGATCAGGGGTTGGGAGAGGATGCCCTGGGTTTGTGATCAGGGGTTGGGAGAGGATGCCCTGGGTTTGGGATCAGGGGTTGGGAGAGGATGCTGTGGTTTTGGGATCGGGGGTTGGGAGAGGATGCCGTGGGTTCGGGATCGGGGGTAAAGAGTCACAGCGTTGGGTAGGAGGGGTGAAGAGCGGCAGAGTTCAGAGAGGGTTTAAATGTGGGGTCGGGAGGAGCACTCCTCCTCCTATTGGCTCCACATTCAGGTAAGTAAATAAAAAAACTTACTTTGTAGGTCGCTGGCCATCCCAAGGTCTGGTTTCCCTGAGTGCAGCCGTCGATGGAAGTACAAATATGAAGAAAGACTTGAAAAACTGTTTCCTTTTCATTAGAACAACACAGATTATGGAGTGATATGTTAGAAGTGTGTAAAATTATGAACAGATAGGACAGGGTAGATAGAAGCAGACTGTTTCCAGTAGTTGAGGGATCAATAACAAGGAGCCATAGATACAAGAATAAATCTAAGAGAAAGGAGAAACATTTTTACACAGGGACTGTGAGGCTGTGGAACTCACTTCCAGGGTTAGTAATTGAGGCAGAAACTGATGTCAACATTTAAGATTAGATTGGACAGGTGAATGAAGGAGAAGGGGTTAAAGGGATATGGGATCAGGGTAGGTAAATGTGATCAGAACTATTTGCTTGTGGGGAGAGCAAATGCTGATTCGGACTGGTTTGAGTCAAATTACCTATTTCGATGTTGTAACTTCTATAAGTGCCAGCTGTGGCTCAGTTGGTTGCATTCTCGCCTCTGAGACAGGAGGTTGTGGGCACAATCTAGGCTGACACTCCAGTACAGTACTGAGGGAGTGCTGTACTGTTCGAGGTGCGGTCTTTTGGATAAGACATTGAACGTCTGTTCTCTCAAGTGGACGTAAAAGATCCCATGCCACTATTTGAAAAAGGTCAGCGATGTTTTCCCACTGCCCTTACCAATATTTATCCCTCAACCAACATCATTAAAAAACAGATTATCTGGTCATTTATCTCATTGGACTTTGTGGGATCTTGCTGTGTGCAAATTGTCTGCTGCATTTCCCTACATTACAGATGTGACTACACTTCAAAAGTACTTCATTGGCTGTAAAGCAGTTTAGGATGTCCTGAGTCATGTAAGGCGCTATGTAAATGCAAGTTCTTTCTTCTTTTCTATGTATTATGATGAAGGGTAGGTCAATGTTAAAGCAGCTGAAGTTGGTTGGGGTGAGAACACTTCCCTGAGGAAATTCTGCAGCGATATCCTGGGGCTTTGATGAATAACCTCTGACAACCACAACCATCTTCCTTTCTGTCAGGTATGACTCCAAACGCTGGAAGATTTTTCCTTTGATCCCCATTGACTTAAGGTTTAATAGGGCCACACTCAGTCGAATTCTGCCTTGATGTCAAGGACACTTACTCTCACCTCTCTTCTGGCATTCAGTTCTAGAAGAGCTTAACTAGGGGAGTGGCAAGCTGTGATGCACAGATCTTCAGCATTACAATCGGGGTATTGATTTGCATTGAACTGGCAATAGAATTGTTTAACATTTTTTGGCTGCTATTTATTTAAATATGAAATGTTTCAAGAAAGCAGAAAATTACTAAGTATAATTGTAAAGCCATTGAAACTATAACATTGTGGTGGTAATTGGCTCATCATGCAGCATTTGTGAAGAGATCTTTAATGGATTTCATGTTTTTATCTCATTGCAGACCTAATAAAATGAGACATTGTGTAGTTATGTATGGCAGCTTCATCATTTATGTTCTGACCAAATAAGGCAAAGAGGGAAGATTTTTGAATAGGTGGACATGTGCAAGACTCTTTAAAAGCTATAGCTTGTAAATATAGCCTATCTGCACTCCCCCTCCCTACCTTATCCAGGGAAGCATTAATCCAGCTCATTACAAAAGGTTGTCTTTGTGGTACTGGCTGTGTGCTGCTGTAATGAAAATATATAGGCCCAGAATTTGCGGTCAGCGGCAAATGACAGCACTCGCCACTGATCTCGAAGAAAGCTGCCCACAAAGATCTAGTGATCTCTGTGGTATGAATTTCAGCTCTCCTGACATTAGTTTGAAACTGGCACCAAATCAAACGAATCACCAGCATCCAGCAACCATGATGTCATCAAGCAGGCTAAGCACCCAATCACAATGAAGAATTGTCACAGAAAGCAAACCAGGAAGTAAAATGCATAGATTATAATTTACTTTTTATAAATTTTGCAGCGGGCAAAATAATCATTGGGACATACACATAGGATTAAGGTAGAAACTGAAATATCATAAACAAACTTTAAAAAAAAACCATTTTATTATATTAAAAACCACATGTAATTCTTAGCATACTAATGGAAAAATTTGACATTCCACAAATATAAAATTAGTTTCTCAGGGCCAAAACAGTTGATCAGCAGCCAATACACCATTAAAAACCCAGTTACACCTCTTTCAACAAGGCTTGATTTTTTTTGGGATGGTGCGGGGTCTGGGTTTAACAGCGATATTCCAATGTAATTGGGGAAGTTTTCATCATGTACTGTGATTTGAATTGATTCCCACTTCAGGGGAGTTCCAAAACACAATCTGTGGAGGAGCAGGGAATGACTGACAGCAACTTCTGGATTTCTGCGTTTATCTGTGCATGCGCTGATTCATGAAGTTGTTGTCACTTTCAGAGGAGTAATGATGGCGAATGCTTACAGTTTCACCGTCAATACTGCCGCAAAAGCCGGATCATAAAATTTACAGCGTTGAAACGGGCCATTCGGGAAGTCTATGCTGGTGTTTATGCTCCACGCAAGCCTCCACCCACCTTTCCTCATCTCACCCTATCAACATATCCTGCTATTCGTTTCTCCGTCATGTACTTATCTAGCTTCCCGTTAAATGCATCTATGCTATTTGCCTCAACTACTCCATGTAGTAGCAAGTTGCACATTCTAACCACTCTCTGAATGAAGATGATTCTCCTGAATACTATTTAATATAATGGAGCAGTGAAGGAGCAGCTTTGCCAGCTTCACAACCTAATGGTGGTGGACATGAGGCCCAGGGCACTAAAATTCACCTACCACTGCCATCGTGAGTAGAGCATCCAGCTGCACTGAAGTGTGCCACTTTCAGGGGAAGAAAACAAAAACTGGTATGGTAGATATATTAAATCGGTAGCCAGGAGCAGGAATAAATTATGAGGTGCCTCTTTTTTTATTCATTCATGGGATGTGGGCGTCGCTGGCAAGGCCAGCATTAATTGCCCATCCCTAATTGCCTTTGAGAAGGTGGTGGTGAGCCGCCTTCTTGAACCGCTGCAAACCGCGTGGTGAAGGTACTCCCACAGTGCTGTTAGGGAGGGAGTTCCAGGATTTTCAGATGGAATAAGCCCAGTGATGCACTAAAAAAAAGTGGAAAACTGTTTTATTTTGAAAAGGAAAGCTTGTTGCAGGTCCGGGGAAAAAAAACACTGCCATATAGCATGTACAGCATGTGTCTGTAATGTGATTATCCCATTCTGTGCAGTCAATTATAAACGATGTGGCTGAACCATAGCAAATAAATAGATCTGGAGTTTCCGCATGATTTCCGTCCAGATATCAGTGCAATCTGGGCGGAATCAAATTAAATGGCACTAATTAACCATTAAATAAAATATCACTTTTTGCCAATTGCACCCCTAGTGGAAACTTTATGCCATATAATGAATTCCCTTCCCACCGTATTGCAAGCATATGTTTGATGACCACTCACATTAGTAACATTACATGGAACACTGGGAGACTGCCAACCTTTCGCAACCGAAAATTGGTTACTCTGATTTCCGCTTGTTTACACCAATTTCTACAAGTGTATGTTAATGAGATTGGCAGGAGGTTTGGGTGCAAATAGACATTGGCAAAATGGGCACACAAATCGGCGTAGTTCACTGATTACACCCCACAGGAAATTCCAAACAATGTAAAATAAGAAACATTAGTACACAGAGTAATCTTTAAAACACTGATTTAATCTATCAGTGCTAAGTATCTAATGAACAGGCTAATTTTTCAAAATTTTTGATCTGATGCAAACATCTCTATTTATCCATGTTTTAAGGTAGATCTAATCAGCAACGAGATTGAGAAAGCACATGCTGAGACAGAGAGTAACACAGGAACACATACCTAAAGATAAAAACATTATGAACAGCAAGCACAATATATCTGTTTTTAAACATAAGTTTGTCCCACGTCCTTCATTCATTACTTACCCTTGCAAACCATTTTCATATTTTCATTTTGTTTCAGTGCAACTGAGGGCAGGATTAGTGCAAAACTTGTGTGAATCCTGAGGGTAGGATTGGAATAAAACCTTTCATTAAACTGTCTTCCCAAAAATGTTTCCATTAAACAGCATTTTTTGCTTACACAGTGTAAAAC
The DNA here is from genome assembly GCF_052327205.1 of Somniosus microcephalus. Taxonomy (NCBI): domain Eukaryota; kingdom Metazoa; phylum Chordata; class Chondrichthyes; order Squaliformes; family Somniosidae; genus Somniosus; species Somniosus microcephalus. Next base: position 193,797,312 of record NC_140987.1, on the reverse strand, counting down.
ATGCCATTAAATTGATATTTATTTTTAGAAGCTGACTTTCCAGCAAAGAACCTAATTGAGGCCGTCCATTTTTGATTGATCTTGACCACACCCATGTCCCTCCCTTCCCACTATAATCCTCAATCCCATCTTTTTCCAGAAATTAATTTAAATGCTATTAAATCCACTTATCCTAGCTGTAGAAAGGGTAATACACTTGTACAATAAATAACCTTTTCTGATTACTTATTCTATAAGAGCATTACCCTTTGTGTATAATAGCTCCACCTAACTTCCCTTGTTCATGTTAACTTCTGACTTTTAAGTTTGTGTCACCTGATTTTCCACAGTGAAAATTTGTCTGAATCAACATTGGTCAACTCCCTTCTGAATTGTGATGAGTTACTGCTCTGGATTATACCACTTCCACCCCATTCATTAATTCAGGTCAGATAAGGAAGACATTTTCCTTCAAGTCTTTTCTGATAGTGTTAGAGAATAATGGATAAAATGTTCATACCTTCTATTTGCATCATCAGCAAAATATATATATTTGCATTAATTTCAAAATTAGTATTGGAACTAGAAATTTATGCCTTGGCAGAAAAATAAATATGATTCCCAAATTTGCAGGACCGGCAAAATCTGGATTACGTTTTCAGGGGATGGGTGTTCAGCGTGAGAAGGGCTAACTTTGTGGAATTTTGTGGGGGAAAACCCCTCCTCCTCATTATAATAGGCCATTGGGCAGAAAAAACAGGTATAGGGGCCTAACCAGCAGTGCTGTGAATAAAATGATGTATATTTGCTTAGATTTTGGTTTGGTGGCTGTCCCTTTAAAGCCCATCATAATACGTAACGAAATTAACTGCTAGATTTTGTCAATTGCAGAGATGAGCAAGGGAGATAATAAAATGTCCATGGTTGTTCAGTTTATATTTGACTGACAGTTACTTTTTCAATTTGAGGTGAGATATTCAAAATCCAGAGGTCCCAATAACTCTTTTGGGTTGTAAAAAAGACTGTAATATTTAATTGGGGTGGGGGCAGTTGGAAAATCCCATGAGGGGAAAATGTTTGGAATCTCAGAAATGCAACCTATCTGTATTGGTCAATTTGATATTCCTTAAAGAAAGGAAAAGTTATTTACAAGGGATAGCTTAGTTCTCAGAGTGCTGCAATCATTTTTATTATTTTGTCTATTCAAGGAGTTAGTTGGAAGGTTGTTTATTGTAAATATCTAACTATTTTTATGACTGTTTCTTACATGCTTATGCATCTTTTGTAAAATAAATTTGTATTATATTTTAAACTTATTCTCCTTTGGAAGATCACGAACAGGATCTTGTGAAGACATAAAGTAAGTCTAGTAGCTAAAATCAATTATCAAATAGGGTTTGCTGTTCTTTTCCTGGCCAAGTTACTAGAAGCTTACCCATATTTCAAAGTAAGGGTAGACACTCTCGAAGGGATGAGCAGTTGGAGCTTACCAATGAGAGAGTGGTATAAGATACGAGAACCAAAATAAGGTAAGAAGAGTGGAAAGGGTCCAAAAACAATACAAGTGCCATTAGCCTGGGGACAGGAAATCTGACCAGGCTCCAGCTCTTAAAGGGCTACTGCTTGCCATTAAAGGGAAGGGGAGGGGAACTTTTGTTGTGCCAAAACTGCCATCTGTTCACAGAGCACTTTGTGACTACTATGCAAAACATTTCCTGTCGTCGGGGTTGCAGAAAAGGATAGTGACTCCCTTTAGAGAAGAAGACCACTAGTCTGTTAAAGGAGAGGTGCAATTACACCGAGTAAGTGCAGCACATCAAGCAGGGCCAGGTGCTTGTCCTGGCCCACAAGGAACCTATTTTTAAAAAAGTTGCATTAATTTACCTGGGCCTCCTGTGGCCAGCGTGCTGATGCTGCCAGCTGGGATTGAGATTCTGTGGCCCTTGTGTGGGGCCCACAGTATTGTGTGTGTCCTGATGACATCATCACAATGCGACTTTGCCACGTAAATTAGGCCCCAGCTCCTCTGGAGTGGGCAGCCTTCCCATGACTGAATACAGGCTAGTTAATATTGTGAGGGGTGGGAAGCGAGATGTGGTAGGAACGTGGTACAAGCCCCCTTGCCATCGTGACCCCTTAACACCTCGCCCACACCGTTTCTGCCAGGCAGGGATTGGGGTTAAAATAACGCCTACTAATTCACAAATAGAAGCTACATTTAAGCACAGTCATGCAAACAACAAACCAGCTTTAAGAGGATCACTGAAGCAGGTGAGGCTTGTGAATCACTCATTTGCCCAATACATTGGGTAATGTGTACGCTGGGGGCGCAATTCAGGTAAACCATGAAATTTAGCAATGACCTAATTTGAATAATTATTTCATGGAACTGAGGCTTGCGTTTTGCAGCCTCCCTTTACCCACTAAAAATACCAATTCCAAAATCTGAACAGTGTGACTTAAGCACGCAAACATGCCCAATCTTACAAGTTCTGCATTCCCAAGTGAAACCTAATAAAATTAAGACTATGGTGTTAGCCTGCATTGTGCTTGCTCAACATAAACTTGGAAAATTGGGCTATAACTTGTCAATTATGTTATAAATCATATTGTAGGAATAGGTGTATTCCTAACCAAATAATTGAGGTCGACTCAGGAGAAACAATCCAACAGGTCTTTAATGAAGGATTTGACGAAGTACAGAAAACAACAAGGATCGATGCAGGAAAGCCGTGGAACAGGTCTTACCCAAACGGGGACGCCACGAGGACTGAGTAGGCAGTCCCATGGATTGCGTCATGATGTCATCGCGTTTTCCCGCGCTTGGGGCGGTCACGTGATGTGCGACGTGATGTCATCGCATTTGCCCGCGCTTGGGGCGGTCACGTGATGTGCGGCGTGACGTCATTGCATTTGCCCGCGCTTGGGGCGGTCACGTGATGTGCGACGTGACGTCATCACGTTTGCCCGCGCTTAGGGCGGTCACGTGATGTGCGACGTGACGTCATCGCGTTAGGTCACGTTCTTAAAGGGGCCCCGTACATGCAAACTCTATATAAACATAGTGTGGAGATGCCGGAGTTGGACTGGGGTGGACAAATGTAAGAAATCACACAACACCAGGTTATAGTCCAACAGCTTTATTTGAAATCACAAGCTTTCGGAGCGCTGCTCCTTCTTCAGGTGAAGTGGAGAAATGCATAAAGACACAGCTTTAAAGTCAGAGAATCATGTCAGATGTTTACAGGTAACCTTTCCAACTGCCATTTATCGCACCTCGGCAGAGAGATAATCACAGCAGTCAAAGGTGTGAATGGTGTCCAAACAGGTCAGTCAGGGAAACATTACATCAAAGAATAATGAGGTGGGGTCACAAGGGGTCAAATATTGCAGATGCTGGGGTCTGTATGAAAAACAAAAAAACAGACAAAAAACATTTTTTTTGGCTGGAAATCACAGCAGGTCCGGCCGCATCTGTGTAGAGAGAACAGCCCATGTCGACTCGAGTCTGGATGACCCTGCATCAGGTGGGGTTACATGTAGCGTGACATGAACCCAAGATCTCGGTTAAGGCCGTCCTCATGGGTGCGGAACTTGGCTATCAGTTTCTGCTCGACGATTTTGCGTTGTCGTGTGTCTCGAAGGCCACCTTGGAGAATGCTTAGCCGAAGATCAGAGGCTGAATGTCTCTGACTATATAAGCTGTGTCTTTATGCATTTCTCCACTTCACCTGAAGAAGGAGCAGCGCTCCGAAAGCTTGTGATTTCAAATAAAGCTGTTGGACTATAACCTGGTGTTGTGTGATTTCTTATATAAACATAGTGTAATGAAATCTGTTTGTCTTGCCTGTATTCGTTTTGCACTCATGTATATTACCCTCCCCCACACGGTGTATAGTTTCACTTCCTCTTTCCTGACTAACCTGGAAGGTTCCAGGTCTTGGCTCTTGGCTCCGCCCCTGACTTCTCTTACTTAAAGATCCAAGGATCTGTATGACTCATTCCTGCGAGCCAGTCGGTGTGTTGCGATGTTAGCTCTGATCTTAGTGATTAAAAGCCAACTTGTTAAAGTCTATAACTTCTAGTTTTGTGGTTATTGAAGGCACATCAATTTTAACCACTAAAGAATACTAGGATGGATCGACTCCTAAAACCAAAGCGTCTGGACTTGGATCCACATTCTGCTGGAGCATCAAATCAATTTGGACACTGGCTCAAATGCTTCAAACTCTTCGCGAGGGCCTCATCCGCTAGCGAGGTAGATAAACTGAGTCTACTGACTACTCGCGTTAATCATCAGATTTATTCGTTCATCCGGGGCGCCACCTCTTACACGGAGGCCATCACTATGCTGAAGGCCCAATACCAGAGGCCAGTAAACGAAGTGTACGCCAGACATCTGCTGGCTACACGCAGGCAGCGACCTGAGGAATCAATGGACGATTTCTTACAGGGCCTAAAGGACTTGGTCCGGGACTGTAACTGCAAGGCCGTGACGGCCAACGTGTACTCTGATGAATTGGTCCGCGATTCCTTCATCACGGGCCTCAAATCGAATTATATCCGGCAGAGACTGCTGGAGAAGGAGGTCCTGGACTTAAAAAAGGCAGTGGCCACTGCGCGATCGCTGTACGTGGCCCAGAAAAACTCTGACTCTTATTCGACGGCCATGCGGCCCTCACCGCCTCGTGCGCGCCGAGCGGGCCGCCATCTTGGAATCAGCCATCTTCCCCATCCAGGTCTCAGACCAGCTCTACACCGCCGGAGTCCCCACACAGAAGTTCACCCAGGAGTCCTACTACAGCGGCAATGTCTCGAGGCCCGAAATGCTACTTCTGCGGCCAGGCCAAGCACCCCAGACAACGATGCCCAGCGAAGGACGCTACATGCTTCAAATGTAAGAAAAAGGGGCATTTTAGCAAAGTCTGCAGGGGGAATCCGATTTCCAACTCCGTCACCACCTCGTGCATGCCGTGCGGGCCGCCATCTTGGGATCCGCCATCTTTTCCCGACTCAACGGCCGCCCAGGGCCCAACAGTGGCTTCGATCACGGTGGATCAATCCAGGCCACACCTGTTGACAAAATCCATGATGGACATACAGGTAAACGGGAATTTAACGAAATGTTTAATTGACTGTGGGAGTACCGAGAGTTTTATCCACCCTAGCCTGGTACGGCGGCACTCATTAACGGTAACCCCTGCACGGAGCAGAATTGCTATGGCTGCTAAGCCCCACACTTCGGACATTTTGGGCTACTGTGTGGTAACACTGACTGTAAAAGGCACGGACTACAAGGATTTTAAACTCCTCGTGATGCCAGAACTCTGTGTTAATGTAATCTTGGGCCTGGACTTCCAGTGCCACCACGAAAGTGTCACGCTAGCATATGGCGGGTCCCAGCCGCCACTCACAGTCTGTGGCCTATCAAGCTTAAAAATCAGCCCGCCCTCTTTATTCGCTAATCTCTGTAGGCCCATAGCGACCAAAAGTAGACGGTACAGTCTGGAAGACAGGCACTTTATCAAGGCGGAAGTGGACAGACTCCTGCGGGAAGGCATTATTGAATGCAGTACCAGTCCGTGGCGTGCCCAAGTAGTCATAGTTAAAAATAGCGAAAAGAAACGGATGGTAATTGACTACAGCCAGACTGTTAATATTTATACCCAGCTGGACGCCTACCCTTTACCCCGCATATCAGAAATGGTCAACCAGATTGCGCAATACCGAGTCTTCTCGACTATCGACCTCAAATCCGCGTATCACCAGCTCCCCATTAGAACGGAGGACCGCCCATACACCGCCTTTGAGGCGAACGGACGCCTCTCCCATTTTCTCAGAGTGCCCTTTGGGGTAACAAATGGGGTCTCGGTCTTCCAACGTGAGATGGACCGCATGGTTGACGAGAATAAACTACAAGCTACCTACCCCTATCTGGACAATGTCACTATCTGCGGGATCAACCAGCAAGACCAAGATCTAAATCTTGCGAGATTTTTAAAAACTGCCCTAAAGCTGAATCTAACCTACAACGAAGACAAATGTGTCTTCAACACAACCCGTCTCTGTATCCTCGGCTGTGTGGTGGAAGATGGGGTAATTGGACCGGACCCTGACCGATTACGCCCCCTAAAGGAACTGCCCCTGCCACACAATCCCAAAGCTTTAAAAAGGTGCCTGGGATTTTTTTCGTATTATGCCCAATGGGTGCCCAATTACTCTGATAAGGCCCGACCCCTCATTAAATCGACGTCCTTCCCACTATCAGCTGAAGCTCGGGAGGTTTTCACCAGTATCAAACAGGACATTGAAAGGGCTGCACTGTGTGCAGTGGACGAAAGCATTCCCTTTCAAGTCGAAAGCGATGCGTCAGACTTTGCCTTAGCTGCGACCCTCAATCAGGCTGGGAGACCTGTGGCCTTCTTCTCCCGAACCCTTCAGGGACCTGAAATCAGGCACTCTTCTGTTGAGAAGGAGGCACAGGCTATAGTGGAGGCAGTGCGGCACTGGAGACACTACCTAGCCGGCAAACGTTTCACCCTGCTCACCGACCAGCGGTCGGTGGCTTTCATGTTTAATAACAAACAAAGGGGGAAAATCAAGAATGACAAAATATTCAGGTGGAGGATCGAACTATCCACGTTCGACTATGATATTATGTACAGGCCGGGAGCCCTTAATGAACCCCCAGACGCCCTATCGCGGGGAACGTGTGTCAGCATTCATACGGACAAATTACAGGGTCTCCACAACGACATCTGTCACCCAGGGGTCACCCGACTATACCATTTTATAAAGTCCCGCAATCTGCCCCACTCCATCGAGGAGGTCAGGGCAATGACCAGAGCCTGCCGCATCTGTGCGGAATGCAAGCCTCGTTTCTACAGGCCTGACCGTGCACACCTTATCAAAGCCACACGGCCATTCGAGCGCCTAAGTTTGGACTTCAAGGGACCTCTTCCCTCTGCCGACCGTAACGTATACTTCCTCAATATCATCGATGAATATTCCCGCTTCCCCTTCGCCATTCCCTGCCCAGACATGACCAGTGCCACGGTCATCAAGTGTCTCTGTAATCTATTCTGCATGATAGCAAAATACGGCAGATGTTGGAAATCCGAAATAACAACAGAAAATCTATTCTGCATGTTTGGCATGCCGAACTACATACACAGCGATAGGGGGACGTCATTTATGAGTGACGAACTGCGCCAGTTCTTGCTCTCAAAGGGGATAGCCACTAGCAGAACCACTAGCTACGACCCCCGGGGTAATGGGCAAGTGGAAAGGGAGAATGCTACTGTTTGGAAGGCTGTCACGTTAGCCTTAAAGTCAAAAGGCCTTCCGACCTCCCGCTGGCAGGAAGTCCTCCCAGACATGCTCCACTCCATAAGGTCTCTGTTATGTACAGCCACTAACGCTACCCCTCACGAAAAGATGTTCGTTTTCCCCCGGAAATCCACCTCGGGCATATCTCTACCCGCGTGGCTGATGTCTCCGGGGACAGTACTATTGCGGAAGCACGTGAGAGGCCATAAAATGGACCCCCTTGTGGAAAAGGTACAGCTCCTCCATGCAAACCCTCAGTACGCCTATATCGAATACTCTGACGGGCGAGAGGACACTGTTTCCATAAAAGACCTCGCTCCCTCGGGGAGCGGAGAGAACGATGAGAGACTACCCGAGGAAGACCTACACCAAAAAGAGACAGGACGCCCAGAGGTATCAATACCCAACTTTAACCTGGAGGACACTGCAGATAACCTGGAAGACACTGCGGAGGCCCGGACAGCGGAGGAACCAGAATCCACTCCCCTAGAGGCACCCTAACCGGCTTTGCGCCGATCACTGAGCACCGTAAAACCTCCTGACAGACTCACTTATACCAACTTTTAAGAAACATCACCCCGATGGACTAAATCTAAAGAAGGGGTGAATGTAATGAAATCTGTTTGTCTTGCCTGTATTCGTTTTGCACTCATGTATATTACCCTCCCCTACACGGTGTATAGTTTCACTTCCTCTTTTCTGACTAACCTGGAAGGTTCCAGGTCTTGGCTCTTGGCTCCGCCCCTGACTTCTCTTACTTAAAGATCCCAGGATCTGTATGACTCATTCCTGCGAGCCAGTCGGTGTATTGAGATGTTAGCTCTGATCTTAGTGATTAAAAGCCAACTTGTTAAAGTCTATAACTTCTAGTTTTGTGGTTATTGAAGGCACATCACATAGTTAAAGGGAATTATTTACAGTAAGTAAGAGACACTAGGTGGAACCGCTACATACGCCCCCCCAGAATTCTCTTTAACGGACAAAGTCAAATGGTGAAGTGGTCTGACGAGCCTGTCCGAACGACTCCTGTAGTCTCGAGGTGGAGACTGCTGGGTGGCTGGCGGTCTGGCGGGCGGTCGTACTTGGTCTGCCGTAACGACAATGGGTGTCCAACCTCATTGCGGCGATTGTGCTGTTCCGACGGGGCGGTGGAGGTCTAAATGTGCTGGTCGTGAGCGGATCCTTACACGCATCGTGGTGAATAAAATGTATTCAACCTCGTGAAGGATCGTAGAAACGTGTGACCTCTGCAGCCCGTGGTTCGAAGCGGGCGCCGGTGCGAAAAATCTGGCCGCCTTTTAATGACTGGCAGACTGGGTAGATGCAGACCATTGCCCTGTCTGTGTTGTTAGGAAGTCCCCATTTGAACGAAATATCTGTGGGAATGCCAAAACGGGCGATCCAGGAGGAAATTAACGTGGGTTTTGCCAGTCGGGTAACTCGCCGAGCAGGCGAACGAACTCATCGAAATTCGAAAATGCACTGTAGACGGTGCGCGACATAGTGCTACAATGGTAACACTGAAGCAAGTTAACAGTTGCTGCATTGATCAGTGATCAGGTATGGTCAGCAATTGTCCTGCGTGGCCGATCGTGGCCGTGGGATGCCCGTAGACCCGTACCTCATTGGTCACTGTGGCGCTTGTTATTTCATTCTTGGGGGAAACTGTCAGGAGGGCGGCAACGCTTTGCTTTCGCGCGGAACTGCACGCAGTAGATTACACAACCCAGCAGGCTGACGAGCTGGGGCGGCATCTGCGGGGGATGAGTGTTCGTGTTTCGCGAGGGATGGGTCCTCGTGGTTTGCGAGGGAAAAGTCTTCGTGATTCGCGAAGGATGGGTCCTCGTGGTTCGCGAGGGGCAAGTCCTTGTGGGTTGCGAGGTGTGGTTTGCGAGGACATGCTCCGATCTTGTGGGCCCGAAAACCTGCAGCACCAGCGCTTGGAGGGGTTTCATACTTGCTGTTCCGTTGGGAGATGTCGAGGAGGCGGACGATCCGAGCAGCGGTAGAGCAGTCGAGTACGGAGACCGTATACAGGTACGTGGCCTGCGCCGCCTCGATGTTGCACAGGGTAAACGGGGCTTCTACCAGAATAAAGCACGAGGGCGGTTGTTGCTCCCTGAATTGTGGTAGCGACAGCGAAATGGCTGGTGCTTCCATGGCGTGCTTCTTTCGTGAAAATTGTTCACAAAAATCGGAGTCCGGATGCGCTTCTTTCGTGAAAAACATTCACGAAACTCGGGGTCACCAATGTAGGTATTGATGAGCTCCCGTCCTCACGTCGTTGGTCACCAATTGTAGGTATTCAGGTTCACCGATTGTAGGTGTTGGACGAATGCCTATCAAATAATCGAGGTCGACTCCAGGAGAACAATCAAATAGTTCTTTAATGCAAGAATAATCAAATTCCAACAGCTGGCTGAGATCGGTACAGGAGAGCCATTAAGTAGGTCTTAACCAGATGGAGATGCCACGAGGACTGACTAGTCAGTCCCGGGGATTGCGACGTGACGTCATCGCGTTTGCCCGCGCTTGGGGCGGTCACGTGATGTGCAATGTGACATCATCGCGTTTGCCTGCACTTAGGGTGGTCACGTGATGTGCGATGTGACGTCATCGCATTAGGTCACGTTCTTAAAGGGGCAACGCCCCGTACATGCAAACTCTATATAAACATAGTTAAAGGGAATTATGTACAGTAAGTAAGAGACACTAGGTGGAACCGCTACAATATTAGCCCTTAACAGCTGGGGTATTGGTTGTGCACTTAAAGTTTTGCTTTGGTGTATTTAAAACACATGGTTTGTGGTTTGATAAGAAACAATTTGGTACTACAAAATGGTTAAGCATTCAAAATAAGCAATTACAGTCAAGATGATTACAAAAAGTTCAGAGTTCAAAGATCCAAACGCCATAACTAATCCCAGTAAAGAAAGTCCAGTATTCCATTGATTTTGTGGGGTAGTATGGGACAGGCTATCACAGTTCATGCCTTGCAAAATGCCAGGAACTTAAAGTTAGTTGCCATGCCTACTGAAGTATTAGCAGTAGTGGGCCCCCGGGTTCATCTTTTTGAGGCTATAGGAAGTCCCCTGTGACCTTTTCCATGCATCCAGGCTGTTTTAAAATAGAGCTTTGACAACTTTGAACTCTCGTTTGACAGTGCAGTTTAAAAAGAATGAAATATTAGATTCTTTTTTGTATTTTTGCAAATGGCAAAATAAATTAGATCAGATTATAATTCAAACAGGAAAATTATTTATTTTACATTCCTTGTCATAGAGTCAGCCTGTATAGATCATTTAACTGTTTCATATCTAGACAGTGCACAGCACAGACGTCCAGTTATGGTAAAATGAAAAGTTGTTCTAAGTGGCAGATATATTTTGTCCAGACTTTGGCCACGATTTTGCCTTCTCTCAGAGTGCGGGTTTGGAGGCGGGTCAGCTGTTAAATTCGAATGATTGACAGCGGGTTGGGAACCCGCCATGAACCCGTCTCCATGTAAGTTTCCAAAGTGTCGGGTCTGCGATTTCAGAACAGACCCGACACCAAGTGGCGGGTGAGGCATTTAATCACAGAATCACAGAATCACAGAAACCCCACAGTGCAGATAGAGGCCATTTCGGCCCATCGAGCCTGCACCTACACATATCCCACCCGATCCCCGTAACCCCTATACCAACACATATCCCACCCTATCCCCGTAACCCCACGTATTTAATCCCCCTAACACTAATGGTCAATTTATCATAGCCAATCAACCTAACTCGCACATCTTTGGACTGTGGGAGGAAACCGGAGCACCCGGAGGAAACCCACGCAAACACGGGGAGAATGTGCTATAGTTAACTGCTTGTTTTCCCACATTTTTAATGGGGTTCCCATTGTTTGGAGATCATGTCAGCTAATAGGTCAGTTTCTCTATGTCTCCCCATTGATGTGAATAGGTGACAGCTGCAAAAGTGGTATGAAAGCTACCATTTCACAGCTGGTCACTTTCCAATGTCAGAGGCTTGAGCCTTCAGGACTTGGAAGACACTTTGGAGCTGTATGCAGTTTGGAAGTGTTTGGAGTAAACTCTCTATCCACTGTCACCTCCTTGGAGCAAGCTCTCTCACCACTGACAGATCGCTTCTGTCATCTCAACTTCAGCTGCCATCTATTCCAGCAACATCGGTGCCCTTGAAAAAATCTCACCTTGGTCCTCCGAATCCCTCCACGGTCAGCCCCAACACCAACATCACCAACAACTACACCAACCTCCTTCGCAATCACCTGATGCTGCACAGGACACAGGGCATCAGCACCCGACAACATTGCTGCCCAGGAGGCCAGTGATGGCATCACTATGGCCAGATTTATTTCACTTGACGCTGTACACCCTGGCTGCCACATGATGCACCAGGTTAACAGCACCCCACACCAGCACCATACAGTATCCCTACAATGACCAAGCCATTCCTTTCACACTCATTACCATTGCGGGGGATACCGTTATGTCTCACCATTCACTGCAACTCACTAAGACACTTCCAAAGGTGAGCACAGATCTGTACAATAAGGCAAAGTGTTGAAAATAAAGATTTCAATGTTTGACAACACATTAACAGAAAATTTACATGAACATTGCATAAGACACCCAAATGCCTACCCTTGTGTGTTGTTAGTTGGTATGATTGCAGTAGGATGAGGCTGAGTGTGAGGGGTGGCTAGTGAGTCATAGTCATAACCGCACAGAAGGAGGCCATTTGGCCCATCGAGTCCATATCAGCTCTCTGTAGAGCAATCCAGTCAGTCCCATTCCCCCGCTCTATCCCTGTAGCCCTGCAAGTTTATTTCCCTCAAGTGCCTATCCAGTCTCCCCTTGAAAACATTGAGTGTCTCCACTTCCACCACTTTCGTCGGCAGCGAATTCCATGTCATCACCACTCACTGCATAAAAATGTTTTTCCTCACGTCCCCCCTGCATCTCTTGCCCAAAACCTTAAATTGGTGTCCCCTAGTCATTGTACCATCAACAAGTGGGAACGGCCTTTCCCCGCCTAGCCTATCCAAACCCGTCATAATCTTGTACAACTCTATCAAATCACCCCTCAACCTTCTTTGCTCTAATGAAAATAAATCCAGCTTCTCCAACCTGTCCTTGTAGCTAAGATCCCCCATCACCAGAACCATTCTGGTAAATCTCCTCTGCACCCTCTCAAAGGCCTTCACACCCTTCCTAAAGTGTGGTGACCAGAACTGGACGCAATACTCCAGTTGTGGCCTAACCAGTGCTTTATAAAGGTTCAGCATAACTTCTCTACTTTTGTACTCAATACCTCTATTAATGAAGCCCAAGATCCCATATGCTTTGCTAACCACGCTCTCAATATGTCCTGCCACCTTCAGAGACCTGTGCACATTAACTCCCAGGTCCCTCTGTCCCTGCACACTCTTTAAAACTGTGCCATTAAGTGTATATTGCCTCTCCCTGTTCCTTCTGCCACGAACCCGCCTCTGCTGGGAAAATCCAGCCCTTAGTTTCTGGCTTTGTCTCAGTGATATAACAGGTGACACTCGCTAAGATAGTCATTAGACAGATTCTACAAAGTAAATTAATTTGTAAACTAAATAAGGAACAAAAGGGGTGAATTTCCTTTGAGCTTCCCCCACTCCACATAACTGCATCAGTGTGGCAGAAACCACATTTCTGCCCATAAATGGGTTTCCGCTGCAAAGTTATGGCAGCAAAGCAGGAGAAGCTCCAAGGAAATTCATCTCCAAATCTACCAGAAAGGGATCAGTTTATTTCAATTGCGCAAACTATGCAAACACAAATTAAAACGTCTGTCAGTAATCGTTTTGGCGCATGTGTGACAATAACCTCACAGAGCTTTATTGCAGGGATATGTTATCTGCACAAGTGGGGCTCAGACTGCGTTGCGATGATCATAAGAGACAAAAAATTAATTTGGAAACTACCTACAAAAAGTAATAGAAAATTGGAAATTTGTTATTCTTCAGCTATTCTATTTCTTACAAAATAGAATCATAGGGAGAGAAATTGGTCCTCGTGTAATGATCAATAACATGTCATTCTATAGTGGACACTAGGTGGAGCCGTAGAGCTGTATATAGCTGTATGTATAAGACTACACTACCCAGCTGTATAGATATTAAGACTACATTACCCATGAGGCACTAGGCTACCCACAAGGCAACAGTCAAGATGGAAGCCTCTACAGATATTGTACCAGTCCACATGTGCTCAATAAAGTAACTAGCAAAAACTAGCTGTGTTCATAATAAGAATGTCTATTTATTAATGAACATAACATGGTACCAGGGTGGTGAAGATCTGCTGAAAATTGTGTAAAGCGACATGGAGAATTTGAAGACACCAGAGCGTTTGAAACTCACAGAAAAAATCGACTACAATTGGCAGACTTTTAAACAGCAATTCGAACTCTACATTGCAGCCATCGGATTCGGTACGAAGCCAGACGCAAGGAAGATAGCGTTGCTGCTTACGGTTGCAGGCCCACAGGCGATAGAGGTATTTAATACATTTGTATTTAATCCAGCGGAGAACAGAGAAAAATTAGAAGATGTGCTAAAAAAATTTGATGCACATTACTCTCCCAAAAAGAATGAGACGTATGAAAGATACATCTTCCGTTCTCGGACACAGCAACAAAATGAGACTTTTGATAGCTTTATAACTGATCTGAAACTGAAAGCACAGACATGTAATTTCTCTGAGCTGAAATCATCCATGATTCGTGACCAGAGTGTGTTTGGTATTCATGATAAAAAAAGTCAGGGAACGTCTGTTGAGGGAAACCAAACTAAATTTGGAAAATGCAGTGAAAATATGCCAAGCCAGCGAGCTAGCTCAAAAGCACGCAAAGACTTTCAGTGAAATCAATAATGATGCGATTGTAATGAGTGAAAATGCTGCTGTCGGTGCTGTGTCCTACAAGGGGAAGAAACGTGGGCAGAACAGAAATGAAAAGCAATCGGAGGATGAAATTTTTAATTGTAAACGCTGTGGTTACAAACACCAGTTAAGACAATGCCCAGCGTTTGGAAAAATGTGCACAAAGTGTAATGGAAAGAATTACTTTGCCAAACAATGCTTTTCAAAAGTAAAAACAACGAAAGGGCAACAAGTTAATGTGATTGAGGACACTGATTTAAGTGAGACATTTTTTGTACGAATGGTGTCATGTGACGATATCAAAAAAGATACAGAAAATGTGCAGCCCTCAGAAATGGTCAATGCTAAACATAAAGTCAATGCAGTAAAAGTGGACAAATGGATGATCCCACTGCAGATAAATGGAGCATTAGTTACATTGAAACTGGACACTGGGGCAAAAGCAAACTTAATCAGTATGAGTGACATAAAAAATATGAAAGAAAAGCCCAAAATACAGAAAAAGTCAGTACTACTGAAGGACTATAATGGACAGAAAATAGATAGCTTAGGTGTATGCAGACTTAAAGTGACAGTCAAAGACAAAGTGCATCATCTCATGTTTTCTGTTGTGGCTGAAAGACTTGATTCGATACTAGGTGACAAAGCTTGTGAGGACTTAGAACTAGTCAAAAGAGTCTACCGTATAAACTGTGCCATAAGCAGACCAGATGACTCAGGTGATGAAGCAGAGAGCCCATCAAGGATGAAAAGGCCAAAGGGTATCCATGTCTTCAAAAAGCCTAGTTTCTCCAAGAAGAAAGAAAAAGACTTTAAGGTCAAAGAGAAGCCAAAGGAAGAAAAGCACAAAGAGGAAAAACACAAGGAGAAAAAGTCCAAAGATATAACCACAGCAGATGTTGTTAAGCAGTGGAAAGAGAAAAAGAAAAAGAAGAAGCCTGCACCAGAGCAGGAAGCAGTTCCGGTGGATACTCCTTCTTCCCTCAGGCCAATCTTTGGTGTTTCATTAGCCGAGGCTGCTGAGAGGACTATGCTTTATGATGGGATCCAGCTGCCAGCAGTTTTTCGAGAGTGCATTGACTACATTGAGAGTTATGGCATGAAGAGTGAAGGAAACACTGAAACCCTCTCCAAGCAAAGATCGCAAGGAGACCTCGATCTATACAAGAGCAGATTGATGACAATGCCGCAACTGCATCTTGTCATTCACCGCCAGAACAATCTCATGAAGACACATCAGACTTACCCGTGTTGAGAAGATCCACACGTGAAGTAAAAGAGCCTGATAGACTTCATCTTTGAGTACAATGTGAAGCTTTGAAAATGTGTTGACTGTTTTGAAAATGTTTATGTTTATAGAGCACTAACAAAAGTGTTACTGATATTATCTTTATTGTTTTCTTGAAAGTTGATTGATATTGATTTTGTTAAACCTCAAAGAAAGGGGGATGTAACGATCAATAACATGTCATTCTATAGTGGACACTAGGTGGAGCCGTAGAGCTGTATATAGCTGTATGTATAAGACTACACTACCCAGCTGTATAGATATTAAGACTACATTACCCATGAGGCACTAGGCTACCCACAAGGCAACAGTCAAGATGGAAGCCTCTACAGATACTGTACCAGTCCACATGTGCTCAATAAAGTAACTAGCAAAAGCTAGCTGTGTTCATAATAAGAATGTCTATTTATTAATGAACATAACACTCATTGCATACTTTTTCCAAGTGCAAAATGAGATCAATAATAACCAAGTTCATGTCCGAGCCCTAAGAATTTCTCAAAAGCATCTGACTCCATATTGGGCCAGGCGATTTGTCAGGCATCTCTGATGGCAGCTTGAGACACAGGTTATGCACCACACATATGCTAATGAATGGCCGAACATGTTAGAACCTGTTCCTGAAATTGGGCTGCCTTGGCCAGAGCAGGCATCGGGTCTACTGTGCAAGTGGCTGCCAACAAAAGGTGTATTAACAACTTTCATGTGGAGCCAGGGGGATCAGGAGTGCTCCTCTTTGCTCCACACCACTTTTGTGGGATGCTACCCGCCACAATCACTACCTTCGCATTCTCCTTCCCAGCACCACCACCATCCGCCCCACCCCAGGGACTTACCTGAGGGCTCCAGTCAGTGTCTCAGTGCATTTAAATTGATCTCTGCTTCGCCAGTGAGCTACCTGGGGACACGTTGACAACTCACTGAACTTTTTAAAGTGAGGGTCAAGGACCAATATCAATCGGGTGGCCCCAGGGATCGATCTACCCCATAGAATTTAACAGCACATAAGGAGGTCATTCAGCCCGTCATGTCTGAGTCAGTTCTCTGATAGAGCTATTCAGTTAGTCCCATTTCCTCATAACTTTTCCTATTTTTAAACAGCACGAATATTCAGCAATTACGGGGTACATTTTCCACTTTTAGCTAAAAATATTATTTTTAAAGCTTTTTTTCTGTTTTATCATAAATACCCACCAATCAAAATAGCAGCCAGCAATGATTTTCCTGGGTTGAAATTTCAGAAACTCATTATTTGAAAAGTGTTAATGGCTGCATTAAAATAGCAAATAGAGGAATTCCACCAAATATGTTAATCAATTCATTACAAATAGTGCAAAAAAAATCTACTTCTTAACAATAGGCACATTTTATATCCTGTGTACAAGCAATATTTCATCATTGTCAAGGTCCAATGATGAGCTAGCCAACTCCACGCAGCAGATTTTAGAGGCACGTTCTGAATCTTATAAACAAAACCAAAGGCTGCCAGCTGAAGTACTTCATTGAAAAGGACATTTTTACTGCACATAAATAACTGCTTGAGAAATTGATGGGAGTGAATTTCGGCGGTGGTTCTCCCACTAGTCCGCTGTAGCTTTGGCAGAAGAAAACACTGGAAAAATGGCTGTTTTTCCAGGGAGTCTGCGGCTCTTCTGCTGACATTATGGTGGAATAGAGGTAGAATCCCATGGAAATTCACCTCCTATGTAACTTATAAATGTAATCTAGATGTCTCACTAAAGCACCTTTGTAAATAAATTAAATTTTGTAGGATCTATATGATACTGAACTATCTGTCCTGGCATGTATCATAAACTAGATATAGAAATGAAAGACTTGCATTTATATAGCGCCTTTCACGACCACCGGACGTCCCAAAGAATACGTCAGCCGATGGTCTAAATCATAGAATCATAGACCTGGATTTTAGCCCGGAGGGGTGTTCCATGCGGGGGTGGGGGGTTGTTTTGAGGTTGGGAAACCCGGAAGAACGGGTTTCCCGAATGTCCTGCAGTTTTTAACTGTAGGGCTTCTTCAAATTTTTTCTGTCGGTTTCCCGCCCACAGCCAGCCTGTCGGGCGGGAAACCTGCAGCACAAGGCCGCAGCCAAGGAGAGCAGGTAGATCTATGGGGGCAGTGTTACAGACCGTGGAGGGGTCCCGATCACAGGGGGCACCCCGATTGTGGGAGGGGGTCCCGATCACCAGTGGGGGGGGGGCAATTGCGGGGGTGTCTCCCGATCGTGGCAGTGTCCCAATTGCGGGGGTTTCCTGATTGCAAGGGGGCGGGGGTCCGATGATGGTCATGGGGGAGTCCGATTGTGGGGGGGTGGGTGCAGACAGATTACGGGGGTTGCTTTACTGGTAAGCCTGTTGGGCTTGGAGGAAACACTCCTGCTCCTCCTGGTCCAAAAGGAGTGCTGTAAAAGCACTTACCTCATGGATTCAGCCCTTCTCACCTCCTTTCACCTGTCAGGTTTCCTGAGGTATGGCCGACATGAGTTGAAAATAGAATGAATGTTAAAATGAAGGCAGGCAGCCTTATTATAATATTTAACTGGCCAACCCACCTCCCATGAGTGGATTGGCCGACAGCCCCTCGACGCACCTCCGTTAAAACCAGATGTGGGCAGGTTCAAGGCGGGTTGCGTTCCTGTTTTAGATTTTTTGAATTGCAGCTTTGACACGACCCCAACCCACCTTTGATTCAGCCCATAGAATTTTGCAGCACAGAAGGAGGCCATTCGGCTCATCATGACTGTGCCGACTCTTTGACAGAGCTCATTGGAAATAGATAACAAACCAAGATTCATACTAAAAATCTTACTTTGGAAAGTGATGAAATAAAGAAAAAACAAAACATTTCTTTTCATTTATACCGTCTGATGAATCTGCATTGTTTAAAATATTTAACTTAATGGCCCAGTAATTCCTGTCACAACGCGTGAGTACGGACAGGGTACTCACGCGTGTGCCAGGAGGAATTGCCGGTTTTCAGCATGCACAGCGCATGCGCTGAAAACCGGCATTTCCTGTCCTCTGACCCAAGGGGTTAAGAGGCTGAACGCATGCGTGGTATTGGGCAGCACGTGCGACTTGGATTTCCTGTATTTTTACAGATTTGCGCATGTGTAAAGGGCTCCGGTTTTTACGCATTGAAAAACCACACGTAAGTACTTAGTTTTACAGGTAAGTGGTCTTTTAGTACAATTTATGAATTTTTTTTTCCACAGGTTTATTATTTTTAAAGAATCTACAGTAAGGTAAGTTTAGTTTTAGACCCTATTTTTTAAAAATTTATTTTTTTCAAAAATGTTATTATGTGGCGGTACCACTGGTTGTCCCTTACATTGAGATTCATAATTCCCTTTAACTTACCTTACTGTATGTGTCTGTTACTATACTCAGGCTTCTCTCCTGTACTCTGCGTCATGACGTCAGAGCTCGGAACCTTCCAACAGTAGAGCTCGGAACCTGCTGGCAGTTGAGCTCGGAACCTGCTGGCAATTGAGCTGGGAAACTTCTAGTTAGTCCTCATGGTGTCCCAGCTGGGGAAAGACCTACACCACGGTGCTCCTACAGTCAGCCATCTTACCTGCTACCTTACCTGTTGTACTTAACCTGTTCCTGTAAATAAACAACTTATTTATAGTTCGTCGAAGTCGAACTCGATTATTTAGTGGCGATGCACACGAATTGCTACATTGGTGACCCCATGACGTGAGTACGGGAGATCATCAATTCCAACGCTACAATTGGTGAACCCGTATCTGTGAACGATTTTCACGGTAGCAACGCGCGCCTGAACCTCGTCTTCACTCAAGACGACCAACGCACAACCGACGAACAACCACGGAACAACAACCGCCTAACACCGATTCCACCAAAAGCGACCCCGTCTTTGCGAATGTCTTCACAAAGGAAGCGCAGCTTGGAGGTGAGCCCGTTTTTCACGAACGATGTCACAGAGGTAGAGCACGACCAATGGCAACCGTCATCCACCAGCGCTACAATTGGTGGGTTTGTGAACGTCTTTCACAAACGAAGCACGCTATGGAAGCATCAGCCGTTCTGCTGTCGCTACCGCAATCCAGGGAGCCACGGTCTCCCTCGTGCTTTATGAAGGAAGAAGCCCTGTTCGCCGAGAACATCGATGCGGCACAGACCACGCACGTGCTCACGGTCTCCGTATTCGACTCTTCTACCGCCACACGGATCGTCCGCCTCTACATCCAAAGCAACAGCAAGTATACATCTCTCCAAGCGCGGGGTACAGCATGTTCGGTCCACAAGATCGGAGCGCGCCCTGCGGGGATACCACGAGGACTCACCCCCACGAAACACGAGGATGCACTCCTCGCGCATGAGGACTCATCCCTCACGAACCACGAGGACCCATCCCTCGTGAAAAACGACGACTCTTTCCCCGCCGACGACGCACCAGCCCATCATCCTGCTGGTTGTGTTACCTACTACACGTTTTGGCATGAACAAAAAGCGTTGCCGCCCTCACGGCTGTTTTCTCCTAAATCTACAACAGTTACAAGTATTGCCGCCCTCCAGGCAGAGTTTACCCCTCCCAAAAGCAACAACAACCTGGATCGTTGCCGCCCTTTCTCCAGTTTTCCCTTTAACAAACACAAACCTCTACTGATGCTTCAAACATCGAGGACGGGTCCAACGGGCATCCCACGGCCGCGATCAGCCAGGTGAAAATTGCTGGCCTCACCGATCACTGATCAACGCAGCAACTCTTCACCCTCTGTTGTGTTATCGTCGTAGCACTATGGCACGCACCGCTCCGTGCGTTCCAGCCTCCCGAAGGTTTCGCTCCCCTGTCGGCGAGTTCACCGACCTCGCCTGTCAAGTCCTTCTGGATTGCTCGTTTGGCGTTCCTGCAGAGTTCGTCGGAACAAGGACTTGTTTCAAATCAACAGAGACATCGCCCGCGTCCGCCCAACCTGCCCGTCACTCTGACAAGGCCTGCTGTTTCTCACGTCTCCACGGTCCTTCGCCTGACGGATACGCTTTATTCGCCAATACACACGTAAGGATCCGCTCACGAGCAGCATCTTCAGGCCTCGCCTACCAAGTCGAGACAGCACGACCACCGTGACCACCAGCTCGTCAGACCATCTCATCCTTGGACTTTCGTTAAAGCGAATTCTGGGGGGGCCTATGTGGCAGTACCACTGGTTGTCCCTTACATTGAGATTCATAATTCCCTTTAACTTACCTTACTGTATGTGTCTGTTACTATACTCAGGCCTCTCTCCTGTACTCTGCGTCATGACGTCAGAGCTCAGAACCTTCCAACAGTAGAGCTCGGAACCTGCTGGCAGTTGAGCTCGGAACCTGCTGGCAGTTGAGCTGGGAAACTTCTAGTTAGTCCTCATGGTGTCCCAGCTGGGGAAAGACCTACACCACGGTGCTCCTACAGTCAGCCATCTTACCTGCTACCTTACCTGTTGTATTTAACCTGTTCCTGTAAATAAACAACTTATTTATAGTTCGTCGAAGTCGAACTCGATTATTTAGTGGCGATGCACATGAATCGCTACAATTAATTGTTTAAAATAGTTTTTTAAAAGTTATTCATAGTTAATTTAATTATTGGGATGCTTTTTAAAATTTTATTTAAAGTTTAAGTAGTGTTTTGGGGTGCCGTACTTTTCATGAGTTTGACAGTCTTTACTATCAAACTTATGAATGAAGTTTCCCCTCCCCTGATTGGCTGAACAGTGCTCACCTGATCCCAGCCGGCACATCGCACTAACTACGCTGCTGGGTCAGGTTAGCACAGCGCGCTGAGATCAGAACCGGGCCACTGACAGGAAATCCACTGCGGGCCAGGTTTCAGATGTCGGCGCGCCGGGTAAGTGCACATCGGGGGCTTGCACGCGCGGCAAGCCCCCGACAGGAATTACTGGGCCAATAACAGATTGTAAGATATTGAAATATCAGTATATCATTTATGCCTATTTCCTCTTTTTACCCCTTAATTCTGATTGTACCACCCCACCCATAAGGTAGTCAGAATCCCCTCCAATATGCTCCATCCTTTGTAATGCTTCTTTTGTCCCTAAAAGGATTCAATTTCTTGTATTATTTCAGTTGTGATTCCTCATAATATTGGGACAAATAAGAGATTTCTGCACATTCATCATACAGTTTTAAAATAACTAAAATTAAAATGGAAGTTGTCTTCCCTTAAAATGGAGAATAAAAGCCTGGAACTGGATGGTGTGCGGGACTAGACCATGTTGCTTGATCTATAAATTAGTCAGGATACAGAGCCTTTATCTTAGAAGCTAATTAAGTATCAAAAAAAGAGAAAAACTGTAAACGACATGGGGAAAGGGTAAGGAAATTGGATTAAGAGAACAGGCTCGTGTGTAATGGATCAAATGACTTCTTTCTGTGCTGTAAGTGTCTATGGGGGAGAAATTCGGTATCGCCCTGTTTGGCGCTAATGCTTTCCAACTTTTAAAACATTTGGGGTTTGCGTTCCAGAAAGGAGCAGGCGGGGCGGTAGGTGAGCAGCGCTGCACAATGGGCCGTGCAGCACTGCTGCGTTGGAAGGCTCCTTCCCTCCCTTAAAGGGAAGGGCCATCGCTGCAGGCTCTGCAAGAGGAAAGCTTACCTGGTCCCTGACGACAGCCGTGATACAGCCCGATCAGCCCAATGCACTGCAGCAGGGTGCTGGGCTGATTGAGCACTGGCAAAGAGAAATGAAAAAAAAAGATAAAGAGCATTTCCCAATTTTTTTCACTTACCTCGACTTTAAGCATCGCCCCCGAAGTGCGCAGCCTCCCGATGAGCACTTCCTGCAGCTGCCGGTGTTTTTACCCGGCGATGCTGCAGGTGGCGGAACCGAAGTTCAGGTCCAGGGTGATGCGCACGGCGATGACATCATGATTTCCAGGTGAAGGAGATCGGGGCGCAATGCCATACCGCCACCGCAAACCTCCCACCGAATATAGCAGGAGTTGACCTTCTCGCCGTGCCCAGTCGATAAGTGCTTAGCACCCCATTATCGCCCTCCTGGATGCAGTAACGGGAGGCGCTAATGAGGCCAATTTCTATCCCTATGATTGAAAATACTTACAGGTCCTGGATAAATTGACTATAGGCGACCACCTGCTCATCAGTCATTCTAAGCAGTAGTATGCTCATGGTGTCCTTGATCTTGGTTGTTTAATAGCCCAGTCTTCAGGGTCCCTTGGTCTGAAATATATACCAGAGATTCCTCTCAATAACTTTAGTTCTGTCTAGAGATCTAAACTCCATGGACTAGTCAGTCATATCATTCATGTACAGCTTTGCACCACACCATCTACAAAGGACCAGTTCACTGCTTACCAAACTGTGATACAAATACATTCCATAATAGGTGAATGAACTATCTGTGAAATGATTCTATGTTTATTGTATTTTAAGTTACTTACTACTTCTTTGTATCCTATGTGTAAATAAATCTGACTACTAGTTTTAGCCTATGCTTTTTAGTCTGATTATGTGGTAATTGCCATCTTTTAGCAAATATGGGAAAATGTGGTGGGCAGCTCATTAATCTCACTTGGCTAATGTCAAAATAAAAGGGTAATACTTGATCTAGGAACCATTGGGGAAAATTTTTCGGGGGTCTGCGGGTGCGATCAGTGGTGGGTCGGGATGGAATTTTTTTTTGATAGTGTGTAGGGAATCCGCTGTCAACCCACCTCCATGCTAGTCTCCCAGATATCGGGTCTGTCAGTGCTGAACAGACCCGACAACAAGTGGTGGGGGAGGCAATTTAGATCATTAAGAGATTGTTAAGAGGCAGTTAAATGCTATTTTAAGCTTACCTTTCAATTTTACGAGATCCCCACAGATTATATGCTGCTTGGGGATCACGTCAGCTCAGCAGGTTGTGAATGGATTCAGCATTGAATTATCTGATTACTTGACAGCTGCAAAAGTGGTCTAAAAGCTCCCATCTCACAGCTGTTCACTTTCCAAGCACAGAAACTGGTGCTTACTGCATTTAGAAGACAGATTGAGCTTTATGTAGCTTGTAAATGTTTGGAGCCAACTCTCTATTCAGTGCCACCTCATTGGAACAACCTCTCTGACTAGTGACAGATTTGCTTCTGTCATTACAAGTTCACCTGCCATCTATTACATCAGCATCAGTGCCCTTGAAATTATCTCACCTTGGTCCTCAGAATCCCACCACAATCAGCCCCAACACCAGCAGCACCAGGCACACCAGCAGCACCAACAACAACACCAACCTTTTCTGCAAATAACTGATGCTGCACAGGACAGAGGGCATCAGCACCCAACCACATTGCTGCCTTGGCGCCAGGGATGGCCTCACCATGGCCAGATTTACTTCACTTGATGCTGTACACCCTGGATGCCACATAATGCGCCAGGTTGGCACCACCCCACACCAACACCATAAAGAATCCCTACAATGACCAAGCCATTCCTTTCACACTCATCACCATTGCAGGGTGGGAGGGGGGTACCCTTATGTCTCCCCAATCACTGCAACTCACTAAGCCACTCCCAAAGGTGCGCACAAATCTGTCCAAGAACTCAAAGTGTTGAAAATAACAACACATTAACAGAAACTTTACATGAACATTGGATAAAACACCCAAGTGCCTACCCTTGTGTGTTGTTAGTTGGTATGATTGCGCTAGGATAAGTATGAGTGTGAGGGGTGGCTAGTGAGATGGGGAAGTGATAATGTAGATAGAGAGGGATGGGTGGAGGTGCAAGATAAGTTGGTGTGAGTAAGGATGTGCAGGAGTAGGGTAGGGAAGGCAGAGTGATGGGAATGTGATGAGTGGCACAGCAGGATGAGGTTGAGTGTGGCTTTGCAGTAACGTTTCGTGATCTACTGAGATCATTGAAATGTTTGCGCCACTGCAGGCTGGTCCTGCTAATGACATCCCTGCTTCTGCCCTCCTGTGCAATGTGCAACCAGGCTGCGTTGATTTCCTGGGGATGTCTCTTCCGCCCATGGGAAGGGAAGAGAACCTCCCTGCGTGCTGTGACTCCCTCCGAGGGAGCCATGGGAGAGCCTGGGTGCAGCCCTGCACCTTTGTGCAGTACTTGTCAGTGTTTGCACCACCTCAATGCAGCAGAACACTGACAACACAACTGTCAAGATCAATTTGTGCATGGTCCCTTTAATGAAACTGTCTGATGACACGTCATCATGTGACGTCATCAGACCCGCTTCCTTCAATTGGCCGGGAAACGCGCAGGGCGGGCTTAACAAGCCCAGTCTGCGTAAAATCTTTTCACAGAGCGGGCTGGAGCCAGCAGCGGGGTCGCACCCCGCCACTGACCCCGGCCGCGCCAGATCCTCCTCAGTAGGTGAAATCATGGCCATTTCCTTAGACATGACATAAGGTTGCAAGTCTGGTTCATAGGGGATTGAGACTGCTCATGGAAACTGCCTTTTTGCTGTGAACACAAGACAAAGTGCAGAAGAAAGACTAACACACCATTCAGGACTTCTACAATGCAAGCCCCAAATCAAAACCTGAATTATGAAATCATGTGAACAGGTTTGCATACTGTCAAGATATGCTGATAATAAATTGCCATTTTCACCGTTGGCATCAAGATGGCTCCAAATTTTGTGCATATGTTCTTCTTATGCATGCATATAGTTCAAAATACTTTGTGTAATGATAATACCAAGTTAAAGCAGGTTTCTATTTAATTCCTTTTCATTTGTATGTCATTCAACCCCCTCCTCTGAATGGGAGTTCAGGAGTCAATTTTCATTTACCTCAACCCCCTCACAAAAATCTGCATGTGTTTCTTAACATGAGCCTTAAACCAGACCTTCACAGTCCTCACCAAGCCCTTTATAGCACCTTTATTTCACTGTTCTCTTTAAAACTATTTTAGACTGTGAGCAAAACTGGAACTGGCAGTAATAGCGAAAGAAATGTCTGTTACTGCTTCCACTCATGTCTATTTTCTTATTCCCGTTACCACCCACAGGAAAATAGGCCTCAAAATCTCTGCCTTCTAAAGAATTGCAGCACATTGAAATAAAGTTTGATTCCTGGGAGTATTTGTACGAGTCCATGCTGGGGGTGATAGTATACAGGTGCAGCAAGTGATTAAGAAGGCCAATGGAATGTTGGCTTTCATTGCTAGGGGGATAGAATATAAAAATAGGGAGGTACTGCTTCAGTTGTACAAGGTATTGGTGAGACCGCACCTGGAATACTGCGTACAGTTTTGGTGTCCATACTTAAGAAAGGACATACTTGCTCTCGAGTCAGTACAAAGAAGGTTCACTCGGTTAATCCCGGGGATGAGGGGATGGACATATGAGGAGAGGTTGAGTAGATTGGGACTCTACTCATTGGAGTTCAGAAGAATGAGAGGTGATCTTATTGAGACATATAAGATTGTGAAGGGGTTGGATCGGGTGGATGCGGGGAGGATGTTCCCGATGATGGGTGAAACTAGAACTAGGGGACATAGTCTTAGACTAAGGGGCTGCTCTTTCAAAACTGAGATGAGGAGGAACTACTTCACTCAGAGGGTGGTAGGTCCATGGAATATGCTGCCCCAAAAAGCTGTAGAAGCTACATCATTACATAAATTTAAAACAGAAATAGACAGTTTCCTAGAAGTAAAGGGAATTAAGGGTTACGGGGAGCGGGCAGGAATTTGGACATGAGTCTAGGTTCGGATCGGTCATGGCCCTGTGGGTAGCGGAGCGGGCCCAGGGACCGTGTAGCCTGGTTCTGCTCCTATTTCGTGTGTCTAATTCTGTTAGATTCAGGAGATGGTTCTGTGATAGTGGATTGGCGGTTAGGATCAGATCTGCCATGATCTTATTGAATGGCGGAGCAGGCTCGAGGGGCCGATTGGCCTACTCCTGCTCCTATTTCTTATGTTTTTATGTTCTTATGAACTGCTGCTACTCACAATTTTCCAAACCTAGTGAGCAGCCACCTTTCCTTCCCATCCACAGCACTTGTTAGAGTTTAACATTTATTTCTTCATATTTTAGGGAAAATGGTCAATTAGTCTACTGTATCTGTACAATTTTTATCCTGCAAGTATCAGATTTTGACCCATTTATATTGTAAAAATCTTTCTCCTTTAACACATCTTTTTTGATTACATATGGTGAAAACAAATCCAGTGTTCGGTTTCAAGACATTCCATCAGTAGGTTTGTTCTAAGGTAAATGTGAAGTGTAGGTGTTCATGACATTTTTCAAAAAGCATAGAAATAAGTATTTATTTTTCAGTGCATAATGTGTGTTTTTACTTTAATGCGCTACCAGTGCTGTGTAGTGCTTTGATGTAAAATCCAATATAAAAAGTACATTTAGAAAATAAGCAGCAAATCAGTGTTAGCTGCAAAACTCAACATAAAATGTGCATGGTAACTTTATATCGTACAATGCGATTTATATGTGCTTATAATAAGCAACAAGAATGAAACTGATTTGTATCTCTGGCAGTTGTGGTAATGTAAGAAGAAAGTTCATTGTGTCGTAATTTAAACACCATACAGTAATTTTATACAAGTGTAGAAAGTGTCATTAATAATTTGTTTATTTTTATTTACTAACATGCAATATTTTGTATTATATAAGCAGAGGGTGTAGGTGGTTACAGAGTCTCCTTTATATCTACTGTTAAAACTCAGCCAAATCTAACAACACCATACGTACTAGACAAATAATAGAAAATTTAAACGAGCAATGTCTAAAGGATTTTGTTAAATGTAAAGTGCTTAAAGTAAGATGTCATACCTATAAAAATGCTACCTCTTAAACAACAACAAAAAGCTCTTTCAGACATAATTTATAAAATGTATTACAGCAGCCTCTCGTGATGGATTAGTGATGCCACAGAAATACCCAATATCCCAACTGCCTTGTTTTACTGTGGGACTGACTAGTTGCTCTACTTTGCTGTAATTTGGGTGCCTTTTCCTACAGTTGCTCTGGACCTGTTCTAATTTTATTTTGCCCAGCTGACAGTACCTATGATTCTAATATGGTAAGTTCACTGGCTTATGTGAAATTCAAATTGGTTTAACATTAAAAAACACATAATTTGCACTGTTGACTTCCCATTACTGCAGATGGCACTGCAGCTATAGTGTTTTATGAAATAGAGTTTCAGGTATATACATAAGCAGCCAGTATTCTCAGAAATAACTTCGAATGGAAGAAAATGTGTTTTTAAGTGCCTTGTCACAGCCTTTGATAGGTATTGGCTCTGTGCTAGCACTCTTGCCTCTGAATCAGAAGGTTGTGGTTTCAAGGCCTTTTCTGAGGGAGTGCTGCACTGTTGGAGGAGCCGTCTTTCGGATGAGGTGTTAAGCTGAGGCCCATCTTCCCTCTCAGGTGGATGTAAGAGATCCAACAGCACTAATCAAAGAAGAGCAGGGGGGCTCTCTCGATCAAGCAATGCCTAAAAGCAGATGACCTGATCATTTATTTCATTGCTGTTTGTGGGACCTTGCTGTGCACAAATTGGCTGCTGTGTTTCCTACATCCAAAAGTACCTCATTGGCTGTTAAGCGCTTTGGGACATCCGGAGATCATAAAAAGCATTATATAAATGCAAGTTCTTTCTTCTTTCTTTGCCTAGGACATCCAAAAATGCATCACGTATGATATTTTTAGTAAACTGCAACCGAGCTTATTTCTACTTTGATCCAAACCTGCCACTTTAATCACAGCAAGAGTAAAGTTCCAGGTTAATAGTCCCTTTGCAAACCTAAGTGTTTGGAAATATGATCTGTGTGCATAATGTCATTTAAAAACATCAGGTAACTATAGGATTCAAGTCTTGAGGTGCTTTACGATCGTGACTATATGAAATAGATGCATGTTGCCATACTGCAGGAAGCAAAAGAATTTGCAGCCTCTAAAATGTTAATTGAAAGCCTGTTGGGCTGCAGTATAGCTGACAGTCAGCTGTCATTCATTGTACATTGTCCTGAAGGCTTCAGCCATTCAGCCAACGCTTCACTTGTTTTCCTCTTTTGGTAAGGGGGAGGGGGAAGCAGGGGGATGGGTGAGCATATCAGAGGTTTCAGGGCTGAATAGACTTTTGTTTTGCTCTTTCTTTTGCCTCCTGACTGTGTCAAATGCAGTATGTCTCTCATGCAGTTTTGTTCTTTAGAGGATCCCAGTCTGCTGAGTTAGTTAGTATGCAGAAACAAGCCAAAGCAGATGAAAGTCTTGCCTCTTGCTTGCTGAGACTGCAAATAAGTGATCAGTCTGAAAAAAACAAAGGTTGCATATGTGAAAAGAGAATCTTGCCAGCTGAGCCTATCCCTTTAGTGGCTTTCTGCTCATACAAGAGTTTTTCTTCTTTTCTCACTATCACACAGATATAAAGCAAAACTCCATTCTCCCTAATAGAGGAGATGAAGCATGCTGGTGCTTTGCCTAACTGATCGTGACTCTTTGTTACAGTTTGTACTAGTTTGTGAACTGTGGGAGTTATTTGTGCTATCTAATTTACTCATTGTTATTGCATATGAGCATGAAGCCACAACAGATTTGAAATAATGCATCTGGCACAAAAAATGAAATGCTCGGGAAACACTTGTTTTTATTGTATTTTTCCTTGTGGCGTAAAACATTATAATATTTGGATAAAAATAGCTATTAAATTACTCATAGGCAGTTCCAATGTACCCATTCTGTTTAGTGGTTTGGTTAATGCTGTATTGTGGAGCAGCTCTTAACCAACGTTCCCTCTAAGCTGTGTGGCCACGTGGCCGCTCAGCTCTCTGCTGGTCCCGTGCAGCCCGGTACCGGCTTTTCTAATGTTAAATTTTACGCATGTACAAACCTGTGAATGGGCCACGCAGATCCTTAAAGGGGCTGCGTAGCCAAAAAAAATTAGGAGGAACATTGCTCTTGACACTTCACTTTTACTGTTAATTTAAGATTCTAATCCTGGAGTTCCAACTGCCAGTATTAATTGGGACATTTTACCAAAGAGCAACAAAAAAATGTTTCAGTGTTGACATGTCCTTCTACATATTCTCTTATTCCAATGTAATTATATTGAACATTAATGCAGCATATTGCAGTAATTTCCTCATCTTGTATTCAAATCCTTCCATGAACAGCTTGATGACAGTTTTCTGCAAGGAAACCATGTCTCCATGTGTGTCAGCCATGGCTCAGTGGGTAGCACTCTCGCCTCTGAGTCAGAAGGTTGTGGGTTCAAGTCCCACTCCAGGGACTTGAGCCTATAATCTAGGCTGACACTACAGTGCAATACTGAGGGAGTGCTGCACTGTCAGAGATGCCGTCTTTAGGATTATAGAGTGTCCTCCCAGAGTCACAATGCGGATTCCGCCCTCTAAGGGGCACAATGGACATGATCTTCACCGCACGTCAATTACAAGAGAAATGCAGGGAACAGCACCAGCCACTGTACATGGCCTTCTTTGACCTCACAAAGGCCTTCGACACTGTCAACTATGAGGGATTATGGAGTGTCCTCCTCAAATTCGGCTGCCCTCAAAAGTTTGTCACCATCCTCCGCCTGCTTCACGACGACATGCAAGCCGTGACCCTGACCAATGGTTCCACCACAGACCCAATTCATGTACGAACCGGGGTCAAGCAAGGCTGTGTCATCGCACCAACGCTCTTCTTGATCTTCCTTGCTGCAATACTCCATCTCACCCTCAGTAAGCTCCCCACTGGAGTGGAGCTAATTTACAGAACAAATGGGAAACTGTTCAACCTCCGTCGCCTCCAGTCCCGATCCAAGGTCGTCCCATCCTCTGTCATCGAATTACAGTATGCAGATGATGCTTGCGTCTGCGCTCACTCGGAGGTCGAACTCCAAACCATCGTCAACACCTTCACCGAAGTGTACGAGAGCATGGGCCTTACACTAAACACCTGTAAGACAAAGGTCCTCTACCAACCTGCCCCCGCCACACAGCACTGCCCCCCGATTATCAAAATCCACGACAATGCCTTGGACAACATGGACCACTTTCCATACCTCGGGAGCCTACTGTCAACAAGGGCAGACGTTGACGACGAAGTCCAACACCGCCTTCAGTGTGCCAATGTGGCCTTCGGTCGCCTGAGGAAGAGAGTGTTTGAAGACCAGGACCTCAAACCTGGCACTAAGCTCATGGTCTACAGAGCAGCAGTGATACCCGTCCTGCTGTATGCCTCAGAGACATGGACCATGTACAGTAGGCACCTCAAAGCACTGGAGAGGTACCACCAACGCTGACTCCACGAGATCCTGCAAATCCATATGCAGGATAGGCGCACCAATGTCAGTGTTCTTGCTCAGGCCAACATCCCCAGCATCGAAGCTTTGACCACGCTCGATCAGCTCCGATGGACGGGTCACATTGTCCGCATGCCCGATACGAGACTCCCAAAACAAGCGCTCTACTCGGAGCTCCGGCACGGCAAGAGAGCCCCAGGTGGGCAGAGGAAATGCTTCAAGGACTCCCTCAAAGTCTCCTTGAAAAAGTGTAACATCCCCACCGACACCTGGGAATCCCTGGCCCAAGACTGCACAAAGTGGAGGAGAAGCGTCTGGGAAAGCGCCGAACACCTCGAGTCTCTTCGTCGGGAGCAAGCGGAAGCCAAGCGCAGGCATCGCAAGGAGCGCACATCAACCCAAGCACCCCACCCACCCGCCCCTTCAACCACCGTCTGCCCCACCTGTGACAGAGACTGTAGGTCCCGCATTGGACTCATCAGTCACCTGCCAACTCATTTTTAATGTGGAAGCAAGTCATCCTCGGTTCCGAGGGACTGTCTAAGAAGAAGAGGAGACTTTCAGATGAGATGTTAAACTGAGGCCCCATCTGCTCTCTCAGATGTGTATTGATTTCTTTGTGGGTTCAATGATGAGACATTTATGAAAGAGAATGGCCTAGAAATTGAGTGGGCTTAGCGCCCAATTAGTGGCGCTAGAGGGCCTTGCGCCGGACTTATAGCCGTTTTGCAAATTGACTTGGGCCTTACCATCGGCATTAGCCGGTAGCGCTGCGCCGGCACCGATGACGTCATCGGTGTGCGCAGCGTCCCGGTTGCCGTGGTAACCCGGCCCCAAGCCCAAATTCAGTTGCGCCCGCCTCGCCCGTGGCAGGCGCAACTAACGAATGTGAAAAGTGTTCTTACACGCCTTTGCGCCGGCGCATAAAGGTGGAGCGGCGGCCGGCCGCGTTCCCGGCGGCCGCCTGCCCGCACCTCCCTTCCCGGACTCCTGCATCACCCCCCCCGCGGCCCTGATGAGTGTGTGCTGCGAGCCCGGCACTTCCCCGAGGTGCCGGGCTCAGATGTCGGGGGAATCCGCCGGACAGTTGTCGGCTGCAGGCAGCTCCTCCTTAACAGAAGGAGGAGGCCTGCAGTTCCCCAGCCTGCCGCACCGTATCGGGTGCCGCAGCGGGGGATTAGCGCCGGGAAACCCAATTCAACGCCCGTTTTCAGGCGCTAAAACCCTCCTTTAGTGCCCGCCGCCGTCTGGGGCCGGCGCAACCGAATTTTCGTCGGGCGCTGCCGCATTAACGCTGGCGCAAAATTTCTGGCGCTACAGCCCTGGCGAGCCCACAACCCAATTTCTAGGCCAATGAGTTTTAATCTAAAGTCTGTTCAACTCTTTATACAGCATTCAGGAGACACCATTATGCTAGTGATGCATCTAGAACGAAACTGAAACTAAAACTAAACTGCCTTGCTTGTCTCGGTCACATGCCCTCTGCTGTTCAGGCACAAGCAATCAATCAGGCAACTATGCTGGTAAGACATGATAATCAAACAGGCAAATAACATCACTATTTGCTGATATCATTACAAGATGTACATAAAAGATCCCATGGCACTATTTCCAAGAAAAGCAGGGGAATTATCCCCGGTGCCCTGGCCAATATTTACCCCTCAATCAACAAAACAAAAACGGATTATCTGGTCATTGTCACATTGCTGTTTGTGGGAGCTTGCTGTGTGCAAATTCGCTGCTGTGTTTCCTACATTACAACAGTGATTATACTCCAAAAGTACTTAATTGGCTGTAAAGCGCTTTGGGATGTCCGGTGGTCATAAAAGGCGCTATATAAATGCAAGTCTTTCTTTTTTATGACCTGAACTGAAACTTGTGGTCCCAGAAACTTGTTGGTGCTGCACCCAATTTACAGGCATTAAACGGGATTCTAAGCATTCAATATGGCAGGCAATGTGTGTGCCACTCATGTTGTAGGACCTTTTTTTGAAATTGGTCTGCCGCAGTGCCTGACTCGACAAATAATAAACTAGCTCAGCAACTCGTAGCAGCAACAGGCCGCAAGAACCCTTCAGCTCTATTTAGGTTTGTCCATTTATGCTGCTGGTTAACTTCTGGGTATTTTTTATTGCCTATTTTCTAACTTCTACAATTGATTTCTGCTGAGAAATGGACTGCTTATGGCTGCCTTCAAAAGAGTTTCACTGCAGCAATGGCTGGTCTGGTAGTTCTGCCTTTGTGGCTGGAGGACGAGGGGAAGCAGTCAGGAAGGCAGGAGAGAGCAGGAACAGCTGGGAAAAGAGGGAGGAGGAGGTCTCTGTGCAGAAAGCCATAACCACAGCGGGTCTACAGGGAGCACATCTCCCACCTTATCTCTGCTGAGGAGCAATGTGTCAGGCACCTTCGCTTCACAAAGGAGGCTGTTACCGAGCTATATCACCTGCTACAGCCAAAACTGGAACCTCAGACCAGGGCATCGACAGCACTGCCTGTGGCTGTCATGATCCCCATGGCCCTTAACTTTTATACAACAGGCTCCTTCCAGGCTGCAGCAGGTGACAGCTCCCAGTTTGCTGTTCACCGTTGTATTAGGGAGATCACCCAGGTTCTCTACACCAAGAGGAACACCTGTATATCTTTCCCAATGGACAGAGCGAAGCAGAACGAGAGAGCACTAGACTTCACCCACATTGCAGGCTTCCCCAGTGTGTAAGATGCCATAGAGTGCACCCACATTGTCTTGCATGTTCCCCATCACCAGCCTAGCATTTTTCTAATTAGAAAAGGATTCAACTCCCTCATGCTGCAGCTGCTTTCTGGCCACCAGCAGTGCATCATGCAGGTCTGTGCTCGGTTTCCTGGCAGCTGTCATGATTCATTCATCCTGTGTCAATCCTCTGTGCTGCATTTATTTCCACCAGGCCGTGTCACAGGCTGGCTACTGGGTGACGAGGGCTATCCCATTCAGACATGGCTCATGAGATGTCATGAACCCGGGCAAAGCTGCAGAGGTAGCCTACAACAAGAACCATGCTGCCACCAAAAACGTCATAGAGCAGTCGGCATTCTCAGTGACACTTACGCTGCCTGGAACTTTTGGAAGGAGCTTTGCAATACAGCCCTGACCCTGCATCCAGATTTATGGTCGTTTGCTGCCTAACTTTGCCATAATGACGGACCAGCCCTTACCACAACCTGGGCAACAAGAAGTGCTGCAGGAGCAGCATGAAGAGGAGAGGGAGCCCTAGCTGCCAGAGCTCTTAGAGAACAACTAATCCCAGGGCGTTTCATGTGAACCACCCTGCCCACTCCCAATACATTATACCAACAGTAGGTCAACAGTCCTGTAATCCTTATTACCACCATCCATACTAGTACCATCCAAATGCATTCCTTCCTTATGGATCTTGCCCTCAACAAACTACAAATATTAACACCAACTCAATTCCATCTGTGTATAATATTTAACAGGAATAATTAAGAATCACCACCAGGCAACCCCTTAGTGCCTGTCTTCTGTGCTCGGTTACCTATCCTAGTGCTCCTCCAAAATGTATTCCCAGTGATAACAGCCTGGGAGGTGGAAGGTTGCTGACCTTCCATTGAAGAGACTTCAGATGGCCGTGGTGTGTGGCCTCGAGCAGCTCTGGGACTTGAGGACCAAGCTGCAGCACCTCAGTGTGGACCTGGCAATCTGGACCAACTGACTGGTCTAACAAAGCACTGGTGGAGTAGGCAGGAGGGAGTAGGCATGCTGTCCTCCTGAGAGAGGACAACAAGTGCCTCTCCCGTGGAGCAAAGGCCACTATCCTGGGACAGCGCCTCACCACTCCTATGGCTCTGCACGAGAACAGATTGCAGGAGTGATGTGATGCTCTGGAAGCCCCTGTCAATACTGGCCCTCGAGCCAAGATGACAACCATCTAAGCTCCCATGACAGCAGTGTGAGCTGCCAGGAAAGCTGTCGGCAGAGGCTCCATTATGGTGGGCACCACTGTAGTGTTGATAGAGTTGACAACTTGCTCCATGTTGGACAGAATAGCCCCCATGCTCTGTGTGAAGCCCCGACACAAGTTGGACCTTGACTCCTCCATTCTCTGACCAATTGTGTGCAAGCTCACTGGCAGCCTGCCCAGTACACTTTCCTGGTGCATGCCCATCAGCCTGGGCCCTCTAAAGTATACGTGGTGTCAGTCTCTGAGCTGGTGCTTGCTAGCGTCAGATCAAGTGATATTGAATCTTCAGGAAGGCTGGACTCCTGATCCTGATCCTGAAGTGACAGAGTGGCATCCACATTTTCAGCACCTGAAATAGAAGAGAGGAACAAGGGTTAGCTTTTAGTGTAGTGGGAGAACAAAGAGAGCTGAGTGGCTGCTGAAAGCAGCCGTAGTTTGTCATGCAGTGTGTGGGGGAAGAGATAGAAATAGTGTGAAGAAACCCTGCACGATGTCTCCTCTAGTGTTACATTCGCCACCATCATGACTTGCCCATGATGACCAGCATGTTTTCTTCCACTGAGGAGAGGATGTACAGTTGGGCTTGGATTCCTTCAATTGCGGCCTCCTGTCACAAATTGTGTGTGACCTTCTCCTGCAAGAAAGAAGGGAGTTTGCTTGTGACATCCATGTGAGGTTCTTAGGGAATATGCCTGTCATAGTCAAATAGTTTGTATGTTATATGTAAGATGTGAGGTGTGGGGATATGAGGAGAATTAAACTAGAGAAGACTTAATCAGTCCTGGAGTATCTAATGCAGCAATGAATCCGGGTCATCGGATGCTCACTGCATTCATTGGGGAAAGATTTAGTGTTGTCTACAGTTGCTTTTGAAGGAAGGATTCAGCCACATCCAAGATCATCCATGATCGGGTATTTTGGTTGTGAAAATGAAACAATATAGAAAAGGATCTGGTCTTCAGATTTACCTTTGTGAGGAATTTTATAATTACTGAAGTCAAATGCAGCAAGTTTCAAATAAACAGAAACTGCCATCTCTATTGTTTATGTACATATTTATATGCACATATGTCAATGGCAGCGGGATAGTCTTACATAAACATCAATTGGACCTAAATGCTTCAATACTTTTCATAGCATAGAGGGCACTTAGTGGGTTTTGCGCCACTGGCCATGCCTCCCGCTAAATTTAGCGGGACGCTAATGGCGGTGCTAGCCGTTAGCGCTGCGCCGCCACCGATGACATAATCGGTGTGAGCAGCGCCCCACTACCGCCCCGATCACCAAATTTGGTAGCGCCCCCTGTTTTAATGCCAGTCGCAATTTGCGACCGGTTCAGGGGGACCTACCTGCAGCGGTAGAGGCGCTGAGGTGCGGGGCGGCCATTTTTTTGCTGGCCGCCTGCCAGCACCTCTCCGCGCCACCGTCCCCAGCCTCCTGAGCACCCCCCCCACCCTGTGGAGTGCCGGCTGTGTACCAAGAGCTCGGCACTTCTCCTCGGTGCCGGGCTCTTTTGCCAGCACTCACGCTCTTCGAGCGCGCTGCAGCAGGCCCTTTCCCATTAAGAAGGGGAGGAAGGCCTGCAGTACCGCAGCATGCCGTGCCGCAGCGTGTGGCGCTGCGGCACGTTGCACTGCGAACTTCAGTTGCAGCGCCCCAAGAGGGATGCGGGACACCTCGAGTAGCGCCGCGCTTCCCTCTGGGGCGTGCAAACTGAATTTGCGGCGGGCGGCTGCGACTTCTTCCGGGGCGCTACTTCCAGCGCCCTGGCGAGGCTGGCGCCCCATAATTTCTGTCCACAGATCCATTTACTCATAAACTCTAACAGCATTCACCTCTTCTATTTATATAAGACTAGCTGGGGGGGGCCCCGCGTTGCCAGGGCTGTTTTGGGCCGGGTGGTTTAAATCGAGTCCCAGGCTTTGGGCCCTGTCTCTCTGTCCCTCTGTGAATCTGCTGCCGGGCAACATTTGTACCTTTTAATACCTTCAAAGATGAAAGTGAAAGTACTTATAAAATGTTTTTGGTAAATGTTATGTTATTTTTAAAAGAGATACTAACTTTTTCGAAGCTGGATTAGCAGATTTTGAGCTGGAAGTAGTTGAAGCAATGGCTGCCCGATGCCTGAGTTCAAAATGATTAGTCCCGCCCATAGATGCAGCGATTGGCCAACCATCAGGTGACTGAACTGTAGGATTGGTCAATCATGACGGCACAGGATTGGTCGACCTTGACGTCAGCCAATCAATGCTAATGAGCGGATAATGAGTGGAATTTTGAAGGTTTTTTGTATAACGCTGCGAACAATTTTTGTCCGACCGAAAAGTAAATACGCTTACGACCGTCCTGGAATGGTATGCTTTCTTTGGACGCAACGCACGTGTAGGTACGCTCTATAACTTTCGAGTGTATAGCCGGACAGACACACCGAAGGACAGACAGACAGATAGACAGACAGACAGACAGACAGATCTATCCTTTTATTTATATATATAGACTAGCTGAAGTGCCCGGCGGTGCTGAGGGGATTTTTGAGGGAATGTTGTTGTTGGAAGAGAGAGGGAGAGCGACTGGGGGGAAGAGAGAGAGAGAGAGCGAGCGACTGGGGGGAAGAGAGAGAGAGCGAGTGACTGGGGGGGAGAGAGAGCGAGCGAGCGACTGGGGGGGAGAGAGAGAGAGAGCGAGCGACTGGGGGGGAGAGAGAGAGAGTGAGCGGCTGGGGGGGAGAGAGAGAGAGAGAGAGCAACTGGGGGGGAGGGGGGGTGGGGGTGGGTGGGGAGGGGGGGAAGGGGGTGGGGGGAGGGGGGGGAGGGGGGAGGGGAGGGGTGAAGGGGGGTGGGGGGAGGGGTGGTGGGGGAGGGGGGAGGGGAGGGGGGAAGGGGGTGGGGGGGAGGGGGGAGGGGGTGGGGTGGGGGAGGGAGTGGGGGAGGGGGTGGGAGTGGGGGGGAGGGGGTGGGGGAGGGGGTGGGGTGGGGGGAGGGGGTGCGGGAGGGGGTGGGAGTGGGGGGGAGGGGTGGGGGTGGGGGGGAGGGGGGGAGGGGAGGGGGGAATGGGGAGGGAGGGGGTGTGGGGGTGTGGGGGGAGAGGGGGGAGGGGAGGGGGGGAGAGGAGGGGGCAGAGGTGGGAGGGGAGGGGGGAGAGGAGGGGGCAGAGGGGGGAGGGGAGGGGGCAGAGGTGGGAGGGGAGGGGGGAGAGGAGGGGGCAGAGGGGGGAGGGGAGGGGGGAGGCAGAGGGGAGGGGAGGGGGAGTGTGGGGGGGAGAAAGGGAGGGGGGAGGGGAGGGGGGGTGTGAGGGGAGAAAGGGTGGGGGGGGAGCTAGCAGACCCGATGGCTCCGCGGAGCTCCATGCCGCCCCACA
Source organism: Somniosus microcephalus (assembly GCF_052327205.1). Classification (NCBI taxonomy): domain Eukaryota; kingdom Metazoa; phylum Chordata; class Chondrichthyes; order Squaliformes; family Somniosidae; genus Somniosus; species Somniosus microcephalus. Next base: position 193,759,204 of record NC_140987.1, on the reverse strand, counting down.
CACTGACATGGCTCAGCCCGAGCCCCGCCCTCCCGAGCACCGGCCTCCCGCTCTCCGGAGCCCCACCCTCCCGCTCTCCGGAGCCCCGCCCTCCCGCTCTCCGGAGCCCCGCCCTCCCGCTCTCCCGAGCTCCGCCTTCCCGAGCCCCGCTCCCCACCCGAGCCGGCTTCAAGACCGGAGAGACGCCACCGCGCAACCTACCGCGTGAGGCCCGGCCGGACTCAAGTCGCACTCTGGGCGGAAGATGACGCGGATGCTGACTCCCACCCTGCCTGCCTTTACTAAGATGGCGGCGGGGTGGCGACGCTCGGCTCAGGCCCGCCCCCTCCAGCCTTCACAAAGATGGCAGCGATCGCTGGCCTTTTGTCGATCGCGACGGGAGGCGCCTAGCTCGGGCGTGGCTGGTCAACAGACACCCAGGCTTTGAGGCCTGGAAAAACGGTGAAAGGTAGGAAAATTATAGAGGTTAGACAAAAGATTTACAAATTAATTAACTTTTTTTAAAAACAATTTGTCTTTTCAAAGCAACTTTTTTTTTGCTGGAAATGTAGATTTGAAAAGGAACACGCAGAAAGCGGGAAAAAGAAATGATAAGTTTGGAATCAAGATGGCGGCGACTCACCTCGGTTCAGAACAATAAGGCCCGCCCACACACGCACCGATTGGTCGACCGACAGGTCACCGAAGCGTAGGATTGGTCAATCGTCCCGTCAGTCGACTGTAGGAGGGCCTGCCCGCACGCGCCAGGAACCCGGCGTACGATTGGTCGACCTCGACATCACTCTATTGCTAATGAGCGGATAATGAGATGCTAATGAGCGGAATTTTGAATGTTGTTTGGATACCGCGGGCGCAATTTTTGTCCGGCCAAAACGTAAATACGCTTACGACCATTTTGGAATCGTAAGCTTTCTTTTGATGTAACGCACGTGTAGGTACGCTCTATAACTTTAGAGTGTATAGCCGGACAGACACACACCGATGGACAGACAGACAGACAGATAGACAGACAGACAGACAGATGTATCCGTTTATATATATAGATTATTATCTACCTTGCATTTCAGGGTTTCTAGGATCTCTTGCTCACCCTTGGTCATCAACTCTGGGCTAAGGCCAGCTTCAATCTTAGGGCTGGATTTTGCGAATGGGGAGCTTTTGGAGGCGGGACTCCCACTTGTCGGGTTGCAGTCCCACCTCCATCGACTTCTGGCCAACCCATGTTATTTTCGCTTGATTGACCTTGTTAAGCCCGCCCAACTGGCTTAGCAGGCCAATTAAGGGGAAGCCAGTTACAGAGAACGTCAGCGTATGATGTTTCATCTGTCAAAAATGTTTGCTCTGTGAAGCTGTCAGACACTGACATTCTCTGTAGTTTGATGAGTTCTTGTATTCAAGACTCATCAAACCTCTTTCTTTAACAGAAATTCGATGGTTGTTGCATTGGAGAATGCAGCAGTGTAAGGGGTGGTGGTGTGGGTTGTTTGTCAGCTTCGCCCTCTGACTCCTTTGAGCAGTTCGAATTGCTCCCACTCCCTTTTGTTCTAGACTTTGGACTTATTTGGGGGTTGTAATAAACTTGCAACAGACACCTGGGTTAGTCAAAAGAATTCAGATCTTTATTTTGAGACAGGAAAATATACAATACAATAAAACTTATACTTTAAAAGGGTGGGGAACACACGGAATAAGCGAGGGAGAATTACAATACAAAATCCCTTACCCTCCCAACCCCACTACACTAGCTAGGCTGGAATCCAGAGGACCAGGAAATACTCACCAAAACAACTTTCTTGACAGACTGTAGAGGTTCACAATTTCGGGGTTCTCTTTAGTTGTGGCGGTTGGGGCCTGCCGTACCTCAGACGTGGTAGAAGACTGCACCTGCGTTGGGTCTTCATTTTGGGTTGGTCCGCAGATGCGGTTAGTCGCACTGTTGGATCTATCGGGTAAGTACCCAATTTTCTTTGGTTAGGGCTAGTTTTGGGTCTTTTGTGTCCAAATCTTACCCAGGGGTAAGTCAGACTAGCCTGTAGAGTGGAAACAAATCTTTGGTTCAAGAGTTTTTCAGCGGTTGGTTTCTTGTTGGTCGCGGTGGCCCAATATTACCTGGTTGGTGGTAATATTGGCGGTTGTTGGTTTCTGCAGGCCTTTGGTTGCCGTGATCTCTGTTTCTTCTTTCTTCCTTTGAGCCTCTGATGATGATCTCTCTCTTGAGCTGGTTGGCTGAACTTGAACTTCTGTCTTCTGAGCTGACCTTCTGACGAGCTGACTGACTGTGTGTTGAACTGAAAAGGCAGGCCTCAATTATACTAATTTGGGGCCTGGCTTATCTGACCGCCAAATCTCAGGTTTCTTTGTTAAATTTGGCGGGCTCGTTATTTTTAATGTGTTTTAAAACTTTAACGAGCTTCGGGGATGGCCCATCCAAACTTAATGAGTTTAGGGGATGGCTCATCTAAACTTAATTGGCCTTTAACTGGTTTCGGGATTGCCTTGAAACCAGTTTTAAAATGCAAAACGTCTGTCAGTCTCTTTAATTGGTTTTGGACTGTGGTTTGTTTGTGGTAACCTGTAGGGCTAATGTTCCTTCCTTTGTATGGCTGGGGACATGTCCTGTTTATTCGATAACTGGCTCTGCGACTTCTCGGCGGGAAAACAGGCTTCATTGTCCTTATGTAAAACTGGGGCGGCCCTGGACATTCCTTAGACAGTCCAATATCCAAACTCGGGTGGCCCACTCTCCTCCCCTTTGTCCCAGCCTTTTGCAGCCTGAACATGTCTTTTTAAACCAGCCAAAACTTCCTGGGATTTTTATTTTAAACCCCTTTGGCCCAAAATTCCTTACAACAGTCCAAAAACCTCTTCCTTAATTTAACTCTTTGAAATTCTTCTGTCTGGCCCAACCACACTTTTATCCTTTTCACAGATTTCTTCTGTAATGTTCAAAAATCATTTTTAAATGATGCTATCCTTCTGTTCTGGGTTTGTGCAGAAATTTCAAACCTTACACACCCCCCTGTGATACTTTCTAACACTATAGTATCATGCAGGTGTGAGCAAAATTTCTGATCCTCGGGAGGCAACCTTCCCCTGTATTACCTAAACTAATAATACCCACAACAAAACACTCTCCCATTCCCATTAGGTGTAGTGTTTATCAAAAATACACAAAGTAAACTTTTATTACATTCACATTCAAGCACGGAGGGTGTCCAACACCCCTGCACCACTTGGAAAGAATCACACACAGGAAAAATAAATTGACACACACACTTGTCCAAATTTATTCTTAATCACATTCACAGTTGTTTTTATACCTGGTCATAGACTTTATTTTTGTTTTTGTCCCATGCTCCCTCATGCTGAGAGTGTAGCATTTGGTCCCTCCCTTTGCACTTCGCACACAACAGATAGAAAACTATTCCCAGCTGGCAAACCACTAAAATGTGCGAAGCCAGGCTTCTATATTTTCAAATATGTCCAACCAGGGTGGAACCACAATATCCAATATCTTGGCCCCTATCTCTACTGACTTCTGCTCCAACGTATAGAGATGTTTCTGTGAGATGACCACTGCTTTTAATAGGGTGGTAAGATGTTCTGGGAGAGGGGGAATCTCATAGCCAAAATGTGTTACATAACTTTGCAGGTTGGTGATGTTTTCCCTGACAGTGAGGTGAACAGTTGAGGGTTCAGTGATGGGTACAATCCGTTCCTGGGCCACTTGAACTTCTGCCTCAGGTTTAAAACAAAAACTGCTGTCACTCAGCGGACACCAGATGTACTATCCATGCCGGTAGTGGGGCGCACTTGTGGTGACACAATATGTCCCACCCCCTATGAATGCTACCTGTGGGGAAACATGGTCTTTTGCCATTACCTCCATGGTACAGTTCACAGGTCGTGCATCAGCAGCTTTAAACCCGCACTGTGGTCTCGAATAGGCATTCAAGTGCTGGGGACACAGGATTATGTGTGCTCCCCGGCTCCGACACCCAGAGAGGTCTGTACCTGTCATAGCGTGCTCCCACTTTATGACATAAGGTGGGACCTCTGCAGAACGGACGTGTGCACCCCCTTGAATGATCCCAATGTTCTCCACCCTGTATACCAGTGCGGGTTGGGCTGTCCCACCCATGACCGGCATCCTCACTACTATCCCCATGATAGTGTGATTGGAACGTCCACAATCCACTGGGACAGGGTAGGCCTCAGAAGCTAGCCGGAGTTGACACGGGCTCAGCGAATTACTAAACGGGTGGAGGGCTACGAGATGTTTGTTGCTAATCCAGGAAGGGGCTAAACCTTGTTTTAAATCCTCCAGGTTGCTGCGGCCCTCGCCCAGCAACCATGCCCCGTATAGCACGCATACCTCATTCTGTGCAGCTTGATCCGAAGCATTTCTGTCCTCCCGTACAAGTGCATTTACTGTTTTGGCGTGTCTTTCCAGCTCAGCTATTATCTCCTTTAAATGGACCGTCATGCACTGGTCCTCATGCAACTCTGAACCCACCACTGTGTTCTCCTCTGTTAGGAGTTTCCTTAACTGGGTCTTTGAACCATTTACCTGGGTTTGTAACTCTATATCATCTAGGCTGTATATCACTGAGGACCCTGTACTATAAGCTGTAAAAATATCATTCCAGGTCCCCCTTCTTTGTCTCCCCACACCCATATTATGTTCAGGGTGTAAACTGTACAGCTTTGCTTTGTCCACATTAGCAAAGTTGAACTCGTAAAACTTTCTAAACATTTCCTTCAAAAGAGCTTGGTACAACCGTTCTGTCTCTTTAGGGCACCACTCAGGTAAGTGTACCTCGGTCAGGTTCTGATCACTGAGGCCACTGCATAGTGTACCCCCTGGTACAGCAGCTTATCTGTTGGTACTAGGACTAAACCATTCCCTGGTCCCTTGGTGGTGGTAGGACACCACTGGACTATAGTCCGTGATGTTGTGGTCGTGGGCAGGGGTTTTCGGGGGGCGGGTCACAAGTTCAGTGGCATTCACTAGGATTGGGGAGTGTGGGACTGTGCGCGCATGCAGGCTGGAATCCCATTCCACCCCCTCCCCGGCATCTTGCCATTGCCGGTGGAAAATGATGGATATGCCTGTGGGGCATACAGACATAAATCCCCTGATCCGGCTCCCACCACTTGTCCCAGCACACACTCAATCCCCCTCGGGTCCCTGTAATCGTCCAATGGGTATTGTTCCCCAATCATTCCCAATCGACTGCGGGGTTTCCTATATCCTTGCTCAGCTTTCTGAGACACCACCATCAATCCAAAGGAATCTGTCCATTACATGTCAAACACACACGTTTCCCCTCAGTGACAATGACCCTTGTAGCAACGACCTGTACCCTGGGGCACGGGATGGAGGCCTCCCCATACGTGAACCCGGTCTGGCTGGAGTACTGAGTCGAGTTAGACCCCAACCACCCTGGCCACCTTCCCTCATGGAAGTAAATGGCGAGCTCCTCCACACCCCGTTTGCCACCCACTGCGGTAATGATCGGTGCTCTCTCTCCTGAACACCCATAGATATGGGAGTTCTCCACGTCTCCTTGATCACTGATGCTCACCCCTGCCAGGGCGAACAGGAGCAGAACCTTCCTCATCCCGATTTCCTTTCTGTAGGGACACACAAACAAAATAGTCATGTCCCGAGAAGGTTCTCTGGCCTGACACAGTTATCAAAATTCAAACTTCAACTTATACTAAACCAAAATTAAACTATTAATTTCCAAACTTCCAAACTGTAAAAACACACTTAAAATACTTCAGAAAGCTATATACATCTGCCGCCCATCTCCGGATGGCCAGGCTAATTCCTGATTGGCCTGTACCTTTTGTGGAATCTGGGCAGCTTGTACGCCTGGACGTAAGGTGACCTGTGCCACCGGACTCAGAGAGTCCTCCTTAAAACAACTGGGAGCTTCCCTGTCTCCCAGTTAACCAGGGGAGTGTGCCTTCCTGTGCTGCAGCACACTACCCCTTTTGTTGTGGCTGCCGAATCCCTATCCTGTCCTGTGGGTTCCCTGCAGCCTGATGCCGCAGGCTGGGGACCCTTCTCTCTCTTTGCCTAACACTACCTCGCCTGTGTAGGGGGTGGTGGGGTTGGCGCGTACGCCCAGTCAGTTATGCCTCTGACTGTTTATGAGCGGTTCGAATCGCTCCCACGCCCCTGGGTTCTAGACACCAGACTTAGGCACAGGCGGCGATACAGAAAAGACTCGAGTAGACAGGTGGTTTGGATGTAAGCAAAACCAAGATTTATTGAAATAGAAATTAACAATCTTATGAAAAGTTACTAGTATAAAATTACAGGCAAATACAAAATAACTAAACTTACACAGGGAATGGGGAACACATGGCACATCGAGGGAAAATGACTATCTTAACAATCCCCTTATCCTTATCCCACCCGCTATACCTAACTAGATTAAGCTATGAGGGGCCAGAATTCATGCTCACCAATCCAAAGATAAAAGCCAACTGTTAACAAGTGCGAGTTTTGAAGTCTGGTTTCTGGTCCTTCTAGGAACCCCGTCGCCACGTGGTCTTCAGGAGTGCGGCACTGGGTCGACTACTGCGACACACCTTCTCCCCTCCGCTACCGTCGTCGTCTCGTCTCGATGGGTTCTCCTCTTCCTCTCCCTCAGGCGGTCGTCGGCGGTAACGTTATATTTATCGGACAGTCACCAGTCGTTACCGTTTAGATTTTACTAGCCATGCAACAAACGCCTGTGTATTCGTCGTGGCGTAGACACCTGCGTTATCGCATTGTTCAACAAGGTATTTGTCTTCACCGTCCTCAAAGACTTTCTTCCCCAAGCGTCAGCTTATAACTAGGCGCTTGGTTTACTTATCGATACGTTTTTCGCTGCCCTGCTCTGCCTTTATCGAGTTATTATCGTCTTCTTCGTCTCCACTCGTCTCGTCTCGTCAGACTACTATACGAGTCCTGGGCTACCTGCTCAACTTCGTCTCACCCCTTTCTGCGGCCTGGGTGTCCTGGATGGCTGTGGACTTGGGCCTCGCTCCCCTTCCTAGCAGTTGGTATGGTGTTACTGGCTACTGAAAATTTGCTCCGGGGAGAGAACCCACCACGAGGCCCGGGCACGAGTACGAGCGGCAGCCCAAGAGGCCGGAGCCACGAGAGCAGAGTCAAGGGCAAGAGCAAGAGAGAGAGATTGCTACCCGGGGCCTTCAGTTATTCTCCTCCCGATAACCCTTATCTGCGCGCCAAATCAGGTTAGTCCATTGTCCCAATCTTGGCGGGCTAGTTTAAATAATTGTAGCAATCTAAACTAACTGTTTTTAGATGGCCGGTAATCGCACCTACTGGCCCGATTCCTGAGTTGTTTTGATATTAATACATGTTAATCGGCCTGCCCAGCTTCGATGGCTTCCCTAAGCTGTTTCCGATTATTTATGCAAACAAATTGATGGCCTTAAGTATAGGCCTCACTGGTTTTTGATCTGTCTCCGATTTGACTTAATGCATAATTCAATGTCCTGTCTGCTTTCAAAATACAAAAGTCTCTTTTCACAGAAACTGCAGCTTGGGTTTCGATTTCCCAAAAGCTGCTTGTGCCACAGAGTCCAAGCTTTTAGAATCTTGCAGGCTTTTGGCCAGGAGGTGCAGACACCATCTTTGGGTACCCTTTTCATTAAAATGTCCTTGCAGGGTCCCTTTTATTACTAATAACCTTTGGGGAAATGTGGAAATTTTGTGAATCTTACACTCCCCCCTGTGATACTAAAACTTGCTTGAAGTATCATTCTTTACAAGGTGAGCAAAATTTTTCTGACCCTCCATAGTCACCCTTCCCCTGTAATTACCTATCTAATACACACACGACACATGCACTTTCCATTCCGCGAAAATGTAGTGTACATCAGCATACAGAGAGTAAATTACAAACTTTACACACATCCAAGCATGGAGGGGTCCAACACCCCTGCACCACTTGGTACACATACATCTTTATTAAACGCGTCGCACAAAACAAAACAACAGAAAAAAAAACCTTTATTAAAAATTACAAACACAAAGAAACAACAATCTTTAATCAGAATACAAGGAAAAAGACTTAAACAGGCGTATCTCCCTCCACCTTTACATAATGTTCCTTCCAGATCTTCTGATTACGGAACTCTAACAACTTACCTTTTCCCTTACACTGAATGCAAACTAGATACAACACTATCCCTAACTGACAAACCACAAGAATGTGGGAAGCCAGTCTGATCCACGAAGGGACCTCTATGTTATTGAAAATGTCCCACCAGGGTGGAATCACAATATCCAATATCTTAGTCCCTATCTCTATTGTTTTCTGCTCTAGAGTGTAAAAATGTTTCTGCGAAACTATAACGGCTTTGAATATTTTGGTAAGGTGTTCAGGGAGAGGGGGAATTTAATAGCCAAAGTGCGCTACGTACTTTTGCAAATTCGTAAAATTCTCCTTCACAGTGAGGTGAACAGTGGAGGGTTCAGGAATGGGGACAATTCGCTCCTGGGCCACTTGAACTTCTTCCTCGGGTTTAAAACAGAAACTGCTGTCACTAACCGGACACCAGCCATTCTGTCCATGCTGGTAGTGGGACGCGCCAGTGGTGACACAATATGTCCCACCTCCTCCACCTCCTATATATGCCACATGCGGGGGAACATGGCCTTGTGCCATTGCCTCCATGGTACAATTTATAGGTTTCACGCCAGCAGCTCTGAACTCACACTGCGGTTTTGAATAGGCATTCAAGTGCTGGGGACACAGGATTATGTGTGCTCCCTGGCTCCGGCACCCTCAGAGGTCAGTGCATGTCATAGCATGCTCCCACTTTATGATATAAGGTGGGACCGCTGTGAAACGAATGTGTGCACACCCTTGAATGACTCCAATGTTCTCAACCCTGTATACCGGCGCGGGTCGGGCTGCCCTACCCATGACCGGCATCCTAACTACTACTCCCATGATTGTGGGGTTGGACCGCCCACAATCCACGGGGACTGGGTAGGCCTCGGAAGCTAGCCGGAGTTGGCACGGGCTTAATGCATTCTCAAACGGGTGGAGGGCTGCGAGGTGCTTGTTGCTAATCCAGGAGGGGACTAAACCCTGTTTTAAATCCTCCAGATTACTGCGGCCCTCACCCAGTAACCACGCCCTGTATAACACGCACACCTCATTCTGCGCAGCCTGGTCAGAAGCATTTCTGTCCTCCCTTATGAGAGCATTTACCGTCTTTGCGTGCTTTTCCAACTCCGCTATGATTTCCTTTAAATGGGCCGTCATGGCCTGGTCCTCATGCAACTCCGAGCCCACTACCTTGTTTTCATCCAGTAATATTTTCTTTAACTGTGTTTTTAAACGTTTATCTGGGTCTGCAACTCAATGTCATCTAAACTGTTGATGACAGAGGACCCAGTATTAAACGCTGTAAAAACATCATTCCATACACCCCTTCTTTGCCTCCCTGCATTACCCAAAAACTCTCGGTGTGTGGTGTAGAGTTCGGTTTTGTCCACGTGGGCGAAATCAAACTCGTGAAACTTCTTGAACACGTCCTTTAATAGGGCCTGGTATAGCTGCTCTGTTTCTTTGGGACACCACTCCGGCAAATGTACCTCGGTGAGATTTAAAATCACGGAGGCTACCGCGTAGTGTACCCCCTGGTACAGCATCTGATCGGTAGGGACTGGTACCAACCTATTCCCTGGTCCCTTGGTGGTGGTGGGGCAACCTTCACTGTGTATCCTCGCTGCCTGCGCCATGGGCGGGGGCTTACGTGGGCGGGTTACAAGCTCAGTGGCATTGACTGGGATCGGGGAGAATGGGACTGCGCACACCTTCTGGCTGGCATCCCACCTCATCCCCTTCCCGATGTCGTGCCACTGCCAGTGGAAAGCGATGGATATGCCTGCGGGACAGACCTCCTTTGACCCCCACATACAGATATAAATCCCTTGATCCGGCTCCCACCACTTGTCCCAACACACACTTAATCCTCCATGAGTCCCTGTAATCGTCCGGCGGGTGTTGTTCCCCAACCGTTCCCACTCGACTTCGGGGTTTTTCATGTCTTTGCTCAGCTTTCTGAGCCACCACTACCTATCCAGAGGAATGTGTCCTTTACACGTTAAACATATTCGCTTTCCAATGGTGACACTGACCCTCGTGGTAACGACCCGTACCCTGGGGCACAAGAGGGAGGTCTCCCCGTACGTGAATCCGGTTTGGCTGGAGTACTGAGACGAATTGGACCCCAGCCATCCTGGCCACCTTCCCTCGTGGGTGTAGACGGCGGTTTCCTCCGCATCCCGTTCACCGCTTCCCTCGATCGCTATGGGCGCCCTGTCTCCCGAGCACCCGTAGATGTGGGAATCCTGAACGTCGCCTCGTCTCCCAACGCCCATCCCAATCAGGGCGATTAGGATCACGACCCCCTTCATCCTGAAAGCCTTCCTGTAAAAGATACAAAAACATGCAGCCAGGTCTCCAAGAGATTCTCTGGCTTGGTGAAGCATGGTCGGGTCCCGCGACCTCGACCCAAATATACACACTCTTAGCAGATTACTTACTTAAAACTACCCATCACCTCATTTAACTTAAACTAGAACACCCAAACTTAAGCTAAATAATTGCTAAACAATAACCAAAACTTAAACTAAAACTATATACATCCGCCGCCCGTCTCCGGGCGGCCAGGCTAATCCCTGGTTGGACTGCGGCTCACCGCCACCCCCGGCGTGACCGCACCGTCCTTCACTGTTGATCCCTCGCAGCCCGTGGCTGCTGGCTGAGGACCTCTGTCCTTGGACCTCTCCCTGACTCGAGGGGCGGCCTTTGGTAACTGGAGGGCTGGTGACCATGGCTTTCTCGGCTGGGGCGTCCGTGGGGACCTTCTCGGGACTTTGGCGGGTGGGGCTTTCTTGGCTGGCGGGCCTTTAACCCGAACCACTGCTCCCTCAGGCTTGGCCTCTCCCGAACCCGGGCTAGGGGCAGGTAACTTTTCGCAGCCTGCTGCTGCGAGCTGAGAGTCTCCGCCCCCAGGTCCCATGGCTGGGTCCGGGGCGGGTTTTCGACCTCAGGTCCCTCCCTCTCTACACCTGGGTTAGGGGCGGGGTTTTCGCCCTCAGGTCCCTCCCGCTCATCTGGATCCCAGAAGAGTGGGGGAGTGTCCCAATCGATGGGCGGGATGGCCCCTCCCTTCAAGCAAGCCACAGCGCCTGCCTGTGCAGTCTGTGAACTCGCTCCTGCTGCGGGTTGAGGATCTTTATCCTCAGACCTTACCCCAACTGGCTGTTTTCCCCTTTCAGGTGTAAACAGCTTACACTGGTTGATATGGAACCATTTTGTACGCCGGGGCATCTTAACGGCGTATACCGTGGGGCTGGCTTTATCTACAATGCTGTAGGGCCCCATGTACAATGGTTCCAAACTTCCTACTCGGGCATAGTTTCTTACCATAACCTGATCTCCTACCTCCCACTCATGGTGCTTTCCTGGTTCGAGCAGCAATCGGTTACTCCGATGCTGCCTTCCCATGTTCCCGGCCGCCTGCTCATGGACCTGCTTCAGGTGCTCAAAGTGATTTCGGGCAAACCTGTCCCGGTTTACCTCTCTGAGCTGACCCTCCGTGAGCACCGGGGCTAGTACATGGGTGGGGGTCCGCATAACCCTGCCAGTCATCAGCTCGTACGGGGAATACCCCGTGCTTTTAGTCTGGCTGGCCCGGATCCCCATCAAAACCAACGGTAGGACCTCGGCCCATTTACGGGGCGAGTCCACCGTCTCCTTCCTTAACCTTTCCTTTAGGGTCCGATTCATGCGTTCCACAATCCCGGATGACTGCGGGTTGTGGGCCACGTGCCACTTCCCCTCGATGCCTAACAGCATAAGGGTGTTCTGCATCACCTGTCCGGTGAAGTGACTCCCTTGGTCGGACTCCACATACTGTGGTAGTCCCCACCTCGAGAACACTTCCCGGACCAGGATCCTGGCAGTACCCAGAGCTGTGGCTGTTCTGCACGGAAAGACCTCTACCCATTTGGTAAACACGTCCACCAGGACTAGGTAGTACTTAAAGCCTCCCTGGGCGGTGGGCAGGGGCCCAATGTAGTCGACCTGTATCGACTGCCATGGTCCCTCTACCCTCCTGACGTGTCCCATGGGTACCTTCCTTTTGTGGGTGTCGGGGTTATTTGCAGCGCACACAAGACAGCCTGCACAGAACTCGCGGACATCGTCCCTGAGTCCTGGCCACCATCCCGCCTGTTCCACCCGCTGCCAGGTGGTCTCAGGCCCGGGGTGTCCTGCTCCTGGACCCTCATGGGCCAGTTGAAGGAATTCCCTTCGGTGCTGCTGCGGCACAACCCACTGTTCCCCCCGGAACTGCATGCCCTCTTTAACGGAAAGGGTCGCTGTGCCGTACGGACCTTCTACTCCCTTTCCCTCAGCGACTGCACTGAGGACTGCTTTTAGGACGGGGGCTTGGACCGTCTTAAGGTTACGCTAACGCTACCCCTGCACTCCCTTGGGTTCCGTCCCTACCTCTGACCGCCGCCATGGGTCTGGACCCAAATGGGTCCCAGAAAGTGCCTGTACGGGCACCCTCCTTGGCGAGCAAGTCAGCCTGCTGGTTGCCTTGGCCGCGGGGTTCTGTGTAGGAATGGGCCTTCACCTTGTGGATGAAAACCTCCCCTTCCTCCCCCACTGCTGCCAGGATCTTTTCCAGCAGGGGCTTTACTGTGAGGGGTCTCCCGTCAGCGGAGATGTATCCGCGGCGGGAGACCCCTCACAGTAAAGCCCCTGCTGGAAAAGATCCTGGCAGCAAGGTCCAGCGGGCAATGCGGGCACTGCTCACTGTTCCATCCTTGATCCTCCCATCCAGAAGCATTTGGGTGGGTGTATGATGGGTGAGGAGGGTGATGGGAGAGGTGCCTGTGAATATCAGTGATCTTTTCACAGCCCAATGTGTGGCCAAAAGGTGCTGCTCACAGTTGGAACAGCTCCTTTCCACATCAGTGAGTATCCTGGAGGAGTAGACCATTGGCCGCAGCTGTCCAAGCAAATCGTGTAGGGGGTGGGGAAGATTTCGGGGTGTGTAACAACGTACACCACCGCGGATAGTTCAGCCTGCTGGGCACTCATGGTGCTGGGGAGCTTAATTGCCAGGGCAATGTTTGCCGCTGGGTCGTAAACTCCACACCCTGTGAGACGCTCGCCAGCAGATACCGTGCTGGAACTGTCTACATAGATCTCGCGGCCATTGGGATGTATCCCGACCCGTAAACCTATGTTTACTTCCTAAACCCCTTCAATGGAACACCGGTGGGCTGTTCCAGTATATACCAGGTTGGCTGCGAGCTTTGGCTCGCAGAGACCCTTCACCTTCAGATCTATCTGTGAGAGGAGCAAGGTCCAGCGGGCAATGCGGGCACTGCTCACTGTTCCATCCTTGATCCTCCCGTCCAGAAGCATCTGCGTGGGTGTATGATGGGTGAGGAGGGTGATGGGAGAGGGGCCTGTGAATATCATTGATCTTTTCACAGCCCAATGTGTGGCCAAAAGGTGCTGCTCACAGTTGGAACAGCTCCTTTCCACACCAGTGAGTATCCTGGAGGAGTAGACCACCAGCCGCAGCCGGCCATGCCGCTCTTGGAGCAGCACAGCACTCAGGCTGTCCCCGCTGGCCGCTACCTCCAGGAAAAACTCTTTCCCCCCATCTATGGCCCCGAGAGCTGGCGCGGTCTGCAAGTCTTTCTTGAGCCTAACAAATGCTGCCTGGAAGCCCTCATCCCAAAGCCACTGCACTCCCTTGTGTAGGAGTCGGAGTAGAGGGGCTGCGGTGGCCGCATAGTCCTCAATGAAATCTCTACAGTACCCGGTTAGCCCTAGAAACGACCTCACACCCGTTACTGTGTTAGGGACCGGTAGTTCTTGTATCGCCTCCCTCCTAAACTTATCTATGGCCCTTTCTCCAGCGTGCACGGTCAGACATAAGAAGATAAGAACATAAGAAATAGGAGCAGGAGTAGGCCAATCGGCCCCTCGAGCCTGCTCCGCCATTCAATAAGATCATGGCTGATCTGATCCTAACCGCCAATCCAATATCACAGAACCATCTCCTGAATCTAACAGAATTAGACACACGAAATAGGAGCAGGATCAGGCTACACGGCCCCTGGGCCCGCTCCACTACCCACAGGGCCATGACCGATCCGAAGCTAGACTCATGTCCAAATTCCTGCCCGCTCCCCGTAACCCTTAATTCCTTTCACTTCTAGGAAACTGTCTATTTCTGTTTTAAATTTATGTAATGATGTAGCTTCTACAGCTTTTTGGGGCAGTATATTCCATGGACCTACCACCCTCTGAGTGAAGTAGTTCCTCCTCATCTCAGTTTTGAAAGAGCAGCCCCTTATTCTAAGACTATGCCCCCTAGTTCTAGTTTCACCCATCATCGGGAACATCCTCCCCGCATCCACCCGATCCAACCCCTTCACAATCTTATATGTTTCAATAAGATCGCCTCTCATTCTTCTGAACTCCAATGAGTAGAGTCCCAATCTACTCAACCTCTCCTCATATGTCCATCCCCTCATCCCCGGGATTAACCGAGTGAACCTTCTTTGTACTGACTCGAGAGCAAGTATGTCTTTTCTTAAGTATGGACACCAAAACTGTACGCAGTATTCCAGGTGCGGTCTCACCAATACCTTGTACAACTGAAGCAATACCTCCCTATTTTTATATTCTATCCCCCTAGCAATGAAAGCCAACATTCCATTGGCCTTCTTAATCACTTGCTGCACCTGCATACTAACAGAATTCACAGAATTCACAGAATTCACAGAATTGCTGCACCTGCATACTAACCTTTTGAGTTTCGTGCGCCAGGACCCCCAGATCCCTTTGTACTTCAGTACTTTCCAGTTTCTTGCCATTAAGATAATAACTTGCTCTACGATTTTTCCTGCCAAAGTGCATAACCTCACACTTTCCAGTATTTTATTCCATCTGCCAAATCTCTGCCTATTTACTTAGCCTATGTCCCCTTGTAGGTTTTTTATGTCCTCCTCACTCACTACTTTCCCTCCCATCTTAGTATCATCTGCAAACTTTGATATGTTACACTCGGTCCCCTCCTCCAAATCGTTAATATAGATTGTAAAGAGTTGGGGACCCAGCACTGACCCCTGCGGAACACCACTAGTTACTGATTGCCAGTCTGAGAATGAACCATTTATCCCAACTCTCTGCCTTCTGTTAGATAGCCAATCCTCTATCCATGCCAGAATATTACCCCCAATCCCGTGATTTTTTATCTTTAGCAATAATCTTTTGTGTGGCACCTTGTCAAATGCCTTTTGGAAGTCTAAATACACTACGTCCACTGGTTCCCCTTTATCCACCCTATATGTTACTTCCTCAAAGAACTCCAGCAAATTTGTCAAACATGACTTCCCCTTCATAAAACCATGCTGAATTTGTCCTATTAAATTATGATTATCCAAATGTCCTGTTACTGTCTCTTTAATAATGGAGTCCAAAATTTTACCTACCACAGATGTTAGGCTAACCGGTCTATAGTTTCCAGCCTTCTGTCTACTGCCCTTTTTAAATAAGGGTGTTACATTAGCAGTTTTCCAGTCTGCCGGGACCTTTGCCGAGTCCAGGGAGTTTTGGAAAATTATTACCAATGCATCCACAATCCCTCCCGCCACGTCCCTCAAGACCCTAGGATGTAAGCCATCAGGTCCAGGTGATTTATCCGCCTTGAGTCCCATTATTTTACCGAGTACCACTTCCTTAGTGATTTTGATCGTGTTTAGCTCCCCCCCCCCCGCCCTTTAGCCCCCTGTTTGTCCAGTGTTGGGATATTCTTAGTGTCTTCTACTGTAAAGACTGATATAAAATATTCATTCAGTGTTTTTGCCATCTCCATATTTCCCACCATTAATTTCCCGGTCTCATCCTCTAAGGGACCAACATTTACTTTAGCCACCCTTTTTCTTTTTATATAACTATAAAAACTCTTACTATCTGTTTTTATATTTTTTGCTAATTTACTTTCATAATCTATCTTCCCTTTCTTAATCAATCTTTTGTTATTTTTTGCTGTCTTTTAAAGTTTTCCCAATCTGAGGAATTTCACCTCCTGCTGGCCGATCTGCGCTTTCTTGGGGTTTACTTTGAAACCCTTCTGCCCTAGCAGCTCCAGCAGTTCGGCCAATAGCGGGCCATGCTCCTCTTTTCAATCAGTGAACAGGAGCAGGTCATCCATGTTACGTCCGTGTAATAATAAGAAAAGGACTGCAGAGAACAGTACAACAGGTGTTTACTCAACGTGGTTCAAACTGCAACTGAAACAACAGATTACTACTCAGCGTTATATACAGGTGTGGTCACTGCCGGTACTACAGTATACATGAGCTGTAGAAAGTAGTTCCCCCCTTAAAGGTACATACATTACAATTCCTCCCCTTTTAGATTAACAGTACCATAACACTTTTAACATGCAACATTAGCTGAAAATAGTCTATTTATAAATTCAGTCTTTGGGGAGGCTTCCTGATCCTTTCTGGATAGCGCCTTTCCCGAGTGTCTTGCTCTTGGTGCGGAGGCGATTCTGGCCCCCTGTCATCGGTTGGTTCATCAGCTTCCAATGCTACTGTTTCTGGGGTAGATGCTACCTGTACGTCGGGTTCATCACCAGGTACGTATGGGCGAGGCATGGGGTTGACTCGTTCCTGTGACTCTAGGATCTGGTCAGCATGGCATCTCACGATGCTCTCCCCAACGTCCACTGTGTACATTAGTGGCCCCTGCCGTGTGCATATCGTTCCTGGTTGCCATTTCTCTGTTCGGTAGTCGCGGGCCAAGACTGGTTGCCCTACATTGAAGCTCCTTGTCGGCTTCTCATTGATGTGCTGGAATTGCTTACTCTCAACATCTCTTCGTACATTTGGTCTGAGCAAATCCAGACAAGATCTCAACCTTCGGTTAAAGAACATCATGGCCGGGGCCTGGTTGGTGACTGCATGTGTCGCATTTCTGTAGGCTAACAGGAAATTGTCCACCTTATGCTGCAGTGGAATGTCGTCATCGCACATGGCCCTTACTGCTTTTTTAAAGGTTTGTACGAACCTCTCAGCCAATCCATTTGTGGCTGGATGATACGGGGCGGATGTGTAATGCCTTACCCCATTCCTTTTCATAAATCTTCGAACCTCTTCGGACACAAACTGTGGTCCGTTATCAGAGCAAATCTGCTCTGGCAAGCCGTTCCTGGCAAAAATGGTCCGTAGGACTGCAATAGTTTTCTCCGTGGTGGTGGAGGACATTTTGATCACCTCAGGCCATTTCGAGTGCGCATCCACGGCTATTAAAAACATTGAGTCCATGAATGGACCAGCAAAATCAATATGCACCCGTTGCCATGGAGATGAGGGCCACTCCCATGGGTGTAGAGGGGCATGTGGTGGTGCATTTTGGACCTTCTGGCATCCTGAGCAGCTCTTTGTCAGGTCCTCGATTGGCTGATCGATCCCCGGCCACCACACATAAGCCCTAGCAAGGCTTTTCATTTTCACCCCTCCCAGATGACCTTCGTGAAGCTCATTGAGCACTCTCTCCCTTAACTTCGGTGGAATTTCCACTCGGGATCCACACATCAAGGTCCCCTGGCATACTGACAGCTGTTCTCTTCTGGATGAGAATGCTGGCAACAGTGAGTCGCCATGTGCTGGCCATCCCTTCACCGTCAAATCATATACCCGAGACAGTGTCGGGTCATTTCGGGCCTCCTTCTCTATACCAGCGTTAGTTAATGGCAAGCATTCAATTATAGTCGAATGAAATATTTCGACAGGATCCACTGCTGGTGCTTCCTCCGCAGTAGGCAGTGATAGCCCATCAGCGTTTCCATGCTGTTTTGTGCCCTTTACTCGATTTCATATTGGTGCGCCCTAGAAAAAGGGACCATCTTTGTAGCCGTTGCGCAGGCATCACCAGAACGCCCTTCTTTGGATTAAAGATGGAGACAAGTGGTTGGTGGTCAGTCAGCAAGGTGAACTTCTGCCCGTGCAGATAGTGATTGAACTTTTTCACTCCCCACACTAGGCTGAGGGCCTCCCTGTCAATCTGGGCATAGTTACGCTCAGCTGAGGTTAGTGACCGAGACGCAAAGGCTACTGGCCTCTCCGAGCCATCCGGGAATTTGTGCGACAGCACCGCTCCAATGCCATAGGGTGATGCATCACACGCCAACCGAATTGTTAGTGCTGGGTTGAAATGAGCCAACACCTCTTTTGATGTGATCAATGCTTTGCTCTTCTGGAAAGCTCGTTTACATTCGTCACTCCACTTCCCTGGTAGCCCCGTTTGCAGTAGGGTGTTCAGTCGGTGTAGTACGGTAGACAAATTCGGCAAGAACTTATGGTAGTAGTTCACCACCCCGAGGAACGACCTCAGTTGTGACACATTTTCCGGTGCTGGAGCCTTGACTACTGCCTCAATCTTTTCAGGGGACTTATGTAACCCCTCTTTATCAATAACGTGGCCACAATACGAGATCTGCTTCTGGAAAAACTCGCATTTGTGGCGATTAGCTCGGAGCCCATATTCCGTCAATCTAGTGAGCACCTGCTCCAGGTTGGCGAGGTGATCACTGTCATTTTCGCCCGTGACCAGGATGTCGTCCAATTAACACTGGGTCCCTGGAATCCCTTGCAGGACTTGTTCCATTGCCCTTTGCCAAATAGCCGGAGCTGATGCTATCCCGAACACCAGCCGGTTGTATTGGTAGAGACCTTTATGAGTGTTGATCGTGAGGTACTGTTTCGAGGCTTCTTCTACCTCCATTTGCAGGTACGCCTGGGCCAGATCAATCTTAGTGAAGCGTTTCCCTCCAGATAGCGAGGCGAAAATATCTTCAATCCGTGGAAGCGGATATTGTACAGTGTGAAGGATTGGGTTCACTGTCACCTTAAAGTCCCCACAGATGCGAACCTTCTTTGGTTCCCCAGGCGTATTACTCAACGACCTCTTCATTACAGGAACGATGCGTGTAGCACACTCGCTCCAGTCCACTTTGGACAGTACTCCTGAATGTTCCAAACCTTCCAGCTCTGCTTCGACGGCTGGGCGGATCGCATAAGGTACCGGTCTGGCCTTAAAAAACTTTGGCCTTGCATTTTCCTCTATTTTGGTCATCGCTGTTATGCCTTTTAGTGTTCCGAGTCCCTGCTGGAACACTTGTTGTGCGTCAGTTAGCATTTTTGACAGTCGCCCAGGTGTGACGTCGTCATCCTTTTTGGCATCTACAGTCAGTGCTTGTATGGAATGCCACTCTAGCTGTATCTTCCGGATCCATTCACGTCCTAGTAGTGGTGGTCCTCCATCTGGCAATACATATAGGTCCATTTTTGGTGTTTCCTTGCCGTTATATATGACGTTCACCCTTATTTTTCCTTTGGGGTAGACTTTTTTGCCCCGTGTACGTCTTCAAGACAATCTTTGTATCTCTCAAGGGTATATGTGAGAATAGCCACTTGTAGTCCCTTCGGTTTATGACTGTTAGGGCTGATCCTGTGTCCAATTCCATTTTCACTTGGACTCCTTATATCTTGAGCGTGACCCAGATAGTTTGGTGATCCTCCGTTTTGATCACATTATGTCGTTTCAGACAACCCAGTTCCTTGCTTCCGGAGTCTGTATCACTCTTCTGTTTGTCTGAACTACTCTCCGTCACCTTATGTACCTTCTTGTACTTCTCCTGTGGAGATTTCTTGCTGCTGGTTTTCTTTCTCGACCTGCAGACTCTTGCTATGTGTCCTACTTTTCCACATTGTCTGCATACTTTGTCCTTGAACCAGCAATCATTGTGGTCGTGTGTTGTTCTGCCGCAGCGATAGCACTTCACTGTTCCGTATGACATTTCATTTGTGCCATATTCTTGCGGTCTCCGTTGTATCTCTGCAGCGCCCCGTGCTGCTGCTTCATGTGATACTGCAATGCTGAAAGCCTTGTCCAGCGTAAGATCCTTTTCTGATAGAAGCCGTTTCTGGGTTCCTTCACTTTGAAGCCCACACACAAACTTGTCCCTTAAAGTATCTGCTCGTCCCGTTCCAAACTGGCAGTGTTTCGATAGCTTGCACAGTTCCGTTAAATAATCAGCATTACTTTCATCTTTATGCTGGTTCCTTTTGTGAAACTTAAATCTTTCTGCTATCAGCAGCGGTGTGGGGTTTAAGTGGTCCTGTAGGATTGACACTATGCTTTCAATATCCTTTTTTACTGGCTTCTCTGGGGTTACTAGGTTTCATAGTAAGCCATACATTTTTGCACCCATTGAATTCAACAATACCAGCGCTTTCTTGTCATCTGGCACTTCATTCGCCTTGCAGTATACTTCTATGCGTTCGACATATGTCGTCCAATCTTCGACTTCATTGTCGAACGCTGTGATACTGCCACTCTTCGGCATTTTTGGGTGTGGTTAGACTGGCTTAAAATGGTGTCTCCCGCGCTTTCCTTTCTTTCCCGCTGCGGCTTAAAATGGTGTCTCCCGCGCTGCTGCCAACGCCGCTCTCGGCGGTCCTCGTGGCAAATGGCGACGCCGTGTGGGTTTTGTGCGCTGCTCCTGCGCTGCTGCCAATGCCGCTCTCTGCCGTTCTCATGGCAATGGCAGCGCCTCGCGTTTTCCTGCGCGCATCTCTCCCCCGTTGACGCTGCTCGGCCCTTGACCACCGGCTGCGCTCTGCTCTCTCTCGCCTCTCTCCCCCGTTGACGCCGCTCGGTCCTGAACACCGGCTGTGCCCTGTGCGCTCTGCCCTCTCTCTCTCCCCCGTCGATGCTGCTCGGCCTTTTTCTGTGCCACTCGGTCGGGCTCTAGCCCATCGCTCTCCGGGAAGGGTCTGCGCAGTACCTGTTGCCAGCCCGTTTCGCTGGACCACCGTGACTGGAAAGCCAAGCCTGGCTCTCAACAGCCTCCCCTGCGATGCTCAAGTGTCCGCTGGATGACTGGGCGGTTGCCCGTGGTCGACGCCCGTGCTTCTGGACTCCACCTTCTTCCACTGTTCTCCAGGAGCGAATCCCTGGGAGGTGATGCAGAGTTACAGGTAGTTTCGAACTTGCTCGTCGCCACTGTTACGTCCGTGTAATAATAAGAAAAGGACTGCAGAGAACGGTACAACAGGTGTTTACTCAACGTGGTTCAAACTGCAACTGAAGCAACAGATTACTACTCAGCATTATATACAGGTGTGGTCACTGCCGGTACTACAGCATACATGAGCTGTAGAAAGTAGTTCCCCCCTTAAAGGTACATACATTACAATCCACATATTGAACCAACTGTCTGGGCTGGCTAAAATCCTTCAAACTGTTGGCCATACACTGATGGAAAATGCTGGGGCTGTTGTGAAAGCCCTGAGGCAAACAGTTCCACGTGTACTGTTGCCCGTTAAACGTAAAGGCAAACTTGTACTGATCCTCCCTCCTTACAGGGATGGACCAAAACTCATTGGAAATATCCAGCACCGTGAAAGTGGTCGCAGATGCTGGAATACTCCCTATGAGGTCGGCAACTGCTGCTACTGTGGGTGCGCAGGCTGGGATGTTACTATTGAGCACCCGATAATCCACCGTGGCTCGCAAGAATTGTCCGGCTTTCTGACCGGCCATAATGGAGAATTCACGTGGGTAGCTATCGGTCTCAAAACTCCCTGCTGCACTAACGAGGACATGGCTGCTTCCATGTCTGGCTCTGCTTCCCTGGGGAAGTTATACTGTTTCTGTGGTCGGGCCATGGGCTCCCCGTCTACGCTGACCTCAAACCCTGTGACCCTCCCGCAGTCGTGTTTGTGAGTTGCTAATGTGGCCAGGTGGGCCTGCACAAATGCCTGGAACTCTGGTGGGGTATTGCTGACCATGAGCCTGAGGTTATAATCCTCTTTGGGCTTCATGGTACAGAGTGTCCCCTTCCCTTCCTTTCCCGGGATTACTACTACCTCTCCGTTCTTCACTTTACCTGTCCACCAAAGGCAGTGATTCCTTAAATCCACTGGAGAGAGGCGAGGTGGTGGGGTTAGACCACAGTGCATGATGCCCCCATGTCTAACAGATAGGTCCTCGTCACCTTCTCCACCTCCACTCATCGTATCGGAGAGAACACAGATAAACAGGCTGCATTGGCTCTAGTCATGGCTGTGGGTTGGATGGGGCAGATGGGGTGAGAGCACCGGTGGCGGCTGCTACTCTCACCTGGCCAATCAATAAGGACCTCATGGTGTCCAAAAGTGACTCGACCTCTGCAGAAGGGATCCCTGCCCCCACCTTTTGGGCTGGGGCTGTGGGATGCTTTCCCTTGTTATCTTTCCAAGGGTTTTTGCACTCCTTCCACCAGTGAATTTCCTTCCCACACCCGTAACAATTGGTCTTTGTGTTGGGGGTTACTCCCTTCCTGCTGCCACTCTTTCCTACCCGGTCCGGGTTTTACCTCATGCACCTTTCCCTTGGTGGGTGTGCATCGGCTCCACTACCGTTTTTGTAAGCCAGAGTGAGCTGCCTAATTACCGTGAGTTCGGTGGTCTGGGGATTTTTGGGGTCGAGCCAGCCTTGGCCCGGACCTGTGGCAAGCTGTTCGCCACCAGGCAACGAAGCGAATGGGCCAGGGAATCCCCGTTCAGGAACGCCCGGTCCGGCGTCCCCGGTCACAGCCGGTCCGCAAAAGTCTGCGGGGTTTCCCCTGAGAGCTGGATCGTCTTCTCCACACGGGAGAAATGACTTCCCTCATTCATCCCCATGGCCTCCAGAATTGCATCTCTAAGCTCCTCGTACCCGCTCTGCCCCCTTTTACACTCGTCAGAGAGGGATTGGAGGAGACTACTCTCCAGGGAGAATAGCAGCATCTTGGCCTTCTCAGCGTCATCGCAGTCGTTGACGCTGGCTGCCTGCTCTACTTCCCTGAAGTGGATCGAGGGGTCTCCCTTTTCGGAGAGCCTCGGGAGATGGTTGACCATAGCCCTAAGCTGTTGGGTGTTAAAGGGTAACACGAACTGGTTTTGGAGGGGTCCCTCAATGTCGCCATTGGTGGGTAGGATGAATCTCCGATGCCGTGCTGGGCACATCGGTCCCGGCTCCGACCTCCCTGCCAGGGGTTGCTCCACCTCTGGCTCCACTCCGGGTTTCACCCCCCTTGCTGCCTAACCTCGCTGAAACTTGGCGCTACGAGTGGTGGTCGTGAGGTCTCCTCTCTCTCAACCGGGTCGTCCCTAGACATTACCGGTGACGTTGGAACTGTCCTCCCCTCGTTCCCCATAAAATTCACCTGGCCTGCCTTTGGGCTTATGAGGCATACCATGCCTTTTGCCTTCCGGAGGGCCCGACTCAAATTTTCTATCCTCTCTTTACAGGGGCCGTGGTCTGCCTCCTCAAACCCCTGTTCGCTCGCTAGCTTATACGCTGCCTTTACCTCCTGTACTTTCTCTTCCTGTTCCCTAATCTGCCTTGCCAAGCGGGCGTTTTTCTCCCGCAACCTTAACTCATTTCCCTTGGCCTCGGTGATTGGCACCGTAGGTATTCCAACTGGGCCTTGTGTTCTCCCACTAAATGCACTCTCTCCTGATTCAAAGCCTGCAAAGCTACTAATAACTTTTCCCCTGCAAGAGCCTTATCCTGGATCTCCAGGGCTGACTCCCTTAACTCGACTGCCTGTGCTGCTACGAGCCTGTCCAAAAGCTGGACCTGCTTTTTAAAACACATCAGCCAAACTGCCTTCTCTAAGGACTTCTTGTGTTCCTTTCCCTCTGTCCACTTAGCTGCTGCATCTACCAGACGCCCAGCCTTTAACAGAGTGGTGATCCGCTTCTTAGTGATATTCACCTTGCTAAACACATAATCAGAAATCCTTTCCTCCATCATGGTTTGCTCATCCGAACCATTGTCTACTGTATCGCAACCCTGTTGGCGGTTTCTTGCCGCGGTCGCCATTTCTGTAGGGGGTGGTGTGGGGCGGGGCGTACGCCCAGTCAGTTATGCCTCTGACTGTTTATGAGTGGTTCGAATCGCTCCCACGCCCCTGGGTTCTAGACACCGGACTTAGGTACAGGCGGCGATACAGAAAAGACTCGAGTAGACAGGTGGTTTGGATGTAAGCAAAACCAAGATTTATTGAAATAGAAATTAACAATCTGATGAAAAGTTACTAGTATAAAATTACAGGCAAATACAAAATAATGAAACTTATACAGGGAATGGGGAACACACGGCACATCGAGGGAAAACGACTATCTTAACAATCCCCTTATCCTTAGCCCACCCCCTATACCTAACTAGATTAAGCTATGAGGGGCCAGAATTCATGCTCACCAATCCAAAGATAAAAGCCAATTGTTAACGAGTGCGAGTTTTGAAGTATGGTTTCTGGTCCTTCTAGGTACCCCGTCGCCATGTGGTCTTCAGGGGTGTGACACTGGGTCGACTACTGCGACACACCTTCTCCCCTCCGCTACCGTCATCGTATCGTCTCGATGGGTTCTCCTCTTCTTCTCCCTCGGGCGGTCGTCGACGGCAACGTTATATTTATCGGACAGTCACCAGTCGTTACCGTTTAGATTTTACTAGCCATGCATCAAACGCCTGTATATTTGTTGTGGCGTAGACACCTGCGTTATCGCATTGTTCAACAAGGTGTTTGTCTTCACCGTCCTCAAAGACTTTCTTCCCCAAGCATCAGCTTATAACTAGGCGCTTGGTTTACTTATCGATACGTTTTTCGCTGCCCTGCTCTGCCCTTATCGAGTTATTATCGTCTTCTTCATCTCCACTCGTCTCGTCTCGTCGGACTACTATACGAGTCCTAGGCTACCTGCTCAACTTCGTCTCACCCCTTTCTGCGGCCTGGGTGTCCTGGATGGCTGTGGACTTGGGCCTCGCTCCCCTTCCTAGCAGTTGGTATGGTGTTACTGGCTACTGAAAATCTGCTCCAGGGAGAGAACCCGCCACGAGGCCCCGGCACGAGTATGAGCGGCAGCCCAAGAGGCCGGAGCCACGAGAGCAGAGTCAAGGGTGTTGTGTCGGTACCTTTCTACCTAGACACAATTTAGGACTCAGAACTCAGAGATTCAAACATGAAATGCTTTATTGGAAGGAAAGGAAGTTCTGGCAAGTTCCGAACAAAGAGAGCTAAACTTAACAGAGAACACCCAACCATTTATCTCCTGTGACAGCACCACCACAGGTGGGAGGAGAACACACAATAGAACACACAATACATAACATTTCCTCCCATCTTAAATGGAAGGTCCACATTATTCCTCAACAGGTAAGTTACTTTCAATGCACTCAACGAACCTAGGGTTGAGGTAGACTGCCTCAAACCCTGACTTTATCCTGGGGTTTATTCTGCCCCAGTCTTGTCGGTAAGTCACTAAGCCTACAGATCCAAGCGTCTTGGAGGCCGCCGCTCTCTGACAGGATACCGGCGGTCATCGCTGGCTTCCACAGCAGTAGGCATTGACACAGGCCTGGATGGAGAAGGTGCCTATGTCAGTCGAAAGTCCGGAGTTTGCACAGGTGGAACAGTCTCTTTGACTTCCTGTGTTGGAGAAGAGCACTGTGGCAAAGGATGCTGGTTTGCGGTATCATCCGGAAACAGTTCAGGCCAACCAGCCGTTGGAGCCTCTGTGGCTGTCTCTGCTCCTAGCAACAGTTGATCTGTGTGTCTTCTACAGACGACGTCCTCAGCAGTCTCAACCATGTAAGGCACAGGGCCCGTCTGCGCGATCACCGTAGCAGGAACCCATTTCGGTCCAGTGTTGTAGTTTCGAGCTAGGACGTGCTCTCCAGGGTGAAACCGTCTCTCCTTGGCTCTTTTCTCTCTCTTTTCAACTTGAGCTTGTTGTTGACAATGGACAACCTGTTCTGCCCTTGAAGGTTTGAGTAAGTCAAAACTTGTCCGCAACTGCCTCTTCATCATGAGCGAAGCGGGGGAAGTTTTGGTTGTGGCATGCGGCTCGTTCCTGTAGGACAACAGGAAGCTGTTCAGACGTTGGTGGATTGAGCCCTGACCTTGCGATGCCTTCAAGGCGTGCTTCAAAGTTTGCACAAACCTTTCTGCCTGGCCGTTAGTAGAGGGATGATAGGGTGCAGACCTGATGTGTTGGACACCATTCACATGCAGGAAGGTTGCAAACTCCTGTGATACAAATTGTGGACCGTTGTCACTTACGAGTTGTTCCGGTGAGCCATAATGGCTGAACATCTCACCAAGTTTCTCAATTGTTTTCTCTGCCGTGGTAGACCTCATCACAGCGACCTCCAGCCACTTGCTACGAGCGTCCACAACCACCATAAACATCTTCTCTTCGAAAGGACCGGCGAAGTCCACATGTACTCACTGCCACACTTCTGCAGGCCAATCCCAGGGGTGTAGGGTTGCCAGCTGTGGAACATTCCGGACCCTTTGACATGGGGAACATGTTTTGGCTTTCTCCTCAATATTCCCATCGAGACCTGGCCACCAGAAGTAGCTTCTTGCCATTTCCTTCATCCGAACCATCCCACTGTGGCCTGTATGAAGTTGTTGCGGTATAGGTTCCCTCAGAGGTGGCGGAATGATGACACGGTGTCCCCAAAGAAGACAACCTGCCTGGACGGAGAGCTCATTTCTTTTTGAAACGTAAGATTTCAAACTAGGAGAATCTCCTATAGCTCTCCCTCGAATGACATCGTCCATTACCTCAGACAGGACTGGATCGTTGCGGGTGTACCTTCGCACCTGAACTGCAGTGACAGGTGCTCCCTCCACTTGTCTAAAGTAGAAGATGTCTATCTGACGAGGCTCTGGGGGAGTAACAGGCAAGGGTAGCCTCGAGAGACCGTCTGCGTTGCCGTGCAAGTCTGATTTGCGATATTTGATGTCGTATGTGTGTCCTGACAACAGTAAAGCCCACCTTTGCATCCTGCTTGCAGCGAGAGACAGAATTCCGGTGTGGGGCCCGAAGATTGAAGTCAATGGACGGTCGTCCGTCAGGAGTGTGAACCTTCTCCCAAACAGGTACTGATGAAATTTTCGAATCCCAAGAACGATTCCCAAGACCTCGCGCTCGATCTGCACATAGTTACTCTCGGCCTTGTTCAAGGTGCGTGATGCGAAGGCGATAGGTTTCTCTTCACCCGAAGGCATGATGTGGGATATGACTGCTCCCACACCATATGGTGATGCATCACATGCTAGCTGCATGGGTAGCTTTGGGTCGAAGTGTGTCAGGACCTCCGATTTCACCAATGCTTTCTTTGCTTGGGCGAAAGCTTCGTTGCACAGTTCAGTCCATTTCCATGTTTTGCCTTGACATAGCAACTGATGTAACGGCTTCAGCAATGTTGCTAAGTCTGGAATAAACTTCCCATACTAATGAAGTAGCCCCAGAAATGAATGTAACTGGCTCACATTCTGGGGTGCTGGGGCCTCCACGATCGCCTTGACCTTTGACGACGCCTTATGCAGGCCAGTAACGTCAATCACATGCCCAGGTATTCAACTGAAGGCTGAAAGAATTCACATTTTTCTTTACGAACTCTGAGTCCGTACTCTTTCAGTCGTTGTAGTGTCGCATCCAAGTTCAGAAGATGATCCTCCTCATTTGTCCCAGTGACAAGGATGTCGTCCAGGTAGCACTGGACTCCTGGCAGTCCACTCAAAATCTGATCCATTGCCCTTTGGAATAGAGCAGGGGCTGACGTAATTCCAAACGGAAGGCGGCAGTACCTGTATAGCCCCTTGTGTGTCACAATTGTCAGCAGCTCCTTTGATTTGTCATCGACATGCATTTGTAGATAAGCCTGGCATAAGTCTATTTTGCTGAACTTTTGCCCTCCAGCCAGGCCCGTAAAAAGATCATCAATGAGGGGAAGAGGATACTGTTCCGCAGACAGCACCGGGTTAATAGTCACTTTAAAATCCCCGCAGATTCGAACAGATCCATCCTTTTTCAGGACAGGAACAATGGGTGTGGCCCATTTGCTCACGCTCACAGGCTCCAGGACTCCATTCTCGACTAAGGCCTCCGAGTTAGCCTCAACTTTTGGCCTAATTGCATAGGGTACAGGTCGTGCTTTGTGAAACTTCGGCTTGCTGTCAGGTTTAACGTCTAGTCTCACGCTAGTCTTTTTCATGCTCCCAAGTTCCCCATTGAAGAGTTCTGCATGCTTGTTTAACACTGCAGTCAGACCTGACTCCCCTTTTGACATCATGCGGACTGCAGGCCAGTCCAGCGTGATTTTCTCTAGCCACGCACGTCCCAGTAGCGATGGGTAATTTCCCTTTACCACATATAGTGGCAGTTTTGCAGTCTGTCCGTTCAATTTAACTGTCACCTCAATGACGCCTCTCATGGCCACAGGTTCGCCGGTATACGTCTTTAGCACAATGTTTGTTGGCTGAAGGGTAAGATGCTTTAGCATTTTGTTGTAGACAGTGTCTGAAACAAGGGACACAGCCGCGCCTGTGTCCATCTCCATCCGCACTGATTGTCCCTCCACCAGTGGTGACACCCAGTAGCCATTTAAATCACCTGCAACCGTCAGTATGTGCACCTCTTCCTCCTCAGAGGTGTCACTCCCCTCTGTTTTGCTTGTTCCATCATACTGCACTGAATGAACACTCTTTTTCCTCTCTTGTCCAAATACAGACATTTTGCTTCCATGCTTCCCAGCTCTGTCTGTTCTTATTTTACCTCTACAGGCGCGTTCAATGTGACCCTTTTTGCCACAATTTCGGCATTCCAGCTCCGTACACCAGCAGTCATTAGCGTGATGGCCTGTTTTCCCACAACGGTAACATGTGCCGTTCCGCGCACCTTTAGGCTCAGACGACACCTTGTGAACTCTCCCTGTTGAACTCAACTGGTGAGCCTCCTTTTTCGCCATCTCCACGGAGACACTAACTTCAATGGCCTTTTCAAGAGTAAGGTTGTCCTTAGTAAGAAGGCGCTTCTGTGTGGCTGCATTTTGCAGACCACACACAAGTCTGTCTCTAATGGTGTCATTCAGCACCTCCTTGAACTGGCAGTGTTCCGACAACCTTTTTAAAGCAGCAATAAACATCGTCACTGATTCCCCCTCCTCTTGATTCCGTTTATGAAATCTAAATCTCTCAGCAATAACCAGAGGTTTTGGTGAAAAATGTGCTCCAAGAATTTCCACTAGTTGCTTATATGTTTTAATTCCTGGCTTATCTGGTTGCACGAGGCTGCGAAGTAAATTGAATGTCTTCGGCCCGATTACACTCAAAAAGGTAGGCACGACCTTTTCATTTGCCACCGCATTCGCCAATACAAAATAGTCAAAACGTTCTGTATAAGCGCTCCATTGCTCCACATTTTCATCAAAATCACCGATGTTTCCTAATATAGTAGCCATCTCACGTTTCAAATTAAATTTTTTGTTTACTCACTGCACCCGTAACGTACGCAGATTCGTCCGCTCCTCGTTGCCACTTGTTGTGTCGGTACCTTTCTACCTAAACACAATTTAGGACTCAGAACTCAGAGATTCAAACATGAAGTGCTTTATTGGAAGGAAAGGAAGTTCTGGCAAGTTCCGAACAAAGAGAGCTAAACTTAACAGAGAACACCCAACCATTTATCTCCTGTGACAGCGCCACCACAGGTGGGAGGAGAACACACAATAGAACACACAATACATAACAAAGGGCAAGAGCAAGAGAGAGAGATTGCTACCCGGCGCCTTCAGTTATACTCCTCCCGATAACACTTATCTGCACGCCAAATCAGGTTAGTTCATTGTCCCAATCTTGGCGGGCTAGTTTATATAATTGTAGCAATCTAAACTAACTGTTTTTAGATGGCCGGTAATCGCACCTACTGGCCTGATTCCTGAGTTGTTTTGTTATTAATTCATCTCAATCGGCCTGCCCAGCTTTGATGGCTTCCCTAAGCAGTTTCTGATTATTTATGCAAACAACTTGATGGCCTTAAGTATAGGCCTCACTGGTTTTTGATCTGTCTCCGATTTGACTTAATGCATAATTCAAAGTCCTGTCTGCTTTCAAAATACAAAAGTCTCTCTTTACAGAAACTGCAGCTTGGGTTTCGATTTCCCAAAAGCTGCTTGTGCCACAGAGTCCAAGCTTTTAGAATCTTGCAGGCTTTTGGCCACGAGGTGCGGATGCCATCTTTGGGTACCCTTTTCATTAAAATGTCCATGCAGGGTCCCTTTTATTACAAATAACCTTTGGGGAAATGTGGAAATTTTGCGAATCTTACACCTGTGAGTCCCTCACCTTTGGAGGCTGCAGGCTGGGGATCCGTATCCCTAGACTTGTCCCTGACCTCTGTTTTTCCCTTCCTGTTAAGGGCTCTCCTGGGGCTGGACCGTACTCTAAAATAATACTCGGGTGACCAAGGTAGCCCAGGCTGTGGTGTGCGAGGAGACCTTCTTAAGGCTCCAGCTACTGGGAGTGTGCCTGAATCCCACTTAATTGGTAGGAGGGCCTCTCCAGTCACACAATTCACTGCCCCCACCTTTGCGGTCTGTGAGTCAGCCGCAGCTGCAGGTGGCTGCTCTCTAGCTTTAATGTGGTTAACCCTTGCTGACCGTTCTCCACTCTCAGTCCTGCCCTCTACCTTCTCCCCTTTTGTGAGCGTGTTCACGATGGCTCTGAGGATGGGATCCCGTACCTGGGCATGCTTTAGGTCCGGGACCAAGGCTACTCCTTGTGTGCCTTCCTTGTCCCGAATTGCGACTACCGACCCTGTCTGGTAGGGGTCCCAAAACTCTCCTTCCCTAGCCCCCTGCTTGGCTAGTTCATCTGCCCTTTGATTTCCCTCTCTCTTGGGGGCTGGTAACTCCTGCACTGCTTCCCTTCTGGCTTTATCTATGGCCCTTCCTCCTGCTCGTACAGCCAGCCCTAGGAACTTGACTTCCTTTTGGCCGATCTGTACCTTCTTGGGGTTTCCCTTAAACCCTTCCTGCTTCAGCAACTCCAGCAGTTCAGCCAGCAGTGGACCATGTTCCTCTCCTTCATCAGTGAATAGGAGCAGGTCATCCACATACTGGACTAACTGTCGGGGTCGGCTGAAGCCTTTTAAGCAATCTGCCATACACTGATGGAAGATGCTGGGGCTGTTGTGGAATCCCTGTGGTAGGCAGTTCCAGGTGTACTGTTGGCCCTTAAATGTAAAGGCGAACTTGTACTGGTCCTCTCTCCTCAGAGGGATGGACCAAAACCCGTTGGAAATATCCAGCACCGTGAAAGTGGTCGCAGAGGCTGGAATACTTCCTATGAGGTCGGCGATGTCTGCTACCGTGGGTGCACAGGCGGGGATGTTCCTACTGAGCACCCGATAGTCCACCGTGGCTCTCCAGGAGTTGTCCGGTTTCCTAACCGGCCACAACGGATTGTTTACATGGGTGGCTATTGGTCTCAATACCCCCTGTTTGACCAGAGAGGTCATGGCCGTTTCCATGTCCTTCTCTGCCTCTTTTGGGAAATTATACTGCTTTTGTGGTCGGGTCATGGGGTCCCCATCTATGCTCACTTCGACCCCGTTCACCCTCCCACAATCATGCTTGTGAGTGACAAATGCGCCGAGGTGTGCTCGCACAAATGCCTGGTACTCCACTGGAGTGTTACTGGCCATTTGCTCGAGGTCGTAACCCTCCTTGGGTTTTAGGGTACAGAGGGTCCCCTTGCCCTGTTTCCCTGGGATAACTGCCACTTCACTCTCTTTGCCGGTGCATGCTCCCCACAGACAGTGGTTCCTAAGATCCACTAGGATCCGGTGGCCTATGATGAAATCAGTCCCCAGGATCCCCTTCCCTTCCTGCTCCCACTTCATTAAAACACAAGTCCACTTGGTGTGGAGTGCTCCTAAATGAATGGACAGCGGGACAGAGAACGAGTCAACCTGCTCGTTACCTGTGAACCCCACTAAGCTGTATGGGACCCCGTTAGACAAAGGTGAGGCAGCGGGGTTATCTGAGTAGACTATGGTGCTTGAAGCTCCCATGTCCAACAGATAGGTCCCTTTTTACCTTTTCCACCTCCATCCTAACAAGCGGTCTTTTCCATACACCATACTCAAGGGGACACAGATAGACAGGCTGCGCTGGCTCTAGTCATAAGTCTGTGTTAACTGGGGCGGCAGATGGAGTTAAAGCACCCATGGCTGTGGCTACCTGCCCTGGGCCAGCCAACAAAACTCAAAGTGCAGCTACTATCGAATCTACTGTGGGGGATGAGGCCTGTGTTTCTGCCTTTTGGGCGGGAGCTGGGGCATTCTTGCCTGCACTATCCTTCCAAGGATTTTTACAGTCCCTTCTCCAATGCCCACTTTTCCCGCACCCAAAGCAGTTACGCCTCACATCGGAAGGGTTACCCCCTTCCTGGTGTGGAGATGCCGGTGTTGGACTGGGGTGGACAAATGTAAGAAGTCACACAACACCAGGTTATAGTCCAACAGCTTTATTTGAAATCACAAGCTTTCGGAGCGCTGCTCCTTCATCAGGTGAAGTGAAGAGTTGCATATAAGCACAGCATATATAGTCAGAGAGTACTGCCAGATGATTACAGGTAATCTTTCTAACTGCCCTTTATCACACCTCGGCAGAGAGATAATCACAGCAATCAAAGGTGTGAATGGTGTCCAAACAGGTCAGTCAGGAAAACATTACATCAAAGAACAATGAGGTGGGGTCACAAGGGGTCAAATGTTGCAGATGCTGGGGTCTGTATGAAAAACAAAAAACAAACAAAAAACTATTTTTTTGCTGGAAATCACAGCAGGTCCGGCCGCATCTGTGTAGAGAGAACAAGCCAACGACGACTCGAGTCTGGATGACTCTATGTCAGGTGGGGTTACATGTAGCGTGACATGAACCCAAGATCCCGGTTGAGGCCATCTTCATGAGTGTGGAACTTGGCTATCAGTTTCTGCTCGACGATTTTGCGTTGTCGTGTGTCTCGAAGGCCGCCTTGGAGAATGCTTACCCGAAGATCGGAGGCTGAATGTCCTTTTTCATACAGACCCCAGCATCTGCAACATTTGACCCCTTGTGACCCCACCTCATTGTTCTTTGATGTAATGTTTTCCTGACTGGCCTGTTTGGACACCATTCACACCTGTGATTGCTGTGATTATCTCTCTGCCGAGGTGTGATAAAGGGCAGTTAGAAAGATTACCTGTAATCATCTGGCAGTACTCTCTGACTATATATGCTGTGCTTATATGCGACTCTTCACTTCACCTGACGAAGGAGCAGTGCTCTGAAAGCTTGCGATTTCAAATAAAGCTGTTGGACTATAACCTGGTGTTGTGTGACCCCTTCCTGGTGCCATTCCTTCTTACCCTGGCTGGAGTTAAACTCATGCACTTCCCCTTTAGTCTGTGGTTCGTCTACCCCCCTACCGTTGTGGTAAGCCAGGGTCAGTTGTCTGACCACTGTCTCCTCGGTGACCTGGGGGCCCTTTGGGTCGAACCACAGCTCGGCCTTGGCTCTGATCTGTGGCAAGCTGTTTGCCACCAGACTTCGGAGCCAGTGAGCCAGCTCATCCTGCTTCAAGTTAGCCCGGTCAAGATCCCCATTACAGGCACTCCTGTACACAGGCCACAGCCTGTCTGCGAAAGCCTGTGGGGTCTCCCCTGCTAACTGGGTAGTCTTCTCCACCCGGGAGAACGGGCTACCATCATTCATCCCCATCGCCTCCAGAACTTGATCCCGGAGGGCAGCGTACCCTCCCTGTCCCTTCTTGCACTCAGCAGAAAGGGACTGGTACAGCTTGCCATCCAAGGTGAACAGGAGCATCTTGGCCATTTCTGAGTCATCGCACTCATTAATGCCTGCTGCTTGTTCCACTTCCATAAAGTGGATTGAGGGATCTCCCTTGTGGGTGAGCTTACTCAGGTGGCTTACCATAACCCTAAGCTGTTGGGTCTCATGGGGAATCACAAACTGGTTTTCAAGGGG
Organism: Somniosus microcephalus; assembly: GCF_052327205.1. Lineage (NCBI taxonomy): Eukaryota > Metazoa > Chordata > Chondrichthyes > Squaliformes > Somniosidae > Somniosus > Somniosus microcephalus. The sequence continues at coordinate 193,725,197 of NC_140987.1, read as the reverse complement.
CCCCAGGCCCCCACCACCCCCGGGTGGGCCAAACTTTTGCTGTGGAGCTGGGCACATCGGCCCTGGATCCGACCTTTCCTGCATTTGTTTGCCCACTTCTGCCTGCTGCCAAACCGAGTCAAAACCCGGCGCCACAGGTGGCGGTGGTGTGCACTCCTCCCTGTCTTCTCTACAGATTGCTTGTCCCTCCTGCTGCCCAACCGAGTTGCTCCCCGGCGCCACAGGCGACGCCTGCACAGTTTCTACTTCTACTTCCAGGTCTACCCGGGCTGCACTTGGGCTTATTAGGCATACCATGCCTTTTGCCCTGGACAGAGCAAGGTTTAAACTATCTGCTTTTGACAGGGGCCGTGATCTCCTGCTTCAAACTCCCTTGTGCTTGCTACTTGATAAGCTGCCTTTATATTCCTGTACTGCTCCTCCTGTTCCCTTAACTGTCTGGTTAGGCGAGCGTTCTCTTCTTTCAGTGCCAGCTCATTTCCTTTTGCTTCGGTGACTTGACACCGAAAATACTCATGCCTGTTTCTGTGTTTCTCTACTAGCTGTAACTTCTCATGATTTTGGGCTTGTAATTCTTGCAATAGTTCCTCCCCTGCCAAAGCTCTTGCCTGAGACAGTTTGGCTGCCTCCTGCAGCTCTGTGGTCAAAGCTTTTACCTGCTGGTCTAAAAGCTGGATCTGTCGTAGGGCACAGACCAACCAGATGGCCTTCTCTACCGACATCTTATGATCCTTGCTCTCAGTCCATTTGGCTGCAGCGTCCATGGGATGCCCAGCACGCAACAGACTGGTTACCCACTTCTTGGTGATATTCACCTTCTCAAAAACGTAAGAGGAAATCCTCTCTTCCATCTTTGTCCTTTCATCAAACACAGGGTCTATTGCATTACTTCCCTTTTGCCAAAGTCCTGCCTCAGTCGCCATGCTGTAAGGGGTGGTGGTGTGGGTTGTTTGTCAGCTTCGCCTCTGACTCCTTTGAGCAGTTCGAATCACTCCCACTCCCTTTTGTTCTAGACTTTGGACTTATTTGAGGGTTGTAATAAACTTGCAACAGACACCTGGGTTAGTCAAAAGAATTCAGATCTTTATTTTGAGACAGGAAAATACAATACAATAAAACTTATACTTTAAAAGGGTGGGGAACACATGGAATAAGCGAGGGAGAATTACAATACAAAATCCCTTACCCTCCCAACCCCACTACACTAGCTAGGCTGGAATCCAGAGGACCAGGAAATGCTCACTAAAACGACTTTCTTGACAGACTGTAGAGGTTCACGATTTCGGGGTTCTCTTTACTTGTGGCGGTTGGGGCCTGCCATACCTCAGACGTGGTAGAAGACTGCACCTGCATTGGGTCTTCAGTTTGGGTTGGTCCACAGATGCGGTTAGTCGTGCTGTTGGATCTATCGGGTAAGTACCCAATTTTCTTTGGTTAGAGCTAGTTTTAGGGTCTTTTGTGTCCAAATCTTACCCAGGGTTAAGTCAGACTAGCCTGTAGAGTGGAAACAAGTCTTTGGTTCGTTAGTTTTTCAGCAGTTGGTTTCTTGTTGGTCGCGGTGGCCCAATATTACCTGGTTGGTGGTAATATTGGCGGTTGTTGGTTTCTGCAGGTCTTTGGTTGCTGCGATCTCTGTTTCTTCTTTCTTCCTTCGAGTCTCCGATGATGATCTCTCTCTTGAGCTGGTTGGCTGAACTTGAACTTCTGTCTTCTGAGCTGACCTTCTGACGAGCTGACTGACTGTGTGTTGAACTGAAAAGGCAGGCCTCAATTATACTAATTTGGGGCCTGGCTTATCTGACCGCCAAATCTCAGGTTTCTTTGTTAAATTTGGCGGGCTCATTATTTTTAATGTGTTTTAAAACTTTAACGAGCTTCGGGGATGGACCATCCAAACTTAATGAGTTTAGGGAATAGCTCCTCTAAACTTAATCGGCCTTTAACTGGTTTCAGGATTGCCTTGAAACCAGTTTTAAAATGCAAAACGTCTGTCAATCTCTTTAATTGGTTTTGGACTGTGGTTTGTTTGTGGTAACCTGTAGGGCTAATGTTCCTTCCTTTGTATTGCTGGGGACATGTCCTGTTTATTCAATACCTGGCTCTGCGACTTCTCGGCGGGAAAACAGGCTTCATTGTCCTTATGTAAAACTGGGGCGGCCCTGGACATTCCTTAGCCAGTCCAATATCCAAACTCGGGTGGCCCACTCTCCTCCCCTTTGTCCCAGCCTTTTGCAAGCCTGAACATGTCTTTTTAAACCAGCCAAAACTTCCTGGGATTTTTATTTTAAACCCCTTTGGCCCAAAATTCCTTACAACAGTCCAAAAACCTCTTCCTTAATTTAACTCTTTGAAATTCTTCTGTCTGGCCCAACCACACTTTTATCCTTTTCACAGATTTCTTCTGTAATGTTCAAAAATCATTTTAAAATGATGCTATCCTTCTGTTCTGGGTTTGTGCAGAAATTTTCAAACCTTACAGCAGCCATCTGTCATCTCTGCCGCGGAGATGCGAGACTCTCCACATCCCCAACGATTGAAACCTGCAGGAAGAAACAAAGGTAAATAAACTTTTTCTAACACTTTCCACTTACCTCACATACTCAACTCTCCACACTTGCACTCATCACTTACCTTCACAGTGCACTTTTGCTCCCCTCCGACCCCTGTAGACCCACTGCTCGCCTCGCTGACCCTGGCGGGGTTCGCAGCCTTCGGGAAGCCCGCATTTGTGCGGGTAAAATGGGGATAATCCTCTTATCTGCCTGTTAACTACCTGTTAACAGGCAGTTAAGTGGCTGTAATCCTCTTCCCGCCTCCAAGGAGATGGGACCCGCCGTGGGTCGACTACCTGCCTCCTGGCAAGATGGCACGGAGGTGGGTTAGGGGCGGGATAGGCACTCGCCCCCAGATTCTGCCATTATCCCGGCAGTCCTGCCTCCATACCCATAAGATTGTGCCCTTTGTCTCCAACTGAGATTCAGATTACTGATAATAATTCTCACATTTTCTACTTAAAGGCAGTTCCAGTATTTAATATTCATCCACAGCCTAATTCCCATTTGTGATCAGGCCCAGTCTCAGAATTCCTTCTCTGACCAGTCTCTGTTCCGGTCTACAGCCCGTCTTGGTTACCAAATCACAGCTCCTCTTATATTCAATACAGAGCGAGGTGTAATTAATAGCAAATGGGGGTTATAGATCAAATTGAATGTAGACAGACTTTCTTTAAAATGTGAATGTATAGTTTTCTGTTCCTTAGGGATTCTACTGTGGGAGGATAAGTATTCAAGTTATTTCTGAATAACATAAGAAGTTATGCAAACTATGCAAAATATGCATTGATGGGAATAAAATGCATTGATTCATTTGTGGTAGGCCTTGAGTGGACATTTTCTAAAATTTTGTTTGTTTATATTATATTGCCAATTAAATAGGGATTACTCACTATATGATAATTCGATGATTTAATAGCTGTTGATAGTCAATGATTCAACTCAGTTCTCCTTTCCAAAAGGTCTTGGTACCCCGAACAAAATAAAGAATACATACACATTCATCAAAAAATCTGCTGGTTTCCACTTTATTCGAAATTTTGGACTGCACAATAATCTCCTCTGAACAGCAGCAAAAAAGCATGTAAATCATTTGGTGTTTGTACTTTTCAAAAACCAAATTTCATTAAGTGAGAGGTGGTTAATTGAGGGCAAAATGTTAATGTATTAGGGCCAATATTAATGCTGCCCGCCAGGCAATTAAAGTGGCCTGTGGGACTTCTCTGCACCGATCCCATTGCCTCCCTGTGACTTCTGATCTCAACCTGCTCTTCTGAGTAGGTGAGATGGATACCTGTTGGAAACCAGTGGAATCCTTCTTTAAGTATGCAGATTGGGCTCCAATGACATCATTGGGACCTGATTGCCATTTTAAGCAGGGTTCTGCCCAAACCCTGCACTGGGTTAAAATCGACTGCTTTAATTCTGCTTCTACGGAGAAGAGTGAAGGAAGCCGTCAAAGGCTTGTGGATGAGGATGCAGAAAGATAACTAATAATAGATATATGCATTTATAAGGAAATGCTGCTGAAGGCACTAACCATTGCCATGTCAGGTATACACCCCACAAATTTGTATGTTCGTGAGGAAAGAAGGGGGGCACTAAGTATGTTTTTTCTCAATCATTCGGGATGTAAGCTTTGTCAAAGGACTGTAGGGTGACAAAAGTTACATCTGTTTTCAAAAAAGGCGAAAGGTATAAGCCAGCCATTTATCAATCAGTTATCAACCAGTTAAGCTTGCGTCAGTTTTAGAAAAGTTAAAAAAGAGCATGGGGAATTTTCAACAGGCGCCTTTTGTACGGATAACCGTATCTGTCGTAAAGACAGCGGGGTTTGATTGACAGCTGGTTGACGGCTGACGTCATATCTGGGGGCGGGATCCGACGCCATCTTGGCCATGCTTGAGGTACTGTACTAGGAGACACAGAGTCAGGACTGAATAAATGGCACTCCACTACAACTGCTTGGAAGACTCGTAATAACGTTATTAAGATAACATTACATGGTACCAGGATTTATAGAACTCACGATAAGGACATATTACAACAATGGAAGGAATAAAACCTTCGGCTAGCCTGCAACTAGAAGGAAATGTGGATGAAAATTGGCGTGTCTTCAAGCAACGCTTTCTTCTCTACCTCACAGCGATTGACGCTTCGACTAGCTCTGGAACATGTAAAGTAGCTTTGTTGCTAACAGTGGCTGGCTCGCAGGCAATCCAGCTGTTTAATACATTTACCTTTGCAGCCAAAGATGATAAAAATGATCTGGACAAGGTGATAGAACGGTTCGACGAATACTGCACTCCAAAAAAGAATGAAATGTATGAGAGATTTGTGTTTCGCTCCCGCGTGCAAAAGCAAGGAGAATACTTTGATGTTTTTTTGACGGACTTGAAAATAAAAGCACAAACATGCAACTTTAGGGACCTGAAGGAATCGATGATACGCGACCAAGTCATTTTTGGAATACTCGACAAGAAGGTGAGGGAGAGAATGCTTAGAGACAATGACCTAAATTTGGATGCAGCAGTGAAAATATGTCATGCTAGTGAACTCTCAGCCATGCACACGAAAACTTTCGAAGGGAGCAGCACAGCAGTGGGCGGGAGCACCCTGGGGCTGAAAAACCTGCCAGTGGATGTGGTACACAAAAGGGACACAAGATGGCCCACGGAGTTCAAGATGATGACGCCTTATGAATGCAGATGGTGCGGTAATAAACACGTAGCCAGACAGTGTTCTGCTTATGGGAAGAACTGTGCGAAATGTAAAGGCAGGAATCACTTTGCCAAGATGTGTTTTTGGGAAGAGAAAACTGAAGGTAAAAAGATAGTGCATGCTATTGAGACTGAAGAGACAGGAGCAGAGACTTTGTTTGTTGGAATGGTGCAAAATGAGTCAAAACAGGGCAAAAATGCTAATGAAGTGCACTCTGTAGGACCAAAGACTGAAGTTTGGATAGCTCCCTTGCTGGTAAATGGCACCATTGTTCCCTTTAAGCTAGATACAGGTGCTAAGGCAAACCTCATAAGTTGGAGTGATGCACAGAATCTCAAAGTGCGACCTAAAATACTGAACAAGATAGTGTCTTTGAAGGCATACAATAGACAAAGCATTGAAACAAAGGAACGTGTAGGCTGAATGTTGAGGTAAAAAATCACATTCACCCTTTAACCTTTGTTATAGTGCCTGAAGGACATGAGTCACTGTTGGGGGATAAGGCCTGTGTGGATTTGGGCTTGGTAAAACGAGTCTATACCATCAATGAACTGAACTGTGTGCAGAGTGCCCCCCAAGATAGTACAAATCTGACTCATGAGACTATAGCACACAAATATGCAGATGTATTTCAGGGTTTTGGAGCACTGCCCTTTACATACTCCATCAAACTGAGAGAGGATGCACAACCTGTGATTCACGCACCCAGGAGAGTTCCAGTGGCTCTCCGTGAAAAACTGAGGAAAGAGCTAGACCGCGGACCTGCGAGGGAGCACCAGAGGCGGCATATAAAGAGCACCAGAGGCGGCGAGCAGCGAGGCCCAGAGCCCCGAGAGAGCGGAGAGTCGGCGGACCTGCAAGGGAGCACCAGAGGTGGTACATAAAGAGCACCAGATGTGGCGAGCAGCGAGGCCCAGAGCCCCGAGAGAGCGGAGAGTCGGCGGACCTGCGAGGGAGCACCAGAGGTGGCACATAAAGAGCACCAGAGGCAGCGAGCAGCGAGGCCAAGCGCCCCGAGAGAGCGGAGGGTCGGCGGACCTGTGAGGGAGCACCAGAGGCGGCACATAAAGAGCACCAGAGGCGGCGAGCAGCGAGGCCCAGAGCCCCGAGAGAGCGGAGAGTCGGCGGACCTGCGAGGGAGCACCAGAGGCGGCACATAAAGAGCACCAGAGGCGGCGAGCAGCGAGGCCCAGAGCCCCGAGAGAGCGGAGAGTCGGCGGACCTGCGAGGGAGCACCAGAGGCGGCACATAAAGAGCACCAGAGGCGGCTTACCAATCCAGGTTCCGGGAGAGGGAAGCAAAAAGTAATCCAAGTGTGACGTCACCAGGAAGCAGGTAAGTGATTGGTTGGTGAGTATTTCTTTCTCCTTTTCATTACAAGCTTAAATTCTGCGGTTTATATTTTCTTGGGTCTCTGTGGTGTAGTGGGGACAGTTAGTAAATAAGCACCCTAGAGTATATCTTTAACTGGTGGTATTGAATTAATTTAAATTAATTAAAGGGGTAAGTCATGCCAGGAGAGCCCAGCCACGTGTTATGCTCCTCTTGCTCTATGTGGGAATTCAGGGATGCTGCCAGTGTCCCTGATGACCACGTGTGCCAGAAATGCATCCAGCTGCAGCTACTAACGGGCCGTATTGAGGCGCTGGAGTTGCGGATGGATGGGTTGTGGAGCATTCATGCTGCTGAGAGGGTCGTGGATTGCACGTTTGATGAGTTGGTCACGCCGCAGGGTAGGGCTGCACAGGCAGAAGGGAAATGGGTGACCACCAGGCGGAGCAATAGAAACAGGCAGGTAGTGCAGGGGACCCCTGTGGCCATCCCCCTTTCAAACAGGTATACCAATTTGGATACTATTGAGCGGGATGACTCACCAGGGGAAGGCAGCAGCAGCCAACTTCCTGGCACCAGGGGTGCTTCTGCTGCTCAGGAAGGGAGGAAAAAGAGTGGGAGCGCAATAGTGGTAGGGGATTCTATCGTAAGGGGAACAGATAGGCATTTCTGTGGTCGTAGACGTGACTCCAGGATGGTTTGTTGCCTCCCTGGTGCCAGGATCAAGGATGTCACCGAACGGCTGCAGGGCATTCTGAAGGGGGAGGGTGAACAGGCAGAGGTCATGGCTCACATTGGGACCAACGACATAGGTAAGAAGAGAGATGAGGTCCTGCAGCAAGAATTTAGGGAGTTAGGTAGCAGATTAAAGAGTAGGACGTCAAAGGTTGTAATCTCTGGATTAATCCCGGTGCCACGTGCGAGTGAGTATAGGAATAGGAGGACAGAGCAGATGAATACGTGGCTAAAGAGTTGGTGCAGGAGGTAGGGCTTTAGTTTCCTGGATCACTGGGCCTGCTTCTGGGGAAGGTGGGACTTGTACAAGTCAGACGGGACAAATATCCTTGCGGGGAGGTTTGCTAGCACTGTTCGGGGGGGTTTAAACTAAAATGGCAGGGGGCTGGGAACCTGAGCAGGGAGACAGAGGAAAGGAAAACAGGGATAAAAGCAAAAGATAGGAAGGAGAAAAACAAAAGTGGCAGTCAGAGAAATCAATGGTTTAAATCAAATGTGGCCACAGTAAATAATAATTCTAATAGGTCTAAGAGCGTTAAAAAAACAAGCCTGAAGGCTTTGTGTCTTAATGCGAGGAGCATTTGTAATAAGGTGGATGAATTGGCTGCGCAAATAGAGGTAAACGAATATGATTTGGTTGGGATTACGGAAACGTGGCTCAAGGATGGCCAAGACTGGGAATTCAACAACCAGGGGTATTCAATATTCAGGAAAGAGCGGCAAAAAGGAAAGGGAGGTGGGGTAGCATTATTGGTTAAAGAAGGGATTAATACAATTGTAATGAAGGATATTAGCTCTGATGATGTGGAATCTGTATGGGTAGAATTGAGAAATACTAAGGGGAAAGAAATATTAGTGGGAGTGGTATATAGACCTCCAAACAGTAAGGCGGAGGTTGGGGATGGCATTTAAAGGGAAATTAAAGAAGTGTGCAATAAGGGCACAGCAGTCATCATGGGTGACTTTAATCTACATATAGACTGGGCCAACCAAATTAGTAACAATACTGTGGAGGAGGAATTCCTGGAGTGTTTACAGGATGGTTTCCTGGACCAATGTGTCGAGGAACCAACCAGAGATCAGGCCATCTTAGACTGGGTATTATGTAACGAGAAATGATTAATTAGCAATCTTGTTGTACGAGGCCCCTTGGGTCGGAGCGATCATAATATGATCGAATTCTTCATCAAGATGGAGAATGAAGTAGTTGACTCAGAGACAAGGATCCTCAATTTAAATAAAGGAAACTACGATGGTCTGAGGAGCGAGTTGGGTAGGATTGATTGGGGAATGTCACTCAAAGGGTTGACGGTGGATAGGCAATGGCAAACATTCAAAGACCGAATGGATGAGCTACAGAATTTGTTCATCCCAGTTTGGCATAAAAATAAAACAAAAAAGGTGACTCAACCGTGGCTAACAAGGGAAATTAGGGATAGCATAAGATCCAAGGAGAGGACATATAAATTGGCTAGAAAAAGCAATAATCCTGAGGATTGGGAGCAGTTTAGGATTCAACAAAGGAGGACAAAGGGATTAATTAAGAAAGGGAAAATAGAATATGAGAGTAATCTAGCATGGAACATAAAAACTGACTGTAAAAGCGTTTATAGATATGTGAAGAGAAAAAGATTTGTGAAGTCAAGCGTAGGTTTCTTGCAGTCAGAATCAGGGGAATTTATAATGGGAAACAAAGAAACGGCAGACCAACTAAATTCATACTTTGGTTCTGTCTTCACAAAGGAGGACACAAATAACCCCCCAGAGATGCCGGGGAACATAGGGTCTGATGAAAGGGTGGAACTGAAAGAAATCAGTATTTGTAGGGAAATGGTTTTAGGAAAATTGATGGGACTGAAGGCCGATAAATCCCCAGGGCCTGATGGTCTACATCCCAGGGTACTTAAGGAGGTGGCCCTAGAGATAGTAGATGCATTGCTGGTCATCTTCCAGAACTCGATAGACTCTGGAACGGTACCCATGGATTGGAGGGTAGCTAATGTTACCCCACTATTCAAAAAAGGTGGTAGAGAAAAAGCGGGGAATTATAGACCGGTAAGCCTGACATCGGTAGTGGGGAAAATGCTAGAGTCCATTATAAAAGATGTAATAGCAGAGCACTTGGAAAGCAGTGACAGGATCGGACAAAGTCAACATGGATTTACAAAAGGTAAATCATGCTTGACTAATCTACTGGAATTTTTTGAGGATGCAACTGGTAAAATAGATAAAGGAGAACCAGTGGATGTGGTGTATTTGGACTTTCAGAAGGCTTTCGACAAGGTCCGACATAAGAGATTAGCATGTGAAATGAAGGCACATGGGATTGGGGGCAAGGTATTGACTTGGATAGAGAACTGGTTGGTGGCCAGAAAGGAAAGAGTTGGAATAAAGGGGTCATTTTCCGAGTGGCAGGCAGTGACTAGTGGGGTACCGCAAGGATCGGTCCTAGGACCCCAGCTGTTCACAATATATATTAATGATCTGGACGAGGGAATTGGATGTAATATCTCCAAATTTGCAGATGACACAAAGCCGGGTGGGAGGGTAAGCTGTGAGGAGGATGTCGTGAAACTCCAGTACGATTTGGACAGGTTGGGTGATTGGGCAGAAACATGGCAAATGCACTATAATGTGGATAAATGTGAGGTTATCCACTTTGGTGGCAAAAACAGGATGTCAGATTATTATTTGAATGGCAATAGATTGGGAGAAGGGGAAGTGCAAAGAGACCTGGGTGTTATTGTGCACCAGTCGCTGAAGGTAAGCATGCAGGTGCAGCAGGCGGTTAAGAAGGCAAATGGTATGTTGGCCTTCGTAGCAAGATGGTTCGAGTACAGGAACAAGGATGTCTTGCTACAGTTGTACAGGGCCTTGGTGAGACCGCACCTTGAGTATTGTGTGCAGTTTTGGTCACCTTACCTGAGGAAGGACGTTCTTGCCATGGAGGGAGTGCAGTGAAGATTCACCAGGCTGATACCTGGGATGGCAGGAATGACGTATGAGGAGAGATTGTGTCGATTGGGCTTATACTCACTGGAGTTTAGAAGATTGAGAGGGGATCTCATCGAAACCTATAAAATTCTGTCAGGTCTGGACAGACTAGATGCAGGAAGGATGTTTCTGATGGCCGGGGAGTCCAGACCCAGGGGTCATAGTCTAAGGATAAGGGGTAAGCCATTTAGGACTGAAATGAGGAGGAATTTCTTCACCCAGAGAGTGGTGAACCTGTGGAATTCTCTGCCACAGAGGGCGGTGGAGGCCAGTTCACTATAATGTGGATAAATGTGAGGTTATCCACTTTGGTGGCAAAAACAGGAATGCAGATTATTATTTGAATGGCAATAGATTGGGAGAAGGGGAAGTGCAAAGAGACCTGGTTGTTATTGTGCACCAGTCGCTGAAGGTAAGCATGCAGGTGCAGAAAGAGTTGGATATATTTCTTGAGGCTAAAGGGATCAAGGGATATGGGGAGAAGGCAGGGACAGGGTACTGAATTTGGATGATCAGCCATGATCTCATTGAATGGCGGAGCAGGCTTGAAGGGCCGAATGGCCTACTCCTGCTCCTATCTTCTATTTTTCTATAAAGAAGATTGAGGAACCGACTGACTGGGTAAATTCCATGGTCTGCGTCAATTCAAAGAAAACTGATAAATTGCGTGTCTGCATCGATCCCAAGGACCTTAACGCCAATATCAAAAGAGAGCACTACTAAATTCCAAAGAGAGAGGAAATAGTCAGCGAAATGACAGAAGCGAATGTCTTCTCCAAGATGGACGCCTCGCATGGTTTCTGGCAGTTGAAACTTGATGAAGAAAGTGCTAAGCTGTGCACTTTTAACACCCCGTTTGGTCGATACTCCTACCAGCATCTGCCCTTTGGTATTTGCTCCACCCCAGAAATCTTTCACAGAGCAATGGAGCAAATCATCGAGGGCCTGGAGGGAGTGCAGGTGTACGTGAATGATCTGGTCATATGGGGCTCCACTCAGGGGGAGCACGACACCAGACTGGAGAAAATACTTCAGAGAATACAGCAGTATGGACTCAAACTAAATAAAGACAAATGTCAGTTCAGTGTCAATGAAATCACATTCCTCGGAGACAAGATCTCTACAGAGGGGATTCTGCCAGACAAGTCAAAGGTAAAGGCTATACATGACATGGAGAAACCAAAAGACAAGAGAGGGGTTCAGCGGGCCCTTGGCATGGTTAACTACCAAGGAAAATTCATTCCAAATCTAGCAGTGAAGACTGTTCATCTGAGAAAACTGCTGCACCAAGAGACAGAGTTCCAATGGGGACATGAACATGAGAGAGAATGGAAGGGGCTGCTACACATTCTAGCAAATGAACCCCTACTGAAGTTCTTCTGCCCTAAAAAGAGGACAAAAGTGTCCACAGATGCCTCTAAGAATGGATTAGGGGCTGTCCTTCCACAGGAAGATGAAGGAGAATGGTGACCAGTGGCGTATGCGTCACGCTCCATGATGGCTACAGAGTGCCGGTATGCGCAAATTGAGAAGGAGTGCCTTGGCTTGGCATTTGGGTGTGAAAAATTTCATACCTACATCTATGGTCTTCCCAAGGTTATCCTAGAAATGGACCATAAGTCACTGCTAGGGATCACAAAGAAGAATCTGTGTGACATGTCACCACGGATACAACGCCTAATGATGAGACTTTAAAGTTACGATTTTGAGCTAACATATATGCCAGGGACACAAATGTTCATTGCAGACACACTATCCAGGGCTGTGCCTTACGCCACACAAAACAGTGAATCAGAAGAGGATGTGGTTCTTCATGTGGATATGGTCTACGCAGCATTGACCGCCACACAGGAACAACTATCAGTGATAGTCACAGAGACATCAAAGGACCCAGTCCTGAGTAAAGTAATGAGAAATCTTCAAGAGGGCTGGAAGAAAGGGTCATGTAAACAATATTATCACATTCAGTCTGAGCTCTCTGTGGTCAATGGACTACTGCTTAAGTGTGACAGGATAGTACTACCCAACTATGCGACGAAAAATGCTCAACAGGATACATGAAGGGCACCTGGGTGCAGAAAAGTCAAAAAGGAGAGCACGTGAGGCACTCTACTGGCCAAACATGAACTCTGATATTGACCAGTTGATCAGCGAGTGTGCTACATGTCAGGAGTATCACTACAAGCAAACAAAAGAGCCCCTCATTACCACAAAGCTCCCATCACAACCTTGGGAAAAGGTCGGAACTGATATATTTCACTGTGAAGGAAAAGACTATTTGTTAGTTATTGATTATTATTCCAATTATCCAGAGATGGCTCTCTTGTTCAGTACCACATCAAGAGCTGTGATAACTCACCTGAAGTCAATCTTCACCAGGCAGGGCATCCCTCTAACCCTGGTCTCTGATAATGGCCCTCCCTATGCCAGTCATGAGTTTCAGTCATTTGCTTCAGAGTATGAGTTTAATCATGGAACCGCCAGTCCGCTCTATCCTGAGGCTAATGGAAAAGCGGAAAAGGGGGTTCAGATTGTGAAAAGACTATTAAAGAAAGCAGCACACAGCAACACTGACCCATATCTGGCCCTGATGTTGTACAGGGTGGGCCCGCTAGCAAGTGGCAAGTCTCCAGCTGAGCTCTTACTGGGTCGGAAAATCCGTACACGACTTCCCAGTTATGTCACACCTGACCATAGAGATGAGGTGTGGCAGACAAGGCTCGGAAACGACAACAGAAACAAAAAACACTTCATGACTGATATACCTATCAATTCATCCAATGAAAGCGACGAGTTAAGAAAGTAACTATAGGTTTTTATTGGCTAAATAACAGAGCCCACCCTCGTGGGTGATCGGATCCAACAAGGAGGAATACCAGCCAGTCGACCACCTTTATACCTGGGCAGGTAGGTGGAGCCATGGGCGGAGTCAGCAGTGGTCAGCCCAGGCATAACAGCGTGACAAGAGGCGACCTCGTGCAGTGATACAACAGTGTAAACAGTGATAACCATAGTGTAACGATATAACAGTGATAACCATAGTGTAACGATAGTGAACAATAAAAGTGGTTTACCACATTCACCCCTTGTTTAGATTTGAGTCCAGCGGGGTGAAGTGTACTACCAGTTCGGGTATGTCAGTCTGTCCGGAGGCCTCGTAAGCCTTTCTGATCGTCGCAGCAGCGGCGGCGGTGATGCAGTATCCGACGTTAATGCTGGTGTCTGCGTGGTCGGCGAAGGCTCGTGGGGTTCCGGCATGCCGTCTACCTGGGCTGGATCTGGGGGAGTGGTGGGGGGTAATGGTGGTGTCTCAGGGGTGCCCGAGGGTGCAAGGTCTCGTAAGGAGACTGTGTCCTCCCGCCCGTCTGGGTATGCCACATAGGCGTACTGGGGGTTGGCGTGCAGGAGGTCCACCCTCTCGACCAGGGGGTCCGTTTTATGGGCCCTCACGTGCTTTCGCAGCAAGACGGGCCCGGAGAGGTCAGCCAAGTTGGTAGTGTGGTTCCCGTAGTCGACTTCCTGGGGAAAACAAACATTCGTTCATGGGGGGTGGCGTTAATGGCAGTGCAAAGCAGTGACCGGATGGAGTGCAGCGCTGCCGGGAGGACTTCCTGCCAGCGAGAGGTTGGGAGGCCCTTAGACTTTAAGGCTAAGAGAACGGCCTTCCAGACAGTCGCGTTCTCTCTTTCCACCTGGCCGTTCCCCCGGGGGTTGTAGCTGGTGGTCCTGCTTGCAGCAATACCTCTCGCTAGTAGGAACTGGCGAAGTTCCTCGCTCATGAAGGAGGAGCCCCGGTCGCTATGTATATAGTTCGGGAACCCGAACAAGGCGAAGAGGTCGTTCAGGCATCTGATGACCGTGGTACTGGTCATGTCTGGGCAGGGGAAGGCGAAGGGGAAATGGGAGTACTCATCAATAATGTTAAGGAAGTACACATTACGGTCAGAGGACGGGAGGGGCCCCTTAAAATCGATGCTCAAGCGCTCGAAGGGGCGGGTGGCCTTGATCAGGCTTGCTCTGTCCGGCCTAAAGAAATGCGGTTTGCATTCGGCACAGGTTTGGCAGTTCCTGGTCATGGTCCTGACCTCCTCGATGGAGTAGGGCAGGTTGCGGGCCTTAATGAAGTGGTAAAGTCTGGTGACCCCGGGGTGGCAGAGGTCGTTGTGGAGGGTCTGCAGTCTATCACTTTACACGCTGGCGCATGTACTTCGTGATAGAGCATCTGGGGGTTCGTTCAGTTTACCAGGCTGGTACAAGATATCATAATCATAGGTGGAGAGCTCGATTCTCCACCTCAAGATCTTGTCGTTCTTGATTTTGCCCCTCAGCTTGTTATTAAACATAAAGGCGACCGAACGTTGGTCGGTGAGGAGGGTAAATTGTTTGCCTGCCAGGTAATGCCTCCAGCATCGTACAGCCTCCACGATCGCCTGGGCCTCCTTCTCGACCGAAGAGTGTCGGATCTCGGGGCCCTGGAGGGTCCTTGAGAAGAAGGCCACTGGTCTCCCCTCCTGGTTAAGGGTTGCGGCCAGGGCGAAGTCGGATGCATCGCTCTCCACTTGGAAAGGGATAGACTCATCCACCGCGTGCATTGTGGCCTTAGCAATGTCTCCCTTAATGAGGGAGAAGGCTGCGCACGCTTCTGCCGTCAGGTGGAAGGAGGTGGACTTCATGAGGGGTCTGGCTTTGTCCGCATAATTGGGCACCCATTGGGCATAGTAGGCGAAGAGCCCCAGGGTTCTCCTCAGCGCCTTTGGACAGTGGGGGAGGGGAAGCTCCATGAGGGGGCGCATTCTTTCGGGGTCGGG
This sequence comes from Somniosus microcephalus, assembly GCF_052327205.1. Classification (NCBI taxonomy): domain Eukaryota; kingdom Metazoa; phylum Chordata; class Chondrichthyes; order Squaliformes; family Somniosidae; genus Somniosus; species Somniosus microcephalus. The sequence goes on along the minus strand of NC_140987.1, from coordinate 193,710,055 downwards.
GCCGATGACTCCGTTCTCTACTACGCAGCCGAGGATGGCAAGGCGCGAGGTGTTAAACACACATTTCTCCTTATTGTAGGCGAGGTTCAGCCGCTGGGCCGTACGGAGGAATCTCTCCAGATTAGCATCATGGTCCTGCCGGTCGCGGCCGCAAATGGTGACGTTGTCTAGATAGGGGAACGTGGCTTGCAGCCCGTTCTGGTCAACCATCCGGTCCATCTCCCTTTGGAAGACCGAAACCCCGTTGGTGCCGCCGAAGGGAACCCTCAGGAAGTGGTAGAGGCGGCCATTCGCCTCGAAGGTGGTATACTGGCGGTCCTCAGGGCGGATAGGGAGTTGGTGATAGGCCGACTTAAGGTCGATGGTAGAGAATACGCGGTACTGTGCAATCTGATTGACCATATCAGATATGCGGGGAAGAGGGTATGCGTCCAGCTGGGTGTACCAGTTTATGGTTTGGCTGTAGTCGATGACTAGGCGGTTTTTATCGCCGGTCTTGACGACTACGACCTGAGCGCGCCAGGGGCTATTGCTCCTCTCGATGATGCCCTCCTTCAGGAGGCGCTGCACTTCAGAGCTAATAAAAGCTTTGTCCCCGGCGCTGTACCGCCTGCTCTTGGTGGCGACGGGTTTACAGTCGCGGGTGAGGTTGGCGAACAGGGAGGGAGGCGGGACCCTGAGGGTGGATAGGCCGCAGGTGGTACGCGGTGGGCGGTTTAAAGGCTGCTGGTTGTCGACTGTGAGTGGGGGGAGTATGCTAGAGTGACACTTTGAAGGTGGGATTGGAAATCCAGCCCTAGTAGGACGGCAGCGCAGAGTTGGGGCAGGACGAGAAGTTTAAAATTTTTATACTCCGTGCCCCTAACCGACAGGGTCACAACACAGTAGCCGCTGATGTCTGTAGAGTGGGACCTAGACGCCATCGAGACCCGGTTGCGCGTTGGCCGGACAGTGAGGGAGTAGTGGCTCACCGTGTCTGGATGGATGAAGCTCTCCATGCTTCCGCTGTCGAACAGGCAGGTCGTGGCGTGGCCGTTTACTTCGATGTCCATCATGGACTTGGACAGGTGATGCGGGCGAGCTTGGTCCAGTGTGACGGAGGCTAGTGTATGGCTGAGCGAGCTGCTGTAGTCTGCGGGTGAGGCGGTGGTCGGGTCTGGAGGCGAGGTGGCGGTCGAGTGTGGTGGGTAAAATGGCGGCGCCCACGAGGTGGGGTAAGATGGCAGAGAAGATGGCTGCCCCCACAACTCACATGTGGCACTGCTGGTGTCGGTGGCCTTCATCAAAGATGGCCGCCCCCACGACTCACACGAGGGGATACTGGCATCTGTGGCCTTGATGAAAGATGGCCGCCCCCACAGCTCGCATGAGGCACTGCTGGTGTCTGTGGCTCTCCCTCTGCAGGCCTTAGCGTTTCTCGCAGGGCAGCGCGACCTCGGGTGTTTCGCCTGGCCGCAGAAGAAGCAGCCGGCGGCCCGATCGCGGGGGTCCGATGTCGCAGCCGGTACCGGGGGTGGCGGTCCCGATCGGGTCCGGGATGCCGACGCTGAGGTAGGTCCCAGGGGCGGCGCTGCGAGGGGTATTGCAGTCGGGGTCGGTCCCGAGTCCCAGGGTCGCAAATTACAGTACCTGGAGTACGCCTCGAGGTCCCGATGGGCCACTTCTAGGGAGCGAGCGAGGGCTGCAGCTGTGTTCAGGTCGAGGTCCTTTGCTTCAAGCAGTCTTTGCCGTGAGTAGTCGGACCGCAGGCCTTTCACGAAGGCATCGCGGATATTATCTTCAGTATTTTCTGCCGCCGTTACCGCTTTAAAGTCACAGTCCCTGCCGAGTGTTTGTAGCACCCGTAAAAATTCATCTACAGACTCTCCTGGCTGTTGCGGGCGGGATCTTAGGAGATGTCTGGCATACATGGAATTTACCGGGCTCCGGTACTGTTGTTTCAGCAGGTTGATGGCGGCCTCGTATGTAGTAAGGTCCCGGATGAGTGCGAATACTTTAGGGCTCACTTGGGCGGTCAGAACTCTTAGCTTGGATCTCTGAGGCACGCCGGATTCTCCCAGGTAGGATTCGAAACAGCTCAGCCAGTGTTCGAAGTCAAGGGCTGAGTTTGCTGCCTGTGGGTTTAGATCCAGGTACGGTGGTCGGAGGGCTCGCAGCCAGGCCGGCTGCTGTGGCTGTTGTAGCTGGGCGTCTGACTGGTCATTTGGCTGCTCCATTGACTGGTCGTTTGGCTGCTCAGGTAACGACATTTTAAAATTTAGCCAATAAAATTGATATACCTATCAATTCATCCAATGAAAGCGACGAGTTAAGAAAGTAACTATAGGTTTTTATTGGCTAAATAACAGAGCCCACCCTCGTGGGTGATCGGATCCAACAAGGAGGAATACCAGCCAGTCGACCACCTTTATACCTGGGCAGGTAGGTGGAGCCATGGGCGGAGTCAGCAGTGGTCAGCCCAGGTATAACAGCGTGACAAGAGGCGACCTCGTGTAGTGATACAACAGTGTAAACAGTGATAACCATAGTGTAACGATATAACAGTGATAACCATAGTGTAACGATAGTGAACGATAAAAGTGGTTTACCACAATGACCACACAGCCACTACACTAGTGCCTCTACAGGAGAAGGATATAGTTCGCATTGAAGGGCCTGAGTCATGACCTAAAAGAGCCACCGTTCTACAACAGGTTGCCCCCAGGTCATACAGTGTCATGACAGAGAACGGCAATGTGTTTCACAGAAACAGGAGGCACCTACTGAAAACCACAGAGACCTTTCAGCCTCAGGAGGACAGAGAGGATGACAAGATGAGGGAAATGCCACAAAGAGACGAGATGAGGGAAATGCCACAAAGTGACGAAGGACACAGTAGTGATAATGTGACAAGGGACCTGTGTGGTACAGATATGAACTTAAGGGATACAACTGGGGTGGATCAGCAAACACCCGTTCAGCCACGCAGGTCACAGCGCACCAGAAAGCCTGTAGTTAAACTTGACCTGTAGACAGGGATTGATAAGAGTGTAAACAGTTAATGGACTCCTGGGTGTGGGTAAGGTTTATACCTACCTGCAATTAGTTCAACGGTGTAGTTGCACTGACTGTTTCTATATGAAGTTAACAAGTGTTCTATGTGTTATGTTATGTTGTTACTGTGTTATGTCTTCATTGAAGGGGGAAGATGTACGGATAACCGTAGCTGTCATAAAGGCAGCAGGGTTTGATTGACAGCTGGTTGACGGTTGATGTCATATCCGGGGGCGGGATCCGACGCCATCTTGGCCATGCTTGAGGTACTGTACTACGAAACACATGGTCAGGACTGAATAAATGGCACTCCACTACAGCTGCTTGGAAGACTCGTAATAACATTATTAAGATAACATTACACCTTTAAAAAAATTGGTGCTAGTACCCCAGGAATTGGGTTGTGATCTCACCAGACCGGAAGTACCCCAGCTGCCATTTTGAGCCAGGCCTTCTTTTAAGCGTCCAGCGCACCTGCCTGAAATCAGTGGGGGTCTATTTAATTACGTAAATGAAAATTCTGTGTTTGTTTAAGGACCTAAATTTCCATTTTAAACAGCTCTGGTTTCCCATTTGTTAGTTGTACAATAGTCACAATGGCTGGGAACAGCTAGTGAGAGCATCATTCCCAGCGATATTTAAAGCTGCTTTCAGGTAAAACCCTGGTTTGTGCATTTTGGCTGCTAGTGTGCTGCTTTTGCTTTTTTGGCTGCTGAAGCTGACATTAATCTTTTCAGCAAGTTATCTGGCTGAGTCTACAGTGGACTTTTGACCAGGGACTTCTGGCAAACTTCTGCTTGGCTTTATGGGTGTGGACATTGGGATGCTATTGTGCTGGAAGAGGAGGAGCAGCAGGCAAGAGTCCAGAGACCTGCAGCTGCAGTGAGAAGAGGCAGACAGTGGGAAGCTCGTAGGAGGCCTTACCTCACTCAGAACTTTACACCTTCATTTCAAAAAGGAGCAGTGTGTGAGGAGGCTCCACTTTACCAGGGACGCCCTCACAAAGCTATGTCACCTGTTGCAGCCGGTGTAGGTCACGTACATCCTTGTTTGTGGCTCTGAAAGTAACAGTGGCCCTAAATGTATCTACCTCAGTATAATTCCAGGCCACAGCAAGTGTCATCTGTAACATTAGTCAATCAGCTGTGCAGTCTTGCATAAAACAGATGATGGACGTGCTGTCTTTACCTCCTTCCTGATGGAGGCCACAAATTAGGAAGGCAGGGCTCTGGGTTCCCTTAATGGTTAAAGCTTGGTAGGCTGCCGTAGCTCCGATGAGGGCAATTGAGATGGCTATGGTCAGTGACCTCGAAGAGCTTGAGCCTGTGAAAGCTCGCCCGCAGACTGTCGCACCTTGGGTGCTGCTGGGGCAGTCTGTACCAACTGGCTTTGTGACATCAGGCTTGACACTGGGCAATTGGATGGAAGAAAGAAGACAGTGTGCGCCTCTCCCATGGTGCCACTGCCTCTCGCATGGGGCTGTGCCTCAGCATCCCCACTGATCTGTAAGATGGCAGACTGTAGGAGTGTTGTGACGTCTTGGAAACTCCCAACTATGATTTAGGTGTTAGCCGTGGCTCAGTGGTAGCACTTTTGCCTCTAAGTCAGAAGGTTGTGGGTTCATGTCCTATTCCAGAGAGTTGAGCTCAAAATATAGGCTGACACCTCAGTGCAATACTGAGGGAGTGCTGCACTATCAGAGGTGCCATCTTTTGAACAGAACATAAAACTGAGATCCCATCTGCCCTCTCAGGTGGATGTAAAAGATCCCATGGCGCTATTTCGAAGACTTCTCCCCAGTGACCTGACCAATATTTATCTCTCAACCAACATCACTAAAACAGGTTATCTATCATTATCACATTGCTGTTTGTGGGACTTTGCTATGTGCATATTGGCTGCCAGCGTTTCCTACATTACAACAGTGACTACACTTTAAAAGTGCTTCATTGGCTGTAACTCACTTTGAGATGTGCTGAGGTTGTGAAAGGCGTTATACAATGTTCCCTATAAGCCGCGCAGCTCTCTTCCAGTCCCGCACAGCCTATGGCCAGCTTTTCCTATGTTAAAGTTCGCGATGCGTGAACCTGTGTATGGGCCGAGCACCCAAAAAAATTACGGAGAACATTGACGCTATAAAGCTGGAGGAAATGCATGACATTAGTATGAACAGCCTGAGAGATGCTACTACTGGTGCCAGAGACTCCTGGATAGAGGGCCCAACTGCTGTGTGCATAGCGGCATGCTCCATGGTACACTCCTGTAACTCAATGCCATGTGTGATTGCTACACACATATGTGGGAAGAAGTCTCCAACATTGGCATGTAACCCTCCTGACAGGTTCTCCAGTGCACCTGACAGTTTCTGGTGTGCAGTTACAATTTGTCTCAGCCTGTTTTTGCCCCACAGAACTTATCTCTTCCTATTTCAACTCTATTTTTTCTCCCCTTGTCCAGTATCTTCCCACCTACATTCGCGACTCTTCCGATGCCCTCCGTCACTTTAACAGTTTCCAGTTTCCTGGTCCCAACCATCTCCTTTTCACTATGGATGTCCAACCCCTCTACACCTCCATCCCCCACCAGGATGGCCTTCGGGCGCTCCGTTTCTTTCTTGAACAGAGGCCCAACCAGTCCCCATCCACCATCCTCCTCCGCCTGGCTGAACTTGTTCTCACATTGAACAACTTCTCCTCTGACTCCACTCACTTCCTCCAAATTAAAGGTGTTGCTATGGGAACCCGCTTGGGCCCTAGCTATGCCTGCCTGTTCAGGGGATATGTGGAACACTCTTTGTTCCAGTCCTACTCAGGTCCCCTCCCTCACCTCTTTTTCCAGGACATCAATGACTGTATTGGTGCCGTTTCCTGCTTTCGCCCTGAACTAGATGAGTTCATTCACTTTACTTCCCTCACCTCTGACTCTTCCCTTCCCTTCCTTGACTTCTCCGCCACCATTTCTGGCAATTGGCTTTTGACAAACATCCACTACAAGCCCACCGACTCCCACAGCTGCCTGGACTAAACTTCCTCCCACCCCGCTTCCTGTAAGGACTCTATTCCATTCTCCCAGTTTCTCCGTCTCCGCCACGTCTGTTCTGACGATGCCACCTTCCATACCAGTGCTTCTGACATGTCTTCCTTTTCACTCAACCGAGGGCAACACGGTGGCATAGTGGTTAGCACTGTTGCCTCACAGCGCCAGGGACCCGGGTTCGAATCCGGCCTCGGGTGACTGTCTGTGTGGAGTTTGCACATTCTCCCCGTGTTTGCGTGGGTTTCTTCTGGGTGCTCCGGTTTCCTCCCACAGTCCAAAGATGTGCCGGTTAGGATGATTGGCTATGATAAATTGACCCTTAGTGTTAGGGGGATTAAATACGTGGGGTTACGGGGATAGGGTGGGATATGTGTTGGTGTAGGGGTTACGGGGATCGGGTGGGATATGTGCCGGTGCAGGCTCGATGGGCTGAAATGGCCTCTATCTGCACTGTGTGATTTCTGTGATTCCCCTCTACTGTGGTTGACATGGCCCTTGACCGTGTCCTTTCCATTTCCCACACTTCTGCTCTCACCCCTTCCCCTCCCTCCCAGAACCACGATAGGGTTCCCCTTGTCCTCACCTTTCACCCCACCAGCCTCCACATTCAACGGATCATCCTCCGCCATTTCCACCACCTCCAACGTGATCCCACCACCAAACACATTTTCCCCTCACCTCCCCTTTCAGCATTCCAAAGGGACCACTCCCTCCGTGACATCCTGGTCCACTCCTCAATCACCCCCAACAGCCCTTCTCCTTCACCTGGCACCTTCCCGTGCAAGTGCAGGAGATGCAACACATGCCCTTTTACCTCCTCCCTTCCCACTGTCCAGGGCCCCAAACACCCCTTCCAGGTGAAACAGCGATTTACTTGTACTTCTTGCAATCTAGTATACTGTATTCGCTGCTCACGATGTGCTCTCCTCTACATTGGGGAGACCAAACGCAGATTGGGCGACCGCTTTGCGGAACACCTCCATTCAGTCCGTAAGGGTGACCCTGAGCTTCCGGTCGCCTGTCACTTTAATTCTCCGCTTCACTCCCACTCGGATCTCTCTGTCCTCGGCCTATTACATTGTTCCAATGAAGCTCAACGTAAGCTCGAGGAACAGCACCTCATCTTTCGATTAGGCACTTTACAGTCTTCCGGACTCAATATCGAGTTCAACAATTTCAGATAATAATCGCTGCCCCCATTTTTCATGCTGTATGATTTTGCCATTCCCATTCGCAACATTTTCACAGTATGTTCTTTCAATTCCTTCCTCCCCTCCTAAACCCCCCCCACCCCCGCTGTCTCTGCACCTGCTTAATATCGGTTACATTTCCAGCTTTGTCCAGTTCTGATGAAGGGTCCCAGACTTGAAACGTTAACTCTGTTTCTCTCCCCACTGATGCTGCCTGGCCTGCTGAGTATTTCCAGCATTTTCTGTTGTTATTTTACAATTTGTCTTTTGTAGGCAGGCCCAGGAAGTCCTCATCTGCGCCCTCTACAGCAGGGCTAAGAACCCACACTCACCTTCTGGTGAGCTGTGGCCTGAGCCATTCTCTCCCCCACCATTGCTCCTGCCCACCTGTGCTCAATGTATCACCCAGTGCTAACCCCTCTAAGTCACTTTCTTTAAGTTGTGAGGTGCCAATTTCTGAGCTGGTGCGTACAAGATTGAGATTGAGTAATAGGGCCTCTTCAGTTGAAGGGTCCTCCTCCTTCTGTGCTGTCAATGGGCAGGACTTGCGCAGGACCTGGAAAGAGGGGAAAGAAAAAATAGTTAGTAGCTAGAGGCAAGGATGAGTTGAAAACGAGTGGTCACTCAATGCAGTACCAGGCTACACTGCAGATTGTGTGAGGTGGATAATTCAGTGAAAAGAGAAAAGGATGATTAGAGGGCCAAGGACCTGGTGGCATGTTTCCTCTTGCCTCACCATTTGCTACTGCTCTAGCTCGCCCTTTGCCCAGTACATCCATGGCAACTTCTTCTGATGCTGTCAGGACTTGAGGTGCTTTTCCTCTTCCAGTCCGCTCCCTGGCATTGTCTGCCACTGTGTCCTGCAAGAGGAAAGGGAGTCTTTCACTGAATGGCATGCTGAATGGTTGTGAACATGTGTGTGAGGGTAGGATAGTTTGTCTGCTGCTATGAAGAAGCATCAGGTGTGTGCAAGGGAGGACATGAATAGTACCTAATATTACCTCTGCTTTGTTCTATCTTCCTCTTGAATGTGGGAGTAAGTTTTCAAAAGCTGGGATAATGAGCTGCGTACAGTTTTGGTCTCCTTATTTAAGGAAGGATATACTTGCATTGAAGACAGTTCAGAGAAAGTTCACTCGGTTGATTCCTGAGTTGAAGGGGTTGTCCTATGAGGAAAGGTTGAGCAGGTTGGGCCTCATTGGAGTTGAGAAGAATGAAAGGTGATCTTATTGAAACATATAGGGGGAAAAATTTGGTTGATTTGCACCTCTTGTTAGCGCCCTAAGAGGTCGCTAACGGGGCGCAAAGCAACTAGCACCTGGGTGCGGCACCGCCAACGCCTCCCGCGAAAGCCAGCGGGAGGTTAGCGGCGGCGGTAACTGTTAGCGCCCCGCGGCGCTGCACCTCCGGCAATGATCTTCAGTAGCACCCTCTGACTTACCGCCGGATGATATGTCCGACAGGGTCGGGGGGCTTAACTGCGGCCGGGAAGGCGCAAATTAAAGGGGGCCATTTTTGTTGCTGACTGCCTGCCAGCACCTGCCCACGTTGCTCTCCCCAGCCTTCTATGCAGCCCCCTGCAGGGTGCTGGCTGCGCTCCGTGAGCCCGGCACTTCTCTTGAGAGCCGGGCTCTTTTGCTGGCACTCCGATCACTGGTGGCCCAGCTGGGCCCCGGGTTGCACTGCGCGAGGCCCCTCCCCTTTAATAAGGGGAGGAAGGCCTGCAGTACCGCAGCGTGGCTTGCCACAGAGCGTGGCGCTGCGGCACGTAGTGCTGTGATATTCACTCGCAGTGCCCCAAGAGGCAGGCAGGCGGAGCGCTTCCAGTAGCGCCTGCCTCCCTCTTGGGGTGCTAGCAGTGAATTTTGGACGCGGGGACGATCATTTTTAGCGCCCCAAAGGGGGCACGACCCAATTTTTCCCCCATAAGATTCTGAGGGGGCTTGACAGGGTCGATGCAGGAAGAATGTTTCCCCTTGTAGGGGGCAGTTTCACAATAAGGGGTCGCCCATTTAAAACGGAGATGAGGAGGAATTTCTTCTCTCAGAGTGTCATGAATCTTTGGAATTCTTTACCCCAGGGAGCTGTGGAGGCTGGGTCAGTGAATATATTCAAGGCGGAGATAGACAGATATTTGAGTTACAGGGGAGTCAAGAGTTATGGGGAGCGGGCAGGGAAGTGCAGTTGAAGTCAAGATCAGATCAGCCATGATCTTATTGAATGGCGGAGCAGGCTCGAGGGGCCGAATGGCCTACTCCTGCTCCTTTTTCTCATGTTCTTATGAAAGCTGTTTTCATAGCCAATCAAAAGCCTGCACTTAGAAAATCCAAACAAGAACCGGCAATGTTAATGAGCAAACTCACCAGCAACCAATAGTCCAGAGCAGCTGGTGGACTAATCATATGTGTGGAGGTGGAAGGGTTAATCATGCTAATTTTATATGGTGGAATATTCAGTCATCATTAGCTTTAAAACTGCAGCAAGCTTTCAAGCACAAAGCAGTGTACAATATTTGTGATAGAGTAGAAATATCTAATGTGGTTCTGTATGCTTTAAACAACTCCTGGGAACATGGGCTCATACCAATTTTCAATCTATTCTCGGCACATTGGCCTAGAAATTCAGTGGGCTGCGCCACCAGTTTGCGCCCAAAGAGGGCACTCAGTGGCTTTAGCGCCACTGGCCACGCCTCCCGCGATATTTAACGGGGTGCTAACGGCGGCGTTAGCTTGTAGCGCTGCGCCGCCACCGATGACATCATTGGTGTGCGCAGCGCCCCGCTCCCGCCCCGATCACGATATTTGGTCGCGCCCGCCTCTGTAACGCCGGTCGCAAATCGCGACCGGTTCACAGGGCCTACCTGTGGCGGTAGTGGCGCAAATTAAGGTGGAGGTGCGGGGCGGCCATTTTTTCCGGTGGCCGCCTGCCAGCACCTCCTCACGCCGCCCTCCCCGGCCTCCTGATCCACCCCCCGGGCAGTGCCGGCTGTGTCCCAAAAGCCCGGCACTTCTCCTCGGTGTCGGGCTCTTTTGCTGGCACTCGCGATCGGTGATCGCGCTGGTGCAGGCCCCTCCCCCTTAAGAAGGGGAGGAAGGCCTGCAGTACAGCAGCGCGCCGTGCCACAGCATGTGGCGCTGTGGCACGTAGCGCGGCGATATTCAGTTTGAGCGCCCCAAGCGGGACGCGGAGAGCCTCGAGCAGCGCCCCGAGTCCCTCTTGGGGCGCTCCCACTGAATATCGGGAGGGCGCAAGCGGCTCTGGCCGGAGCGCAAATTCCGGCGCCCAGGCGAGCTTGGCACCCCAAACGCGGCGCCACCAAATTTTTAGCCCATTGTGTTCAAGGGAAATTCTTTACGAAGCTGGCCTTTCTTTTAATGTTTCATTTATTGTGTACTGGTGCTTGAATTTTAATGTTGTGTGTTCTATTTTAGTTTGACTCACAACTTTTCTAAAGATGTTCTTTAAAAGTGTCTGGTTTCAATATGCTTCATTCATCTCATTCCAAATGTGTAAAAAGGTCATTGCTCACACAAAAGCCATTATGACGTCTTGTTTGAGAGTTGAAAAATAAATGCAATCAATCACTATTCTGTTTTCTGTTTACTGTATGTTGGACCTTTTTTATTCAACAAAAGAAGCTGGACTAGTGCCAATCCATAGTAGAACCTGTATGGTTGTCATAGCCTCAATAATAAGTGCACTGTGGAATGTGCATTGTCTACACCCTCCATATGTGCTCTATATGGTTATCTATAGCACAGCAACCAGTATAAATCAATAATACATGGAATGATCTATAGTTTAATATAAAATTCCTCTTATCTCTCATCTAACGAGTTGCCAAATTGAATCCTTGTAGGTTGTTGATTTCATCTGTTGCCAGTCTCAAATGTAACACACCTGTTTCCACCCCTTCTACAATAACAACACAGATACCATGAGGCACTGTTGTAGTAAATCCTCCTGGGCCTTTTTCAAAAGGATGCAACAGTGAACAATTGGCCATTCGGGTAAGAGTTGAAATTTATATGATTTTAGTGTTTTGCCATATATCGGAAGTCTACTGGGGTTGTGCATTGCCAAAGAGCGACTGCACATAAAGATACATATTGGTAACTCAGCCCAGTATGGTCGTTATTTTTAGTGTTCAGGTCACTGACCACTCAAAAATTCTACGCAAATAGCTAAACAGGCAATGGCATTAGGGTAACTAAACAGTTAAAGCCAAACCACTACATAGATTTTGTTTTGGTTGTTTTTAAGACACTGACCTCAGCTTCGCGTCAGGTTTTTATTAGTAAAGCCTAAAATGTTTTAAAGTGAGATATTCTCTCTTATAATAGAGTTAAAGAGCTGGCTTGTCATCGTCTGTGTTTGAGATGCCTTTATCTGGTGCTATCTTCATGCATGTTTGCAAAGAAGGAATTCTTTGGGCCCTCAGCCATGTCTGCTCGGAGGTTATTGGGTGTCCGGTGTCAGGGCTCAGACCAGATCTGTCAGGGACAAAAGAATGCACAGAAATGATGAATGACTCCAGAGCCAAGCAAAAGCTTCGCTGTAATGGCCACAGCCTCTGCAAGCGATCCTTACTCATAACTCCCAAGGTCAACAGACCTTCCTACAAGTGCAAACAAAGCATCGCATTGACCTCCTAGCATTAAATAAAAGATTAGACAGTTAAGCTGCGTTTGAAATTTTAATTGCATAATTGTGTAATTGCTTTGTGTACCATATTACAAAAACTATTGCTTTCCTCTACTCTAACCATCCAGGAAAGTTTGAAACCCTAGTGACAGGAATATTAATGTGCTAACACTGTCATATCTGTTTCAGCTCATACATATTCAGTGGCCCCTCTCTCAAAGATTTATGTCAGACTTTGCTGAAGTGTGGTTTTCAACCATTTTAGATAATAGCGTGCAAAATTGATGTTATCAGCTACAGGCAACACTCAACAGCAAATGGAACACTGAGAAGATACCCTTAACACACCCGAATGCTCAGAATCGGAGGATTCACTCTGGTGTTTGAAGTGAAAATCTTTCAGGGGGAAAATCGTATATTTTGGAAACAGATTTTAGTCGATCTCATGGATTATCTTTTAATTAAGAATGGTTGATTTGAGCCCACTCTACTGTAACAAACGCCTGGCTGCTAATGAAGTTTAAACAGACTTACTTTATTTAATTACAGCTAATCACCAGAGTAAAATGTGGAATTGTCTTTGATCCACACGGAGAATAGTAATCTTTGTGGCAGATAGCATCTCCCATTCCCTCAGATGCCTTTCAGATTCTCCAGGAGGTCCCGGATTAACTAAGGGTTAATTGAGACAGCTGGGTAGTGTGATTGATGTATTTTTGCCTTGTGAAGCCATCATGCTTTCTCAAAACCTAGGGTTTCCATGTGCTTGTTTCCAGCAGTCACCTACAGGGTGTGTAATGTAGTGGGAGCCTAGTTGTTTGAGATGAGGGACCTGAAGGGGCCAAGGTCCTGCTGGATCAGTGAGAGGTCTGAAAGGAAGAACTGCTAGGAGCCAACAGGGGTTAGCAGAGGGCAGCAGAGAGCAGTACAAAGCAGATAAGGGCACCAGGAAATTGATCTGGCTCAATGGTACTATTAGGCTTGCAGAGCACACAGATAATTTTGTGGATTGAAATTAATAGTCAAAACTGTCTGTCAGTGCACAGAGGTCTCCAGGTGGCAAGGGCAAATGGTTTACATATAGGATTTTATGTTGGCTGGAGCAATGGCCTTCAACAAACTCAATATTGAAAGCTACAAGTTCAAGTCTAAAGCAGTGGCATGGATGGGACTAATATTCTCCTTCTGTGTGTGCAAGCTTTGTAACAATTCAATTATATAAGGAAATTTCTTTTAAAAATGTCTGTAGATGTAATTAATATTTCCACGATAATGTGTTTAACATCTGCAATTTTGTGTCTCCATTGGGAGGCATAGCTTTGCAGGAGTCATGGTCTGATAACATCTGCACAGTTTTGATAGCTTTTCCCCCTTGTTCTTCTGCATAATCAGCTGATGAGAGATTTTTCCACCTTCCGTGACCACCCCCACCCCACTCCACTCCTTTTCAAAAATTCTGAGCCCATTTTATTTTTCAAGGTTTTTAAAGCAATGTCTGACAAATAATTGACAAAGTCCATGCAATAAAAGATGGCAGAGGCTGGACAGAAAGTGAATTCTGTTTTTTTGTGCCTCTGAAACAGCTCTGTGCACATTAGAAAAAGACAGCAAGTCCAACAGCTTGTTTAACAGCATGTTACACTGAACGTGCTGAATATTGTAAAGGTCAGGTATTGACAAGCACTGAGCTGCTTATGTTTCGTTAATGACCCTAATTACACCGTTGCTCAGTAAGCGGTCAATAAACAAAAATTAGCATATGTAGAAAAACTGTTTATTTTACATTTCCAAGACAATTGCCCATCCTGTGGTTGTCCTTATGCTGGTCTTGATCATGAGCTTTGATTGATGAGGTGATCAAGACAACTGGGTGTTAGAGACCAAGCACTTGCTGAAAAACCTCAACCTACTAGCAAGCTGATTTACTTGAAACAGGCAATAAAGCTCTTAGGCTTAGGTCGTATGTTAGAACACTGAGTTTTCTTTCATATGCCAATTTTCTAAAAAAAAGTCCGTTTTCCTTTTTTTCGATAAACCTTTGACAACATAATGATCTGTTTTTAATTAAGCTGCTAGCATTTTGGTAATAATAAAAAAGTTTAGTGCAATTAAACATAACGAGATTGTGTGAAGGTTTGAATCAGAAAATTATTTTTCTTTAAACATATGAATCCAGTTAATTCATTTCCGAATGCTGTTATGTGTATTTGATATCAGTTTTCCTTTTGTATGGTTCATTTTTTCTATAGCATTCAGTAAGTGCAAAATACAGATCAGCTAAAAGAGGGGCCGTCACATCATTCAAGCATTCAAAGTTCCAAGCATTATCCCACTTATTTATAGCAGTGGGTGATCATTATTATTACATGAATTATTGCGTAACACAGTGGATTGTGTTGACACACCTTTCTGGAGAGCGGATTTGATCAGCCGTCAATCTGCTGGAGATGTAGCAGCATGTACTCCTATGAGCAGAGAGTACAAGAGCTAAGACAGGTAATGCAGTCACACTGCAAACCATACAGGGCACTGTCATTGTGCTGCTGATGGTGTTCCATTTCACACCGACAAAATACATTGACTGCGAAATTCAGGAGTGTAGCGCTGGCTGTTAAGGCCAGTTTTGCTAAAAAAAAAGCAGAAGAGGAAGAAGCAGAAGGAAGGAGGCAGCCCAGACGTCCCTTTGTGGCCAGGCTATCCGGGATTGAATCGTCCGCCCGCGGTACCAGTGAACACAACCCCAATCCCCCTTTCAACATTTGTCCCACTCTATTACTGATCATCACAACGTCCTCTTGGCCACAATGCTGAAATAAAAGCCACCACAAAGCAAACTTTCCAATCCAACTTTATCAATACATGCATCCAATATTACATCACCCTTGTATGTATGTACATATATGTATATTACTGACTTGGGCTTGGGTGTACAGGGCACAATTTCAAAATCTGCAGATAACCCAAAACTTGGAAGTATAGTGAACAGTGAGGAGGATAGTGATAGACTTCAAGAAGACATAGATAGGCTGGTGAAATGGGCAGACATGTGGCAGATATAATTTAACACAGAAAAGTGTGAAATGATACATTTTGATAGGAAGAACAAGGAGATGCAATATAAACTAAAGGGTACAAACCTAAAGGGGGTGCATGAACAGAGAGACCTGGGGGTATACATGCACAAATCGTTGAAGGTGGCAGGGCAGTTTGAGAATGCGGTTAAAAAAGCATATGGTATCCTGGGTTTCATAAATAGGGTACAAAAGCAAGGAAGTTATGATGAACCTTTATAAAACATTGGTTTGGCCTCAACTGGAGTATTATGTCCAATTCTGGGCACTGCACTTTAGCAAGGATGTGAAGGCCTTAGAGAGGGTGCAGAAAAGGTTTACAAGAATGATTCCAGAGTTGAGGGACTTCAGTTATGTGGTATAGACTGGAGAAGCTGGGGTTGTTCTCCTTCAAGCAGAGAAGGTTGAGAGGAGGTTTGATAGAGGTGTTCAAAATCATGAGGGGTCTAGACAGAGTAGATAGAGAAAACTGTTCCCATTGATGGAAGGGTCAAGAACCAGGGGACACAAATTTAAGGTGATTGGCAAAAGAACCAAAGGCGACATGAGGAAACCCTTTTTATGCGGTGAGTGGTTAGGATCTGGAATGCACTGCCTGAAGGGTGGTGGAGGCAGACTCAATTGTGGCTTTCAAAAGGGAATTGGATAAGTACCTGAAGGAAAAATATTTGCAGGACTACAGGGAAAGGGTGGGGGAGTGGGACTAGCTGAAGGGCTCTTGCAGAGAGCTGGCATGGGCTCAACAGGCTGAATGGCCTCCTTCTGTGAGTGTCTTGCGTGTGCCTTTGCCTAGTGATGTTACCTCAGTGGCTACAGCATGGCTGATGAAAGGCTGTTGACTTTCAGTGGGACACACTGCAGATGGCCTTACAAGATGGCCTCGAGAAGCTGGTGGCTGGGAATGTGAAATCGAGTGATGATCTTTCTTCTTCTTCACTCTCCTCTCCATCTTCTTGGTCAACCACTGGATTTCTTGGGTGTGTGAAATGAGGAAGGCACAAGGATAGGGTTGTGGTGAGGGAAAGGGGGTAAAGCAAGAGATGCATGCTTACACCATGTGCAGTTTGTAAATCATATGAGGATATCAGTAACTTGTACTTTTTCAGCCATGCTGCTGGCCAAGGGCTCAGCCATGCACCGTTGCCTCCAAAGGGGTGAGGTGAAACATAGAAACATAGAAGAAGGAGTAGGCCATTCGGCCCTTCGAGCCTGCTCCGCCATTCAATGAGATCATGGCTGATCATCCAAACCCTAGCACCCGGTCCCTACACCGACAGCCATCCCACCCAAGCCCTATCCCCGTAACCCCACGAATTTAATCCCCCCTAACACTAAGGGCCAAATTTTTATCATGGCCAATCAACCTAACCCGCACATCTTTGGACTGTGGGAGGAAACCGGAGCACCCGGAGAAAACCCACGCAAACACGGGGAGAATGTGCAAACTCCACACAGACAGTCACCCGAGGACGGATTTGAACCCGGGTCCCTGGCGCTGTGAGGCAACAGTGCTAACCACTATGCCACCGTGCTGCCCTACTAGGAATGTGAGATGTGCCTCGTGTTTGGTAGAGATTGTTGGTAGGTGAATGATGGGGGTGTGGTGCATTGACCAGTGTGTGAGGCTAGTGATGCAATTGGTAGGAGATGGCTTTTGAAGATGCATTCAATGACTTTGACCACTCATCTGAGGTCATGAAACTTCTTTGGGCACTGGAACCAGGTCCTGGGAGCGACACTGCTGATGGCGATGGCCTCGACAAGCTGGTCCCACATCCTTCTTTCTGGAAGGCCTCCTGACCCCCTATGGGTAGAGGACCTCTCTTCCAGTGTTGACTCCTGCACAAAGCTGGAGTGCTGCATCTTCCCTTTTCCTGGCCTGTTGAGCCATTTGTGTTTGTGCTGAAGCACTTTTATCATTTTTTATGTGCACAAGACAGTTCAGCTTTAAGGGCTATAGACTGCCTAGTTTTGATAGATTTTTTTTTCCAGAAGGCAGTTCACCTTTAAGGGTTAGAGTCTGCCATGAAAGCGAACAGCCTAGCTTTAAGAAAAGTCAGCATTTCTCCTGCGACATGATCTTGGGCCTCCTGCTGAATGCACTGCCTGTCAGTAGCACGATAGTCACTGGGCTGTGCTCTAAAATCATTTAAATTAGTAGGCAGCAACAAATTGACATGCTGTCTGCACTTTCTAAATGGGCGCAATCAAATCTCGCCCCGCAGTGCCCCCGCCCGTTTTCGGGCCTTATCAAATTTCCCGGCCTTTGTGTAATTAAACTTTCTGAACTGTTTCATTGCAAAGAAAGCATTTAAGTGTAACATCATTCATTTTTATTCTAATGTAGTAGCCCATTGGAATATTATCTTTCTGTTCTAAAGCTAGATTTCAGTTAAAAACGGGAACAGATTTTGCAAACTGAAGGCCGAGAGCAGGCGGCAATATTTGCCATACGTGCCCAAAGTATTATATCATTTCACCACCCAGCGTGGTTACCGTTTACCTACCTATGCACATAATGGCACAAAATTGCTGATAATGTGTTGGAGAGGCCCCATTATTGGCCAAGCAGCTGACTCCCATCCACATTGTCTGTATAATTTAGATTTTATAAAAAATTGTTCTCAGAATGTGAGCGACATTGTGAATACCACATTTTTAATATATGGTATGAGCGTCCCTAAACCTATGCCATTAATTAATAACACAAAAACAGAAGTTAAAACTTGCCTGAGAAAAAAATGAATGGCATGTTTGCATATGGATTTCAAATTATACCTCCATTGTAAAACATATTGTTTAAAGGGAACTATTGATTTGTTAGATAATAACAAAATCAGTAATTTGTTTTAGAAATACATGAAAATATTAATATTAATCACATTCTTTACATTGTTTAAATATGACCTTGAGCAGTAAATTGAGCAATTGAGGAAATAAACCACATACAAGACCAGGTTTGCATAAAAGTTATCAAATAAAATCATAAAAAATAGCCACACCATATTTAACAGCATAAAAGTGATCAATGATAAATTGATATCATTTATTTAAAAGATAAAGGTAATGTGTAAATTAAATATCATCTACTTTCATTTTGCAGCATATATAATGTATAATAAAAATGCTAAGCGTATTTAAGAAACAATACAAATATATGCTACGTATGGCCCTTAGAGGGTACTGCTCCAGTTACTGGATAAGAGTGTCAAACTATTGCATATTTTTAATCCTGAGACCTTGGTGAGAATTCAGCGAGTAGTGGTTACCAAAAAAAAAATTAACAACCCCTTTTTGTCTCAACTTAGCTTTCACTATAACCCTTAAGTAAAAATGTACCAATTGAAGAATTAATTTTGCATTCTTTTAAATCAGCTCTTGCCTCTTTGAATCTTTTGTTTCATTTTTTTATCTAATGAGATTAACGCTCATGTTGTTTAATCCCATTTCAAATGTGGTGTTGTTAGGACATTAAGAGGGCCTGGAGTAATGGGTTCGCCATCTGTGGAGAGCAGTGCTTGCTGAACTGTGTGGCCTCTGAGCAGTTCTGTAATTTGTGAAAGAGTAGGGGGTGGCAAATTTAGCCATCACATTACCCAGGTGGCCGCCATAAGAGCACTAGGGTATGAAGGTCATGCACAAAGTCATGCTCTACTGTGCATTTATTTGTAAAATCCTCCCTAGTTACAATACATGACCGTGTACCACTGGGGTGCCATGCAGCTCACGGTGTCATTGAAATACCAATTTCATTAAGGTGGTTGAATCTTATCAAGTTACATTTGAAGTAGTGACCAGCTCATTTAAAACAAAGGCGATTTGACCTTTCCCCTCCGTCTAAGAACAGAAAACAGATGGGCCTAAACTGACTCACTTCCGACCGCAGACAAAGCTCTGAAACATTTTTTTACAATGTAATTTTTCAGATAAATATCACATTCAGACTATTAATATTGTCCTGTGTCACTATTACACGTCTTTGAAAGTTTTAAAAGTTTTATGCTGGCTTGTTTTTGAATTGTTGGTAATTTTGCTTTCATCCCTTTAACCCACAGTGTTAAAATGATCTCCTTTCAGCAACTAAATCTGACAAGGTTAGAATTTTGCAGTTTATTCTGCAAATATTACTAACTCACTGGGGCCTTCAATAGCATTGGTTTTGCACTACATTTCCATGCGTGTCAAGGTTAGCTAAATGAAGTTTATTCAGACAACTGTTATTTAATGAGATGAATAATATTTGCACTATCGTACTATATTTGCAAATTAATAAATTTGTTAATTTAATTTCTTTACTACAATGTCAATCTACTTCTATTATCTGAAAAGTATCACACAATGAAATGTCTTAAATGCATTACTGTTAAGTGAATGCCATCGTTTAATGTAGGTGAAAGCTATTTTCACCAAATGCTCTGCATGTAATGGGAGGGGCAGCAATATTCCAGACTGCACAATTTTCCTCTTTTCTCCTGCAAGCTGTAACTCATGCTGGGATATGATTCCACGGATGATGGCAACCTTCCAGCACCTTCCCCAAGTGGCCATTCTTCATGTGTGGGCCTGGGCAGTGAGTGTCAGCAAGCTATTTGGCAGTAGGAGAGGGATGACAGCTGAACCCAGTCCCGCATTCACCTGATGTTCACACGCGCAGTTTCCAGCAGGGGTTAGTGGTCAGTGATCAGAAATGGGAATCCTGGGCTGGCTGATTTGTTTCCCCATTTTTCCTAATCCAGAAATCAGACTAATTGTAGCACCCTGATTACACAGCATTGCACAGAAATCACAGCAGGGGAACAGGCCGAGTTGGTGTCATTATCCCATGTACCTGGCCTGTTCTCCTATCCCTCCCTCTTTCTTTCAACTACCCTTCTAAGCTATTCTTCAATGTTGACAAGGTCTCTGCTTCAATCATTAACACCAGCAGTGCATTCCACAGCCTCACAACCATCTGTGTAAAAAAAAAGGTTTTTCCTGCTGCCTTTCATAGTCTCTTACATTTAATATTGTAGCTATGTCCTGCTGCCATTCCGAATGAGATTGACTAGCTCAGCACAGTTCAGGGATCAAACCTGGGGCCTTTCTGGTCTGTATAACGCAATGCCACATGTTGTAGTGCATTTACCCACTGCCCATCAAGGAACTGATTTTACATTTTCAAAATCAGTGTGATGATACAGACAAGACAAAGCAGCTCCTACTACCCAAGTTTCGTAGGTCGGCGGCGTACTCTGGAGCTACACCACCGACTGCAATTTTTGGCCCTATATATTTTCATCCCGCTTAAGATCATACAATTGAGGGAGAGGTGGAGATTTTTTTTTCTATCTTTCAAAATCTAGCAACTAAGTCATTATGCCTGCTTGCCAACTGAAAAATGTTGCACCTGAACTCTTCAATTGCTAATTTTATTGTGCGTTAAATGACAAGTGCTGTTTAATATTGGGCCAGAAATTCGGGTCGGAGGCTTCACGCGGGTGCAAGCCTCCGACCTGCACTTACCTAGCGCACCAGCCATTGTGCTGTGGGCCCGCATGGGATTCTGATCCTGAGCCTGCTCCAACTGCCAGCGCGCAGTGCTTGCGTATCCCAGGGGCGCAGTTAGTTCGAAGCGTTCCCTGGGATCACATGGGCCATGGAGAGCCAATCATAGCAGGGAACCTCTCTTCATAGATTTGACAGGAAGACCTGTGAAATCTATGAATAGAGTTTGGCCTCAAAACATAACTAATACTTCCAATAAATTTTTTATAAAATCACATTTTTTAAATAACTATAAATTACATAAAATAACTATTTTAAACAACAATTAAAATTTTTGAAAAAATTAATTACAGTTTTTACAAGGGCTAAAAATAAACTTACCTTTAATAAGAACATAAGAACATAAGAAGTAGGAGCAGGAGTAGTCCATACGGCCCCTCGGGCCTGCTCCGCCATTCAATAGGATCATGGCTGATTCGAACCTAGACTCACGTCCACTTCCCTGCCCGCTCCCCGTAACCCCTAATTCCCTTATCAGCTAGGAAACTGTCTATCTCTGTTTTAAATTTATTTAATGTCGCAGCTTCCACAGCTCTCTGAGGTAGCAAATTCCATAGATTTACTACCCTCTGAGTGAAGAAGTTTCTCCTCATCTCAGTTTTGAAATGGCAGCCCCTTATTCTAAGATTATGCCCCCTAGTTCTAGTCTCACCCATCAGTGGAAACATCCTCCCTGCATCCACCCGATCAAGCCCCCTCACAATCTTATATGTTTCGATCAGATCGCCTCTCATTCTTCTGAATTCCAATGAGTAGAGGCCCAAACTACTCAACCTTTCCTCATAAGTCAACCCCCTCATCTCCGGAAACCAAAACTGTATGCAATATTCCAGGTGTGGCCTCACTAGTACCCTGTATAACTGAAGCAAGACTTCCCTGCTTTTATACTCCATCCCCCTTGCAATAAAAGCCAAGATTCCATTGGCCTTCCTGATCACCTGCTGTACCTGCATACCAACCTTCTGTGTTTCATGTACCAGGACCCCCAGATCCATTTGTACTGTAGCACTTTGCAGTTTCTCTCCATTTAGATAATAACTTGCTCTTTGATTTCTTCTGCCAAAGTGCATAACCTCACACTTTCCAACATTATATTCCATCTGCCAAATTTCTGCCCACTCACTTAGCCTGTCTATTTCCTTTTGCAGGTTTTTTATGTCCTCCTCACTCACTGCTTTCCCTCCCATCTTTGTATCGTTGGCAAACTTGGATATGTTGCACCTGGTCCCCTCCTCCAAATTGTTAATATAGATTGTAAAGAGTTGGGGTCCCAGCACTGACCCCTGCGGAACACCACTAGTTACTGATTGCCAACCCGAGAATGAACCATTTATCCCAACTCTCTGTTTTCTGTTAGATAGCCAATCTTCCACCCATGCCAGTATATTACCCCCAATCCCGTGATTTTTTATCTTGTGCAGTAATCTTTTGTGTGGCACCTTGTCAAATGCCTTTTGGAAGTCCAAATACACTACATCCACTGGTTCCCCTTTATCCACCCTGTTTGTTACATCCTCAAAGAATTCGAGCAAATTTGTCAAACGTGACTTCCCCTTCATAAAACCATGCTGACTCTGTCCGATTAAATTATGCTTATCCAAATGTCCTGTTACTGCTTCCTTAATAATGGACTCCAACATTTTACCAACCACAGATGTTAGGCTAACTGGTCTATAGTTTCCAGCCTTTTGTCTACCTCCCTTTTTAAATAAGGGCATTACATTAGCAGTTTTCCAATCTGCTGGGACCTTTCCTGAATCCAGGGAGTTTTGGAAAATTACCACCAATGCATCCGCAATCCCTACCGCTACTTCTCTCAAGACCCTAGGATGTAAGCCATCAGGTCCAGGGGATTTATCCACCTTAAGTCCCATTACCTTACCGAGTACCATCTCCTTAGTGATTTTAATCGTGTTTAGCTCCTCCCCCCCCATAGCCCCTGTTTGTCCAGTGTTGGGATATTTTTAGTGCCCTCTACTGTAAAGACTGATACAAAATATTTGTTCAGCGTTTCTGCCATCTCCATGTTCCCCACCACTAATTTCCCGGTCTCGTCCTCTAAGAGACCAACATTCACTTTAGCCACCCTTTTTCTTTTTATATAACTGTAGAAACTCTTGCTATCTGTTTTTATATTTTTTGCTAGTTTACTTTCATAATCTATCTTCCGTTTCTTAATTAATCTTTTAGTTATTCTTTGCTGGCTTTTAAATGCTTCCCAATCTTCTATCCTCCCACTAGATTTGGCTACTTTATATGCCCTTGTTTTCAGTCGGATACTATCCTTTATTACTTTACTTAGCCACGGATGGCTGTCTTTTCTTTTACGCCCCTTTTTCCTCAGTGGAATATATTTATCTTGAAAGTTGTGAAATATCTCCTTGAATGTACACCACTGCTCATGTACTGTCTTACACCTTAATCTATTTTCCCAGTCCACTTTAGTCAACTCTGCTCTCATACCTTCATAGTCTCCTTTATTTAAGCTTAGTACATTGGTTTGAGATCCAACTCTCTCACCCTCCAACTGAATTTGGAATTCAACCATGTTATGGTCACTCATTTCAAGGGGATCCTTTACTAGGACATTTTTTATTAATCCTGTCTCATTACACAGGACCAGATTTAAGATTGCCTGCCCCCTGGTTGGTTCAGTAACATACTGCTCAAGAAACCCATCCCTAATGCACTCTATGAACTCTTCCTCAAGGCTGCCCTGCCCAATTTGATTTGTCCAGTCAATATGAAAGTTAAAATCTCCCATGATTATAGCTGTTCCCTTATTACAAGCCCCAACTATTTCCTGATTTATACTCTGACCAATAGAGTTGCAACTGTTAGGAGGCCTATAGACTACGCCCACTAGTGACTTTTTCCCCTTATTATTCCTTATCTCTACCCAAACCATTTCACTATCCTGATCCTTTGACCCAATATCATTTCTCACTATTGCAGTGAGTCCATCCTTTATTAACACAGCCACCCCACCTCCCTTTCCATCCTGTCTGTCCTTCCTAACAGTCAAATACCCCTGGATGTTTAGTTCCCAGTCATGGTCACCCTGTAGCCAGGTCTCCGTAATGGCCACCAGATCATACCCATGTGTAGTTATTTGTACCGTCAACTCATTTATTTTGTTACAAATGCTGTTTCTTTAAAGTATTTAAAAATAATAAACCTGTGGAAAAATGTTTTAATTTTACTTAATTCACCACTTACCTTGTTAAAAGCAGGCCTTGCAACTGCTTTTTAAAAGCGTAGCTGCTGGAGACTTACCCTCCCGGAGAAACCTGTAAAAAAAACAAAAGTTCCAGACATATGCACTGCCTCTCCAGTGCATGTGTTTGACCTGTGAACCCCTTCCTTTAAGGGAACATGTAGGTGCTTGTGAGAATCAGGACCTGCCAAAATCTACTCTGCATCAGGCCAACTTCCTCCCCAAAGTAAACATGTGCTTTTCATGCAATGATGGTGGTGTTATCCAGTGGTGTAATTAAGAGCTGGTTTTGGATAGTGCAGTCACTGACCTGTGCCATCAATTTGTTCCAAAACATTTAGTTTGAAAAAGGATTCTAGTTCCTCAATTACAAAAGAATCCTAAAGGTAACTTTAGGGCAGGGTTTTATTAAAATAAAAGATTAGAGGAAAGAATGATGCCTTCATTTCCCAGCACTATTGGTAGTTTTGTAATTTAAATGAATTCAGTTCTCTCTGCTCACTGGAAGTTACATTAAAAAAGCAATAATTATAAGATCATAAGAACATAAGAAATAGGAGCAGGAGTAGGCCATTCAGCCTGAAGGGATAATTACTAGTCCTAGCCCTTTTCGGGCTACCCCGGATCAGGCGTATTCCCCAGCCATTCACCTTCAACTAAAGTTAGAGATAGCTGAATCCTATAAGATGCTTAATTGGGTCTAAAGACCCAAACTATCTCTCCCTAAAGGAAAGGAATGACTTGAGGATGTTACTGTCCTCCAGATAGCACTTTTAATAAGACTGTAACCTTCCGGATATTATGAGGGTCCGGAATACTCCCCCAAAATTCTGTAACTCCTCACCAAAGAGTGTACAGAGGTTGAGTTCGCGAGTTTGATACAGAAGTACTCTGTGAGACAATTCTAAAAATATACAGATTTATAAAAGAACCGACATGTAGTTAACAGCTGGTGAGGCAATCGCAACTTTAACAGTTCAAAATAAAAATAGCTTACAATTCTTATTCTCAGAGACCTTTATTCTCAAATCTTAACTTTGTTACATTTTTACATTTCTTACTTATTTCTAATCCAGGATATCCACCAAAATCAAATAAAAGTACCCTTTTGATCCCCGAGACTCAGAGTTAAAAACTTACAGAGCCTGCCTCTGAAGAGTGACAGAATTGCTTTGCCCCTTTCAGTGACTTCTGGCTTCCTATCTGAAAGTTCCATATTTTTATATTCTTTCTCAGTGGTATATCCTTTGAAGTTTTCTGCTGATGTAAGCTAATTATCTCTAGTCATATTTCTGTTGACTTCTTTCTACTCTTACTGTCAATTCAGCTGTTAACTTGCAGACTTCTATCTCTACCTTTAGGTGTTCAAAGCTTATCATAAAAAAGGGTTATAACAGATGTATTTATTTGATGCCATTCTTACGAAGTTCTTCCATTCAATTCTTAAATCACCTCAGCTGGTTATAAGCAGACGCCATGTCTCCTAACTGTTCCAAGTTCAATACAGACACAATGTGATTGCTTGGTGCATCTACTGATATCATATTTACAAAGTCTTCTGTTGGTATCTTTTACAACATGTAAATTAAAAACACTTCAACTAGGATGTTCTATGCATTTCTTAACTACTTCGATTGGTTGTATTAAGAATTATGTCTCCTGTCTTTCATTTGATTTCCTATTTATCAAAGGCACATGGTCTTTTAATGTTCTGTGTTTCTGCTCGAAGTGTTAATTTATAACACTTTAAACTGGGTAATGGTATTGTGTTTCTCCCAAACTGCAGACTTTCTGGAAGCAACACTTTGCTTCTTCAGTAGGGTCATTGTTTTAGTATTTACAACCAATTGCCATTTCAAAAGCTTGTATGGTGTTTAAAGCTTTGCGTTAACAACTGATCTTATCTCAAAAGCCTGTATTTCTGTTTACAGCTTGTGTCGTTGAGGCTTTTAGATTTTTAAACCCAGTTTTCATGTTTTAATAAAGTCAAAATTCTGTTCATAGAATGGTGTATCTCTTGGAATATGGCTATTTCCTTTACAGGCCCTTCGAGCCTGCTCCGCCATTCAATGAGATCATGGCTGATCTTCTGTCTCAATTCCATATTGTCATATCCATTGATGCCCTTACAAGTCAGAAATCTATCAACTTCTGTTTTGAATATATGGTGTGGAGATGCCGGAGTTGGACTGGGGTGGACAAATGTAAGAAGTCACACAACACCAGGTTATAGTCCAACAGTTTTATTTGAAATCACAAGCTTTCGGAGCGCTGCTCCTTCGTCAGGTGTCTACCTCATACGTTGCAGGAAAGGATGCCCCGGAACATGGTACATCGGCAAGACCATGCAGACACTGCGACAACGGATGAACGGACACCGCGCAACACTCGCCAGGCAGGAGTGTTCCCTCCCAGTCGGGGAACACTTCAGCAGTCAAGGACATTCAGCCTCCGATCTTCGGGTAAGCATTCTCCAAGGCGGCCTTCGAGACACACGACAACACAAAATCGTCGAGCAGAAACTGATAGCCAAGTTCCGCACTCATGAGGATGGCCTCAACCGCGATCTTGGGTTCATGTCACGCTACATGTAACCCCACCTGATGTAGGGTCACCCAGACTCGAGTCGTCGTTGGCTTGTTCTCTCCACACAGATGCGGCCGGACCTGCTGTTATTTCCAGCAAAAAAAATGTTTCTCGGTCTGTTTTTTGTTTTTCATACAGACCCCAGCATCTGCAACATTTGACCCCTTGTGACCCCACCTCATTGTTCTTTGATGTAATGTTTTCCTGACTAACCTGTTTGGACACCATTCACACCTTTGATCGCTGTGATTATCTCTCTGCCGAGGTGCGACAAATGGCAGTTAGAAAGATTACCTGTAATCATCTGGCATTATTCACTGACTATATAAGCTGTGTCTTTATACATCTCTCCACTTCACCTGACGAAGGAGCAGCGCTCCGAAAGCTTGTGATTCCAAATAAAACTGTTGGACTATAACCTGGTGTTGTGTGACTTCTTACGTTTTGAATATACCCAATGACTGAGCCTCCACAGCCCTCTGGGGTAGAGAATTCCAAAGATTCACCACCCTCTGTGTGAAGAAATTTCTTCTCATCTCAGTCCTGAATGGCCTACCCTTTATCCTGAGGCTGTGGCCCCTGGTTCTAGACTCCCCAGCCAAGGGAAACATTCTCCCAGCATCCACCATACTAAGCCCTGTAATAATTTTGTATGCTTCAATGAGATCCCCTCTCATTCTTCTGTATTCAAGAGAATACAGGCCTAGTTTACTCAATCTCTTCTCATACAACAGTCCCACCATCCCAGGAATCAATCTTTTGAACCTTCGTTGCACTCCCTCTATGGCAAGTATATCCTTCCTTAGGTAAGGAGACCAAAATTATACACAATACTCCAGGTGTGGTCTCACCAAGGCCCTATATAATTGGAGTAAGACTTCTTTACTCCTGTACTCAAATCCTCTTGTAATGATGGCCAGCATACCATTTGCCTTCCTAATGGCTTGCTGCACCTGCATATTCATGTACCAGGACACCCAGATCCCTTTGAGCATCTGCATTCCCCAATCTTTCACCATTTAGGAAATACTCTGCCTTTCTGTTTTTTCTACCAAAGTGGATAACTTCACATTTATCCACACTATAATCCATCTGCCATGTTCTCGCCCACTCACTGAGCCTGTCGAGATCCCCTTGAAGCCTCTTCACATCCTCTTCACAACTGACACTGCCACCTAGCTTTGTGACATTTAGTCCCCTCATCCAAATCATTGATATAGATTGTGAATAGCTGGGGCCCAAGCACTGATCCTTGCGGTACCCCACTAGTCACAGCCTGCCATCCTGAAAAACCCGTTTATCCCTGCTCTTTGTTTTCTGTCTGTTTATCAATTCTCAATCCATGCTAGTATATTACCCCCAATTCTATGTGCCCTAATTTTGTTCACCAGCCTCTTGTGTGGGACCTTATCGAAGGCCTTCTGAAAATCCAAATACACCACATCTACCGGTTCCACTTTGCCTACTCCATTAGTTACATCCTCAAAGTACTCCAATAGGTTTGTCAAACAGGACTTCCCTTTCATAAATCCATGTTGACTCTGCCCAATCTTACTATTAGTTTCTAAGTGCCTAGTTATTGCATCCTTTATAATAGATTCCAGCATTTTCCCAACTACTGATGTGAGGCTAACAGGTCTGTAGTTCCCCGTTTTCTCTCTCCCTCCTTTCTTAAATAGCGGGGTTACATTTGCTATCCTCCAATCTGCAGGAACCGTTCCAGAATCTATAGAATTTTGGAAGTTAACAACCAATGCGTGCACTATCCCAATGGCCATCTCTTTTAAAACCCTAGGATGTAGGTCATCCGGTCCTTGAGATTTATCGACTTTTAGTCCCATTAATTTTGCTAGTACTGTTTTTTTACTACTAATAATTTCTTTAAGTTCCTCATTCTCGCCACACCCTTGGTTTTCTCATATTTCTGGGAGGATTTTTGTGTCTTCCTCTGTGAAGACAGAAACAAAGTATTTATTTAATTTCCCTGCCATTTCCTCATTCCCCATTATAAATTCTCCCATCTCTGACTGTAAAGGACCTACATTTACTTTCGCCAGTCTTTACCTTTTCACATACCTATAGAAGCTTTTACAATCCGTTTTTATATTTTTCACTAGTTTGTGCTCATATTCCATTTTCCCTTTCTTTATCAATTTCTTGGTCCCCCTTTGCTGATTTCTAAAAAGATCCCAATCCTCAGTCTGACTGCTTTTTCTGGCAACTTTATAAGCTTCCTCCTTTGACTTAATACTAGCTTTAATTTCTTTTGATAGCCATGGTTGGATCACTTTTCCTTTTGGGTTTTTATGCCCGAGAGGAATATATGTTTGTTGCAAATTATGCATTATTTCCTTGAATGTTAGCCATTGTATGTCCACCTTCATACCTTTTAGCGTAGTCTCCCAATCTACCATGGCCAACTTATCCCTCATACCCTTGTAGTTTCCTCTGTTCAGATTGAAGGCCTTAGTTTCAGATTGGACTACATCACTCTCAAAGTTAATGTAAAATTCAATCATTTTATGGTCACTTGTCCCTAAAGGCCCCTTTACCACAAGATTATTGATTAGCCCTTTCTCATTAAACAGTACCAGATCCAGAATAGCCTGTTCCCTGGTTGGTTCCTCCACATACTGATCCAGGAAACCATCTTGAATGCATTCCAAGAATTCATCCTCCACACCATTAGTGGTGATTTGATTTGCCCAGTCAATAAGTAGATTAAAGTCCTCCATGATTACCGCATTGCCCTTGTTACATGCACTTCTAATTTCTTGATTGATACTGTGCCCTACATTAGCACTACTGTTTGGTGGCCTATACACAACTCCCACCAATGCTTTCCACCCTCTGCTGTTTCTCAGCTCCACCCAAACTGATTCTAGTTCTACATCACGATCTGCTAAGCCAAGATCTTATGGGCTCGATTTTGCCAGGCCCGAGGAGGCAAGATTGGAGGCGTGTGAGTTGTTAAAATCACAAAAAATGGCGGGCGGGCCCGATCCCGCCTCCATCCCGCCTCCGAGCAATTTTCCCACATGCAAGTTTTCTGACCCCGTTTCCATCCCAACTCCAAGAGGCGGGATAGAAACATAAAAACATAGAAGATAGGAGCAGGAGTAGGCCATTCGGCCCTTCGAGCCTGCTCCGCCATTCAATGAGATCATGGCTGATCATCCAAGTTCAGTACCCTGTCCCTGCCTTCTCCCCATATCCCTTGATCCCTTTAGCCTTAAGAAATATATCCAACTCTTTCTTGAATATATTTAATGAACTGGCCTCCACCGCCCTCTGTGGCAGAGAATTCCACAGGTTCACCACTCTCTGGGTGAAGAAATTCCTCCTCATTTCAGTCCTAAATGGCTTACCCCTTATCCTTAGACTATGACCCCTGGTTCTGGACTCCCCGGCCATCAGAAACATCCTTCCTGCATCTAGTCTGTCCAGGTCTGACAGAATTTTATAGGTTTCGATGAGATCCCCTCTCAATCTTCTAAACTCCAGTGAGTATAAGCCTAATTGACACAATCTCTCCTCATACGTCATTCCTGCCATCCCAGGTATCAGCCTGGTGAATCTTCGCTGCACTCCTTCCATGGCAAGAACGTCCTTCCTCAGGTAAGGCGACCAAAACGGCACACAGTACTCAAGGTGCGGTCTCACCAAGGCCCTCTCCAACTGTAGCAAGACATCCTTGTTCCTGTACTCGAACCCTCTTGCTACGAACACCAACATGCCATTTGCCTTCTTAACCGCCTTCTGCACCTGCATGCTTACCTTCAGCGACTGGTGCACAAAAACACCCAGGTCTCTTTGCACTTCCCCTTCTCCCAACCTATTGCCATACAAATAATAATCTGCCTTCCTGTTTTTGCCACCAAAGTGGATAACCTCACATTTATCCACATTATAGTGCATTTGCCATTTTTCTGCCCAATCACCCAACCTGTCCAAATCGTACTGGAGTTTCGTTGACATCCTCCTCACAGCTTACCCTCCCACCCAGCTTTGTGTCATCTGCAAATTTGGAGATATTACATCCAATTCCCTCGTCCAGATCATTAATATATATTGTGAACAGCTGGGGCCCTAGGACCGATCCTTGCAGTACCCCACTAGTCACTGTCTGCCACTCGGAAAATGACCTGTTTATTCCAACTCTTTGCTTTCTGTCCGCCAACCAGTTCTCTATCCAAGTCAATACCTTGCCCCCAATCCCATGTGCCTTAACTTTGCACGCTAATCTCTTATGTGGGACCTTATCGAAAGCCTTCTGAAAGTCCAAATACACCACATCCACTGGTTCTCCCTTATCTATTTTACCAGTTACATCCTCAAAAAATTCCAGTAGATTAGTCAAGCATGATTTACCTTTTGTAAATCCATGTTGACTTTGTCCGATCCTGTCACTGCTTTCCAAGTGCTCTGCTATTACATCTTTTATAATAGACTCTAGCATTTTCCCCACTACCGATGTCAGGCTTACCGGTCTATAATTCCCTGCTTTTTATTTACCATCTTTTTTGAATAGTGGGGGAACATTAACTACCCTCCAATCCATGGGTACTGTTCCAGAGTCTATCGAGTTCTGGAAGATGACCAGCAATGCATCTACTATTTCCAGGGCCACTTCCTTAAGTACCCTGGGATGTAGATTATCAGGCCCTGGGGATTTATCGGCCTTCAGTCCCATCAATTTTCCTAACACCATTTCCCTACAAATACTGATTTCTTTCAGTTCCACCCTTTCATCAGACCCTATGTTCCCCGGCATCTCTGGGAGGTTATTTGTGTCCTCCTTTGTGAAGACAGAACCAAAGTATGAATTTAATTGGTCTGCCATTTCTTTGTTTCCCATTATAAATTCCCCTGATTCTGACTGCAAGGGACATACGCTTGACTTCACCAATCTTTTTCTCTTCACATATCTATAAAAGCTTTTACAGTCAGTTTTTATGTTCCCTACTAGCTTACTCTCATATTCTATTTTCCCTTTCTTAATTAATCCCTTTGCCCTCCTTTGTTGAATCCTAAACTGCTCCCAATCCTCAGGATTATTGCTTTTTCTGGCCAATTTTTATGTCATCTCCTTGGATCTTATGCTATCCCTAATTTCCCTTGTTAGCCACGGTTGAGTCACCTTTTTTGTTTTATTTTTATGCCAAACTGGGATGAACAAATTCTGTAGCTCATCCATTCGGTCTTTGAATTTTTGCCATTGCCTATCCACCATCAACCCTTTGAGTGCCATTCCCCAATCAATCTTACCCAACTCGCCCCTCAGACCATCGTAGTTTCCTTTATTTAAATTGAGGACCCTAGTCTCTGATTCAACTATTTCATTCTCCATCTTAATGAAGAATTCGATCATATTATGATCGCTCCGACCCAAGATTGCTAATTAATCCTTTCTCGTTACATAATACCCAGTCTAAGATGGCCTGATCTCTGGTTGGTTCCTCGACATATTGGTCCAGGAAACCATCCCGTAAACACTCCAGGAATTCGTCCTCCACAGTATTGTTACTAATTTGGTTGGCCCAATCTATATGTAGATTAAAGTCACCATGATGACTGCTGTGCCCTTATTGCACGCTTCTTTAATTTCCCTTTTAATGCCATCCCCAACCTCCGCCTTACTGTTGGGAGGTCTATATACCACTCCCACTAATGTTTTTTTCCCCTTAGTATTTCTCAATTCTACCCATACAGATTCCACATCATCAGAGCTAATATCCTTCATTACAATTGTATTAATCCCTTCTTTAACCAGTAATGCTACCCCACCTCCCATTCCTTTTTGCCTATCTTTCCTGAATATCGAATACCCCTGGATGTTGAGTTCACAGTCTTGGCCATCCTTGAGCCACGTTTCCGTAATCCCAACCAAATCATATTCATTTAACTCTATTTGCGCAGCCAATTCATCCACCTTATTACAAATGCTCCTCGCATTAAGACACAAAGCCTTCAGGCTTGTTTTTTTAACGCTCTTAGACCTATTAGAATTATTATTTACTATGGCCACGTTTGATTTAAACTGTTGATTTCTCTGACTGCCACTTTTGTTTTTGTCCTTCCTATCTTTTGCTTTTATCCCTGTTTCATAAGAACATAAGAACATAAGAAATAGGAGCAGGAGTAGGCCAATCAGCCCCTCGAGCCTGCTCCGCCATTCAATAAGATCATGGCTGATCTGATCCTAACCGCCAATCCACTATCACAGAACCATCTCCTGAATCTAACAGAATTAGACACATGAAATAGGAGCAGGATCAGGCTACACGGCCCCTGGGCCTGCTCCGCTACCCACAGGGCCATGACCGATCCGAACCTAGACTCATGTCCAAATTCCTGCCCGCTCCCCGAAACCCTTAATTCCCTTTACTTCTAGGAAACTGTCAATTTCTGTTTTAAATTTATGTAATGATGTAGCTTCTACAGCTTTTTGGGGCAGCATATTCCATGGACCTACCACCCTCTGAGTGAAGTAGTTCCTCCTCATCTCAGTTTTGAAAGAGCAGCCCCTTATTCTAAGACTATGCCCCCTAGTTCTAGTTTCACCCATCATCGGGATCATCTTCCCCGCATCCACCCGATCCAACCCCTTCACAATCTTATATGTTTCAATAAGATCGCCTCTCATTCTTCTGAACTCCAATGAGTAGAGTCCCAATCTACTCAACCTCTCCTCATATGTCCATCCCCTCATCCCCGGGATTAACCGAGTGAACCTTCTTTGTACTGACTCGAGAGCAAGTATGTCCTTTCTTAAGTATGGACACCAAAACTGTACGCAGTATTCCAGGTGCGGTCTCACCAATACCTTGTACAACTGAAGCAATACCTCCCTATTTTTATATTCTATCCCCCTAGCAATGAAAGCCAACATTCCATTGGCCTTCTTAATCACTTGCTGCACCTGCATACTAACCTTTTGAGTTTCGTGCACCAGGACCCCCAGATCCCTTTGTACTTCAGTACTTTCCAGTTTCTTGCCATTAAGATACTAACATGCTCTACGATTGTTCCTGCCAAAGTGCATAACCTCACACTTTCCAGTATTGTATTGCATCTGCCAAATCTCTGCCCACTTACTTAGCCTGTCGATGTCCCCTTGCAGGTTTTTTATGTCCTCCTCACTCACTACTATCCCTCCCATCTTAGTATCATCTGCAAACTTTGATATGTTACACTCGGTGCCCTCCTCCAAATCGTTAATATAGATTGTAAAGAGTTGGGGACCCAGCACTGACCCCTGCGGAACACCACTAGTTACTGATTGCCAGTCTGAGAATGAACCATTTATCCCAACTCTCTGCCTTCTGTTAGATAGCCAATCCTCTATCCATGCCAGAATATTACCCCCAACCCCGTGATTTTTTATCTTAAGCAATAATCGTTTGTGTGGCACCTTGTCAAATGCCTTTTGGAAGTCTAAATACACTACGTCCACTGGTTCCCCTTTATCCACCCTATACGTTACTTCCTCAAAGAACTCCAGCAAATTTGTCAAACATGACTTCCCCTTCATAAAACTATGCTGACTTTGTCCTATTTAATTATGATTATCCAAATGTCCTGTTACTGTCTCCTTAATAATGGACTCCAAAATTTTACCTACCACAGATGATAGGCTAACCGGTCTATAGTTTCCAGCCTTCTGTCTACTGCCCTTTTTAAATAAGGGTGTTACATTAGCAGTTTTCCAGTCTGCCGGGAACTTTGCCGAGTCCAGGGAGTTTTGGAAAATTATTACCAATGCATCCACAATCCCTACCGTCACTTCCCTCAAGACCCTAGGATGTAAGCCATCAGGTCCAGGTGATTTATCCGCCTTGAGTCCCATTATTTTACCGAGTACCACTTCCTTAGTGATTTTGATCGTGTTTAGCTCCTCCCCCCCTTTAGCCCCCTGTTTGTCCAGTGTTGGGATATTCTTAGTGTCTTCTACTGTAAAGACTGATGTAAAATATTCATTCAGTGTATTTGCCATCTCCATATTTCCCACCATTAATTTCCCGGTCTCATCCTCTAAGGGACCAACATTTACTTTAGCCACCCTTTTTCTTTTTATATAACTATAAAAACTCTTACTATCTGTTTTTATATTTTTTGCTAATTTACTTTCATAATCTATCTTCCCTTTCTTAATCAATCTTTTTGTTATTTTTTGCTGTCTTTTAAAGTTTTCCCAATCCTCTATCCTCCCACTAGATTTGGCTACCTTATATGCCCTTATTTTTAGTCGAATACTATCCTTAATTTCTTTACTTAGCCACGGATGGCTGTCTTTTCTTTTACACCCTTTTCTTCTCAGTGGAATATATTTTTTTTGGAAGTTGTAAAATAACTGCTTAAATGTACACCACTGATCATGTATCGTCTTACCCTTTAATCTATTTTCCCAATCCACTCTACTCAATTCCACTCTCATACCTTCATAGTCTCCTTTATTCAAGCTTAGCATGCTTGTTTGAGATCCAACCTTCTCACCCTCTAATTGAATATGGAATTCAACCATGTTATGGTCACTCATTCCAAGGGGATCCTTTACTAGGACATTTTTAATTAATCCCATCTCGTTACACAGGACCAGGACCATTCCTCTGTCTCCCTGCTCAGGTTCCCAACCCCCTGCCATTTCAGTTTAAACCCCCCCGAACAGTGCTAGCAAACCTCCCCGCAAGGATATTTGTCCCGTTCTGGTTCAGGTGCAACCCGTCCGACTTGTACAAGTCCCACCTTCCCCAGAAGCCGGCCCAGTGAGCCAGGAAACTAAAGCACTCTCTCCTACACCAACTCTTTAGCCACGCATTCATCTGATCTATCCTCCTATTCCTATACTCACTAGCACGTGGCACCGGGAGTAATCCAGAGATTACAACCTTTGAGGTCCTGCTCTTTAATCTGCTACCTATCTCCCTAAATTCTTGCTGCAGGACCTCATCCCTCTTCCTACCCATGTCATTGGTCCCAATGTGAACCACCACCTCTGACTGTTCACCCTCCCCCTTCAGAATGCCCTGCAGCCGTTCAGTGACATCCTTGACCCTGGCACCAGGGAGGCAACAAACCATCCTGGAGTCACGTCTACAGCCACAGAAATGCCTATCTGTTCCCCTTATGATGGAATCCCCTACTGTAAAGTCTGTGGGTTGTATAGCGAAGCAATACACAGACTACAAGAGTAACTTAAACAGCACTTTACTATTCGAAGGTCAGGGCGAATCTGCCCAATAAATTCTGCCACAGCACTTATATACCGGTGTGGTCACCGTCGGTATTACAGTATACAGCAGCCAGGATAAAGTAGTGCCACACCTAAAATAGTTCTCTTAAAGGTGGACGGTTACATACAATAGTTCTCTTAAAGGTAGAACAGTTACATACACTACAATCCTCCCTTTTCAGCTTACAACATACTTATTTCCCATTAAACATATCCTCCTAACATATATCCAACTTTATGTTAAAACAGTTCACAGATGTAATCTCTGCGGAAACAGTTCACAGATTCAGTCTCTGCGGGAAACAGTTCACAGATTCAATCTCGGTGGATGCGCCTTCCGTGCTTCTTGACTCGGTCCTGACAACGCCTCAGTGGTGCAGCAGTTCCCCGTGGTGTAGTCGGTTCACGTTGCTGGAGTGACTCATCCAATAGTCCTTCACTGGACTTAACAGCTTGAACTTCCGTCCTTCTGAACCAGCATTGTTGGCTTGTAAAACTTGAGTACCTTGGGAAGTTTTCTACTTCCAAACTGATTTGGCTCCGTTCGCAGGGACCCCGTGCGTGATCTAATAGTGATGATGATGGTCCAGATGATCATCATCTTCTGCTTCGTCTTTTCCTTTTCTGTGGTTCAGATGGTTATCATCTTCTGCTTCGTCTTTTCCTTTTCTGCTTCTTGGAGACTCTCGGGGCTCCATTGTCAGCTGCCAGCTGCCTGCACAGTTCCTCCCGTAGTAGCGCCACCATCTCCCGATGTTCCTTAGACTTTTTGTGATTCATCAAGGTCTCTGCACTTTGGGAGTTTTCATCACAAGCTGGGCAGAACAGGTCCTCGTAATATTCGGTGTCGCTCAACAGGTCATGGTAATATTCGGTGTCGTCCTGAGCTAAGCCAGCGGGAGGGTCTTCTATTTCCTCCTTGCCCAGCTGAACGTTAGCCGACTTTTGTTCTAAATCCCGACATCTGTCCTGAAGAGACTTCATCATGCGTTCAGCTTCATCCCGCTTTTTCTGGGCTTCCTGTAAGTCTTTTACTAATGACCTCATTTGTGATTTCAATACTTCAACTTCATTCGGAGATTGATTGATCGGACCATTCAATCCCTCTACTGAAGTAGCTGTTTCAGCATTCTGTTGTTCTGCATTGACGTGAGGCAGCGTACTTTCGGCATCCAAGAGCGGCTCTGCTGCAGTCTTCTCAGTCTGTGTTGCCACCTCAGCTATTTCAATAACCTTTGAGAGTTCCGAACCCCTTTTCTTTGAAGATTGAGGCTCGTGTTCAAGTTTTTCCCATTTCAGGGTCTTGTCCCTCAGCATATGAAGAAGTTGGCTGACTGTTAACTCTTCTGCCATCATCCGTTTCCCATTAGCTGCAGGGCTGTTTATAAACTTGCCCTGGGGCTCCTTTGCTGTTTCTACTTTGCTATCATCTGCAGCCTCCACCATTCGAATTTCCACAAATGAATCGTCCGGTGATGCTGCACCCAACTTCAGTAGGAGCTCGGAAGTCATGTCGACCAAATCAGCCTTTTCTGCCTGCAACCTGCTAACAAGCGCCTTCAGTTGCTGCACATCTTGTTCCACCAGATTAGAGCACGCACCTTCAGAAACCGAATCAGCTTTGATTCGTTTGGCCTCCTCTCGCAGACGGTTTGTGTGCTCCTGCTCCCTTTTCTCCCTCAGCTGCTTCTGTTGTCTTTCCAGATTCTCCCATTCGGTGTCATAGAACTTTTTCATTGCTTTCATCTCTTGTTTGAGACGGCAACTCAATTGCTCTAATTGCTGTCGTAATTTGAAATAAGTTTGAGTTCGAGCTCGGTGTTCCTCAGTAATGTATATGTCTGTAAACTGAACAGACTCAGAATTCTCTGTCAAACTATGTTGTTGTTGTTCAGTGGAGTTCTGTTCTGAAACTTTGTTCTCCTCTGGAGCATAAGCCTTTATGCACGCCTTCGTTTTTCCAACCTTAGTCAGCAAGTCCATTTTAGCCTTGTCTTTCATACTTGGGCTGGACTTATCGTCATCCGTTTCAGAGTCTGAGCTGATTGTCCGCACCGAGTCCTCACTCGTTATTGCTTTTAGGTAGTGCCATTCCATGTCTATTTTCTTGATCCACTCCCGTCCTAGAAGTGGTGGTCCTCCCTCAGGTAGTACATATAAGTCCATTCCTGGGTGTTCTTTGCCCCTGTCTCTCGCCTTGACTCTTATCTTTCCCATGGGGTATACTTTATGCCCCATGTATGTCTGCAATACGAACTTGGTATCTCTCAAGGGTATATGTGAGAATAGCCGGTTGTAATCCCTTCGATTTATGACTGATAGGGCTGATCCAGTGTCCAACTCCATTTTTACTTGGACTCCGGCTATTTTTAGCATGACCCAGATAGTTTGTAGGTCAGCTTCCTTACTCACATTGTGAATTCTCAGACTACCCAGTTCCTGGCCGTTTGGGTCTGAATCCGAATTCGGTTCATCTGAACTCTTCTCAGCCACCTTGTGTACTTTGTTGTACTTTTCCTGTGATGGTTTTCTTTGGTTGTTGGTCTTCTTCCCTGACCGGCATACTTTAGGTATGTGACCCAGTTTGCCACATTTTCTACATTCCTGGTTTTTAAACCAGCATTGGTTCTGATCGTGTGTTGTCTTCCCACAACGATAACATTTCGTTGTACCCGAAGTAATTTGATCCACACTGAGTACCGCTGCCTTTAGCTGCATTTCCGCAGTTCCTTTCGCTGCGGCTTTGTGTGATGCTGCAATAAGAACAGCCCTCTCAAGTGTAAGGTCGTTCTCTTCGAGCAGTCGCTTTTGCGTTCCTTCCTTCGACAACCTGCACACGAACTTGTCTCGCAATGCCTCTGTCAGATTTCCTCCAAACTGGCAGTATTTCGCTAATCTACGCAGTTCGACCAAGTATTCCGCGTTGCTTTCCTCTTTCCGTTGCGTTCTCGCATAAAATTTGAATCGTTCCGCCAACATCAGCGGTGTGGGGTTCAAGTGATCCTTCAGAACAGCAACAATATTATCGAAAGTCTGATCCGCCGGTTTAGCTGGTGATAGAAGATGCTTCAATAACCCGTATGTCTTCGCGCCCATCGAGTTTAGCAAGGTTATAGCTTTATCATCATCTTCTATTTTATTGGCCTCACAATATATCTCGATACGTTCTACGTACGTGGCCCAATCTTCCACCTCGGCATCGAAGTTGTTGATGTTACCATGCTTAGGCATCTTCACTATCTCCCACTATCTTTCTGTGAAACAACAGGATTTCTCTTTAACTTTTTAACTTTTTCTTTTTTTTTCCAAAAATGGCGGTTTCCCGCGCTTGTCTTCTTCCCCGCCTACTGGCAAAATGGCGGTTTCCCGCGCTTGTCTTCTTCCCCCCTACTGGCAAAATGGCGGTTTCCCGCTCCTGACTTCTTCCTCTGGTGGGAGGGGTAAGCTTTGCCCTCGGGCGACGACCGCTGGTTTACGGGGTTTGTAGCCTGTGCGCCGGCTTCAGTTTATTCTGAAGCGCGCGCTAGAAAAGCCGATCGCGTTCCTTGTTCCCCCCCCCTTCTTTTCGGCAGGGGCAACCGGCACTGGGGACAACCAGTTGGCGTCGGACAGATCCAGCTCCTGGTCCTTCACGGCAGCTGCTGCAAGCCGCTGGCCGGAACCTCGCTCGGTCTCTCTCTCGGGCTCTGTCTCTCCCGCTCGCGCGGCTCTCGCTCGCTCTCTCTCGGGCTCTGTCTCTCCCGCTCGCTCGGCTCTCGCTCGCTCTCTCTCGGGCTCTGTCTCTCCCGCTCGCGCGGCTCTCCCTCAGCGGCTTTAAACGCCTCTCACAGACCTCCCGCAGTCCGGTCCTTTCCTCCCCGGCTGCTGCTGATTTTTCGCGGGTTATTTAGTTATTTATTTATTTATTGCCTCCACGTCTTATGTATCTGGTCGCAGCGTCTCGCGGCCTCGGTAGGTGCCCGGCCTTTTTCGCTCCAATCGCGCCTCCCAGCCCTCTCGCAGTCCGGTGCTTTCCTCCCCGGCTGCGGCTGAGTTCTCCGTGGCTTATTTATGTTTATATCTTCCCGCGCCTTACGATCCCGGTCGCAGTGCCTCGTGGTCGCGGTATTTGTCCGGCCTTTTTCGCCGTCGCGGTCTAGTCGTCTCACGACGCTCCCCAGCCCACTTATACCGCGGCTTCTGCTCCACGCTGCCCCAGTCTCAGCGCCTCTGGGCCCGACTTCTGTCCGGCTCCTTTCCCCCTCGACCGTGGTCGAGTGCACCGCCCTTATCCTCCGTTTATTTGTTTCTATTTTCCCTTTACTCACAGTCACCGTGGCCGACTTGCTTCTCGTGTTGATCGGCTCACTCACCACCGTGGCAGAAGGGACAATCCGTGCCTGTTGCTGATGGAAGACTTCATGTTTGAAATCTTCCTCCTTTCTTGGTCTGCAGACTCGAGTTTTCTCTCAGCAAAACGACGAGGGCGGGTGCCTCTTCTCGACGCTCGTTTACGTCTTCAGAAGTATTGTTGCCGCAGGGTAAGATCGAACTCGTCGCCACTGTAAAGTCTGTGGGTTGTATAGCGAAGTAATACACAGACTACAAGGGTAACTTAAACAGGACTTTACTATTCGAAGGTCAGGGCGAATCTGCCCAATAAATTCTGCCACAGCACTTATATACCGGTGTGGTCACCGTCGGTATTACAGTATACAGCAGCCAGGATAAAGTAGTGCCACACCTAAAATAGTTCTCTTAAAGGTGTACGGTTACATACAATAGTTCTCTTAAAGGTAGAACGGTTACATACACTACACCTACCACTATTGCTCTCCCACTCTTTTTCCTCCCTTCCTGAGCAGCAGAAGCACCCCTGGTGCCAGGAAGTTGGCTGCTGCTGCCTTCCTCTGGTAAGTCATCCTCCTCAACAGTATCCAAATTGGTATACCTGTTTGAGAGGGGGATGGCCACAGGGGGCCCCTGCACTTCCTGCCTGCCTCTACTGCTCTGCCTGATGGTCACCCATTTCCCTTCTGCCTGTGCAGCCTTTACCTGCGGTGTGACCAACTCACTAAACGTGTTATCCACGACCCTCTCAGCATCGTGAATGCTCCAACGCCCATCCACCCACAGCTCCAGCGCCGCAATGCGGTCTGCTAGTAGCTGCAGCTGGATGCATTTCTGGCACACATGGTCATCAGGGACACCGGCAGTGTCCCTGAATTCCCACATAGAGCAAGAGGAGCATAACACGGGGCTGGGCTGTCCTGACGTGACTTACCCTTTAATTAATTTAAATTAAATCAATACCACCAATTTAATGATATACTCAAGGGCGCTTGCCTGCCAGCAGTCCCCGCTACACCACAGAGACCCTAGAAACTATAAACCACAGAATTTAAGTTTTGTAAAGAAGGAGAAAGAGTAAATACTTACCAACCAATCACTTACCCGCTTTCTGGTGACGTCACACTTGGATTACTTTTTACCTCTCTCCTTCCCTCGGACTTCAGAGATTGGAGATTGGAGATTGGTAGGCCTTACCTGGGTCTCGGAGCTGTTTTTAAAGTTGCCGCCGCTCAGCCACGTTCTCTCGCAGGTCCGCCCGCCTGCCTCTGCTGCTCTGACGCCTTACCTGGGTCTCGGAGCTGTTTTTAAAGTTGCCGCCGCTCAGCCTCGTTCTCTCACAGATCCGCCCGCCTGCCCTTAACAATCACTTAATTGCCTCTATAATCCCAGTTTGAGAGGCCTATCCGATTTTAACCCTTTTTCCACATTCTGCACGCCTTCTCTGGAACACGCCAGTGAATCCTGGCGGCTTCATAAGTGGACTGCTTACTAACAGCTGCAGCTCCACCATTATAAAGGGGTTTTCACCAATCATCATTTGCAGGTGGCAGAACTTTGTTGTCTCATGTCTGGGCGAACTTTTAGCAGGCCTAATCATTGTTCTGGAAGTTTGGATCCTGACACCCATCTCCAGTGTGACCTCCTGGGAAACCTGTCTCCCCACCTTGACTGAGCACTTTCTCAACTGAGGTATTTACCAGAAGAATGGGAACTATTTGTTTCCTTTCCTCCTGGGCATCAGATTTGGACGAAGACCAGCCGCGGCAGCAGAACCCTGACCAACAGAGCACCAACTGCAGGAGCAAGAGCAGGAGCTCCAAGCTGCTTCTCACCCACCTGAAGCTGCACAGGCCAGAAGGCGCCAGCGCATGGAAGCACATCGGTGCAGGAGATACCCCCAAAGCAGGGTCTGCAGACAGAGGATCAGCTCCCTCAACATGACTGAGCAGCAGTGCCAAAGGAGGCTTAGACTTTCGCGAGAGGTAGTGGGTGACATCTGCGCAATTCTGCAGCAAGACCTGGAGCCCAGAGGAGCAGGTGGACACCCCTTACCAGTGGCCGTCAAAGTCACCACCGCACTCAACTGTTTAGATTCAGGCTCATTCCAGGGATCAGCAGCAGACATCAGCGGCGTCTCCCAAGCAGCCGCACACACTTGCATCACGCAGGTAACTGATGCCCTTTTTGCCATCGCGCACAATCACATCAATTTCTTCAAGGATCAAGCCAGTGTAATTGCGCGTGCAGTTGGGTTTGACGATCTGGCAGGCTTTCCAAGGGTGCAGGGCGTCATTGACTGCACACATGTGGCCCTAAAGGCACCCCATCACAATCCAAGTATTTTTGTCAACCGCAAGGGATTCCACTCACTCAACATACAGCTGGTGTGTGACCACAAGAAGGAAATTTTGCATGTTTGTGCCAAGTACCCTGGCAGTTGCCATGACTCCTTCATCCTGCGCCAGTCTAGTGTGCCTCAACTTTGCGGATGCCTACTTGGAGACAAGGGCTATCCCCTGAAGACGTGGCTAATGGCACCGTTGAGGAGCCCTTCCAACGAAGCAGAGGAGCGCTACAACTCCAGCCACATGTCCACCAGATCCATAATAGAGCAAACCATCGGCTTGCTGAAGATGCGCTTCAGATGCCGTGATAGCTCAGGTGGAGCCCTGCAGTACTCAGCAGCCAGGGTCTCCAGAATGGTCATGGCTTGCTGTGTACTTCAGAACATGGCATAGCATCGTGGCTTGCAGATGCCTGCGGACCAAGTGGCTCATCACATAGCCTCCTCAGATGAGGTGGAAGAGGAGGAGGAGGAGAGCGACAACGAACAGCTTGCAGAGGCGCATCAACCAGCGGCAGCAGCATGCGAGCACATTGCTGCCCGGGATGCAAGGCACGCACTCATCTTGGCCAGATTTGCTTAGCCTGCACAATCAAACACTTTTGCCTTGCACCTTCTTATCAAACCCTCGACAATGGCCAGGAACCTAAGGATTCCTATCACTCTGACCACCATACTGACAATTGCAAGTAATCCTAAGCCCTCAATGTGGCCGTCCCATTAGCGACATGACACACGCCACAACTGCAACAGTTTGCCATCAGAATTTTTAATGGCAATAACCAACTGATGGCTTTTCAAAATTAAACATAACATTACACCCAAGTGACTGCTTGTGCCGTATCTTCCTCTTACGCGTGCTCCTACGTGGTGCTTCCCCTGTGGCTTCAGCAGATTGCTAACTTTCCTGCTGCTCCTGTCTCGACACCTTTGGCTGGCGTCCTCTGGGGATGCGAACCTGTGAGGGCTCGGCAACAGTCTGCTGCTCCTGCGGCTGTGCAGGGGTTGAGACGCCGATCTCAGTTGGGTGGGGACTCTGATGGGGGTCTGACTGAGGGCTTTGCAGTGGCATGTGAGCGCTTGGAGAGGAGCCCCCACTTCCTTGATGTCTGCCACCAACATCCCTCTCATGGGTCAGCCCCACTTCAGAGCTAGTAAGTGGCTTGACAGCACCTTGCTGCACTTCAAGGGGGCCATGAGGACCCGTTTCTGTACTGGAAGTCATGCTCCCGAGGACTTGCATGAATGTCTGGTTTGTATGCTCAATAGCTGACCATCGCTCCTCAAGAGATGTCAGTCTATTGTGAACAATGGCCATGTTTTCACGTCCCTGGCGACTAAGCTCCTCCAGGGCTGTAGCCATCCTCTCCTCTACGGTAGCCATCCTTTCCACGGAGGTTGCCATCCTTTCCATTGTGATGCATTCATGCGCCAACACCTCCACAAAGGCTCTGCTCATGTTAGTGATGGACTCCTCCATTCGCTGCACACTCGCAGCGACCCTGGAGGCAAAACCTGCCAGAGACTCCTGCATCTGTTCCTGGAGTACCAGCACTGCTGTCCTTCTGGATGGGCCCGGAGGCACAGGGTCGACCTGCAGTGGAGCTGAGCTGGGAGCGTCCTGCGCCCTCCGACGAGGACTCTTCACTGCTGTCCCTGTCTCCACCATCTGCTGATGCTCACTTGTGAGCTGTGATACACCAGGTGACAACTCTACTCTATGTCTCGAAGGTCCCACCGAGGTGTGAGTGTCTGCGCTGGTGCAGGGTGCGCTTAATTCTGCTGATGGACCGCCCTCAGAGGTTGCAGCTTCCTCTGAGGAGTCTGGAAGCTCAGGCTCTTCCTCCTGGACAGTGGGGATGGGGGCTCTCACTGGTCCTGTGGGGGAGTAATGGAAAGAGTCAGAGATGTGAGACCAAGGTTACA
This sequence comes from Somniosus microcephalus, assembly GCF_052327205.1. Classification (NCBI taxonomy): domain Eukaryota; kingdom Metazoa; phylum Chordata; class Chondrichthyes; order Squaliformes; family Somniosidae; genus Somniosus; species Somniosus microcephalus. The sequence goes on along the minus strand of NC_140987.1, from coordinate 193,665,900 downwards.
TGCACATTGAATATTGCAGATGCTCAAAAGTCAATCTGTTAGAGCATCAGAATCATTATCAGTGACTCATGCAATGTCAATGGGAGAGATGAGAAACTATTCTGTCACCAGCTTGCTCTGATGCACCCATCTGTCTGTCCCCCACTTGCACATCCTTCTCCACTCCCACGATTTCCAGGGCCGCTGTAAGGGGTGGTGTGTGGTGTCAGCTTCACCTCTGACTTATGAGTGGTTCGAATTGCTCCCACTCGCTTGGTTCTAGACCTTGGAATTATTTGGGGGTTGTGATGAAAGTGCAGCAGACAAACTGATTTTGGTGCAAGAACTTTGATTTTTATTTCAGAAAGAAAATACAACACAATAATAACACACTAGTAAAATGGGGAAACACTTTGACATACACGAGGGAAAAATTACAGTTGACAAATATCTCACCCCTCCCAATCGCACCTTACTAGCTAAGTTAGGCACTGAAGGACCAGGGATAATGCTCACCAAAACGACTCCTTGACAGTTGAGCTGGTTCACGATAACGGGGTTCATGAGATGTGTTGTTTGGGGCCTGCCATACCCTGGATGCAGTAGAGGACTTCGCCTGCATAGCTGGTCAGCCTTCGCGAGTCCGCTGATGCGGTAGGGTGCGTATTGGATCTATCAGGTGAGTACCCAATTTTCTTTGGCTAGAAATAGGGCCTAGAATCTTTTTGGATAAAATCTTACCCAGGGGTAAGTCAGGATAGATTGTAGAGTGGAAAAACTTGCGGATCTTCGGTTTCTTCCAAGTTGGTTTTTCGTTGGTCACGGTGGCCCAATATTACCTGGTTGTCTGTGGGTGATATTCGGTTGGTTGTTTCGTGGGGCCCTTGGTGCCGCGAGGTGTCTGTTGGTGTGTTATTTCTTCGAGAGAGAACTGCTTCGAGATGTTTGCTCCTCGACCTCGATGTTGCTCGGCGATGGCTCTCCTTGAACTTGTTTCTTCCTGTCCAATCGAACTGTGCTGTACTGCTTGACTCAGCCTTGCTGAACTTGAACGTACTGTTTAACTGTTGAACAGGCCCCCAATTATGCTAATCGAGGCCTGCTAATCTACGCACCAAATCTATTTAGGTGTATTGTTAGATTTTGGCAGGCTCGTTAATATTAAATTGTGTAAATTGTTTAAGCGGTTTCGGGTGGCTTCCTGAGTTGTTGAAGTAGTTTGAAAATGTGAGAAGTAGTTTCAGGATGGTTTTCCTGAGCTGCTGAGCTCTTAGCTAATTGTGGTGAATTGTCCTCAAGCTTTGAGTTTCCTGTGGGGCCTGAGATTCTTTGTAGGTTGGCTAAACGATTTGTTTTATGCATGTTTTTGGATGGGTTCTGTGAGCCTGTTCTTCTGTGGGTCTATTGTTAGCATGTAAATTTATTGATAGGGGCTGAGTGACGTTTACAGTTCCCCCAGACAGTTTGATTATCTCGAATACTCAAACTGTCTACTGCATAGGTAGATCCCATTCTTTGTTGCCGCCTTTTCTCCAAACATGCCTGAACATGTCCTTTTAAAATGCCAAGTCTGTTTTTGACCTTGAATCTCTGTGTTAGGCCCAACATGCCCTTTTATCATTGCTGAAGGTTTTAGCAAGGGTCCAAAATCACTTTAATAGGGTTTTCTTTGTTTTGGGGATCTGTTAATTTTGAGAATCTTACAGTCCTCCCTGTGATACTTTTCTTGTTAGAGTATCATACTGGGTGAGCAAAATTCTTGATCCCTGAGAACCAACCTTCCCCTGTATTTTACCTATCTAAAACCCAAAAACACATATTCCCCTTTAGGTGTAGTGTTCAGATACATAAAATTCAGTTATATTCACATCCAAGCACGGAGGGGGTCCAACACCCTTGCACCACTTGGAAGAAAAATATGGTACATACATAGAAAAGAAAAATACATGGTCACAATCTTTCTTTTTAATAATGATTAAGGCTCGTCTCATACCTGGTCATAGACTTTATTTTGATGCTTGTCCCATGCTCTCTCATGTTGGGATCGGAGCATTCTGTCCCTCCCCTTGCACTTTGTGCATAGTAAGTAGAAAACTATACCGAGCTGGCAGACTACTAAAATGTGGGAAGCCATTCTGATCCAAGAAGGGACCTCTATATTTTCAAAAATATCCCACTAGGGTGGAACTACGATATCCAAGATCTTGGCCCCTATCTCGACTGTCTTCTGTTCTAGTGTGTAGAAATGTTTTTGTGATATAACAACTGCTTTTAGTAAGATGTTCGGGTAGAGGGGGAATTTCATAGCCGAAATGTGCGACATAGTTTTGCAGGTTGATGATGTTTTCAGTTAGAGTGAGGGGAACAGCAGAGGATTCAGGAATGGGGACAATCCGTTCCTGGGTCACTTGAACTTCTGCCTCGGGTTTAAAGCAGAAACTGCTGTCACTCACCGGACACCAAATGTGCTGTCCATGCTGGTAGTGGGCCGCACTTGTGGTGACACAATGGGCTAGAAATTCAGTAGGCTTTGCGCCCAGTTTTCGCCCAAAGAGGGCTTTTGCGCCACTTGCTGAGATTGCGCCGATATTCAGCGCTGCGGTAATGGCGGCGTTAGCCAGTAGCGCTGCGCCGCCACCGATGACATCATCAGTGTGCGCAGTGCCCCGCTACCGCCCCGCTACCGGCCCGACCGCCATATTTAGTTGCGGCCGCCTCTTCCGCAGCGGGCGCAAACAGCGATCTGAAAACGGGGCCGTCCTGCAGCCTTAGTGGGGCGAGTTAAGGCGGAGGTGCGGCCGGCCGCTTTTTCGGCGGCCGCCTGCACGCACCTCCTTCCCCGGCCTCCTCCACCCCCCCCCCGCGGCATTGCCGGCTGTTTTCCGGGAGCCTGGCACTTCTCCGTGGTGCCGAGCTCATTTGCCGGCACTAGCGAGCGGCGATCTCGCTGTTGTAGGCACCTCCCCCTTAAGAGAGGGAGGAAGGCCTGCAGTACCGCAGCCTGCCGCTCCGCAGCGGGTGGCGCTGCGGCACCTAGCGCGCCGAAATTCAGTTTCAGCGCCCCAAGCGGGGGCGGCCACACCCTTGAATAGCGGCTGGCTTCGACTTGGGGCGCTGAAACTGAATTTCCGGTGGGCGCAAGTGGCTCCGCGCGCAGCGGTAACTTCTGGGCGCAAGCGAGCTGGCGGGCCCAAACTGAATTTCTAGGCCAATATGTCCCACTTCCTATGAATGCTACCTGTGGAGGAACATGGCCTTGTGCCATTACCTCCATGGTTCAGTTCACAGATTGTGTGCCAGCAGCTTTAAACCCGCACTGTGGTCTCGAATAGGCGTTCAAGTGCTGGGGACACAGTATTATGTGTGCTCCCCGGCTCCGGCACCCCGAGAGGTCAGTACCTGTCATAGCGTGCTCCCACTTTATGACATAACGTGGGACCGCTGCGAAACGGACGTGTGCACCCCCTTGAATGATCCCAATGTTATCCTCCCTGTATACCGGTGTGGGTCGGGCTGTCCCACCCATGACCGGCATCCTCACTACTATCCCCATGATAGTGTGATTGGAAGGTCCACAATCTACTGGGACAGGGTAGGCTTCAGAGGCTAGATGGAGCTGACATGGGCCCAGCGAATTACTAAACGGGTGGAGGGCTGCGAGGTGCTTGTTGCTAATCTAGGAGGGGACTAAACCCTGTTTTAAATCCTCCAGGTTGCTGCGGCCCTCACCCAGCAACCATGCCCCGTATAGCAGACACACCTCATTCTGCGCAGCCTGATCTGAAGCATTCCTGTCCTCCCGTATGAGTGCATTTACTGTTTTAGCGTGTCTCTCTAGCTCAGCAATGATTTCTTTTAAATGGACCATCATAGCTTGGCCCTCATGTAGCTCTGAGCCTACCACTGTGTTCTCCTCTGTTAGGATTTTTCATAATTGGGTTTTTAAGCCATTTATCTGTGTTTGCAGCTCTATGTCATCCAGGCTATTTATTACAGAGGATCCTGTATTATAAGTGGTGAAAATATCATTCCAGGTTCCCCTTCTTTGTCTCCCCACGCCCATAGTATGCTCAGCACGTAAAGTGTACAGTTCTGCTTTGTCTACGTTAGCAAAGTCAAATTCGTAAAACTTCCTAAACATTTCCTTTAGTAGGGCCTGGTACAACTGTTCTGTCTCCTTAGGGCACCATACAGGTAAGTGTACTTCAGTAAGGTTTAGGATCACTGAAGCTACTGCATAGTGTACCCCCTGGTATAGTACCTTTTCAGTCGGCACTAATACTAACCTATTCCCTGGTCCTTTGGTGGTGGTAGGACACCTCTCTATTATGGTCCGTGATGTTGTGGTCATGGGCAGGGGCTTTCGGGTGTGTGCCACGAGTTCGGTGGTGTTGACTGGGATAGGGGTGTGTAGGACCACGCACGCATGCAGGCTAGAATCCCACCCCATTCCCTTCCCGGCATCTTGCCATTGTCTGGAGAAGATGATGGATATGCCTGTGGGGCAGACTTTCTCTGACCCCCACATGCAAATATAGATTCCCTGTTCCGACTCCCACCACTTATCCCAACATACACTCACTCCCCCTTGGGTCCCTGTGATCGTCCAGTGGGTGTCGTTCCCTAGTCGTTCCCAGTCGGCTGTACGGTCCCCTATGTCCCTGCTCAGCTTCCTGAGCCACCACCACCTATCCAGGAGAATCTGTCCTTTACATGTGAGGCACACACATTTCCCCTCGGTGACACTGATCCGTGTGGCCATGACCTGTACCCTGGGGCATGGGATGGAGGCCTCCCCGTAGGTGAACCCGGTCTGGCTAGTATTGTGTTGTGTTAGACCCCAGCCACCCTGGCCACTTTCCCTCATGGAAGTAAATGGCGAGCTCCTCCACACCCCATTCGCCACCCCCAGCGGTAACGATCGGTGCTCTCTCTCCCGAGCACCCATAGATGTGGGAGTCCTCCACGTCACCTTGGTCACCAATGCTCACCCCTACCAGGGCGAGCAGGAGCAGAAACTTTCCCATGCCGATTTCCTTTCTGTCGGGAAACATAAAACAGATAGCCATGTCCCTAGAAGGTTCTCTGGCTTGACACAGTTACCGAGTCTCGAAAACTTAAACTTATCATTACTAAATAAACAATAGTAAACCTAGAACTATCAAAACTATAAAACACACTTAAAATTCAATTAGAAAGCTCCGCTGCCCGTCTCCGGACGGCCAGGTTAATTCCTGTATGGTCTCTGTCTTTTGTGGCCTCTGGGCAGCTTGTACGCTTGGGCGTAAGGTGGCCTGTACCGCAGGGCCCGGAGAGTCCTTCTTAAAACAACTGGGAGTTTCCCTGAATCCCAGATGATCGGGGGAGTGTGCCCTCATGTACTGCAGCACACTACCCCCTTCTGTGTGGTTGCCGAGTCCCTGTCCTGTCCTGTGGGTTCCCCGCAGCCTGAGGTTGCAGGCTGGGGATCCCTCTTGCTTCCCTTGCCCAACGTTACCTCTCCTGTGAGTCCCTCACCGTTGGAGGCTGCAGGCTGGGGATCCCTGTCCTTAGATTGATCCCTGACCTTGGGCATTCCTTTTCGGGTTGCGACCCCTCGGGGCTGAACCGTTTAAACTGGTACACTGGTGACCATGGCGGTTTAGGCTGTGGTATGTGAGGAGACCTTCTTAAGGCTCTGGTTACTGGGGGCGTGTCCCAAATAATTGGTAGGATGGCTCCTCCAGTGACACAAGCCATTGCCCCCACCGGTGCGGTCTGTGAGTCTGTCACAGCTACTGGTTGAGGATTTCTATCCTTAACCTTATCCTCTGCTTCCTGACCCTCCTCGTCCCACTCCACCCGGGTTTCCCTTGGTGCCATTGAACAGACCATGCCTTTGGCCTCAGACAAGGCTTGGGTCAATTTTTTAATCCTTTCTTCGCAGGGACCGTGATCAGAGTCTTCATAGCCCCTACTTCTAGCTACCTTATGAGCTATTTTAATGTCCCTTAGCTGACCCTCCAAACCGTCAGCTCTTGTTGTTAATTTTGCGTTCTCCTCCTGTAAGGCCTGCTCATTTAACCTGGCCTCCGTAACCTGGCACCGCAGATATTCCCCCATATTACGGGAGGTCTCTTCCTGGGCGCGTTTTTCAAAGGGACACAGGTAGACAGGCTGCGCTGGTTCTAGTCATAGGTCTGGGTTGTGTGGGGCAGATGGGGTTAAAGCACCAGTGGCGGTGGCTACCTTCCCATGGCCATTTAATAAAGCTCGGAGCGCATCTACTATTGAACCAAGCGTGGGGGGAGAGGTCGGTGTTTCTGTTTTTGGGGCAGGAGCTGGGGAGTTTTTCCCTACGTTATCCTTCCACGGATTCCTACAGTCCCTTCTCCAATGCCCATTCTTCCCGCACCCGAAGCAGTTACGCTTTGTGTCAGAAGGGTTACCCCCTTCCTGGTGCCACTCTTTCTTATTCTGACTGGGTTTCATTTCATGTACTTTTCCTTTAGGTGGGTGCTCTTCTGTCCCTCTACCGTTCCGTTGAGTCAGGGTCAGTTGTCTGACCACTGTCTCCTCGGTGACCCAAGGGTCTTTCGGGTCAAACCACAGCTCAGCCTTGGCTCTGAGCCATGGCAAGCTGTTTGCCACCAGGCTTCAGAGCCAGTGGGCCAGCTCGTCTTGATTCAGGTGAGCCCGGTTGAGAACGCCATTACAGGCACTCCTGTACACAGGCCACAGTCGGTCTGCGAAAGCCTGTGGGTCTCCCCTGCTAGCTGTGTTGCCTTCTCCACCCGGGAGAAAGGACTACCATCGTTCATACCCATGGCCTCCAGAAATTCCTCCCGGATAGCAGTGTATCCGCGCTGCCCTTTTTTACTCTCCGCAGAGAGCGACTGGTAGAGGTTGCCATCCAGGAAGAAAAGGAGCATTTTTGCCATCTCGGAGTCATTGCACTCGTTGATGCCTGCTGCCTGTTCCACTTCCATGAAGTGGACCGAGGGGTCTCCCTTTTGGGTGAGTTTGTTCAGGTGGCTTATCATAGCCCCAAGCTGTTGGGTACCATGGGGAACCACGAATTGGCTTTCAAGGAGTCCCTGACCCTCACCACCGCTGGGTGGGCCAAACTTTTGCTGCCGGACCGGGCACATCGGCCCCGGCTCTGACCTTTCCTGCTTTGGCTCGCCCATCTCTCCCTGATGCCAAACCGAGTTAAAACCTGGCGCCACAGGTGGTGGTGGTGTGCTGTCCCTGCCAGCCACACAAATTGCCCGTCCCTCCTGCTGCCCAACCGGGTTGGTCCCCAGCACCACAGGTGACGCCTGAACAGTTTGCCCTTCTACTTCCAGGTCCACCTGGGCCGCACCCGGGCTTATTAGGCACACCATGCCTTTTGCCCTGGACAGAGCAAGGTTTAAACTATCGATCTGCTTCTGACAGGGGCCGCGATCTCCCGCTTCAAACCCCCTAGTGCTTGCTATCTTATAAGCTGCCTGTACGTCTCTCAGCCTCTCCTCCTGTTCTTTTATTTGCCTGGCAAGGTGGGCGTTCCCTTCTCATAACATTAGTTCATTACTTTTTGCCTCGGTGACCTGACACCGAAAGTATTCCTGTCTGTTCCTATGCTTTTCCACTATCTGCATCTTTTCCTGGTTTTGGGCATTTAATTCTTCCAATAATCCTTCCCCTGCTATAGACCTTGCTTGAGACAGCGGAGCTGATTCCTGCAGCTCTTCTGTTAGTGCCTCAATGCGCTTATGTAAAAGCTGGATCTGTCGGTGGGAGCAGACCAATCAGATGGCTTTCTCCACAGACTTTTTATAATCCTTGCTCTCATTTGGCTGCAGCGTCCATCGGACGCTCAGCGCGCAACAGACTGAGCACCCATTTCTTTGTTATATTTACTTTCTCGAACACGTAAGAGGAAATCCTCTCTCCCATCTTCGTCCTTTCCTCAAAAACAGTGTCTACTGTATCTACTGCTTCACATCCCTTTTGCCAAGCTCGTGCTGTGGTCGCCATTATGTAAGGGGTGGTGTGTGGTGTCAGCTTCACCTCTGACATGAGCGGTTCGAATCGCTCCCACTCCCTTGATTCTAGATCTTGGAATTATTTGGGGGTTGTGATGAAATTGCAGCAGACAAACTGATTTTGGTGCAAGAACTTTGATTTTTATTTGAGAAAGAAAATACAACACAATAATACACCCTAGTAAAATGGAGAAACACTTCAACATACACGAGGGAAAAATTACAGTAGACAAATATCTCACCCCTCCCAATCCCACCTTACTAGCTAAGTTAGGCTCTGAAGGACCAGGGAAAATGCTCACCAAAATGACTCCTTGACAGTTGAGCTGGTTCGCGATTTCGGGGTGCATTAGATGTGTCGGTTGGAGCCTGCCATACCCCGGACGCAGTAGAGGACTTCACCTGCGTAGCTGGTCAGTCTTTGCGAGTCCGCTGATGCGGTAGGGTGCGTATTGGATCTATCAGGTGAGTACCCAATTTTCTTTGGTTAGAAATAGGGCCTAGAGTCTTTTTGGATAAAATCTTACCCAGGGGTAAGTCAGGATAGATTGTAGAGTGGAAAAACTTGTGGATCTTCGGTTTCTTCCAAGTTGGTTTTTCGTTGGTCACGGTGGCCCAATATTACCTGGTTGGCTGTGGGTGATATTCGGTTGGTTGTTTCGTGGGGCCCTTGGTGCCGCGAGGTGTCTGTTGGTGTGTTACTTCTTCGAGAGAGAGAACTGCTTTGAGATGTTTGCTCCTCGGCCTCGATGTTGCTCGGCAGTGGCTCTCCTTGAACTTGTTTCTTCTTTTCCGATCGAACTGTGCTGTACTGCTCGACTCAGCCTTGCTGAACTTGAACGTACTGTTTAACTGTTGAACAGGCCCCCAGTTATGCTAATTGAGGCCTGCTAATCTACACACCAAATCTATTTAGGTGTATTGTTAGATTTTGGCAGGCTCGTTAATATTAAGTTGTGTAAATTGTTTAAGCGGTTTCGGGTGGCTTCCTGAGTTGTTGAAGTAGTTTGAAAATGTGAGAAGTAGTTTTGAGATGGTTTTCCTGAGCTGTTGAGCTCTTAGCTAATTGTGGTGAATTGTCCTCAAACTTTGAGTTTCCTGTGGGGCCTGAGATTCTTTGTAGGTTGGCTAAACGATTTGTTTTATGCATGTTTTTGGATGGGTTCTGTGAGGCTGTTCTTCCGTGGGTCTATTGTTAGCATGTAAATTTCTTGATAGGGGCTGAGTGACGTTTACAGTTCCCCCAGACAGTTTGATTATCTCGAATACTCAAACTGTCTACTGCATAGGTAGATCCCATTCTTTGTTGCAGCCTTTTCCCCAAACATGTCCTTTTAAAATGCCAAGTCTGTTTTTGACCTTGAATCTCCGTGTTAGGCCCAACATGCCCTTTTATCACTCCTGAAGTTATAGCAAGGGTCCAAAATCACTTTAATAAGGTCTTCTTTGTTTTGGGGATCTGTTAATTTTGAGAATCTTACACTACCTCCTCCCAGGGGATGAGCTGGGCTACTGAGGGTGGCCCTCCTCCTGTCCTCGCTCTTTCCCTCTTATTGTGAGCTCTCTTTTCCTGCAATGAGGGAGACAAGTGGAGTTTAAGTGAGAATGAACGAGTGAGTGTAGAGAATCCATATCATTGATGGTTAGAAGGAAACAAAGATGGAGTGAGGTGGCAAGATCAAGGGCCCTCCCTGTGTGTTGTAATTGTTTTCATAGCATCACAGCGATAGGGAGTGTGAGTGCTGCATAGTCGAATAGTTAGGTGAATGTGACCATAGAGAGAGAGGGAATGGGTAAGGGTGCAGGGATGTCAGTGTCAAGTGGAATGTGGAGATAGAGGTTGTCAAAGCTGAGTGCTGGTGAGGAGAGGCAATGGGGATCAGATTGAGGGTGATGGGAAAGTCATACTCATTTTTCCAGTGCTCAGAAGGTCATGAAACCTCTTCCTGCACTGCAGCCAGGTTCTGCGGCACATAGACAAAGAGTTGACCTCCTGGGCCACTTGCCTCCACACAGCTTTCGTCTGCTGGGGAGGCGTCTTCCTCCCTGAGAAAGGGAAGAGCACCACCTTATTTCCTCTTGCTCCCTCCACCAGAGCTTGCAGGGTGGCGTCATCGAACCTTGGTGCAGACTTTGGCCTACTGCTGGACATACTGGCTGGAGGAATCTATCACAGCAAAGGGCATAATGTTTGCTGTCTGCAGAAGAAGCAAGGCTGCTTGCAGGCCTTAAATCCAGCAGCACTGATGATGTCATCGGAGGCGACTTTCAGGATGGAAAGACTAAGTGGGCCAGGGGTTCCCACACGCTGGAAATCAATTGCCCAATTAGGGGAAAATTGCATATTTTTCCCACATCAAATTGGCGTTGGATGGCTAACACGAAAAGCAGCTGACATGCCCCCAGCCCGCACCAATGGCAAAATCGAACCCTTTATCTCTACCGCACCAATCTCATTGCTTATTAACAGCGCTATGCCACCTCCACTTCCTTTTTGTCTGTCCTTCCTAAATGCTGAGTACCCTGGAACATTCAGTTCCCAGCTTTGGTTACCCTGCAACCATGTCTCTGTAATGGCAAATACATCATACCCATTTACTTCAATTAGTGCCATTAACTCATCCACCTTGTTGCGAATGCTATGTGCATATAGATAAAGTGCCTTCAACTTTGCCTGTTTAATATTTTTCTGCACTTTGACCCTCTTTACTGTTGGCCTTTGTTTCTGTTCCCTACTAGTTTTGCTGACTACTTTTCTAACTTGCACTTCCAGCTTTGTTTCTCTCTGTTCTGGGACCACACTTAGGTTCCCAGTCCCCTGACAAACTAGTTTAAATCCTTCCCAACAGCACTAACAAACCCCCCTGCGAGGATATTGGTCCCGGTTCTGCCGAGGTGTAACCCGTCCAGCTTGTACAGGTCCCACCTTTCCCAGAATCGGACCCAATGTCTCAGGAACTTAAATCCCTCCCTCCTACACTATCTCTCCAGCCATGCATTCATCTGGTCTATTCTCCTATTTCTGCTCTCACTAGCATGTGGCACTGGGAGTAATCCTCAGAGTACTATCTTTGAGGTCGTGCTTTTTGATTTATTTCCTAGCTCCCTATATTCTGCTTGCAGGACCTCGTCCCTCTTTCTACCTATGTTGTTGGTACCGATATGGACCACGATCTCTGGCTGTTCACCCTCCCCCTTCAGAATGTCCTGCAGCTGCTCAGTGACGTCCTTGACCCTGGCACCAGGGAGGCAACATACCATCCTGGAGTCACATCTGCGGCCACAGAAACATCTATCTGTTCCCCTTACGATAGAATCCCCTATCACTATTGCTCTCCCACTCTTTTTCCTCCCCTCCTGTGCAGCTGAGCCACTCGTAGCCACTCGTAGTGGCTCAGCTGCGTGAATGATGCAGTGAAACAATGATGGAAGATTTCCTATGCAATAGGTGTAGTGAAACTGTAGAAACATGGGGGGCGGTTTTCTGATGTCGGAGGAGGCGGGTTTGGAGGCGGGAAAATCAGATTCAAAGAGGTCAGGTTCGGAACCCGCCTCCAACCCGCTTCCGTGGGATTTTGACGGTTCCGGTTTTGGAGGTCAGGAAACGCTCCCGCCTCCAGCTGGCCATTGCGCTATTTAACATCCTTAAATGCTCGTTAAGGGTCTCTCTAAGCCTATTTTGAGAGCCCCTCGTGATTTTTCCAGCTTTTCGGTGTGATCCACGCACCTCCTAAACCACGCCAGATAAATCTGGTGGGTTGACTAGTGGGTGGCCTCCTCAGTGCTGCAGGTCTAACAAGACATCATTTATTGCAGCAAGGATTACTTGCAGGTGCCAGACCTTGGCTTTAAAAGGTCTCTGAGCACTTTTAGAAGGCCTTCCGAAGTCACAGGTGCTGCAGCTTGACTCCATCAACTGTGGGACCTCTTTGGAAGACCCTCTCCCCGCTTGCAATGAGCGCTTCCCCAAAGGAGGCATCTACAAGCAGCATGGGAACCATTCGTTTTCTTTCGCATGGACCTCAGATGAGGATGAGGAGGAGGAGTGGGAGGATCTGGAGGAGGAGGAGGAGGAGGGGGAGGAGGAGGAGGAGGAGGAGGAGGTCAGAGCCCGGGATGCAAGGGATGAACTTATCATGGCCAGATTTGCATAGGTTGCCCAAGTTGGCACATGTCCTTTGCTCCATCCTAGGACATTATTGACAATGGACTTTCTGGCCTCCTTTCACTCAAGCCACCAACCTGACAACACAAGTGTGGCGGTGCCCGCAATGTGGAGCTGCCTAAGATGAAAGCGCAGATGGCATAACACCAACATTTTGGCTTCAAATCATTTTAATGCTTTCCAACAGGGATGGCATTTCATCAATACACAGAAACAGTGTCCCAATCTGCACACAGATCTGGCGGTTATATCCCTTGCCAGCTGGGCCCACACAGTCTTGGTTTCTTTGGCAGGCCTCTTCCTCCGAGATGAGTGGAAGAGCACCTCCATGCTAGCTCTCACCCCCTCAAACAACATTTGGAGCGCCTCATCCGAGAGCCTCGGGTAGGCCCTTGCCTTGGAATTGGACATAGTGGTTTCTCAAAAGATGTTGGAGGTGGTGCAGGAGATGCAGAAATGCTGTGGAATGAGCCAAGGGAGCAAGAAGCCATAAAATCAGAGTGGAAAAGTGCTATCAACAGAGGCGAGTTTCAGTCCCAAAACACTAATTGAGCAAGGGCATCCCACACCTCTGAAATCAAATGGCCAATCATGGGAAAATCGTAAATTTTTGAAACCTATCAGTGGAGGCGAGTTTCAAACCCACCCAAACTGAAACCCGCCTCCATCTCACCTTCAGTGGGAAAATCGCCCCCACGTTTACAATTTTGCCTAGTGCACAGAGGAAATCTTATCACAATATATCTTGAACAGATACAAAATACACTGAGAGCGATTTTTAACTTCCACCCTAAATGGATATGCAGTTGGTGGATTGGCCGCACCACTTTCCCAAAGCCAGCATCGGGAGGCCCACACCATTTTCAAATTCTTTGGCATAATTTGGGTGAGCTGCCTGAAAATTTGTACCTGAAAATTGCAAATGGGATCCTACCACCAGTGTAGGATTCTGATTCACACATGTAAGCAGCTTCCCACCAGTTGTGGGTAGGTGTGCTTTGTGCCCATTGACAAGCCCGCCTGAAAATTGCACCTTGGGTATCCAAGGGGAGCCGAGGTGAACCATTCCCCACCAACACCACCACCCCCACCACCCCGCACCGCCCCCCCGCCCCCCTCCAATTTTCCACTGCCAGTGATCTGTCTTTCAGATGAGAAATGGGTGGGCGGCAGTTGAAAATATAGGGGGCGAAATTTACGTGCTTAGCGCCACGAGATGGTGTTAAAATGCTGGTCGGCGCTCTACTGCCAGCTGATAACAGTTCCAGTGGCGCTCACCATAGCCGTGTTGCCGGTAGCACTGCTGCAAAACTCGCTCGCCGGGACATCGCAATCACGGAGATCATGATGATCCCTTTAAATGTCAAGTGTGCAAAGCTCACTTGACGCCTGATCTCCCAACTTCGTTTTGGCCATTGCAGTTACTGACTGGAAAAAACGACAGGTAGACAGGTAGCAGGAAGTCGGCTCCAGTGACAATATTTAAAGGGATCATCACCAATCACCTACACCGGACAGGGTTTTGCAGTTTGAGTAGCTGTGTGCTACTTCCTGCAAATGTAAGAGTTTTCTTCAGTCATTTAAAGGTTATTTGGTGTCAGGGAGTGTTCTGGCAAGTACAAAACTCCATCATTATTTTCGAAACGCTTCAGCCTACAGCACTTGCTAAAAGTCATCGGGGCTGTACTGGCAGTCGACCTCACCCTCCAGGATCTATAGTGGAGGCAGTGAGAAAGATGGGAACATGTGCACAGAGGGAGGAGGAGGGCCATCAGGACTCTCAACAGGAGGCCTTACCCTCCTAGGGTATTCCGAGAGCACTTCTCCTACCTTCAATTAAGCAAGGAGCAATATATTATGAGGCTCTGCTTCACCAAGGGTTTTATTTATATTCGTTCATGGGATGTTGGCATCGCTGGCAAGGCCAGCATTTATTGCCCATCCATCCCTAGTTGCCCTTGAGAAGGTGGTGGTGAGCCGCCTTCTTGAACCGCCTGCAGTCCGTGTAGCGAAGGTACTCCCACAGTGCTGTTAGGGAGGGAGCTCCAGGATTTTGACCCAGTGACGATGAAGAAACGGCGATATACTTCCAAGATGGTGCGTGACTTGTAGGGGAACTTGAAGGTGGTGGTGTTCCCATGCGCCTGCTGCCCTTGTTCTTCTAGATGATAGAGGTCGTGGGTTTGGGAGGTGCTGCCAAAGAAGCCTTGGCGAGTTGCTGCAGTGCATCTTGTAGATGGTACACACTGCAGCCATGGTACGCTGGTGGTGAAGGGAGTGAATGCTTAAGGTGATAGATGGGGTGCCAATCAATCGGGCTGCTTTGTCTTGGATGGTGTCAAGCTTCTTGAGTGTTGTTGGAGCTATTCTCATCCAGGCAAGTGGAGATTATTCCATCACTCTCCTGACTTGAGTCTTGTAGATGGTGGAAAGGCTTTGGAGAGTCAGGAGATGAGGCACTCGCTGCAGAATATCCAGCCTCTGACCTACTCTTGTTACCACAGTATTTATATGGCTGGTCCAGTTAAGTTTCTGGTCAATGGTGACCCCCAGGATACTGATGGTGGGGGATTCGCTGTTGAATGTCAAGAGGCAGTGGTTAGACTCTCACTTGTTGGAGATAGTCATTGCGTGGCAGTTGTGTGGCGCGAATGTTACCTACCACTTATCAGCCCAAGTCTGAACGTTGTCCAAGTCTTGCTGCATGCGGGCACGGACTGCTTCATTATCTGGGGGGTTGCGAATGGAACTGAACACTGCGCAGTCATCAGCGAACATCCCCACTTCTGACCTTATTATGGAGGGAAGGTCATTGATGAAGCAGCTGAAGATGGTTGGGCCTAGGACACTGCCCTGAGGAACTCCTGCAGCAATGTCTTGGGGCTGTGATGATTGACCTCCAACCACCACAACCATCTTCCTTTGTGCTAGGTATGACTCCAGCCAGTGGAACATTTCCCAGCCGATTCCCATGGACTTCAGTTTTAATAGGGCTCCTTGATGCCACATTCAGTCAAGGGCAGTCACTCTCACCTCACCTCTGGAATTCAGCTCTCCTGTCCATGTTTGGACCAAGGCTGTAATGAGGTCTGGAGCTGAGTGGTCCTGACGGAACCCAAACTGGGCATCAGTGAGCAGGTTATTGGTGAGTAAGTGTTGCTTGATAGCGCTGTCAACAACACCTTCCACCACTTTGCTGATAATTGGTCACAGAACTCTGCCACTTCCTGCAACCAGACCTCCAGCCTCCGACTAGGACAACCACAGCTCTCCCAGTGGCAGTCAAGGTCACCATGGCCCTCAATTTCTTTCACCAGCGGATCCTTCCAGTCTGCAGCAGGAGACAAATCTAACATCTCACAGCTCGCCGTCCATCGCTGCATCCATGAGGTAACTGAGGCTCTCTACACGAGAAGGGATTACATTGATTTCTCAATCAACAGAGAGAAGAAGGACGAGTGTGCATGTGGCTTTGCCAGAATAGCGGGATTCCCCAGGTTGCAGGGCGCAATCGACTGCACCCACGTGGCTTTGCGGGCACCATATACCAATCCTGAGATCTTCCGTAACCGCAAAGGCTACCACTAACTTACTGTGCAGTTGGTGTGCGACCACACACAGCAAATCCTCAATGTCAATGCCCGCTATCCTGGCAGTAGCCACGATGCCTTCTTCCTGCGCCAGAATTGCGTGCCAGCACTCTTCTAGCCATCATGTCAAGCTCAAGGGTGGTTGCTCGGAGAAAAGGGCGATCCGCTCTCCACCTGGCTCATGACTCCCCTCCACAACCCCAACACCTGTGCTCAGCACTCATATAATGAGAGCCATGCTGCCACCGAGAACATAATCGAGCAGACCATCGACCTACTGAAGCAATGGTTCCGCTGCCTTGACCGCTCAGGAGGAGCCTTCAGGCTGAGCAGGTGTCCCATTTTGTGGTGGTCTGCTGCATGCTCCACAACTTGGCCATCATGAGGGCACAGCCATTGCCACCAAGGTTTGCGGGACCACCTCAGGAGGAGGACAAGGGAGAGGAGGATGAGGAGGAGGATGAGAGGAGGAAGAGGACGAGGAGGAGGAACAGGAAGGAGGGAGGAGGCAGCCAGACAATCGGCCTTCCAGATGGGCTGTCCATGACCGGCTCATCAGACTCCAATTTGCATGAATGACACCCCAGATCCCCGTAGCTGACCACATCCCCATCATACAATCCCTGTCTCACACCATATCACAGTGTCCTCCTGGGTGCAAAGTTGAAATGAGAGACGCCACAAAAGATTCCAAACACAATTAATACATTTATTTATAATCGTCTGACACAAATTTACATGAATATGATTAACTAATTACCCTTGTGCAATCCCTTATGTAATGTATGTACCTTTAAGGGGGAGAACTACTTTTTACAGCTCATGTATACTGTAGTACCGGCAGTGACCACACCTGTATATAATGTTGAGTAGTAATCTGTACAGTTCAGTTGCAGTCTGAGCCACGTTGAGTAAACACCGTTTGTACTATTCTCCGCAGTCTGTGTCTGATTATACACGGACATAACAGTGGCGACGAGGCAGATTCGAACCTACCTGCAACTCTGCATCACCTCCCAGGGATTCGCTCCTGGAGAACAGTGGAAGAAGGTCGAGTCCAGAAGCACGGGTGTCGACCACGGGTAACCGCCCAGTCATCCAGCGGAGATTTGAGCATCGCAGGGGAGGCTGTCGAGAGCCAGGCTTGGCTTTCCAGTCAAGGTGGTCCAGCGAAACGGGCTGGCAACAGGTACTGCGCAGACACTTCCCGGATAGCGGCGGGCTAGAGCCCGACCGAGCGGCACAGAAAAAGGCCGAGCAGCATCGACGGGGGAGAGAGAGAGGGCAGAGCGCACAGGGCGCAGCCGGTGTTCAGGACCGAGCGGCGTCAACGGGGGAGAGAAACGAGAGAGAGCAGAGCGCAACCGGTGTTCAAGGGCCGAGCAGCGTCAACGGGGGAGAGAGCCGCACAGGAAAACGCGAGGCGCTGCCATAGCCATGAGGACCGCAGAGAGCGGCGTTGGCAGCAGCGCAGGAGCAGCACGCGAAACCCACAGGGCATCGCCATTTGCCACGAGGACCGCCGAGAGCGGCGTTGGCAGCAGCGCGGGAGATGCCATTTTAAACCGCAGCGGGGAAGAAAGGAAAGCACGGGAGATGCCATTTTAAGCCAGTCTAACCACACCCAAAAATGCCAAAGAGTGGCAGTATCACAGCGTTCGACAATGAAGTCGAAGATTGGATGACATATGTCGAACGCATAGAAGTATACTGCAAGGCGAATGAAGTGCCAGATGACAAGAAAGCGCTGGTATTGTTGAATTCAATGGGTGCAAAAACGTATGGCTTACTACGAAACCTAGTAACCCCAGAGAGGCCAGTAGAAAAGGATTTTGAAAACATAGTGTCAATCCTACAGGACCACTTAAACCCCACACTACTGCTGACAGCAGAAAAATTTAAGTTTCACAAAAGGAACCAGCATAAAGATGACAGTAATACTGAGTATTTAACGGAACTGCGCAAGCTATCGAAACACTGCCAGTTTGGAACGGGACTAGCAGATACTTTAAGGGACAAGTTTGTGTGTGGGCTTCAAAGTGAAGGAACCCAGAAACGGCTTTTATCTGAAAAGGACCTTACGCTGGAAAAGGCTTTCAGCATTGCGGTATCATATGAAGCAGCAGCACGGGGCGCTGCAGAGATACAACAGAGGCCGCAAGAATATGGCACAAACGAAATGTCATATGGAACAGAGAAGAACTATCGCTGCGGCAGAGCAACACACGACCAGAATGATTGCTGGTTCAAAGACAAAGTGTGCAGACAGTGTGGAAAAGTAGGACAGATAGCACGAGTCTGCAGGTCGGGAAAGAAAACCAGCAATAAGAAACCGACCAAAGGAAAGTACAAGAAGGTACATAAGATAACGGAGAATAGTTCAGACGAACAAAAGAGTGATAACGACTCCGAAAGCAGGGAACTGAGTTGTCTGAAACTACATAATGTGATCACAACAGAGGATCACCGAACCATTTGGGTCACTCTCAAGATAGCAGGAGTCCAGGTAAAGATGGAATTGGACACAGGATCAGCCCTAACAGTCATAAACCGACGGGACTACGAGCGGCTATTCTCACACATACCCTTGAGAGACACAAAAATTATTTTGAAGACGTACACGGGGCAAAAAGTCTACCCCAAAGGAAAAATAAGGGTGACCGTTATATATAACGGTAAGGAAACACCAAAACTAGACCTGTATGCATTGCAAGATGGAGGACCACCATTACTGGGACGTGAATGGATCCGGAAAATACAACTGGATTGGCATTCCATACAGGCACTGACTGTGGCTGACAAAAAGGATGACGACGTCACACCTGGGGGACTGTCAAAGATCGTAACTGAGGCGAAAGAAGTGTTCCAGCAAGGACTCGGAACACTAAAAGGCATGACAGCGACGATTAAAATTGAAGAAAACGCAAGTCCAACATTTTTTAAGGCCAGACCGGAACCGTATGCGATCCGCCCAGCTGTCGAAGCAGAGCTGGAGAGTCTGGAACGTTCAGGTGTACTGTCCAAGGTAGACTGGAGCGAGTGGGCTACACCCATCGTCTCTGTGATGAAAAAGTCATTGAGCAGCATGCCTGGGGAACCAAGGAAGGTTCGCATCTGTGGGGACTTTAAGGTAACAGTGAACCCAGTCCTTCACACCGTACAATATCCACTTCTGCGGATTGAAGATATTTTCGCCTCGCTATCTGGAGGGAAATGCTTCACTAAGATCGATCTGGCCCAGGCGTATCTGCAAATGGAGGTAGAAGAAGCATCAAAAAAATACCTCACAATCAACACCCATAAAGGTCTCTACCAAGACAACCGGCTGGTATTTGGGGTAGCATCAGCTCCGGCTATTTGGCAGAGGGCAATGGAACAAGTCCTGCAAGGGATCCCAGGGACCCAGTGTTATTTGGACGACATCCTGGTCACGGGCGAAAATGACAGTGATCACCTTGCCAACCTGGAGCAGGTGCTCACTAGATTGCAGGAATATGGGCTCCGAGCTAACCGCCCCAAATGCAAGTTTTTTAGAAAACAGATCTCGTATTGTGGCCATGTTATCGATAAAGAGGGGTTACATAAGTCCCCAGAGAAGATTGAGGCTGTAGTCAAGGCTCCAGCACCGGAAAATGTGTCACAACTGAGGTCGTTCCTCGGGCAGGTAAACTACCACCATAAGTTCTTGCCAAATTTGTCTACAATACTACACCCACTGAACACCCTACTGCAAACTGGGGTGCCATGGAAGTGGAGTGACGAATGTAGATGAGCTTTCCAGAAGAGCAAAACACTAATCACATCGAAAGAGGTATTGGCCCATCACAACCCAGCATTACCAATTCGGTGGGCATGTGATGTGTCACCCTACGGCATTGGAGCGGTGCTGTCGCACAAATTTCGGACGGCTCAGAGAGGCCAATAGCCTTTGCGTCACGATCAGTAACCTCAGCCGAGTGTAACTACGCCCAGATTGACAGGGAGGCCCTCAGCCTAGTGTGGGGAGTGAAAAAGTTCAATCACTATCTGCACGGGCAGAAATTCACCTTGCTGACTGATCACCAGCCTCTTGTCTCCATTTTTAATTCAAAGAAGGGCGTTCCGGTGATGACTGCGCAACGACTACAAAGATGGTCACTTTTTCTAGGGGCACACCACTTTGAGATTGAATATAAGGGCACGGAACAGGATGGAAATGCTGATGGGCTATCACGCCTGCCACTGCCTACTGCGGAGGAAGCACCAGCAGTGGATCCTGTCGAAATATTCCATTCGACTATGGTTGAATACCTACCGGTAACTAACGCTTGTATTGAAAAGGAAACCCGAAATGACCCGACACTGTCTCGGGTATATGATTTGACGGTGAAGGGATGGCCAGCCCATGGTGACTCACTGTTGCCAGCATTCTCGACAAGGAGAGAACAGCTGTCAGTGTGCCGGGAGACCTTGATGTGTGGATCCCGAGTGGTAATTCCACCCAAGTTAAGGGATAGCGTGCTCAATGAGCTTCATGAGGGTCATCTGGGAGGGGTAAAAATGAAAAGCCTAGCCAGGGCTTATGTGTGGTGGCTGGGAATCGATAAACAAATCGAGGACCTGACATAGAGCTGCTCAGGATGCCAGAAAGTCCAAAATGCACCACCACAGTCCCCTGTACACCCATGGGAGTGGCCCTCATCTCCATGGCAATGGGTGCATGTTGATTTTGCTGGTCCATTCATGGACTCAATGTTATTAATAGCCGTGGATGCGCACTCGAAATGGCCTGAGGTCATCAAAATGTCCTCCACCACCACGGAGAAAACTATTGCAGTCCTACGGACCATTTTTGCCAGGAAGGACTTGCCAGAACAGATTTGCTCCGACAACGGACCACAGTTTGTGTCCGAAGAGTTCCGGAGGTTCTTGAAAAAGAATGGGGTAAGGCATTACACATCCGCCCCGTATCATCCAGCCACAAATGGATTGGCTGAGAGGTTCGTACAAACCTTTAAGAAGGCAATAAAGGCTATGTACAATGACAACATTCCGCTGCAGCACAAAGTGGACAATTTCCTGTTCGCCTACCGGAATGCGACACATGCAGTCACCAACCAGGCCCCAGCCATGATGTTCTTTAACCGAAGGTTAAGATCTCGCCTGGATTTGCTCAGACCAAATGTACGAAGAGATGTTGAGAGTAAGCAATTCCAGCACATCCATGAGAAGCTAACAAGGAGCTTCAATGTAGGGGAACCAGTCTTGGCCCGCGACTACCGAACAGAAAAATGGCAGCCAGGCACGATATGCACACGGCAGGACCCACTAATGTACACAGTGGACGTTGGGGATAGCATCGTGAGATGCCATGCTGACCAGATCCTAGAGTCACAGGAACAAGTCAACCCCATGCCTCGCCCATACGTACCTGGTGATGAACCCGACGTACAGGTAGCATCTACCCCAGAAACAGTAGCATCGGAAGCTGATGAACCAACCGACAGGGTGCCAGAATCGCCTCCGCACCAAGAGCAAGACACTCAGGAAAGGCGCTATCCAGAAAGGATCAGGAAGCCTCCCCAAAGACTGAATTTATAAATAGACTATTTTCAGCTAATGTTGCATGTTAAAAGTGTTAATTGTAATTAGTTTGATATTTAATTGTTAAATGAGTGTTATGGTACTGTTAATCTAAAAGGGGAGGAATTGTAATGTATGTACCTTTAAGGGGGCGAACT
The DNA here is from genome assembly GCF_052327205.1 of Somniosus microcephalus. Classification (NCBI taxonomy): domain Eukaryota; kingdom Metazoa; phylum Chordata; class Chondrichthyes; order Squaliformes; family Somniosidae; genus Somniosus; species Somniosus microcephalus. The sequence continues at coordinate 193,644,437 of NC_140987.1, read as the reverse complement.
ACTTTTTATAGCTCATGTAAACTGTAGTACCGGCAGTGACCACACCTGTATATAACGTTGAGTAGTAATCTGTACAGTTCAGTCGCAGTCTGAGCCACGTTGAGTAAACACCGTTTGTACCGTTCTCCGCAGTCTGTGTCTGATTATACACGGACATAACACCTTAGTGTCTGTCTATCATGTGCTCTTTCCTGATCTAGCGCTCCTACTCAGTGCTCACCTAGTGGCTGCATCACGGCTGGTGGAAGACTGCTGAGTTTCAGTGCGGGAGACTTCAGATGGCCATGGAAGACGACCTTGACCAGCTCTGGCCGTAGAAGGCCCAGCTGTAGACTGCATCACCTCGGTATGTACGGCAGCAGTCTGGGCTGGCTGGCAGGCAGCGGCAAGGGCAATGGCGGAGTGGCAGTGGTGGGAGTAGGAATGCTGTCCTCCTTAGAGAGGACAGCAGGGTCATGCTCCATTGACCCACTGCCATTCCCCTGGGGCGGCGCCTCAACATTTCTAGCAATCTGTTGAAGCACAGATTGCTGGCCTGCTGCGACACCATGAAAGCCCCAGTCAACGGTGATAAACCCAGCCATGATGGCAGCAGTCAGAGCTTGGGTGGCTTCAAGCTGTGACTGCATGAGAGCAGTCTGAGCTTCCACTGCAGCACTAAGATGTTGGGTCGCTTTTGCCTGTGCTGCAGTGGAAGCTACGACATTGCTCATCATGCGTGCCATCACGTCTGGATCACCACGGACTCTTTGGGAATGTACCATCATTTCCAGGCTGGAAATCCTCAGCTCCATGTTCTGCACAGAGTCCCGTGCAATGTTGGAGGTGGACTTATCCACGCTTCTTGACATTGCTGAGAGGCTCTCTGGCAGCCTTGCCATTGCACCTATCATTTCCATGTACATGCCCATCACCCTTCTTCTGAAGGCCTCCTCATTGAGGTCCTCATCTGAGTCCTGTGCAGCAGAACTCGCCCTCTAGGGAGCTGGTCCCCGAGCTACCCTTTCCCACTGGCCTTGCTCCTGCCCACTTGTGCCCGGTGCCTCAACCTGTGCAAATCCCGCTACTACAGTAGCCTCTAAAGAACATGTAGTGCCCGTATCTAAGCTGGTGTCTGCGAGTGACAGATGCAGTGAACCAGTTTCTTCTTCCTCCTCCTCTTTTCCCCACTCGCTCTCTGCGGTGCCCTCGGGGACAGGCTGCTCGGGCGCTTGCTGATTATCTGAAAGCAGAAAGGCACAAGAGTCAGGTTATGGTGAGGGGAGGGGGCGGGAAGGCAAAAATGCATGCATACAGCATGAGTAGCTTGAAAGTGAGAAAAGATTGTGGGCTGAGGGGGAAGTGGGATGTGAGAAGAAGGATTAGGAATGAACATACCGTTGTTGTCCCCAAGGGGGTCAACGTCGCCGGTGGCCACAGTGCCGATGACCTGGTGCCCAATGATCTCCAGCACTCGGCTCTCCAGCTGGCTCAGCTCTTCAACGTTTGCTTAGCCCTCATCTGGCCGCTCCTGCTCCCGGTGATCGTGAGGTACCTTAGCCTGCAGGAGCAAGAGAAGTGTGTTAGTGAGTGTGGTGTAATGTGTTTCGATGATGTGCCTGCCATAGTTGAGTAGCTGTCATTGTGTGCAAGGTGTGAGATGTGGGTGTGAGTGTTGGTAGGTAGAGATTGTTGGTGGGTGAGTGCTGGGGGTGTGGTGCTTTGGGCAGTGTGTGAAGCTTGTGGTACAGATGGTGGTATGTAGCATTTGTTGAAGCATTGACTCATCCTGACCAACCATTTGAGGTCGTTAAACTTCTTCCTTCACTGGGTGTGGGTCCTGGGGACCACAGTGCTGCCCGTGACGTGGTCTGCTATCTCCCTCCACATAGTGCGATAGACCTGTAGCGAGGGCCTCCTGCCAGTTGGCGGGTACAGGACCACCTGCCTCTTCTCCACCGCGAACACCAATGCCTCCAGAGCATCATTGGAGAACCTATGGGCTCTCTCTCTCCGTCTCTGATCTGCCATGTTTCCTACGGATGTCTTCTAACTAGTGTTTGGTTTGCTGTTGGGGCAGCTGCACACATAACAATCCTGACAAAGAGGTGCTGCAGCATCAATAAACCTCCCTTAAAAAGCCTGTGGCAATCATGACTTGCAATTAGACTGCTCCCGATACTGGTGCAGCTTTTCAGTTTGAGTTTGTAGACTAGAATCATGACTACAATCATTTTAATGAGGAGTTAGCACAAATTTTGCGTGCATCCTAGACGATTTTCAGGTGGCGCAGCTTAACTTCTTGGCTATAACAAATTTCTAGCCCCCAGTGTTTGTTCCCCATGAGGAGCATGAAAGGTAGTAGTTCTGATGCCATTAACCCATTTACAGCTGTGTGTGCGTGAGAGGGGTTTATTTTACGGAAAACATTGTGACAACCGGAATTTGTTTATGAGGTAAGTTCAAATATGCAGAGATTACAAACATCATTTGAGATGCGTACAGGCTCAGGCCAAAGAACACTTCTCAGTGTGGTTAAACAGGTCCTAAGCAGAGCTTTTCCTTTGAAGTTCTGAAGCACTGCAGTGGAGAACACATTTTGAAAACCTCTACAAAGACATCCCAATAAACGAAACAAACCCAAGTCAACATCAGGTCACAGAAAAACTCCACACATTAGAAGCAACAATTAAAGACAACCAAAACCCTCTAGACTCCCCAATCACATGGAAAGAACTGGCCACAAAAACAAAATCTCTCCACCTAAAGAAAGCCTGTGGCCCAGACAACATCAAAAATGAAATGCTCAAGTTCAGCAATATGGAGATGCAGGGTGCGGTACTCAAATTATTCAACATCATATTACGTTCAGGCTGTTTTCCCGATATCTGGTGCCAAGGACTAATCTCCCCCATATATAAAAGTGGAAACAAATCAGACCCAAATAACTACCGCGGCATCTGTGTCAACAGTTGTCTAGGGAAGTTATTCTGCAGTATTCTAAATAGTAGATTACTTGATTTTCTTAACAAACATAATATCCTCAGAAAAAACCAAATAGGCTTTCTTCCAAAACACCGCACCGCCGACCATATCTATACCCTTCACACCCTCATTGGAAAACATATACATCAAACAAAAAATGGGAAAATATTCGCCTGTTTCATCGACTTCAAGAAAGCCTTTGACTCTATATGGCACGAAGGGCTCTATTATAAACTTCTTCAGTGTGGAATAGGGGGCAAAGTCTATGACCTTATTAAATCAATGTATCTGAAAAACAAATGCGGGGTCAAAATTGGAGACAAACGCACCGATTTCTTCACCCAGAGAAGAGGCGTCCGGCAGGGCTGCAATTTGAGCCCGACCCTGTTCAACATATACATAAATGAATTAGCAGACATGCTGGAGCAAAGCGAGTCACCAGGTCTCCGTCTCCTGGATGGAGAAGTGAAATCCCTGTTCTATGCGGACGACCTGGTTCTGCTGTCTCCCACAGAACAGGGATTACAGCAACAACTAGACCTACTCGACAAATACTGCCAAAATTGGGCTCTAACAGTAAATCTAAAGAAAACCAACATCATGATTTTTCAAAAAAGGCCCAGATGTCAGGAAAACAAATACCAGTTTACCCTCAGTGATACCACTATAGGACACACTATGAGCTACACCTACCTTGGTCTAACTATTACAGCATCAGGGAGCTTCAGCATAGCAGTGAATGCACTAAAAGAAAAAGCCCGAAGAGCCCTATATGCAATAAAAAGAAAATTCTACAACATCCAAATCCCAATCAAAATCTGGCTCAAAATATTTGACAGCATAATCCTGCCCATTGCACTGTATGGTAGTGAAGTATGGGGCCCGCTAAATCACCAAAGCTACACTAAATGGGAAAAACACACAATAGAAGCCCTACATGCAGAATTCTGCCGAAGCATCCTTCGCACCCAAAGAAAAACGCCAACAAATGCATGCAGAGCCGAACTAGGCAGATACCCACTGATAATAAACATCCAAAAACGAGCACTAAACTTCCTAAATCACCTCAAATCTAGCTCCCCAGACACCCTTCATTTCAAAGCCTTTCAGACCCAAGAGCTAAACCCAGAAAAGAGTCCCCTGAGTCAGCTGCTACTGAAACTAAGTACTCAGCCGGACCCTGACCAGCCCCAGACCAACACAGCCGTCCAAACACCAATCCGAGTGAACCAAATCATTAAAAAATGCAAAGAAACCTACCTGGAACATTGGAACAAAATAACTGAAAGCCAAAGCAGATTAGAATGTTACCGGGCCCTAAAAAGAGAATATAAACTGGCAGACTACCTCACGACCATCAGAGACACAAAACAGAGACAGACCCTCACCAGATACAGACTAAGCGACCACCAACTGGAAATTGAAAAAGGCAGATACAAGAAATCCTGGCAGCCTAGAGAGAATAGAATATGCGATCAATGTCTGGCCGGCGAGGTTGAAACAGAGATGCATTTCCTCCTAAAATGCGAAAAATTCAACACATCAAGAAACATATTATTCAACAAGCTAAGCCAAACAACCCCAGATTTCAAGGAATTGGATGACCTGTCAAAATTGAGATTAGTCCTAGGAGAAGGAGACAGACCATACCTTGGGGCCAAATATGTAACAACACGTCACAACCTGAGGACTGTTTAAAAATTAAGACTGTTTAAAATTAATATTGAACATACCAAATGAAGTACAAAGACTGTTTAAAATTAATATTGTTTAAAAGTAATATTGTATGTAACCAACAAATGTCAAATCGATTGACACCTACAGAATGTTGGAAAACTGTACCTTTTTGCTATGTAAGCTTTGGCAATATGGTTCTCTGTAAACTTTCATGCCAATAAAGCATTTGAATTGGAATTGGAATTGGAATTGGGAAAGCCTGGCAGCTCCATTATTGAAGTCCTGAAGCACAGCAGGAGAGAAGCCTAGAGTGTTTGTCTGGGAACACTGGCAGGACATTCTGGCGCATTGTAGTGGAGAAACCTGAAAAGTTAGTAAAGGAAGCCTGATATATCTGTCAGGGGGAAAATTCCCATAGAACATGGAGGAATTAGCAAGTTAACCCCAATTGATGAATTAAAAATGATTGGTATTTACTGGCAATGTTAAGGATGGCAGTAGAGTAGGCATCAAGTTGCATGTTGCAATGTGGGATATTTGGTTTACATATGGGACATTAGGTCCATGATAGAGGTTTGAGAACAATGCTAAGCTTGATTCTGGCACTTTGCCTATTGTAATGTATGTACCTTTAAGGGGGGAACTACTTTTTACAGCTCATGTATACTGTAGTACCGGCAGTGACCACACCTGTATATAACGTTGAGTAGTAATCTGTACAGATCAGTTGCAGTCTGAGCCACATTGAGTAAACACCGTTTGTACCGTTCTTCACAGTCTGTGTCTGATTATACACGGATGTAACATTGGCAACGAGGCAGGTTCGAACCTACCTGCAACTCTGCATCACCTCACGGGGATTCGTTCCTGAAGATCAATGGATTGGAGGTCAAGGCCAGAGACTCGGGCTTCGACCACGGGCAACCACCTAGTCATCTAGCAGAGACTCGAGAATTGCGGGGGAGGCTGTTGAGAGCCAGGCTTGGCTTTCCAGTCGAGGTGGTCCAGCGAAATGGGCTGGCAACAGGTAGTGCGCAGACTGTTCCCGGACAGCGGTGGGTTAGAGCCCGACCGAGCGGCACAGCAAAGGGCCGAGAAGCGTCGACGGGGGAGAGAGAGAGAGGGCAGAGCGCACAGGGCGCAGCCGGTGTTCAGGGACCGAGCAGCGTCGGAGAGAGGGAGAGAGAGACGCGCAGAAACCCGCGAGGCACCGCCATTGCCAGGAGGACCGCCGAGAGCAGCGTTGGCAGCAGCGCAGGAGAAGCGCGCGAAACCTACAGGGCGCTGCCATTGCCACGAGAACCGGCAGCAGCGGGGAAGGAAAGCGCGGGAGACGCCATTTTAAGCCATTGGGAGATGCCATTTTAAACCACACCCAAAATGCCGAAGAGTGGCAGTATCACCGCATTTGACAATGAAGTCGAAGATTGGACTACATATGTTGAACGAATAGAGGTGTTAGATGACAAGAAAGCGTCGGTATTGTTGAATTTAATGGGTGCAAAGACGTATGGGTTATTGTGAAATCTAGTAACCCCAACGAAGCCAATGGAAAAGAGTTTTGAAGACATAGTAACGATACTAAAGGAACATTTAAACCCCACACCGCTGCTGATAGCAGAAAGATTCAAGTTTCACAAACGGAACCAGCATAAGGATGAAAGCAATGCTGATTTTTTAACAGAACTGCGCAAACTATCAAAACACTGCCAGTTTGGAGCGGTACTGGCAGATACCTTAAGGGACAAGTTTGTGTGTGGGTTTCAAAGTGAAGGAACCCAGAAACGGCTTTTATCTGAAAAGGACCTTACGCTGGAAAAGGCTTTCAGCATTGCGGTATCATATGAAGCAGCAGCACGGGGCGCTGCAGAGATACAACAGAGACCGCAAGAATATGGCACAAACGAATGTCATATGGAACAGAGAAGTGCTATCGCTGCGGCAGAACAACACACGACCAGAATGATTGCTGGTTCAAAGACAAAGTGTGCAGACAGTGTGGAAAAGTAGGACACATAGCACGAATCTGCAGGTCGGGAAAGAAAACCAGCAATAAGAAACCGACCAAAGGAAGGTACAAGAAGGTACATAAGATAACGGAGAATAGTTCAGATGAACAAAAGAGTGATAACGACTCCGAAAGCAGGGAACTGAGTTGTCTGAAACTACATAATGTGATCACAACAGAGGATCACCGAACCATTTGGGTCACTCTCAAGATAGCAGGAGTCCAGGTAAAGATGGAATTGGACACAGGATCAGCCCTAACAGTCATAAACCGACGGGACTACGAGCGGCTATTCTCACACATACCCTTGAAAGACACAAAAATTATTTTGAAGACGTACACGGGGCAAAAAGTCTACCCCAAAGGAAAAATAAGGGTGACTGTTATATATAACGGTAAGGAAACACCAAAACTAGACCTGTATGTATTGCAAGATGGAGGACCACCATTACTGGGACGTGAATGGATCCGGAAAATACAACTGGATTGGCATTCCATACAGGCACTGACTGTGGCTGACAAAAAGGATGATGACGTCACACCTGGGCTACTGTCAAAGATCCTAACTGACGTGAAAGAAGTGTTCCAGCAAGGACTCGGAACACTAAAAGGCATGACAGCGACAATTAAAATTGAAGAAAACGCAAGTCCAAAATTTTTTAAGGCCAGACCAGTACCTTATGCGATCCGCCCAGCCATCGAAGCAGAGCTGGAGAGTCTGGAACATTCAGGTGTACTGTCCAAGGTAGACTGGAGCGAGTGGGCTACACCCATCGTCCCTGTGATGAAAAAGTCATTGAGCAGCACGCCTGGGGAACCAAGGAAGGTTCGCATCTGTGGGGACTTTAAGGTAACAGTGAACCCAGTCCTTCACACCGTACAATATCCACTTCCGCAGATTGAAGATATTTTCACCTCGCTATCTGGAGGGAAACGTTTCACTAAGATTGATCTGGCCCAGGCGTATCTGCAAATGGAGGTAGAAGAAGCATCAAAAAAATACCTCACAATCAACACCCATAAAGGTCTCTCCCAATACAACCGGTTGGTATTCGGGGTAGCATCAGCTCTGGCTATTTGGCAGAGGGCAATGGAACAAGTCCTGCAAGGGATCCCAGGGACCCAGTGTTATTGGGACGACATCCTGGTTACGGGCGAAAATGACAGTGATCACCTTGCCAACCTGGAGCAGGTGCTCACTGGATTGCAGGAATATGGGCTCCGAGCTAACCGCCCCAAATGCGAGTTTTTTAGAAAACAGATCTCGTATTGTGGCCACGTGATCGATAAAGAGGGGTTACATAAGTCTCCAGAGAAGATTGAGGCAGTAGTCAAGGCTCCAGCACCGGAAAATGTGTCACAACTGAGGTCATTCCTCGGGCTGGCAAACTACTACCATAAGTTCTTGCCAAATTTGTCTACAATACTACACCCACTGAACACTCTACTGTAAACTGGGGTGCCATGGAAGTGGAGTGACGAATGTAGACTAGCTTTCCAGAAGAGCAAAACACTAATCACATCGAAAGAGGTATTGGCCCATTACAACCCAGCATTACCAATTCGGTTGGCATGTGATGCGTCACCCTACGGCATTGGAGTGGTGCTGTCGCACAAATTCTCGGACAGCTCAGAGAGGCCAATAGCCTTTGCGTCACGATCACTAACCTCAGCCGAGCGTAACTACGCCCAGATTGACAGGGAGGCCCTCAGCCTAGTGTGGGGAGTGAAAAAGTTCAATCACTATCTGCACGGGCAGAAATTCACCTTGCTGACTGATCACCAGCCTCTTGTCTCCATTTTTAATAAAAAGAAGGGCGTTCCGGTGATGACTGCGCAACGACTACAAAGATGGTCACTTTTTCTAGGGGCGCACCACTATGTGATTCAATATAAGGGCACGAAACAGCATGGAAATGCTGATGGGCTATCACGCCTGCCACTGCCTGCTGCGGAGGAAGCACCAGCAGTGGATCCTGTCGAAATATTCCATTCAACTATAGTTGAATACCTACCAGTAACTAACGCTTGTATCGAAAAGGAAACCCGAAATGACCCGACACTGTCTCGGGTATATGATTTGACAGTGAAGGGATGGCCAGCCCATGGCGACTCACTGTTGCCAGCATTCTCAACAAGGAGAGAACAGCTGTCAGTGCGCCGGGGGACCTTGATGTGTGGATACCGCGTGGTAATTCCACCCAAGTTAAGGGATAGAGTACTCAATGAGCTTCATGAGGGTCATCTGGGAGGGGTAAAAATGAAAAACCTAGCCAGGGCTTATGTGTGGTGGCCGGGAATCGATAAACAAATCGAGGACCTGACCAAGAGCTGCTCAGGATGCCAGAAAGTCCAAAATGCACCACCACAGGCCCCTCTACACCCATGGGAGTGGCTCTCATCTCCATGGCAACGGGTGCATATTGATTTTGCTGGTCCATTCATGGACTCAATCTTTTTAATAGCCGTGGATGCGCACTCGAAATGGCCTGAGGTCATCAAAAGGTCCTCCACCACCACGGAGAAAACTATTGCAGTCCTACGGACCATTTTTGCCTGGAATGGCTTGCCAGAACAGATTTGCTCTGACAACGGACCACAGTTTGTGTCCGAAGAGTTCCGGAGGTTCTTGAAAACGAATGGGGTAAGGCTATGTACAATGACAACATTCCTCTGCAGCACAAGGTGGACAATTTCCTGTTCGCCTACCGGAATGCGACACATGCAGTCACCAACCAGGCCCCAGCCATGATGTTCTTTAACCGAAGGTTAAGATCTCGCCTGGATTTGCTCAGACCAAACGTACGAAGAGATGTTGAGAGTGAGCAATTCCAGCACATCCATGAGAAGCCAACAAGGAGCTTCAATGTAGGGCAACCAGTCTTGGCCCGCGACTACCGAACAGAAAAATGGCAGCCAGGAACGATATGCACACGGCAGGGCCCACTAATGTACACAGTGGATGTTGGGGAGAGCATCGTAAGACGCCATGCTGACCAGATCCTAGAGTCACAGGAACAAGTCAACCCCATGCCTCACCCATACGTACCTGGTGATGAACCCGATGTACAGGTAGCATCTACCCCAGAAACAGTAGCATCAGAAGCTGATGAACCAACCGACGACAGGGGGCCAGAATCGCCTCCACACCAAGAGCAAGACACTTGGGCAAGGTGCTATCCTAAATGGATCAGGGAGCCTCCCCAAAGACTGAATTTATAAATAGACTATTTTCAGCTGATGTTGCATGTTAAAAGTGTTAATTGTAATTAGTTTGATATTTAATTGTTAAATGAGTGTTATGGTACTGTTAATCTAAAAGGGGAGGAATTGTAATGTATGTACCTTTTAGGGGGGGAACTACTTTTTACAGCTCATGTATACTGTAGTACCGGCAGTGACCACACCTGTATATAGCACTGAGTAGTAATCTGTACAGGCAGTTGCAGTGTGAGCCACGTTGAGTAAACACCTGTTGTACCATTCTCCGCAGTCTGTGTCTGATTATACACGGACGTAACATCTATGTCCATTTATTTTGAACTGATCCGAGCCACTGAATGTTATTCAACTCAAACACTTTTGTTGTACTTTGAAAGCTGTATTTTCCATAAAAATAAATATTAATGCAAATGATGCTGTCCCAATGCACATACTATTTATGAAAATCTAAGAGATTTACAAGAGCAGAGGTGCTGTCAATAGTTTTGCATGACTGTGAGTCTCCCAAACACTCCAGACACTGCTTTTCTAACAATCTGAAAGAGTATTGGCGACATATAGTGATAGTTCTTTTATATTGTCACAAATTTTCAGCTCCAGTTTAAAACCATTCACTTGCGTGGGCAGCATAGTAATTCACCAGTATCAAAGAACGGGCAAAGTGCTGTAAAATAATGTGATGTAATTCAGTTCAAGCCACATAATGCAAAATAATCCCAATCATATGTCTCACTTTTCATGTCAGGCAATCAGAATGGCATCAGAGATGCTATGAAACACATCAGTGAAGCAAACAGTCCTACTTCATGTTGTAGGTGTCCTCTTTATGCTGATAAGTCTTTTTAATAAAATACACTGAGTGTACCTCAAGTTATCAATTGCAATCATTTCACGTTTAAATATTTTTTTTAAATGTGACTGTTTCCCACAAAAACTGAGTATTTTGATAAAAAATCAAGCCTGAGCCCATTTAGTTTGAACTAGCCTGAGCTACTAAACGTCAAGTTCACAATCCAAATTCTAGTTCATAGGATCCCAAATGAAGATTATTGTGAACCTGGAGTTTAAAATCAGGAATCAGACGGATATCTTGCCTTCAACTGCCTCTTCCGCCCCCCTCCACCCACATATATGGGCACATACACAAACACGTACACACACAAACACACACACAGACACAAACACATACATTGTGGCTCAAAACAAGTAAAGAACTACGCAAACCTTCGGCAGGAGATCAGCAGAAACCCCAGAAAAACAGCACAAATGGGCATCTTTAGCCATTCATGCTGTTTTTCCAGGGGGCTCCACAGACGTCCCGCAGGAGAACTCCCATGAAAATTCCAGCTAAATGTCTTTTTGCAGTTTACAAATATTTGCCAATCAGAGTGACAAGCATAATGTTAGAAAACTGATGGTTGTGTAATATATAATTTTCCAAATAGTGTATTCAGAACATTCTCATAGGCGATGACTAATTTTGGGTTCAAAAATCTAAGTTTTAAAAATGGAGCTCACTTTGGCATCAAGTATTTGAGTGTAAATAAACAAAACATAATTATTTGTCCAACAAAAAGTACTTCCCAGAGTACAATGCAGCAATCCCATCTTCAATGTGCCTCTACGTGTTCCAGGGTAGACCAGGCATTTTGCATGTAACTTGTTCCCAGGCTTATACTACTCTGGAGCCATCCTTGGCAAAACGAGACTACACCTATCTCCACTCGGCAACTTTCCCACATGCCAAGGCTAAGGCTGTCAACTCATATTGGAGGAAATCACAGATGTAAGGCTCATGATTTCAATTCATGGCATTGTATATCGTTATATTGCAAACTGCCCGATACAACTTTAATATTCCACATTATCAGTCTGAGCAATTCTGCTTTCCATCTGAATATAGCAAATGGATATATTTTTCCGATTATAAAGAATGAAGTTGTACAATGTTAGGATTATTTCTGAAACTGGTTACTGTAGTCAAAAGTTTATGCTTTCACCGCAGGCTGGAGACAGAATTCTTTACTGTGAGGGTGTCAAGTGCTGTGTTTAACATTGTTTCCCTTTTTTGTGATAATGTCGCCATGAGAAAATTGCAAATAGGAGGTCTATGCTATTATGTTTAATTCTTTTGTGGTTCCACATACATGTCAAAGGCGAGAAAGAAGAAAAAAAAACTGGGCAGCATGTCCAGAATTTCTGATAGAAACAAGAATGTATATTATTACTACACATTAGAATAAGACACTACAAACAAAGAACCAGTATTATTTGTCCAAATGTTCGCCAATCCACACATCAGGGTTTGTTTGTACGGTCCGTTGTTATTCTGTAGCTGGAATTTGGTCGCTGTTTCGGTGCTAGGTTAGTCAGAGCACTCCATATGCTTCGCCGTGCATGAAAACATCATGTACAATTACAGTACTGAACGTACATCTCCTGTTAAAATAGGCCCCAAGGGCAATAGATTCATATCTGAACACTGTTAGCAAGTAAAATGGGGATTGCAATTCCACTCAAAACTATGGCTAAGTATTCCCCGCAGCCCTGTGCATCGAATTGTTTTTCCTCAGCCTTTTTCAAGGTTGTACACCAAGCTGCAGTTTATGGTTTTGTATCTAGGAGAACTATGTCATAACTTAAAAAAAATACTTTTTTCTTTCATTTGCAGTTTGATAAAAGATTTATTATTGATGGTGAATTTCCATAAAGATTTATCAAGAATAAATTAGGCCCTGAAAAAATGTTAACCTTTCACCAGTCAGATATTACACTCAGGTTTCAGCCAAGTGCCTTCTGTATGGTACAATGAATATATCAGCCTGCATGACAGTCACCTTCCTTTTAACTGCTAAATGAAATGCTGCATATGTGTGACATTTGCAAATGAAGTACACAATCAAACTCTTAACATAACTGTCATGGTAAGAGCTTTTCAATAAACACAATGGGTTGGTGATAGCATTAAAACAGTGCATTGCTTTCTGGAGATCTAGAAAGAACATGGTTCCACCTCACAAAACTGCTTCTGAACATTTACATTGGAACCAAGCATTTGACCAGAATGTCTACTTGCAATTTTACTTTATTTTAAAATCCTTCACATTGATGCTGTGTTGGCAGGAGAATTGACCTGAATGGTCAATGGCTTGAAATAATAGTTAGAAATTACTATAAAAGCTCAGCACAATCGAACACCTGCTGAAAATACCCTTATCTGCAACTGAGTGGAAAAGATTTTGTTTCTATTTTGTTGGACTGTCAAATATTTATTTCTGAAATACTATTATTTGGAACCACTACATGTGACCTGGATATGGCAGCTTTTCTTTTTTTAAAGTATAGTTTTTCCATTCTAATACCCCCTCCTGAGAGGGGAGGAGGGACCTGAAAGGGGTCACTGAATGGAAAATGTGGGCTGGCAGCCAGCAACAAATGGTACTCTTGAGTCAACTGCTAGGAGATAGCCTATAGCCCACAACACTGTGAGTTGGTTGTATTTCCAATTCTCTTTCCACTTTGTGGAGGAGCACCATGATTTTATATTTTTTTAAAAAGAAGCTGCAAATGCCAAAAATCTGAAATAAAAAAAACAGAACATTCTAGAAATTCATAGCAGTTCCTTCTGCCTCTGAAAAGAGGAAAGACAGGTTAATATTTTGAAGAAAGGAATCATGGTGAAACATTAAACTGTATTTTCTTCCTTTTCAGATGCTCATTAAGTTGCTGTGCATTTCCATAATTTTCTTTTTTTAACATTGAGCTGCTTGATTTTGCCAGAACCTTGCAAAGCGAATCAGTGTCACCTGCATTGGCAGCTTTGGTGGAAGCTCAAATGACTGCCATCCAGACTCTGGGCTTCACCTTGGACAGATTGGCGGACTGTATAGATAGGGGCTTTCAAGGAGTCACTCAGCTTCTACAAGTGGCTCTCCCACAGATCAGTGGAAATGATGAGCCTCACAGGAGTGGCGGTGGTGCCCTTTCACCACCCCCTCAACCAAAGCCTGCCATGATGCCACCAAGTCAGCTGGGCCAGGCTGCCCCAGCAGCAGCCAAGGTGCAATAGTTTGCAACTGGGTCCTCACAGGCTCGAGCATCCAGAAGTCACCAGCACCAAACATCTCGGAGGTCCCAACATGAGGAACTGCAGCCGTCAACCAACTTTGCCGAGGCCACTAGGGGCACCTCATAGGAGGCACCATAAGTTGATTTCTGAGTGAGAAATGAATGGAAGGTAATTATTATGTTTGCAATTAAATTACTCACCTTTATCACATTTGCCACTTTGGTCTCCAGTGTGATTTTATAGCAACTCTTGAATCAACATTGACAGTATGTCATTGATATTGAAGTTGCCCAAATGATTTGAATGTTCTTTACTGCAGCATTTAGGGAGTGGTAAAGTATGAAACAGGGCCATTAATGCAGAAAGACTCTGGGCTTGATTTTGCCAGGCCCGAGGAGGCGAGATTGGAGGCGTGTGAGTTGTTAAAATCGTAAAACATGATCCCGCCTCCATCCCGCCTCTGAGCGAGTTTCCCACATGCGAGTTTTCTGACCCCGTTTCCATCCTGCCTCCAAGAGGCGGGATAGGCCCTTAAGGCCTTTAACAACCACTTAATTGCCTCTATAATCCCATTTTGAGAGGCCTTTCCAATTTTAACAGTTTTCCCACATTCTGCACACCTCCTCTGGAATACGCCAGTGAATCCTGGCGGCTTCACAAGTGGACTGCTTACTAACAGCTGCAGCTCCAACATTATAAAAGGAGTTTTCACCAATCATCATTTGCAGGTGGCAGAACTTTGTTGTCTCATGTCTGAGTGAACTTTTAGCAGGCATACTCATTGTTCTGGAAGTTTGGAGCCTGACACCCATCTCCAGTGTGACCTCCTGGGAAACCCCTTCCCCACATTGACTGAGCGCTTCCTCAACTGAGTTATTTACCAGAAGAATGGGAACTATTTATTTCCTTTCCTCCTGGACATCAGATTCGGATGAAGACCAGCCGTGGCAGCAGCAGAACCCTGACCAACAACAGCGCCAACTGCAGGAGCAAGAGCAGGAGCTCCAAGCTGCTGCTCACTCACCTGAAGCTGCACAGGCCAGAAGGCGCCAGCGCATGGAAGCATGTCGGCGAAGGAGATACCCCAAAACAGGGTCTACAGACAGAGGATCAGCTCCCTCAACATGACTGAGCAGCAGTGCCAAAGGAGGCTCAGACTTTCGCGAGAGGTAGTGGGTGCGCAATGCTGCAGCAAGACCTGGAGCCAGAGGAGCAGGTGGACACCCCTTACCAGTGGCCGTCAAAGTCACCACCGCACTCAACTTTTTAGCTTCAGACACATTCCAGGGATCAGCAGCAGACATCAGCGGCGTCACCCAGGCGGCCACACACACTTGCATCATGCAGGTAACCGATGCCCTTTTTGCCATCGCGCACAATCACATCAATTTCTCCAAGGATCAAGCAAGTGTAATTGCGCGTGCGGTTGACAATCTGGCAGGCTTTCCAAGGGTGCAGGGCATCATTGACTGCACACATGTGGCCCTAAAGGCACCCCATCACAAGCCAGGTATTTTTGTCAACCGCAAGGGATTCCACTCCCTCAACGTACAGCTGGTGTGTGACCACAAGAAGGAAATTTTGCATATTTGTGCCAAGTACCCTGGCAGTTGCCATGACTCCTTCATCCTGCACCAGTCTAGTGTGCCTCCGCTCTTCAGTCCGCCAGACCAACTTTGCGGATGGCTACTTGGAGACAAGGGCTATCCCCTGAAGACGTGGCTAATGACGCCGTTGAGGAGCCCATCCAACGAAGCAGAGGAACGCTACAACTCCAGCCACACGTCCACCAGATCCATAATAGAGCAAACCATCAGCTTGTTGAAGATGCGCTTCAGATGCCTGGATAGATCAGGTGGAGCCCTGCAGTACTCAGCAGCCAGGGTCTCCAGAATCATCGTGGTTTGCTGTGCACTTCACAACATGGCACAGCATCGTGGCTTGCAGATGCCTGAGGAACAAATGGCTCATCACACAGCCTCCTCAGATAAGGAGGAGGAGGAGGAGAATGACAATGAACAGCTTGCAGAGCCGCATCAACCAGCGGCAGCAGCATGCGAGCACATTGCTGCCCGGGATGCAAGGCACGCACTCATCTTGATCAGATTTACTTAGCCTGCACAATCAAATACTTTTGCCTCACACCTTCTTATAAGACCCTCGACAATGGCCAGGAACCTGCGGATTCCTATCACTCTGACTACCATACTGACAATTGCAAGTAATCCTAAGCCCTCAATGTGGAAGTCCCATTAGTGACATGACACACACCACAACTGCAACAGTTTGCCATCAGAATTTTTAATGGCAATAAGCATCTGATGGCATTTCAACATTAAATATAACATTACACCCAAGTGACTACCCTTGTGACTACTTGTGCATTATCTTCCTCTTACACGTGCTTCTACGTGGTGCTTCCCCTGCTGCTCCTGTCTAGACACCTTTGGCGGGCGTTCTCTGGGATTGTGAACCTGTGAGGGCTCGGCAACAGTCTGCTGCTCCTGCGGCTGTGCAGGGGTTGAGACACCGATCTCAGTTGGGTGGAGACTCTGGTGGGGCTCTGACTGAGGGTGTTGCAGTGGCGTGTGAGCGCTTGGAGAGGAGCCCCCACTTCCTTGCTGTCTGCCACCAACATCCATCTCATGGGTCAGCCGCACTTCAGAGCTAGCAAGTGGCTGTACAGCACCTTGCTGCACTTCAGGGGGGCCATGAGAACCCGCTTCTGTATTGGAAGTCCTACTCCCGAGGACTTGCATGAATGTCTGGTTTGTATGCTCAATAGCTGACCATCGCTCCTCAAGGGATGTCATAGAAACATAGAAGATAGGAGCAGGAGTAGGCCATTCGGCCCCTTGAGCCTACTCCGCCATTCAATGAGATCATGGCTGATCATCCAAACTCAGTTCCCTGTCCCTGCCTTCTCACCATATCCCTTGATCCCTTTAGCCTTAATAAATATATCTAACTCCTTCTTGAATATATTTAATGAAATGGCCTCAACTGCCTTCTGTGGTAGAGAATTCCACAGGTTCACCACTCTCTGCGTGAAGAAATTCCTCCTCATCTCTGTCCTAAATGGCTTATCCTTATCCTTAGATTGTGACCCCTGGTTCTGGAATCCCCTGCCATCGGGAACATCCTTCCTGCAAATAGTCTGTCTAGTCCTGTTAGAATTTTATAAGTGTCAATGAGATCCCTTCATTCTTCTAAACTCCAGCGAGTATAAGCATAATCAACCCAATCTCTCCTCATACGTCATTCCTGCCATCCCAGGTATCAAGTCTGGTGAGTCTTCGCTGCACTCCCTCCATGGCAAGAACATCCTTCCTCAGATAAGGCGACCAAAACTGCACACAATACTCAAGGTGTGGTCTCACCAAGGCCCTGTACAACTGCAGCAACACATCCTTGTTCCTGTACTCGAACCCTTTCACTACGAAAGCCAACATACCATTTGCCTTCTTAACCGCCTGCTGCACCTGCATGCTTACCTTCAGCGACTGGTGCACAAGGACACCCAGGTCTCATTGCACTTCCCCTTCTTCCAATCTATTGCCGTTCAGGTAACAATCTGCCTTCCTGTTTTTGCCACCAAAGTGGATAACCTCGCATTTATCCACATTATACTGCATCTGCCATGCATCTGCCCAATCACCCAACCTGTCCAAATCATACTGGAGTTTCTCGGCATCCTCCTCACAGCACACACGCCCACCCAGCTTTGTGTTGTCTGCAAACTTGGAGATATTACATCTAGTTCCCTCGTCTGGATCATTAATATATATTGTGAATAGCTGGGGTCCTAGGACTGGTCCCTGCAGTACCCCACTAGTCACTGCCTGCCACTCGGAAAAAGACCCATTTATTCCAACTCTTTGCTTCCTGTCTTCCATCCAGTTCTCTATCTAAGTCAGTACCTCGCCCCCAATCCCATGTGCCTTAACTTTACATGCTAATCTCTTATGCGGGACCTTATCAAAAGCCTTCTGAAAGTCCAAATACACCACATCCACTGGTTCTCCCTTATCTATTCTATCAGTTTCATCCTCAAAAAATTCCAGTAGATTAGTCAAGCACGATTTACCTTTTGTAAATCAATGTTGACTTTGTCCGATCCTGTCACTGTTTTCCAAGTGCTCTGCTATTACATCTTTTATAATGGACTCTAGCATTTTCCCCACTACCGATGTCAGGCTTACTGGTCTATAATTCCCCATTTTCTCTCTACCACCTTTTTTGAATAGTGGGGTAACATTAGCTACCCTCCAATCCATGGGAACTGTTCCAGAGTCTATAGAATTTTGGAAGATGGCCAGCAATGCATCTACTATTTCTAGGGCTATTTCCTTAAGTACCCTACAATGTAGATTATCAGGCCCTGGGGATTTATCAGCCTTCAATCCCGTCAATTTCCCTAACACCATTTCCCTACAAATACTGATTTCTTTCAGTTCCTCCCTCTCATTAGACCCTATGTTCCCCGACATCTCTGGGAGATTCTTTGTGTCCTCCTTTGCGAAGACAGAACCAAAGTATGTATTTAATTGGTCTGCCATTTCTTTGTTCCCCATTATAAATTCCCCTGATTCTGACTGCAAGGGACCTACACTTGACTTCACCAATCTTTTTCTCTTCACATATCTATAGAAGCTTTTACAGTCAGTTTTTATGTTCCCTGAAAGCTTACTCTCATACTCTATTTTCCCCCTCTTAATTAATCCCTTTGTCCTCCTTTGTTGAATCCTAAACTGCTCCCAATCCTCAGGTTTGTTGCTTTTTCTGGCCAATTTATATGTCCTCTCCTTGGATCTTATGCTATCCCTAATTTCCCTTGTTAGCCATGGTTGAGTCACCTTTTTTGTTTTATTTTTATGCCAAACAGGGATGAACAATTTCTGTAGTTCATCCACACGATCTTTAAATGTTTGCTATTGCCTAACCACCGTCAACCCTTTGAGTAACATTCCCCAATCAATTCTACCCAACTCGCGCCTCATACCATCGTAGTTTCCTTTATTTAAATTCAGGATGCTAGTCTCTGAGTCAAATACTTCACTCTCCATCGTAATGAAAAATTCTATCATAATATGATCGCTCCGCCCCAAGGGGCCTCGCACAACAAGATTGCTAATTATTCCTTTCTCATTACATAATACCCAGTCTAAGATGGCCTGATCTCTAGTTGGTTCCTCGACATATTGATCCAGGAAACCACTCCAGGAATTCCACCTCCACAGTATTGTTACTAATTTGGTTAGCAAAATCTATATGTAGATTAAAGACACCCATGATAACTGCGGTGCCCTTATTGCACATGTCTCTAATTTCCCCTTTAATGCCATCCCCAACCTCTGCATTACTTTTGGGGGTCTGTATACAACTCCCACTAACGTTTTCTGCCCCTTGGTATTTCTCAGCTCTACCCATACAGATTTCACATCATCAGAGCTAATATCCTTTCTTACAATTGTGTTAATCTCCTCTTTAACCAGCAATGCTACCCCACCTCCTTTTCCTTTTTGCCTGTCTTTCCTGAATATTGAATACCCCTGGATGTTGAGTTCTCAGCCTTGGTCACCCTGGAGCCATGTTTCCATAATCCCAATCATATCATATCCATTTACATCTATTTGCGCAGCTAATTCATCCACCTTGCTACGAATGCTCCTCGCATTAAGACACAAAGCCTTCAGGCTTGTTTTTTTAACACTTAGATCTTTTACAATTATTATTTACTGTGGCCATGTTTGATTTAAACCCTTGATTTCTCTGACTGCCACTTTTGCTTTTCTCCTTCCTGTCTTTTGCTTCTATCATTGTTTCCCTTTCCTCTGTCTCCCTTACCAGGTTCCCAACCCCTGCCATTTTAGTTTAAACCCTCCTCCACAGCACTAGCAAACACTCCCCCTAGGACATTGGTCCCAGTCCCGCTCAGGTGCAAACCGTCCAGGTTGTACTGCTCCCACCTCCCCCAGAACCGGTTCCACTGTCCCAGGAATTTGAATCCCTCCTCCTTGCACCATTCCTCTAGCCATGTATTCATCTGAAATATCCTTCTATTTCTACTCTGACTAGCACATGGTACTGGTAGCAATCCTGAGATTACTACCTTTGAGGTCCTACTTTTTAATTTACCTCCTAACTCCCTATATTCAGCTTTTAGGATCTCATCCCAGTTTTTACCTATATCATTGGTACCTATATGCACCAGGACAACTGGCTGTTCACCCTCCCCTTCCAAAATGCTCTGCAGCCACTCCGAGACATCCTTGACCCTTGCACCAGGGAGGCAACATACCATCCTGGAATCACATTTGCGGCTGCAGAAACACCTATCTATTCCCCTTACAATAGAATCCCCTATTACTATAGCTCTCCCACTCTTTTTCCTCCTGTCCTGTGCAGCAGAACCACCCACGGTGCCAGGAAGTTGGCTGCTGCTGCCTTCCCCCGATAAGCCATCTCCCTCAACAATATCCAAAGCAGTATATCTGTTTGAGAGGGGGATGGCCACAAGGGACCCCTGCACTACCTGCCTGCGCCTACTACTCTGCCTGGTGGTCACCCATTCCCTTCCTGCATGTGCAGCCTTTACCTGCGGTGTGACCAACTCATTAAACGTGCTATCCGTTTTCAGTCTATTGTGAACAATGACCATGTTTTCACGACCCTGGCGACTAAGCTCCTCCATGGCCGTAGCCATCCTCTCCTCTATGGTTGCCATCCTTTCCATGGTGATGCGTTCATGCGCCAACGCCTCCACAAAGGCTCTGCTCATGTTAGCGATGGACTCCTCCATTTGCTCCACACTCGCAGCGACCCTGGAGACAAAACCTGCCAGAGACTCCTGCACCTGTTCCTGAAGTTCCAGCATCGCTGTCCTTCTGGATGGACCCGGAGGCACAGGGTCGACATGCAGTGGAGCCGAGCTGGGCGCATCCTGCACCCTCTGACTAGGACTCTCCACTGCTGTCCCTGTCTCCACCATCTGCTGATGCTCACTTGTGAGCTGTGATACGCCAGGTGACAACTCTACTCTATGTCCCGAAGGTCCCACCGAGGTGTGAGTGTCTGCGCTGGTGATGTGTGCGCTTAATTCTGCTGACGCAGCGCCCTCAGAGGTTGCAGCTTCCTCTGAGGAGTCTGTAAGCTCAGGCTCTTCCTCCTGGAAGTGGGGACGGGAGCTGTCGATGGTCCTGTGGGGGAGCAAAGGAAAGAGTCAGAGATGTGAGGTCAAGGTTACATGCACATTGAATATTGCAGATGATCATAAGTCAATCTGTTAGAGCATCAGATTCATTTTCAGTGACTCATGCAATGTCAATGAGAAAGATGCCAAACTATTCTGTCACCAGCTTGCTGTGATGCGCCTGCCTGTCAGTCCCCCACTTAGGAATCGTCCTCGATCCTGGCAATTTCCAGGGCCGCCTCCTCTGAGGTGGTGAGCTGGGCTACTGAGGGTAGCCCTCCTCCTGTCCTTGCTCTTTCCCTCTTATTGTGGGCTCTCTTTTCCTGCAATGAGGGACACAGTGGAGTTTGAGTGAGAATAAAGGAGTGAGTATAGCGATTCCGTAGCATAGATGCTTAGAAAGAGACAAAGGGCCCTCCCTGTGTGTTGTAAGTTGTCATTGCATCACAGTGATAGAGAGTGATATACCTATCAATTCAGTTCATGAAAAGCGACGAGTTAAGTTAGTAACTAT
This sequence comes from Somniosus microcephalus, assembly GCF_052327205.1. Lineage (NCBI taxonomy): Eukaryota > Metazoa > Chordata > Chondrichthyes > Squaliformes > Somniosidae > Somniosus > Somniosus microcephalus. Next base: position 193,622,791 of record NC_140987.1, on the reverse strand, counting down.
AGGTTTTTATTGGCTAAATAACAGAGCCCACCCTCGTGGGTGATCGGATCCAACAAGGAGGAATACCAGCCAGTCGACCACCTTTATACCTGGGCAAGCAGGCGGAGCCATGGGCGGAGTCAGCTGTGGTCAGCCCAGGTATAACAGCGTGGCAAGAGGTGACCTTGTGTAGTGATACAACAGTGTAAACAGTGATAACCATAGTGTAACGATATAAACAGTGATAACCATAGTGTAACGATAGTGAACGATAAAAGTGGTTTACCACATTCACCCCTTGTGTAAATTTGAGTCCGGCGGGGTGAAGTGTACTACCAGTTCGGGTATGTCAGTCTGTCCGGAGGCCTCGTAAGCCTTTCTGATCGGCGCAGCAGCGGCGGCGGTGGTGCAGTGTCCGATGTTAATGCTGGTGTCTGCATGGTCGGCGAAGGCTCATGGGGTTCCGGCATGCCGTCTACCTGGGCTGGATTTGGGGGGGTGGTGGGGGGTAACGGTGGTGTCTCAGGGGTGCCCGAGGGTGCGAGGTCTCGTAAGGAGACTGTGTCCTCCCGCCCGTCTGGGTATGCCACATAGGCGTACTGGGGGTTGGCGTGCAGGAGGTCCACCCTCTCGACCAGGGGGTCCATTTTATGGGCCCTCACGTGCTTTCGCAGCAAGACGGGCCCCGGAGAAGTCAGCCATGTTGGTAGCGAGGTTCCCGTAGTCGACTTCCTGGGGAAAACAAACATTCGTTCATGGGGGGTGGCGTTAATGGCAGTGCAAAGCAGTGACCGGATGGAATGCAGCGCTGCCGGGAGGACTTCCTGCCAGCGAGAGGTTGGGAGGCCCTTAGACTTTAAGGCTAAGAGAACGGCCTTCCAGACAGTCGCGTTCTCTCTTTCCACCTGGCCGTTCCCTCGGGGGTTGTAGCTGGTGGTCCTGCTTGCAGCAATACCTCTCGCTAGTAGGAACTGGCGAAGTTCCTCGCTCATGAAGGATGAGCCCCGGTCGCTATGTATATAGTTCGGGAACCCGAACAAGACGAAGAGGTCGTTCAGGCATTTGATGACCGTGTTACTGGTCATGTCTGGGCAGGGGAAGGCAAAGGGGAAACGGGAGTACTCATCAATAATGTTGAGGAAGTACACATTACGGTCAGAGGACGGGAGGGGCCCCTTAAAATCGATGCTCAAGCGCTCGAAGGGGCGGGTGGCCTTGATCAGGCTTGCTCTGTCCGGCCTAAAGAAATGCGGTTTGCATTCGGCACAGGTTTGGCAGTTCCTGGTCATGGTCCTGACCTCCTCGATGGAGTAGGGCAGGTTGCGGGCCTTAATGAAGTGGTAAAATCTGGTGACCCCGGGGTGGCAGAGGGTCTGTAGTCTATCAATTCGCGCGTTGGCGCATGTACTTCGTGATAGAGCATCTGGGGGTTCGTTCAGTTTACCAGGCCGGTACAAGATATCATAATCGTAGGTGGAGAGCTCGATTCTCCACCTCAAGATCTTGTCGTTCTTGATTTTGCCCCTCAGCTTGTTATTAAACATAAAAGCAACCGAGCGCTGGTCGGTGAGGAGGGTAAATCGTTTGCCTGCCAGGTAATGCCTCCAGCGTCGTACTGCCTCCACGATCGCCTGGGCCTCCTTCTCGACCGAAGAGTGTCGGATCTCAGGGCCCTGGAGGGTCCTTGAGAAGAAGGCCACAGGTCTCCCCGCCTGGTTAAGGGTTGCAGCTAGGGCGAAGTCGGATGCATCGCTCTCCACTTGGAAAGGGATAGACTCATCCACCGCGTGCATTGTGGCCTTAGCAATGTCTCCCTTTATGAGGGAGAAGGCTGCGCATGCTTCTGCCATCAGGGGGAAGGAGGTGGACTTCATGAGGGGTCTGGCTTTGTCCACATAATTGGGCACCCATTGGGCATAGTAGGCGAAGAGCCCCAGGGTTCTCTTCAGCGCCTTTGGACAGTGGGGGAGGGGAAGCATTCTTTCGGGGTCGGGGCCGATGACTCCATTCTCTACTACGCAGCCGAGGATGGCAAGGCGCGAGGTGTTAAACACACATTTCTCCTTATTGTAGGTGAGGTGCAGCCGTTGGGCCGTGTGGAGGAATCTCTCCAGATTAACATCATGGTCCTGCCGGTCGCGGCCGCAGATGGTGACGTTATCTAGATAAGGGAACGTGGCATGCAGCCCGTTCTGGTCAACCATCCGGTCCATCTCCCTTTGGAAGACCGAAACCCCATTGGTGACGCCGAAGGGAACCCTAAGGAAGTGGTAGAGGCGGCCATTCGCCTCGAAGGCGGTATACTGGTGGTCCTCAGGGCGGATAGGGAGTTGGTGATAGGCCGACTTAAGGTCGATGGTAGAGAATACCCGGTACTGTGCAATCTGATTGACCATATCAGATATGCGGGGAAGGGGGTATGCGTCCAGCTGGGTGTACCGGTTTATGGTTTGGCTGTAGTCGATGACCAGGTGGTGTTTATTGCCGGTCTTAACGACTACGACCTGGGCACGCCAGGGGCTGTTGCTCCTCTCGATGATGCCCTCCTTCAGGAGTCGCTGCACCTCGGAGCTAATAAAAGCTCTGTCCCCGGCGCTGTACCGCCTGCTCTTGGTAGCGACGGGTTTACAGTCGCGGGTGAGGTTAGCGAACAGGGAGGGGGGCGGGACCTTGAGGGTGGATAGGCCGCAGGTGGTACGCGGTGGGCGGTTTAAAAGCTGCTGGTTGTAGACTGAGTGGGGGGAGGGGTCCACCGTATGCCAAAGTGACACTTTGAAGGTGGGATTGGAAATCCAGCCCTAGTAGGACGGCAGCGCAGAGCTGGGGCAGGACGAGAAGTTTAAAATTTTTATACTCCGTGCCCCTAACCGACAGGGTCACAACACAGTAGCCGCTGATGTCTGTAGAATGGGACCTCGACGCCATCGAGATCCAGTTGCGCGTTGGCCGGACAGTGAGGGAGTAGTGGCTCACCGTGTCTGGATGGATGAAACTCTCCGTGCTTCCGCTGTCGAACAGGCAGGTCGTGGCGTGGCCGTTTACTTTGATGTCCATCATGGACTTGGACAGGTGATGCGGGCAAGCTTGGTCAAGTGTGACGGAGGCTAGTGTATGGCTGAGCGAGCTGCTGTAGTCTGCGGGTGAGGCGGTGGTCAGGTCTGGAGACAAGGTGGCGGTCGAGTGTGGTGAACAAAATGGAGTACGCCTCGAGGTCCCGATGGACCACTTCCAAGGAGCGAGCGAGGATAGCAGCTGTTTTCAAGTCGAGGTCCTTTGATTCCAGCAGTCTTGCCGTGAGTAGTCTGACCGAAGGCCTTTCACGAAGGCATCTCGGATGTTTCCATCTGTATGTTCTGCAGCTGTTACGGCTTTAAAGTCACAGTCCCTGCCGAGTATTTGCAGCGCCCGTAAGAAATCATCAACCGACTCTCCTGGCTGTTGCGAGCGGGATCTTAGGAGATGCCTGGCGTACATTGAGTTTACAGGGCTCCGATACTGTTCTTTTAGCAGGTTGAGGGCGTTCTCGTATGTGGCAATGTCCCGGATGAGTGCAAATACTTTAGGGCTCACCTGAGCGGTTAGAACTCTTAGTTTGGATGCCGGAGGCACGCCAGATTCTCCCAGGTAGGCTTCGAAGCAGCTCAGCCAGTGTTCGAAGTCGATGGCTGAATTCGCAGCCTGTGGGTTTAGATCCAGGTACGGCGGCCGGAGGGCTCGTAGCCAGGCCGGCTGCTGGGGCTGTTGTAGATGGCCGTTTGGCTGAGGCTGTACGTCTGACTGGTCGTTTGGCTGCTCCGTTGTAGACATTTCAAAATTTAGCCAATAAAATTGATATACCTATCAATTCAGTTCATGAAAAGCGACGAGTTAAGTTAGTAACTATAGGTTTTTATTGGCTAAATAACAGAGCCCACCCTCGTGGGTGATCGGATCCAACAAGGAGGAATACCAGCCAGTCAACCACCTTTATACCTGGGCAAGCAGGCGGAGCCATGGGCGGAGTCAGCTGTGGTCAGCCCAGGTATAACAGCGTGGCAAGAGGTGACCTTGTGTAGTGATACAACAGTGTAAACAGTGATAACCATAGTGTAACGATAGTGAACGATAAAAGTGGTTTACCACAGAGAGTGTGAGGCTGCATGGTAGAATAGTTAAGTGAATGTGACCATAGAGAGAGAGGGAATGGGTAAGGGTGCAGAGATGTAAGTGTCAAGTGGCATGTGGAGGAAGAGGTTGGCGAAGCAGAGTGCTGGTGAGGAGAGGCGATGCGGATCAGATTGAGGGTGAAGGGAAAGTCATACTCACTTTTCCAGTGCACAGAAGGCCATGAAACCTCTTCCTGCACTGTAGCCAGGTTCTGCAGCACATAGAGATGGCATTGACCTCCCTGGCCACTTGCAGCCACACACCTGTAGTTTGTTGTGGTGGCTTTTTTCTCCCTGAGGAAGGGAAGAGCACCTCCTTGTTAGATCTTGCTCCCTCCAGCAGAGCTTGGAGGGAGGGCTCATCAAATCGAGGTGCACACTTTTGCTTGTTGGTGGACATGGTTGGTAAATGAAGTCTTTCATACAATGTCCAAAGCGTTTCCAGTCTCCAGAACAAGCAAGGCTGCTTGCAGGCCTTAAATCCAGCAGCACTGATGACATCATCGGAGGCGACTTTCAGGATGGAAAGACTAATTGGGCCAGGGGTTCCCACACGCTGGAAATCAAGTGCCCAATTAGGGGAAAATCGCTCTTTCTCCCCACATCACACTGGAGTCAGGTTCAGGACTCTAAAAACACCTGACACGCCCCAGCCCACCCACACTGGCAAAATCGAGCCCTCTGTGTAAGTTTTCAGTGCAGGGGAATGAGTAGATCACCGGAATAGCTAAGCAATCAGTTAATCTCTTGCTGCAAGATGTTGAGGTGACCCTCATAGAATCATAGAATGGTTACAGCGTGGAAGGCGGCCATTTGGCCCGTCGAACCAGTCCCTCTCGCCCGCCCTTTCCCCGTAGCCCTGCAAATTTCTTTCCTTCAGATACTTACCCAACTCCCTTTTAAAGGTCGTGATTGAATCTACCTCCACCACCCTTTCAGGCAGTGCATTCCTGATCTTAGCCACTCGCTGAGTAAAAAGGTTTTTTCTTACGTCACCTTTGGTTCTTTTGCCAATCACCTTAAATCTGTATCCTCTGGTTCTTAACCCTTCCGCCAATGGGAACAGTTTCTCTCTATCTACTCTGTCCAGACCCCTCATGATTTTGAACACCTCTATCAAATCTCCTCTCAATCTTCTCTGCTCCAAGGAGAACAACCCCAGCTTCTCCAGTCTATCAACATAAGTGAACTCCCTCATTCCTGGAATCATTCTCGTAAATCTTTTCTGCACCCTCTGAGGTCTTCACATCCTTCCTAAAGTGTGGTGCCCAGAATTGGACACAATACTCCAGTTGGGGCTGAACCAGTGTTTTATACAGGTTCATCATAATTTCTACACATTTGTACTCTATACCTCTATTCATGAAGCCCGTATCCAACAAGATCTGGACGACGTTCAGGCTTGGGCTGATAAGTGGCAGGTAACATTCACGCCACAGAAGTGCCAGGCAATGACTATCTCCAACAAGCAAGAATCTAACCACCTCCCTTTGACATTCAATGGCATTACCATTGCCGAATCCCCCACTATCAACATCCTGGGGGTCACCATTAACCAGAAACTTAACTGGACCAGCCACATAAATACTGTGGCAACAAGTGCAGGTCAGAGGCTAGGTATTCCGCGGCAAGTGTCTCACCTCCTGACTCCCCAAAACCTTTCCACCATCTACAAGGCACAAGTAAGGAGTGTGATGGAATACTCTCCACTTGCCTGGATGAGTGCAGCTCCAACAACACTCAAGAAGCTCGACATCATCCAGGACAAAGCAGCCCGCTTGATTGGCACCACATCCACCACCTTAAACATTCACTCCCTCCACCACTGGCGTACAGTGGCTGAAGTGTGTACCATCTACAAGATGCACTGCAGCAACTCGCCAAGGCTTCTTCAGCAGCACCTCCCAAAACCGCAACCTCTTCTACCTAGAAGGACAAGGGCAGCAGGCACATGGGAACATCACCACCTCCAAGTTCCCCTCCAAGTCACACAACATCCTGACTTAGAAGTATATCGCTGATCCTTCATCGTCACTGGGTCAAAATCCTGGAACTCCCTACCTAACAGCACTGTGGGAGTATCATCACCACACGGACTGCAGCGGTTCAAGAAGGCGGTTCACCAACACCTTCTCAAGGGCAACTAGGGATGGGCAATAAATGCTGGCATTGCCAGCGATGCCCAGATCCCATAAAAACGAATAATTAAAAAAAATCTTCAAACTTTTCTGCTTTAAATTTCACCTGCCACGTGTCTGCCCATTTCACCAGCCTGTCTATGGCTTCCTGAAGTCTATCACTCTCCTCCTCACTGTTCACTATACTTCCAAGTTTTGTGTCATCTGCAAATTTGGAAATTGTGCCTTGTACACCCACATCCAAGTCATTAATATATATCAAGAAAAGCAGTGGTCCTCGAACCGACCCCTGGGGAACACCACTGTATACTTTCCTCCAGTCCAAAAAACAACCGTTCACCACTACTCTCTGTTTCCTGTCACTTAGCCAATTCCTTATCCATGCTGCCACTGTCCCTTTTATTCCATGGGCTTCAACTTTGCTGGCAAGCCTATTATGTAGCACTTTGTCGAACGCCTTTTGGAAATTCATATACACTACGTCAACTGCATTACCCTCATCAACCCTCTCTGATACCTCAGCAAAGAACTCAATCACATTAGCTAAACATGATTTGCCTTTAACAAATTCATGCTGGCTTTCCTTAATTAATCCACACTTGTCCAAGTGGCTGTTAATTTTGTCCCTGATTACTGTTTCTAAAAGCTTCCCCACTACCAAGGTTAAACTGACTGGCCTGTAGTTGCTGGGTTTATCTTTACACCCTTTTTTGAACAATGGTGTAACATTTGCAATTCTCCAGTCCTCTGACACCACCCCGTATCTAAGGAGGATTGGAATATTATGGCTAGTACCTCCGCAACTTCCTCCCTTAATTCCCTCAGCATCCTAGGGTGCATCCCATCCGCTCCTGGTGATTTACCTATTTTAATACAGCCAGCCTTTGTAATACCTCTTCTTTATCAATTTTTATCCTATCCAGTATCTCCACTGCCTCCTCCATTACTCTTCTCTTCTTCTTAGGCAGTCCCTCGGAACCGAGGATGAATTGCTTCCACATTAAAAATGAGTTCGCAGGTGACTGATGAGTCCAATGCGGGACCTACAGTCTCTTTCACAGGTGGGGCAGACGGTCGTTAAAGGGGCGGGTGGGTGGGGTGCTTGGGTTGACGTGCGCTCCTTGCGCTGCCTGCGCTTGTCTTCCGCTTGCTCCCAGCGAAGAGACACGAGGTGTTCGGCGCCTTCCGGATGCTTCTCCTCCACTTTGTGCGGTCTTGGGCCAGGGATTCCCAGGTGTCGGTGGGGATGTTGCACTTTCAAGGAGGCTTTGAGGGTGTCCTTGAAGCATTTCCTCTGCCCACCTGGGGCTCTCTTGCCATGCCGGAGCTCCAAGTAGAGCGTTTGTTTTGGGAGTCTTGTATCGGGCATGCGGACAATGTGACCTGTCCATCGGAGCTGATCGAGCGTGGTCAAAGCTTCGATGTTGGCCTGAGCAAGAACACTGATGTTGGTGCGCCTATTCTGCCAATGGATTTGCAGGATCTTGTGGAGACAGCATTGGTGGTACCTCTCCAGTGCTTTGAGGTGTCTGCTGTACGTGGTTCATGTCTCTGAGGCATACAGCAGGGCGGGTATCACTGCTGCTCTGTAGACCATGAGCTTAGTGCCGGGTTTGAGGTCCTGGTCTTCAAACACTCTCTTCCTCAGGCGACCAAAGGCTGCACTTGCACACTGAAGGCGGTTTAGACTTCATCGTCGAAGTCTGCCCTTGTTGACAATAGGCTCCCGAGGTATGGAAAGTGGTCCACGTTGTCCAAGGCCTTGTCATGTATTTTGATAATCGGGGGGCAATACTGTGTGGCGGGGGCAGGTTGGTAGAGGACCTTTGTCTTACGGATGTTTAGTGTAAGGCCCATGCTCTCGTACGCTTCAATTAAGGTGTTGACGATGGTTTGGAGTTTGACCTCTGAGTGAGTGCAGACGCAAGCATCGTCTGCATACTGTAATTCGACGACAGAGGATGGGACGACCTTGGATCTGGACTGGAGGCGACGGAGGTTGAACAGTTTCCCGTTTGTTCTGTAAATTAGCTCCACTCCAGTCTATGTCTATAGCAGCATCCTCTTCCTTGGTGAAGACACATGCAAAGTACTAATTTAGTACCTCAGCCATACCCTCTCCCTCCATGCATAGGTCTCCTTTTTGGTCCCTAATCGGCCCCACCCCTCCTCTTACTACCCATTTACAATTTATATGCCTATAGAAGACTTTTGGATTACCTTTTATGTTGGCTGCCATTCTATTCTCATACCCTCTCTTTACCCCTCTTATTTTATTTTTCACTTCTCCTCTGACCTTTCTATATATAGCCTGATTCTCAGATGTATTTGCAACCTGACATCTGTCATACGCACTCTTTTTCTGCTTCATCATATTCTCTATCTCTTTTGTCATCCAGGGAGCCCTGACTTTAGTTGCCCTGCCTTTCCCCCTAGTGGGAATGTACCTCAACTGTGCCTGAACTATTTCCTCTTTAAAGGAAGCCCATTGTTCCATTACAGTTTTGCCTGTCAATCTTTGATTCCAATTTACCCGGGCCAGATCCGTTCTCATCCCTCTGAAATTGGCCTTCCCCCAGGTAAACATTTTTACTCTAGATTGCTCCCTGTGCTTTTCCATAGCTAATCTAAGCCTTATGATACAATGATCACTGTTCCCTAAATGTTCACCTACTGTCACTTGCTCCACTTGACCTACCTCCTTCTTCTGCTGCTTCCTAACCTACCTGCTGGTCTTCTCACCCAATGAGGAATACTGCTGCTGTGCCTCTTCCAAATGCAGGTTTGCTCTGTATGGCTAGGTTGTGCCTCAGCAACCACCCTGCCACGTTCCTGGAAGGTCGATTTTTAGGGGGATGCTAGACTCATATGTTTTGCCCATAAGAACATAAGAAATAGGAGCAGGAGTAGGCCAATCGGCCCCTCGAGCCTGCTCCACCATTCAATAAGATCATGGCTGATCTGATCCTAACCTCAAATCTTCTATCACTCACCATCCACCCGAACCCATGTGATCTCCCGGGAGAGGCGAAAAACCAGCTAAAAAAACCCAATGGCCAATTTGGGAGAAAAAAATCTGGGAAATTCCTCTCCGACCCATCTAGGCGATCGAAACTCGTCCAGGAGATCACTCTGTCCCTATATTTTCTTCAGTACTTACCTTCTGTAAAGGCGATCTCCACCCCAGCCAGGAACAGGAATAAAACCATCTCCTGAAATCTAACACAGAATTAGAACACAGTAGGAGCAGAACCAGGCTACACGGCCCCTGGGCCCACTCCACTACCCACAGGGCCATGACCATTCCGAACCTAGACTCATGTCCAATTTCCTGCCCGCTCCCCGTAACTCTTAATTCCCTTTACTTCTAGGAAACTATCTATTTCTGTTTTAAATTTATTTAATGATGTAGCTTCCACATCTTTCTGGGGCAGCAAATTCCACAAACCTACCACCCTCTGAGTGAAGAAGTTTCTCCTCATCTCAGTTTTGAAAGAGCAGCCCCTTATTCTAAGATTATGCCCTAGTTCTAGTTTCACCCATCATTGGGAACATCCTCACCGCATCCACCCGATCAAGCCCCTTCAAAATCTTATATGTTTCAATAAGATCGCCTCTCATTCTTCTGAACTCCAATGAGTAGAGTCCCAATCTACTCAACCTCTCCTCATATGTCCATCCCCTCATCCCCGGGATTAACCGAGTGAACCTTCTTTGTACTGACTCGAGAGCAAGTATGTCTTTTCTTAAGTATGGACACCAAAACTGTATGCAGTATTCCAGGTGTGGTCTCACCAATACCTTGTACAACTGCAGCAATACCTCCCTGTTTTTATATTCTATCCCCCTAGCAATAAAGGCCAACATTCCATTGGCCTTCTTGATCACTTGCTGCACCTGCATACTAACTTTTTGAGTTTCGTGCACCATGACCCCCAGATCCCTTTGTACTACAGTACTTTCCAGTTTCTTGCCATTAAGATAATAACTTGCTCTATGATTTTTCCTGCCAAAGTGCATAACCTCACACTTTCCAGTATTGTATTCCATCTGCCAAATCTCTGTCCACTTACTTAGCCTGTCTATGTCCCTTTGCAGGTTATTTATGTCCTCCTCACTCACTACTTTCCATCCCATCTTTGTATCATCTGCAAACTTTGATGTTACACTCGGTACCCTCCTCCAAATCGTTAATATAGATTGTAAAGAGTTGGGGACCCAGCACTGACCCCTGCGGAACACCACTAGTTACTGGTTGCCAGTCTGAGAACGAACCATTTATCCCAACTCTCTGCTTTCTGTTAGAGAGCCAATCCTCCACCCACGCCAGAATATTACCCCCAATCCCGTGATTTTTTATCTTGAGCAATAATCTTTTGTGTGGCACCTTGTCAAATGCCTTTTGGAAGTCTAAATACACTACGTCCACTGGTTCCCCTTTATCCACCCTGTATGTTACTTCCTCAAAAAACTCAAGCAAATTTGTCAAACATGACTTCCCCTTCATGAAACCATGCTGAGTTTGTCCTATTTAATTATGTTTATCCAAATGTCCCGTTACTGTCTCCTTAATAATGGACTCTAACATTTTACCTACCACAGATGTTAGGCTAACAGGTCTATAGTTTCCAGCCTTCTGCCTACTACCCTTTTTAAATAAGGGTGTTACATTAGCAGTTTTCCAATCTGCCGGGACCTTTGCTGAGTCCAGGGAGTTTTGGAAAATTATTACCAATGCATCCACAATCCCTACCGCCACTTCCCTCAAGACCCTAGGATGCAAGCCATCAGGTCCAGGGGATTTATCCGCCTTGAGTCCCATTATTTTACCAAGTACCACTTCCTTAGTGATTTTAATCGTATTTAGCTCCTCCCCCCCCTAGAGCCCCCTGTTTGTCCAAGGTTGGGATATTCTTAGTGTCCTCTACCGTAAAGACTGATACAAAATAATTGTTCAGCGTTTTTGCCATCTCCATGTTTCCCACCGTTAATTTCCCGGTCTCATCCTCTAAGGGACCAACATTTACTTTAGCCACCCTTTTTCTTTTTATATAACTATAGAAACTTTTGCTATCTGTTTTTATATTTTTTGCTAATTTACTTTCATAATCTATCTTCCCTTTCTTAATCAATCTTTTAGTTATTTTTTGCTGTCTTTTAAAGACTTCCCAATCTTCTATCCTCCCACTGGATTTGGCTACCTTATATGCCCTTGTTTTCAGTCGGATACTATCCTTAATTACTTTACTTAGCCACGGATGGCTATCTTTTCTTTTACACCCTTTTTTCCTCAGTGGAATATATATTTTTTGGAAGTTATTTTACAACTCCTTAAATGTACTCCACTGATCATGTACCGTCTTACCCTTTAATCTATTTTCCCAGTCCACTCTAATCAATTCCGCTCTCATACCTTCATAGTCTCCTTTATTCAAGCTCAGCACGCTTGTTTGAGATCCAACCTTCTCACCCTCTAATGGAATATGGAATTCTACCATGTTATGGTCACTCATTCCAAGGGGATCCTTTACTAGGACATTTTTAATTAATCCTGTCTCATTACACAGGACCAAATCTAAGGTTGCTTGCCCCCTGGTCGGTTCAGTTACATACTGCTCAAGAAACCCATCCCTAATACACTCAATGAACTCATCCTCAAGGCTGCTCTGCCCAATTTGATTTGTCCAGTTAATATGATAATTAAAATCCCCCATAATTATAGCTGTTCCCTTATAACAAGCCTCAACTATTTCCTGATTAATACTCCATCCAACAGAGTTGCAACTGTTCGGAGGCCTATAGACTACGCCCACTAGTGTTTTTTCCCCCCTTATTATTCCTTATCTCCACCCAAACTGTTTCACTATCCTGCTCCTTTGACCCAATATCATTTCTCTGTATTATAGTGATTCCTTCCTTTATTAACATAGCCACCCCACCTCCCCTCCCTTCCTGCCTGTCCTTCCTGATTGTTAAATAACCTGGTATGTTTAATTCCCAGTCATGGTCACCCTGCAGCCATGTTTCTGTAATGGCCACAAGATCATACCCATATGTCGTTATTTGTGCTGTTAACTCATTCATTTTGTTACGAATGCTACGTGCATTCAGATAAAGAACTTTCAAATATGTTTTGTAACGCTTAGTTCCTGTTTTTTCCCCTTTTAGTACTTTACTTTTTACTCCATACCTTCTGTCCCTTCCTGACATGTTCTGTTTTTTAATTCCCCCACTACTACCTAAGTCTATGACCTTCTCCGTTGTCATTTCTATTATTTGCTCTCTAGAAACCTACCCCCCACTAATTAGTTTAAAGCCCTCTCTACAGCCCTAGTTATATGATTCGCCAGGACTCTAGTCCCAGCACTGGCCAAGTGGAGTCCGTCCCAACGGAACAGCTCCCTCCTGTCCCAGTACTGGTGCCAGTGTCCCAAGAAGCAAAACCCATTTCTCCCACACCAGTCTTTGAGCCACGCATTTGACTCTTTAATTTTATTTATCCTAGCCAAATTCGCTCGTGGCTCAGGTAATAACCCAGAGATTATTACCCTTGAGGTTCTGTTTTTTAATTTGACCCCTAGCTGTTCATACTCCTTTAACAGAACCGTCTTCCTTGTCCTAGCTACGTCGTTTGTACCAACATGGACCACGACAACTGGATCCTCCCCCTCCCACTCCAAGTTTCTTTCCAGCCCAGAAGAGATGTCCTTAACCCTGGCACCGGGCAGGCAACACAGCCTTTGGGACTCCCGCTCTTGACTGCAGAGAACCCTATCTATCCCCCTAATGATACTATCCCCTACCACTACAACATTTCTTTTTACTCCCTCCACTTGAATGGCCCCCTGTACCACGGTGCTGTGGCCAGGTTGCTCATCCTCCCTGCAGTCCCCGCTCCCGCCCTCACAGGGAGTAAGAACCTCGATCCTGCTTGACAAGAACAAGGGCTGCGGCTCCATCAACACTGCCTCCTGGATCCCTGTACCTGCCTCACTCGTAGACCACGGATTACATCTACATTAATTAATTTCATAGGTGTGACCACCTCCTGAAACATAGAGTCCAGGAACTTCTCCCCCTCCCTGATGTGTCGCAGTGTCTGAAGCTCGGTCTCAAATCTTTAACATGGAGCTTGAGTTCCTCTAGCAGTAAACACTTATCGCAAATGTAATCACCGTGAGCCTTAATGGGGTCCACCAGCTCCCACATTTCGCAACAGTGACACATCACCTGTTCACCCATATCTATGTAATTAATTAAAGTTATTATTATTAGTTATGAAGACCCTCTGCCCCGATATAGATGATACTATTACACCACTATTCAATAGGACTTACCAACTTAAAGGAATAAAAAAGGAAGAAAACCAACCAACCAGCTGATCACCAACCTCCTCCTTGAATACTGTCTGTGGGGCCTGTTTGGTTGACTCGTCTCGCTGCTCCGCTTCTGCAGAACAAAAAACATACTCTCACCTCCCACTTGCCCAAACTCTCCCTCTTATCAAACTCTAGCAGCACTCAATGCACAGCACTCCGTGCACAAGCACTAGTCCCGCCCCTTTTATACCCAGATTCTACTTCCGGTTTAAACTCCCCAACAGTTTAATATATACTTAAAAATTAAACACACTTCAAATAATTAACTTTTTAACACGCTAAAGTTCACAAAATACTTAAATGACTTTTCTCCCTCTTACCAAACTCTAGCAGCACTCAATGCACAACACTCCATCATCTTGCTGTACATCTGCAGTTTAGAAAATGTAAGCAATATAAATTGACTGCATAAATAAAGGAACCAGCGCAGCATCCTCTGACTCACCTTTTCTCTCCTTCATCATAACCCTAACTCTCTACTTCCTGCTTGTGCCTCATCCTAAACACATAAAAGTGGCTGCCTTGAAACTTACTCCAAGATTTAAGTGTGGCACTGCCCGTCAATAGTGCAGCCTAATACGTTGACTCAAATTGCATCTCGTAAAATCAAGTTTGCAATGAATCAGGTGTGCAAGGTCATGTGCCCAATTTTTTCATCTCAATGCTACATTTGAGACACAGGACCTTACATTTACCATTGAACACATTACAGTATAAATAACACATTTTACCATATTATTTCATTGTATTTCACATCAATTTATTTTAACTTCAGTTCCCTTTGCCAATTATATGAAAACTTCCCCATTCCTATTTTATATTTCGATTCATTTATTTTCAAATATAATTTCTCTCTCTCAACTTTACATTGATTTCTTTATTTTAATTAACATTCCTTTTATTCCCAACACCTAAAATATACCAGCACAATAGTATATTCTCCATTCTACCACAATTCTCATCTTCTCATCAAACAACACACTATTTTCCAGGGATTTTCTTTGCGATGGTGACACTACTGAAAGTGTGGCAGGGAAGGACTGTTTCCCATACCCCAGCTTTCCTGGGGTCAGCCTAATTAGTATAATTTTGGTGGTCTCCCAGCAGTGTTCTCCCTGCGCCAGCGAGTCCACTGGAACCTTGGTAAATCGCTGCTGTAGCAAACCTCAGAAACCTGCAGCAGCTAAAAGGGGCGGGAAGCGATAACAACCCCAGGAAACCCATTGGGAGACCTATATCAATGGCCTCGCCGTCGATTCCATTGACCTCTGTACCAAAAAAAAAGGACTCCGAGTCATTGTGAAGATGCTCCTAACAGTGCTGGTGCCTGTTGCATGGAAGTACAAATTAAATTCAGTGTTATAAAATGAGAAAATGCTGGAAATACTCAGCAGATCAGGCAGCATCTGTGGAGGGAGAAACCGAGTTAATGGCCCAGATATTTATGGCAGCATCTGATTAACATCTTGTAGCTCCAACTCCCACTTGGCAGCCGGCCAAATGGACAGCCTGGCTGTCAGGCAGCAGGGAACACTAACGGCACAAGGCTTGGGGGCGGTCCCCGGCAATTGGGGGGTGCGGGGAGGAGATGGGTAATCAGGAAAGCTGAGGGGAGGCCGGAGATCGCAGTTGTGGGGGGTGGGGTTGAAGGTTTCCTTGAGGGTCTTGGGGGAACACTCCTGCTCCTCCTAAAACAGCCACGTACATTGGGGAGCCAGTAGCTTCCGCCTCCATTTCATTATCGAGTTTCCAGATCCCTGGGAAACCCATGCAGCAGCGGTTAACTTCAAATCGGGCTCCCAATTGCACTGTCGGTGCACCATTTAAATATGTTAATAAGCGTCCCGCCTCTCCATAACGGGAGACTCGGATGGCCCAATATCCGCCGTCGTAAAAATGCCGGCTGGCGTGTGCAGTGTGGTTAGCGTTCCGCACATTTCACTTTTTAACATCGGGTTAATATCAAGGCAACATTTCAGGTCGATGACCTTTCATCAGAACATTACATTTAGTGTTGTTGAGGTGGTAATAACGGGAAATATGGAGTGTGATGACATTTCATCATTAGTGCGTCATTGAAATACACGTGGTCATTTTAGAGTGTGAGCTTCTACTGTCCAATGGCCTTAGAAAATTGCTATGTGGGCAGAAGTGGTCTAAGGCCCAGTGGGGCTGTTTCCCACCCTATTTACTGCCCTCACTTGCTGGGGTTACATTGGAAAACTGGCATAATTTGAGAGGCAAGTCCTCCCTATTATTTGCAAATATGCATACAATCATGGCATTTGAGCCTGAAATATGACCTACACTCTCACAATACTCAGTAATAAAAACTCAATTTGATGTTTTCAATCACTGTAAGTCAGTGTCCTTAATATATCGTAAGTTGCAGGGGCCAATCTAGTGTATCCTCTGACCCACCGTGTGCTATGCCAGGGGAACGCCACTAATATATACATTTTCTGATCCCTTGAATACAGAATCCTGATCCAAGCTTAAAATATCCCCTGATTATCTGTTTCTGTGATGCTCAACACCCTAAAAATAGTCAACAGGCTGCCATTGTCATCTAGGGACAGCAGTGCATTTCAGAATTCTAATCACTTTATGTAAAGTATATGTTTTTGTTAAATATCTTCTGTGTTTGTTTGCACTGAATAGCTGAATGAATGATTAAATGGGCTGTCATATACAGAATTGCAAATTGCTTGTTTCATTTGCAATTTACAGAAATATCTCATTAAGCAGCTATGTATTTATCAGGATTCAGTGATATGTAAAGGAATGCAGGGATGGGTTTTCAACCTGCCACCCAAGGAATGTAAATTGGACCGTTTCTATAATGGGTGAACGGGGTTTGATTCAAGTCAGGATACAGGCGGCAGAGTTTTGGATGAGCTTAAGTTTATGGAGGGTGGAAGGTGGGAGGCCGGCCAAGTCTAGAGGTAACAAAGGCATGGATGAGGGTTTCAGCAGCAGATGAGTTGAGGCAGGGGCAGAGTCGGGTGATGTTATGGAGGGGGAAATAGGCAGTCTTAGTGATGGACCGGATATGTGGTCAGAAGCTCATCTCCGGGTCAAATACAACAGGTTGCGAACAGTCTGCTTCAGCCTCAGACATTTGCCAGGGAGAGGGATGGAGTCGGTGGCTAGGGAATGGAGTTTGCGGCAGGAACCAAGGGCAATGACTTCAGGCTGATCCATAATGCTGAGTACTAGGAGAGCTGATGCACAATTGGTATTGAAGGAGTGTAGATTTAGGAGAGCAGGCCCTAGGAAAAAATTGGCCTCTAGTTCCGTGCTGTTCTATTTTTGTTTACTTGAAGTGCTTGCGTTCACTTCCTTTAACAAATTTGCAACATAGGACGGCCCACCAGTAGGCAAGGTGAACACTGCATTCAGGTGTTATGCCTATGGCTCACTCCCAGCTAGCATTGCAATATAATTGCTGCCAAGTGTCCAATCACAAGCCCTTGAAAGATGTAAGTGTGGCAAGGCTTTCAATTGTATATTGCATTTTGACTGCGATCTCTGACTGGGAGCCCATGTGAATATTTTTAAATTAGCTGACCTGGCAAATCTGGCAAAAAATATTTTTGCCACAATCGTGAAATTCACCAAATGAAGTTTTTTAGTCAGGTTGCAACAGATCATGGTATTCTTATTTAGGATTTACTCCAAGCCCACCACCAGCCCTAACTTTAGCAGTAGTGTTACAGGCACAGAAGGATTGAAGGACCAAGTCATGAGTTTCGCACTCTGTATTCTCCCAAGGCACCAGGAACAAATGTAAATGCTGATGACCACCATTTTCTCTGGCTGTGGACAGGCTGAATTCTCAATGAGGCTGTACAGGCCAATAATGTGGCTACCTACTCGTTGGCCTGGACAGACATCAGGGAAGTTCTGCTGTCAGAAATGAAAGTTGTGATTTGCAACTTTCAAACAACTATGCATATGTAAGCTTGTACGTGTGCAGTATTTATGTGTTGCTGCTGGTGTTGTGCAATCCATTGTGCAGTGTAATTGAGGAAGATTCCAAAGCGTGAGGAGCTCAAACATATTCAGGGGCACGATTGAGGTCTTCTGAGGCAATTCCAGATTACATAGCTCTTTAAGAAATGTGTGGAGGGTGAATGGTGTTTGAGCAAATGCACCCTATAAATAATTCCCTATAAATCAATTCCTACTATGCAGCATTGCTTCCAAAGCAGACAAAATATTTCAAGAAACAGATCCTGTTTCAATAGTTGTCCACCAGGCTAAATAGAAAAGGACAGTAGCAAAGATCCATTCATTACTCCTGCATGTACCTCCTAGGAGATGCTGAAACATGATTGGCCAATTCATAAATCAATCCGATAGAGATCAGCCTCATGGTGAAAAGATGCATTAGTCATGGTTTTGGAATGTATTTTGTTTTAACTAGTGATTATTGATGAACTAATTCCACTGGTGCATGTCCATGTCAGATCGATGGTTTTATGTAATAATGGCAAACCAACGCACAAGCAGTCGTTCTGTCTCATGATGTGAGAGTTTTGGAATTCTGAACATTTTTGTCTGACATTTGAAAATAAAGAATAAAATTAGGAGGGAATAAATTATTTGGAAGGATTCATATTTAAAGCAAAAGTGTGCACAGGCAATACCGTACTTAAATGTAGGCACACTAAGGAATATATTAGCTCATACTTTTAGGAAAGACTGAGGTAAGGTTCTGTTAACTGGATACTGCTGTCCTTTTCGAAGATGTTTGATAGTTCTCAGTGACAGCTTATTTCAATTAGCAGCACATTTGTCTCCAAGTCAGAAGGTTTTGGTTCAAATTCCGCTACAGGACTGGAGCACACAACCTGGAGTGACACTGAGGGAGTGCTACATTTTTGGAGGTGCCATCCTTCATCTGAGATGTTAAACACAGATCATATCTGCCTTATCTTGTGGACAGTAAGGTAGGCACATGCTAAGTACAATATTCATTGGTGTCTATAGGCACAAAGATGATCAAGAAGTTTTCCAGATGTCCTTTGTCAACATTCCTCCCTCCACCAACACCGTTACCATAAACAAGTTAATGGGTCATTCTTAGAATCCATAATCTAAGATCAAATTAGTGATCCTTTGAAGCTGCATGGCATCCTCCAGGACAGGCATCCTCCAGGACAGGCATCCTCCAGGACAGGCATCTTCCAGGACAGGCATCCTCTAGGACAGGCATCCTCCAGGACAGGCATCCTCCAGGACATGGCATCCTCCAGGACAGGCATCCTCCAGGACAGGCATCCTCCAGGACAGGCATCTTCCAGGACAGGCATCCTCTAGGACAGGCATCCTCCAGGACAGGCATCCTCCAGGACATGGCATCCTCCAGGACAGGCATCCTCCAGGACAGGCATCCTCTAGGACAGGCATCCTCCAGGACAGGCATCCTCCAGGACAGGCATCCTCCAGGACATGGCATCCTCCAGGACATGGCATCTTCCAGGACGGGCATCCTCTAGGACAGGCATCCTCCAGGACAGACATCCTCTAGGACAGGCATCCTCCAGGACAGACATCCTCCAGGACAGACATCCTCCAGGACATGGCATCCTCCAGGACAAGACATCCTCCAGGACAGACATCCTCCAGGACAGACATCCTCCAGGACATGGCATCCTCCAGGACAAGACATCCTCCAGGACATGGCATCCTCCAGGACAGGCATCCTCCAGGACAGGCATCCTCCAGGACAGGCATCCTCCAGGACACGCATCATCCATGACAGGCATCCTCCAGGACAGACACCATTGTGCCTTTCACAAACTCAGGGCATCCCAAAGCGCTTTACAACCAATGAAGTATTTTTGAAGTGTAGTCACTGTTGTAATGTAGGAAACACGGTAGCCAATTTGAGCACAGTAAGCTCCCACAAAGAGCAATGAGAGCAGTCATTTGGATCAATTATAAAATTGATCTCCATGACTGCTGTCCTGTTGCATATCATAGGCTTTGTGCTCTAAACAGAATCTTTACAAGACAACACATACCTTCCAAATCATTTTCTGTGCATATGACAGCATGTGCTGATAAACAAATTACTTATCTCAGATTGATCCCACTGTAACTGTTTTAAACTAATCACTAAGCAAATGCAAAGATTTAACAATGGAATCCTATGACCAGAGGAAGACACCCAGTAAAAATTAGATGCACTGATGGTAGCAATAAAATTCTATGAAATTGTATTGTGCCATAAACTAAAATACATAATTAAATACATTGATTTGCTAATTTGTTATATCCAATTAATTGTGATTGAAGTCATAATTCAAATGCTAATCATTTTGGAATTTTCTTGCAGTAAAATCTTAAGCTGCAGTAGTAATTTATGAAGTTCTTGTCCACTTAGGCAACCTATCTATATCATTAAAAGTTCATACAAATTGATACAAGTCGATGGTTAAGCTACAGTTATAGAAAGAAAGGACTTTAAAGCTACAGATCAAGTACATTGAAGATTCACCATGATGATAACCAGGGATGTGAAATTATAGTTATAAGAAGAAACTTGAAGTACTGGGACCATTTCCTTTAGAGCAGAAAAGGCTAAGATGTGATTTAAATAATATTTTTTAAATTATGAAGGGTCTCTATAGGGTGAATAAGGATAGATGTTTTCCTCTAGTTAGGAAATCAATGGTAAGGGGTCATCATTTTAAAATTGTCAATAAAAATGTGAGAAGAGCAGTTAGGAAACACTTCTTTACCCAGAAGTTTGTTGGATCATGGAATATTTTGACATCAGAGTAGTTGAGGCAATACAGTTGCATCTTTTTAAGGTAAAGGTGGATAAATATTTGAAGCAGAGGAGGTAAAGGTCTAGGGGGAAAGAGTGAGATTAGTTTCGGATTGCTTTAAAAAAGAACCAGTGCAGGCACATGATGGGCCAAATGGCCTCTTTCAGCGTCACTAACTTCTCTGGTTCTAAGGTTCTTGCATTTGTCACACCTCAAAAGTTAGACCCCTCGAAAGCGTCACACCTCAAAAGTATCACATATCAATAGGGCAAAGAAAAATCATGATTGGATCAAAATAACAACTAAATTAACCATGTGGATTAACTTAAATATCCCATTGATTAAATGCAAATGAAACAAACAACAGTTCCATTCACTAAACAGATAGGGAAGCTCCCAATCAGCACAAAACACCCAAATTACACATTCCTTTACAAACCTAACAATTTACAACCAATAGCTACCACAAAATGGAACAATCAAATCACTCAAATAATTTCTTCAGAGTATTTCTGGCCACAATTTTACTTTTTCATTCAGTGTATACAAGTTAAAAATAGCACTTCTAGCATATCAACCAAATAAAAAAATGACAGAATTCTGACAAAAAAAAATAGATTTACTCATAAACTTGATCAGGTCCTGTTAGGAATATTTTCTACAAGTTCCGTCGCATAGGTCTGGCCTTAGGTTTAGGGCTTGAGTTAGAAATGTTGCCTGCGCCTCAGATACTGTGGACCTCTTGCTGCAATTGACAAATTCTGTGCATGAGGGAAAAATGCCCCATAGCATTCGCAATTTTCACCAGCTGCCGTGGAGCTGCAACACCCAGAGTGTACGTCAGGGACCCATGTAACATGCCAAGCAAACAGAAAAACCTTCAGGAGTTATAGCTCTGTTGTGTGTGAGAGAAAGAGATGCATCATGGGGGTGGAAGATTTTACCGATTCTTGTCAAACCATAACACCCGTGGCAACCCACGTCATATGACAACCAGATTGAAAAGTATCAGGAACTTATAGTTTTGTTGACATTTTGGAAAGAGCTGCATTGTGGAAATTAAGTTTTCACCTTGTTCTTGTGGAACTACAATACCTAGAGTGTGCTGTGATAATCAAATAAAAGAATTACAAAAAACTATGGTGAGGCATAAACTGCAAAGAAAAAAACATTAATAAGGATGTGATTTTCCTCCACGTTTTATACAGTTTAAGCCATTAAATTAAAAAAACTCTGACCTTAGAAGGTTGCTTGAGGTTTTTTGTGTCACTGAGTAGGCTGATGTTTATGCTGGAGCCATATGGAAATGTTTATGGGGCACTTTGATGCTGACCTCAGTCAGACTCAGTCAATCAGCCAGGCCCAGACCTGGTCATTATAGGCTTGACAATAGGAAATCATCTTGCTGTGTAGTGCTCGGCCTAAGATAGCTTCAGCAAGAATAGAAATCCACCATTAGAAAGAAAAAAAACTTGCATTTATAATATTTTATCATGTCCTCAGCATATCCCAAAGTGCTACACGTCCAATGAATTACTATTATTCTGCAGTCACTTTTGTTACTTCCTGGAAACAGAAAATAAGATGAACAACCAGTTATTGTGCTTTTGGTGGTTGGTTATGTGAAGACTGTTGGCCAGGACACTGGAGAACTGCCTGCTGTTTTTTAATAATGCTATGCAATTTTTATTTAATATTTACCTTAACAGGCAGATGAAGCTTCATTTAGTGTCCATTCATTTTCCTATATTACAACAGTGACTACATTTCAAAATTACTTCATTAGCTGTAAAGCACGGGATGTCCTGAGGTTGTGAAAGGCACTATATAAATGCAAGTCTTTCTTTCTGTGTTTCTTTGTTTCTTTCGACTTCCTTAATCCTCCACTCAAATGGTAGCTTAGATTAGGTGCTCAATCCTAAAGTAAATAGGAAGAATAAAAATAATATTTTATAATCATGTAGTTAATTGATAAAATGAGGAAAGTTTTGGAAAGAGATGGGACCTGCTCTTGAAGCTACGGCATTTATGTGACTGGTTCAGTTGAATTTCTGGTCAACGGTAACATAGAAACATAGAAGATAGGAGCAGGAGTAGGCCATTCGGCCCATCGAGCCTGCTCCGCCATTCAATGAGATCATGGCTGATCATCCAAATTCAGTACCCTGTCCCTGCCTTCTCCCCATATCCCTTGATCCCTTTAGCCTTAAGAAATATATCCAACTCCCGGCCATCAGAAACATCTTTCCTGCATCTAGTCTGTCCAGGCCTGACAGAATTTTATAGGTTTCGATGAGATCCCCTCTCAATCTTCTAAACTCCAGTGAGTATAAGCCAACATACCATTTGCCTTCTTAGCCGCCTGCTGCACCTGCATGCTTACCTTCAGCGACTGGTGCACAATAACACCCAGGTCTCTTTGCACTTCCCCTTCTCCCAATCTATTGCCATTCAAATAATAATCTGCCTTCCTGTTTTTGCCACCAAAGTGGATAACCTCACATTTATCCACATTATAGTGCATTTGCCATGTTTCTGCCCAATCACCCAACCTGTCCAAATCGTACTAGTTTCACGACATTCTCCTCACAGCATACCCTCCCACCCAGCTTTGTGTCGTCTGCAAATTTGGAGATATTACATCCAATTCCCTCATCCAGATCATTAATATATATTGTGAACAGCTGGGGTCCTAGGACCGATCCTTGCGGTACCCCACTAGTCACTGCCTGCCACTCGGAAAATGACCCATTTATTCCAACTCTTTGCTTTCTATCTGCCAACCAGTTCTCTATCCAAGTCAATACCTTGCCCCCAATCCCATGTGCGTTAATTTTGCGCGCTAATCTCTTATGCGGGACCTTATCGAAAGCCTTCTGAAAGTCCAAATACACCACATCCACTGGTTCTCCCTTATCTGTTTTACCAGTTACATCCTCAAAAAATTCCAATAGATTAGTCAAGCATGATTTACCTTTTGTAAATCCATGTTGACTTTGTCCGATCCTGTCACTGCTTTCCAAGTGCTCTGCTATTACATCTTTTATAATGGACTCTAGCATTTTCCCCATTACCGATGTCAGGCTTACCGGTCTATAATTCCCTGCTTTTTCTCTTCCACCTTTTTTGAATAGTGGGGTAACATTAGCTACCCTCCAATCCATGGGTACTGTTCCAGAGTCTATCGAGTTCTGGAAGATGACCAGCAATGCATCTACTATCTCCAGGGCCACTTCCTTAAGTACCCTAGGATGTAGATTATCAGGCCCTGGGGATTTATCGGCCTTCAATCCCATCAACTTCCCCAACACCATTTCCCTACAAATACTGGTTTCTTTCAGTTCCTCCCTCTCATTAGTCCCTATGTTCCCCGACATCTCTGGGAGGTTATTTGTGTCCTCCTTTGTGAAGACAGAACCAAAATATGTATTTAATTGGTCTGCCATTTCTTTGTTCCCCATTATAAATTCCCCTGATTCTGACTGTAAGGGACCTACGCTTGACTTCACCAATCTTTTTCTCTTCACATATCTATAAAAGCTTTTGCAGTCAGTTTTTATGTTCCCTGCAGGCTTACTTTCATAATCTATTTTCCCCCTTTTAATTAATCCCTTTGTCCTCCTTTGCTGAATCCTAAGCTGCTCACAATCCTCAGGTTTGCTGCTTTTTTTGGCCAATTTATATGTCCTCTCTTTGGATCTTATGTTATCCCTAATTTCCCTTGTTAGCCACGGTTGAGTCACCTTTTTTGATTTATTTTTATGCCAAACTGGGATAAACAACGCCCAGGTTTTTGAAGGTAATGCCATTGAATGTCAAGGGGAGGTGGTTTGGCTCTCTCTTGGTGGAGATGGTCTTTGACTGGCACGTCTTTGGCGCAAATGTTACTTACCACTTATCAGCCCAAACTGTTATCCAAGTCTTGTTGTATGTAGGCATAAACTGCTTCATTATTTGAGGAAATGCAAATGGAGCTGAACACTTTGCAATCATCAGCAAACTAC
This sequence comes from Somniosus microcephalus, assembly GCF_052327205.1. Lineage (NCBI taxonomy): Eukaryota > Metazoa > Chordata > Chondrichthyes > Squaliformes > Somniosidae > Somniosus > Somniosus microcephalus. Next base: position 193,598,364 of record NC_140987.1, on the reverse strand, counting down.
TCCACTTCTGTCCTTATAATGAAGGGAAGGTCATTGATGAAGCAGCTGAAGATCATTGGGCCTAGGATACTGCCCTGATGAATACCTGTAGCGGAAATGATTGGCCTCCAATATCCACAACCATCTACTTTTGTGCCAGGTATGACTCCAGCCACTGGAGAATTTTCCCCCGATTCCCATTGACTTCCATTTTACAAGAGCTCCTTGGAGCCACACTCGGTCAAATGCTGCCTTGATGTCAAGGGCAGTCGCTCTCACCTCATCTATGGAATTAAGATAATGTGTCCATATTTGGACCAAGGCTGTAATGTGTTCTGGAGCCGAGTGGTCCTGATGGAACCCAAACAGGGCATCGGTGAGCAGGTTATTGGTGAGTAAGTGCCTCTTGATAACACGGTTGGTGACTCCTTCCATCACTTTGCTGATGATTGAGAATAGACTGATGGGGCGGTAGTTGGCTGGACTGGATTTGTCCTGCTTTTTGTGGACAGTACACACCTGGGCAGTTTTCCACATTGTCGGATAGATGCCAGTGTTGTAGCTGTACTGGAACAGCTTGGCTAGAGGCACGGCTAGTTCTGGAGCACACGTCTTTAGCACGATAGCCAGGATGTTGTCAGGGCCCATAGCCTTTGCTGTATCCAGTGTGCTCAGCCATTTCTTGATATCACGTGGAGTGAATTGAATTGGCTGAAGACTGGCTTCTGTGATGGTGGGGACCTCATGAGGAGGCCGAGATGGATCATCCACTCAGCATTTCTGGCTGAAGATGGTTGCAAATGCTTCAGCCTTGTCTTTTGCACTCATGTGCTGGGCCCCACCATCATTGAGAATAGGGATTTTCATGGAGCCTCCTCCTCCCGTTAGTTGTTTAATGATCCACCACCATTCACGACTGGATGTGGCAGGATTGCAGAGCTTTGATCTGATCCATTGATTGTGGGACCGCTTAGCCCTGTCTATAGAATGCTGCTTCTGCTTTTTAGCATGCATGTAGTCCTGTGCTGCAGCTTCCCCAGGTTGGCACCTCATTTTTAGGTACACCTGGTGTTGCTCCTGGCATGCTCTTCTACACTCCTCATTGAGCCAGGGTTGGTCCCCTGGCTTGATGGTAATGGTAGAGTGAGGGATATGCCAGGCCATGAGGTTATAGATCATGGTGGAATACAATTCTGCTGCTGCTGATGGCCCACAGCCCCTCATGGATGTTTTGAGCTGCTAGATCTGTACTGAATCTATCCCATTTAGCACGGTGGTAGTGCCACACAACACGATGGAGGGTGTCCTCAGTGTGAAGATGGGACTTCGTCTCCACAATGACTGTGCGGTGGTCACTGCTACCAATGCTGTCATGGACAGATGCATCTGCAACAGGTAGATTGGTGAGGACGAGGTCAAGTAGGTTTTTCCCTTGTGTTGGTTCTCTCACCACCTGTTGCAGGCCTAAACTGGCAGTTATGTCCTTCAGGACTCGGCCAGCTCAGTCAATAGTGGTGCTACTGAGCCACTCTTGGTGATGGACATTGAAGTCCCCCATCCAGAGTACATTCTGTGCCCTTGCTACTCTCAGTGCTTCTTCCAAGTGGTGTTCAACGGGAGGAGTACTGATTCATCAGCTGAGGGAGGGCGGTATGTGGTAATCAGCAGGAGGTTTCCTTGCCCATGCTTGAAGCCATGCGATTTCATGGGGTTTGGAGTCAATGTTGAGGATTCCCAGGGCCACTCCTTCCTGACTGTATACCACTGTGCTGCCACCCCTGGTGGGTCTGTCCCGGTGGGAGAGGACATGCCCAGGGATGATGATGGAGGAGTTTGGGACATTGGCTGAAAGGTATGATTCTGTGAGTATGACTATGCTTGACTAGTCTGTGGAACAAGTCCCCACATGTTGGTGAGGGGGATTTTGCAGGGTCAACTGGGCTGAGTGTGCCGTTGCGGTGTCCGTAGCCGGTGCCTAGGTTGATGCCGGATGGTCCAGCCGGTTTCATTGTTATTATTGTGTTTTGTAGCAGTTTGTTACAACTGAGTGGCTTGCTAGACCATTTCAGAGGGCAGTTAAGAGTCAACCACATTGCCGTGGGTCTGGAGTCACATATAAGCCAGACTAGCAGATTTCCTTCCCTAAAGGACATTAGTGAACCAGATGGGTCTTTATGACAATCCAATAGTTTCACTAGTAAAAAATTATTCCAGATTTATTTAATTAGCTGAATTTAAATTCCCCAGCTGCCGTGGTGGGATTTGAACTCATATCTCTGGATCATTAGTCTAGGCTTTTGGGATTACTAGCCCAGTGACATTACCACTATGCTACCATTCCCACAAAAGTCAGTTTTGTAGTTGTACTGGAACAGCTTGGCTAGGGGCATAGGTAATTCTGGAGCATAGGTGTTCAGCACCACTGTCGAGATGTTGTCGGGGCCTTTTGCTGTACCCAATGCGCTCAGCTGTTCCTTGATGTCATGTGGAGTGAATCAAATTTGCTGAAGACTGGCATCTGTGATGGTCGGGACCGCATGAGGAAGCCATTGACAATGTTGACAATTGATTGAAAACAGGCCAAATTATCCCAGAGTCTGTGAGTAAGGATTTAAACAGTTGAAATTGTGATTGCAGTAATATCAGGGCCGTGTAGCCTGATCCTGCTCCTATTTTGTGTGTCTAATTCTGTTAGATTCAGGAGATGGTTCTGTGATAGTAGATTGGCGGTTAGGATCAGATCAGCCATGATATTATTGAATGGCGGAGCAGGCTCGAGGGGCCGATTGGCCTACTCCTGCTCCTATTTCTTATGTTCTTATTTTTAATGATTAGTTGGCTTCAAATAGTTTTAGCTATTAATCCTATGAAAGTCAAAATATCATAAGCTGTGTTGGTGCAATAGAAAAATCTAACCTTCGTGTTTTAATTTATACATCTATTCACAAACAATTGAATGTGAATGGAAATGTCACCCATGCAGTTCTTCCATGCATTAATAAAAATATGAATAGCTTTCTTCAGCTTGGAGGGATAAAAAGAGATTTGGAGAGTTTTTATCATGAATAGGTAATTAATTTATTTGGAGACTAATATCATTTTGCGTAAGATTAAAGATATGCAATTTAAAATCAATGTACTGTACTTCACTTTACATTTCATAAATTAAGTGTTGTGCTCCTTCATGTATAAATGACACAGTTTTAAGAAGCTCTGCAAAAACTGGACTGTCTCATTCTTTAAATTATTCTACTCTTTACTTCACCTGACTTTACTAATTATGACAAAGCTTCTGGGTCACAGAAAGACAGCGATCTATGATACTGCCAGCAGCCATGAAACATTAACCAGACTTTAAGCTTTTAACCAAAACGAAGAACTCCTCACAGGCAGGTGATTTGACAGACATCACATGGTTGAGAGGACATAATAAAAGCCAAGTCAAAAGACATTTTTTCTAAACTAATATATATTACTTCTACACTTTTACAGATGAAATATCTATCACTATAAGTACTATGAAGAATCAGAGAATTATTTCCGAAGGATTTTAGATTAATCTGATTACCCTAGGGAGACCAGCACAAAGCCTTTTCAAACATCCAAGCAAACTTCTGGAAATAAATTTGCTGCAAAATAGCCAGTGCCAGATGGAAACATTTACTAGCTATATTACATTGCAATGCCAGGTAAGCACTTGGTACATTTGGCAGTGAGGTATATCACAGAGGGTTATTAAACAACCATACAGGCTCAAAATATGTCTTACTAAATCCTGAAAACTATTACGGACTGTGGCCTAGAAATTCCTTTAGACCATTTTTAAAGTACCAAATGGGCACAGGGAATGGTCCTTTTGGCGGCGGCTGCTGGCTGGGCCATGTCCACATCCCCAAAACCTGAGCAGAGCAGGCCCATTTTCTGGTAAGGATCCTTAAACAGGCATTAGGCCTCTCATTAGCATATGACTGTTTTAAGCAGCCTTCCTGTATACCTGAAAAATGGCCCAACCCAATTTTGGGTCAGCTGCTTTTCAGGTACCTATGGGACACAGGACATTGTGCCCCAAAATTGGTATAGCTGTAAAATAGGTGCAACAAGGACCATTTGTCTCGGTCAGTAAAATACCCTCACCAGAATATCTAGATTCCCCCGGTTGATGGGTGATAAAGGATGAATAACAATATGGATGAGGATGTAGATGGTCGAACAGATATGAAAGTCATCTCATCTCTTTTTTCTACCTCATCTCTTTTTTCTACCTCTTCCTCAATGGCACCATGCTTTGAGTTATTTAAAGGAAAAGTAATTGGAATCATAGAATCATACAGGACAGAAGGAGACCATTCAGCTCATCATGCCTGTGCCACTTCGCTGCTCTTTCCCTATACCCCTGTGAATCGTTTCTTTTCAAGTATATATCCAACTCCCTTTTGAAAGTTAATATTGAATCTGCTTCCACCACCCTTTAAAGCAGTGCATTACAGATCATACCAACTCACTGCATAAAAAAATGCCTCATCATCCCCTGGTTCTTTTGCCAATTATCTTAAATCTGTGTCCTTTGGTTACCAACCCTCCCTTCAGCGGAAACAGTTCCTCCCTATCTAAAGGAATTTCTAGGCCACAGTCCGTAATAGTTTTCAGGATTTAGTAAGACATATTTTGAGCCTGTATGGTTGTTTAATAACCCTCTGTGATATATCTCACTGCCAAATGTACCAAGTGCTTACCTGGCATTGCAATGTAATATAGCTAGTAAATGTTTCCATCTGGCACTCCCTATCCAATCTATCAAAACTCAATCATATTGTTTGCTCAGGACCACCAAGGCTTCTTTCTCATGAGAGATCAACAGCACCTTCCAAACCCGTGACCTCTACCACCTAGAAGGACAAGGGCAGCAGGCGCATGGGAACACCACCACCTCCAAGTTCCCCTCCAAGTCACACACCATCCTGACTTAGAAATATATCGAAATTCCTTTATTGCCGCTGGGTCAAAATCCTGGAACTCCCTCCCTAACAGCACTGTGGGAGTACCTTCACCACACGGACTGCAGCGGTTCAAGAAGGCAGCTCACAACCACCTTCTCAAGGGCAATTAGGGATGGGCAATAAATGCTGGCCTTGCCAGCAACGCCCATATCCCATGAACGAATTAAAAAAAAATCATGGGCTGGATATTAACTCGGAAGCAGGGAAGGAGTGGGGTTTGCTGGATTGAAGTCGGGAAACCCAGAAGAACGGGTCTCCCTCAGGTTCTGCCGATTTTAATGGCAGGGCCTGATTAACATTTTTTGTCTTGTTTCCCAGCCCCAGCCAGCCTGACTAAGAGGCTGTCTGGCTGTTGGGCGGGTAAGCCTTTAGCATCAGGCCACAGCCATAAAGCGGAGAGGAAGGACCGGGGGGAGCGGAGAGGAAGGACCGGGGGGAGGACCGGGGGGTGGGGGGGAGGAGATCGTGAGTCCTGAGTTGGGCAACATTAGGGAGGCCAGGGTGGGGAGGAAGATCAGGAGTCCTGAGCTGGAGAAGATTGGAGAGACTGGAGCAGGGGGAGGAAGATCGGGAGTCCTGAGCCGGGGGCGATCAGGGAGGGTGGAGCAGGGGGAGGAAGATGGGAATCCTGAGCCAGGGGAGATCAGAGGCTGGGGTGATCAGAGTCCAGAGGCCACAAGAGAGATCAGAGGCCAGAGAGCAGGGGAGAGATCGGAAGGATCGGGGGCTGAGATTGGAGGTCTCATGAAGGAGATCGGAAGTATCGGGGTGTCCGATCGCAAGGGGTGGGTGAAGCAGGTAAGCTGGATCCAGCAGGTAAGTGGAAAGGCAATTACCTCAGGGATCCAGCAGTCCTCGTCTCCCTTTAGCCACCGGGTTAAATTTGTAATGGTGGTTAAATGTGAGGCTCCCAGCCTCATTATAATATTTAAATTGCCAACCTTCCTCCTGTGAGCGGATTGGTTGCCCGCCCCACCTCCGTTAAAACCGGATGTGGGCGGGTTGGAGTCGGGATTCAGATTTTTAACATATTAATATCGCACTCGACCCCAGCCTCCCCATGTTTAGGGTTTAAAATCCCCCCCCCCCCACGCAGGTATGTCCACCAGTAAGGCTCCTGACAGCTACAGGCCACTTTCTCCTGTGAGAAAAATAGCGTAATGGTATTTTAAGGCCTCCACACTGAGGCAGAACCATTTCTGCTAGTTTTTCTGCTCCTAATTCGATGTGCTGTTTTTGTGATTGTTATGGTGTGGAGATGCCGGAGTTGGACTGGGGTGGACAAATGTAAGAAGTCACACAACACCAGGTTATAGTCCAACAGCTTTATTTGAAATCACAAGCTTTCGGAGCGCTGCTCCTTCTTCAGGTGAAGAAGGAGCAGCGCTCCAAAAGCTTGTGATTTCAAATAAAGCTGTTGGACTATAACGATAGCAAAATACTGCAGATGTTGGAAATCCGAAATAATATCACAATATCACCCCAATATCACCCCAAACAGCCCTTCCTCTTCGCCTGGCACCTTCCCGTGCAAGCGGAGGAGATGTAACACCTGCCCCTATACCTCCCCCCTTCCCACTGTCCAGGGCCCCAAACACCCCTTCCAGGTGAAACAGCGATTTACTTGTACTTCTCGCAATCTAGTATACTGTATTCGCTGCTCACGATGCGGTCTCCTCTACATTGGGGAGACCAAACGCAGATTGGGTGACCGCTTTGCGGAACACCTCCGTTCAGTCCGTAAGGGTGACCCCGAGCTTCCGGTCGCCTGTCATTTTAATTCACCGCTCCATTCCCACTCGGACCTCACCGTCCTTGGCCTCTTGTATTGTTCCACGGAAGCTCAACGTAAACTCGAGGAACAGCACCTCATCTTCCGATTAGGCAGTCTGCAGCCTTCCGGACTCAATATCGAGTTCAACAATTTCAGATCATAAGCTCGGCCCCCATTTCATTTTCTCTTGTAATTGTTCCACTCCTTTCCCCCCCCCCCTTTCCTTTTGTTTCTCTCTCACACCTGGCAGCTATCTTTTGCCCTGCCAGTACACTTTACACCTAATCCCAGCCTATTACCATCTCGTCTAGCTTCTAATCTCTTTTACTTCTTTTGTTTCTTTTATTCTTTTGTCCGATCGCAGCCCTGCCTCCGATCTAGTTTCTTTTCTTTCCAGTTTTGAAGAAGGGTCCAACCCGAAACGTCAACTCAAATTTCTCTCCACGGATGTTGCCTGACCTGCTGAGTTTTTCCAGCATTTTCTGTTGTTATTACTGTTGGACTATAACCTGGTGTTGTGTGACTTCTTACATTTGTGATTGTTGTTTGGGCCCTGCCCCCTGCACTCTGCCCAGCAAGTCTCCCTAGAGCTAATTTAAATATACGTAAATGAGAGCCAGTAGCACTGGTGCACCAAGATCCCTGCAGTTACGCTCGCAGTGCCCCAGAGTGATATAAAAGACCTGTATCTGTTGCCATTAACAGCTGAGACTGGAGGAAGTGAGGACCATTTGAGCCTGAATATTGAAGAAAGTTTGACTGCAGATTACTTGAAAGAGCTTTTGGAGCAATTGCTTTTGGTTTTCGCTTAGACAGCACTCAGCTTGCCTCTGTCTGTCTGTGAGCCTGTGAGATCACTGGAATATTTTTGCCCCCACCCACAGCAGTATTCTGAACAATCTAATGGTTGGTTTCTGATGTGCCATTCTTGTTAGATAAATGATCTTGACTTTGTGACAGGGCTGATGTAAGCATGAGAAACGGCTCTTTGAAATACAGCTTATATCAGCCAGCAAAATCAGTACTGAACTTTAATATGACAGTTTTCTATGTGAAACTTATGGAGAAGAAATTAATTATTGCCCATTTTTGTTTGTATTTATGTAGCGCCTTTCATGACCATGGGACATCCCAAAGCGCTTTACAGCCAATGAAGTACTTTTTGAAGTGGAGTCACTGTTGTAATGTAGGAACCAACGGCGCGTAGGCAGCACGCGCTCCAAACGGGAGGCCCAAGACCAGCCCCAAAACTGGGCCTCGGGCCTCATTTACATTATTTGGTCCAGCAGCCTGTCGAACTTCTACAGGCAACTCGCCCATTTTACAAAGATGCATGTTGGACTGCTGTGGACTAATTGTCAGTCCCGGGAGCAGGTGGGGTTTGGAAAACCGGCATAAGCAGGACCCATACCTACCCCTATATCTTTTTAAAGAAAAATCTGAGGTACAGCCACCTCTCTCAGGTAGATGGATAATCTGTATGAAAAAGCAGAATTCACAGCATTTGTTGTCAGTGGTGAACTTCATCTGAGGTTTCAACAAACAATTGACATAAATGTTAGATCCGTGTATTTTTGATGTAGTGTGTCCTTCAATAACTAGACACGAGACTGCAGGAACAATCAACAGGTATTTACTGGATGAGGGTTACTCTAAAACTAAACGTACAGATCCCTACTCAGGGTTTATATACAGGTGTGGTCACTGCCGGTACTACAGTATACAGGAGCTGTAAAAAGTAGTTCTCCCCTTAAAGGTACATACACTACAATTCCTCCCCTTTTAGATTGACAGTACCATAACATTCATTTAACAATTAACACCTTTAACATGCAAATTAACTGAAAATAGTCCATTTATAAATTCAGTCTTTGGGGCGGCTTCCTGATCCTTTCTGGATAGCGCCTTTCCTGAGTGTCTTGTTCTTGGTGCGGAGGCCCCCTGTCGTCAGTTGGTTCATCAGCTTCCGATGCTACTGTTTCTGGGGTAGATGCTACCTGTATGTCGGGTTCATCACCAGGTGCGTGAGACATGGGGTTGACGCGTTCCTGTGACTCTAGGATCTGGTCGAAATGTCGTCATCGCACGTGGCCCTTACTGCTTTCTTAAAGGTTTGTACGAACCTCTCAGCCAATCCATTTGTGGCTGGTTGATACAGGGCGGATGTGTAATGCCTTACCCCATTCCTTTTCATGAATCTTCGAAACTCTTCAGACACAAACTGTGGTCCGTTATCAGAGCAAATCTGCTCTGGCAAGCCGTTCCTGGCAAATATGGTCCGTAGGACTGCAATAGTTTTCTCCGTGGTGGTGGACGACATTTTGACCACCTCAGGCCATTTCGAGTGCGCATCCATGGCTATTAGAAACATTGAGTCCATGAATGGACCAGCAAAATCAATATGCACCCATTGCCATGGAGATGAGGGCCACTCCCATGGGTGTAGAGGGGCATGTGGTGGTGCATTTTGGACCTTCTGGCATCCTGAGCAGCTCTTTGTCAGGTCCTTGATTTGCTGATCGATCCCCGGCCACCACACATAAGCCCTAGCAAGGCTTTTCATTTTCGCCCCTCCCAGATGGCCTTCGTGAAGCTCATTGAGCACTCTCTCCCTTAACGTGGGTGGAATTACCACTCGGGATCCACACATCAAGGTCCCCTGGCATACTGACAGCTGTTCTCTTCTGGATGAGAATGCTGGCAACAGTGAGTCGCCATGTGTTGGCCATCCCTTCACCGTCAAGTCATATACCCGAGACAGTGTCGGGTCATTTCGGGTCTCCTTCTCTATATCAGCGTTAGTTACTGGCAAACGTTCAATTATAGTCAAATAAAATATTTCGACATGGTCCACTGCTGGTGCTTCCTCCGCAGTAGGCAGTGGCAGGCGTGATAGCCCATCAGCGTTTCCATGCTGTTTCGTGCCCTTATACTCGATTTCATATTGGTTCGCCCCTAGAAAAAGGGACCATCTTTGTAGCCGTTGCGCAGTCATCACCGGAACGCCCTTCTTTGGATTAAAGATGGAGACAAGTGGTTGGTGGTCCGTCAGCAAGGTGAACTTCTGCCCGTGCAGATAGTGGTTGAACTTTTTCACTCCCCACACTAGGCTGAGGGCCTCCATGTCAATCTGGGTGTAGTTACGCTCGGCTGAGGTTAGTGACCGAGACACAAAGGCTACCGGCCTCTCCGAGCCGTCCGGGAACTTGTGCGACAGTACCGCTCCAATGCCATAGGGTGATGCATCACACGCCAACCGAATTGGTAGTACTGGGTTGAAATGAGCCAACACCTCTTTTGATGTGATCAATTCTTTGCACTTCTGGAAAGCTCGTTTACATTCGTCATTCCACTCCCATGGTACCCCCGTTTGCAGTAGGGTGTTCAGTGGGTGCAGTACTGTAGACAAATTCGGCAAGAACTTATGGTAGTAGTTGACCAGCCCGAGGAACGACCTCAGTTGAGACACATTTTCCGGTGCTGGAGCCTTGACTACTGCCTCAATCTTTTCAGGGGACTTATGTAACCCCTCGTCATCAATAACGTGGCCACAATACGTGTTCTGCTTCTGGAAAAACTCGCATTTGTGGCGATTTGCTCGGAGCCCATATTCCTTCAATCTAGTGAGCACCTGCTCCAGGTTGGCAAGGTGAGCCTGTCATTTTCGCCCGTGACCAGGATGTCGTCCAAATAACACTGGGTCCCTGGAATCCCTTGCAGGACTTGATCCATTGCCTTTTTGCCAAATAGCCGGAGCTGATGCTACCCCGAACACCAGCCGGTTGTATTGGTAGAGACCTTTATGAGTGTTGATCGTGAGGTACTGTTTCGAGGCTTCTTCTACCTCCATTTGCAGGTACGCCTGGGCCAGATCAATCTTAGTGAAGCGTTTCCCTCCAGATAGCGAGGCGAAAATATCTTCAATCCGCGGAAGCGGATATTGTACCGTGTGAAGGACTGGGTTCACTGTCACCTTAAAGTCCCCACAGATGCGGACTTTCTTTGGTTCCCCAGGCGTATTACTCAACGACCTCTTAATTACAGGAACGATGGATATGGCCCACTCGCTCCAGTCCAATTTGGACAGTACTCCTGAACGTTCCAAACCTTCCAGCTCTTCTTCGACGGCTGGGCGGATCGCATAAGGCACCGGTCTGGCCTTAAAAATCTTTGGGCTTGCATTTTCCTCTATTTTGATCGTCGCTGTTATGCCTTTTAGTGTTCCAAGTCCCTCCTGGAACACTTCTTGTGCGTCAGTTAGCATTTTTGACAGTCATCCAGGTGTGGCGTCATCATCCTTTTTGGCATCTACAGTCAGTGCTTGTATGGAATGCCAATCTAGCTGTTTCTTCCAGATCCATTCACATCCTAGTAGTGGTGGTCCTCCATCTGGCAATGCATATAGGTCCATTTTTTGTGTTTCCTTACCGTTATATACAACGTTCACCCTTATTTTTCCTTTGGGGTAGACTTTTTGTCCCGTGTACGTCTTCAAGACAATCTCTGTATCTCTCAAGGGTATATGTGAGAATAGCCGCTTGTAGTCCCTTCGGTTTATGACTGTTAGGGCTGATCCTGTGTCCAATTCCATTTTCACTTGGACTCCAGCTACCTTGAGCGTGACCCAGATAGTTTGATGATCCTCCGTTTGGATCACCTTATGTAGTTTCAGACAACCCAGCTCCTTGCTTCCGGAGCCTGTATCAGTTTTCTGTTCATCTGAACTACTCTCCGTCACCTTATGTACCTTCTTGTACTTCTCCTGTGGAGATTTCTTGCTGCTGGTTTTCTTTCCCGACCTGCAGACTCTTGCTATATGTCCTACTTTTCCACACTGTCTGCACACTTTGTCCTTAAACCAGCAGTCATTATGGTCGTGTGTTTTTCTGCCGCAGCGATAACACTTCACTGTTCCGTATGACATTTCATTTGTGCCATATTCTTGCGGTCTCCATTGTATCTCTGCAGCGCCCCGTGCGGCTGCTTTGTGTGATACTGCCATGCTGAAAGCCTTTTCCAGCGTAAGGTCCTTTTCAGATAAAAGCCGTTTCTGGGTTCCTTCACTTTGAAGCCCACACACAAACTTGTCCCTGAAGGTATCTGCCAGTCCCGCTCCAAACTGGCAGTGTTTCGATAGCTTACGCAGTTCCGTTAAATACTCAGCATTACTTTCATCTTTATGCTGGTACCTTTTGTGAAACTTAAATCTTTCTGCTATCAGCAGCGGTGTGGGGTTTAAGTGGTTCTGTAGGGTTGACACTATGTTTCCAAAATCCTTGTCCACTGGCTTCTCTGGGGTTACTAGGTTTCACAGTAAGCCATACGTTTTTGCACCCATGGAATTCAACAATACCAGCGCTTTCCTCTCATCTGGCGCTTCATTCGCCTTGCAGTACACTTCTATGCGTTCGACATATGTCGTCCAATCTTCGACTTCATTGTCGAACGCTGTGATACTGCCACTCTTCGGCATCCCTGGGTGTGGTTAGACTGGCTCAAAATGGCGTTTTCCCGCGCTTCCCTTCTTCTCCGCTGCGGCTCAAAATGGCGTTTTCCCGCGCTCTCCCTTCTCCGCTGCGGCTCACAATGGCGTTTTCCCGCGCTCTCCCTTCTTCTCCACTGCGGCTCAAAATGGCGTTTCCCACACTCTCCCTTCTTCTCCACTGCGGCTGCTCGGCCCTTGAACACCGGCTGCGCTCTGTGCGTTTCCCTTTCTTCCCCGCTGACGCTGCTCGTCCCTTGAACACCGGCTGTGCTCTGCGTGTTTTTTTTCGTGCCTCCCTCTCTTCTCCCGTCGACGCCATTCGGTCCTAAACACTGGCTGCGCCCTGTGCGCTCTACCCTCTCTCTTCTCCCGTCAACGCCGTTCGATCCTGAACACCGGCTGCGCCCTGTGCGCTCTACCCTCTCTCTTCTCCTGTCGACGCTGCTCGGCCTTTTCTGTGCCGTCGGTCGGCTCTAGCCGCCACTGTCCGGGAAGGGTCTGCGCCGTACCTGTTGCCAGCCCGTTTCGCTGGACCACCGTGACTGGAGAACCAAGCCCGGCTCTCAACAGCCTCCCCTGCGATGCTCAATCTCTACTGGATGACTGGGCTGTTGCTCGTGTCGACGCCCGTGCTTCTGGCCTCAACTTTCTTCCACTGTTCTCCAGGAGCGAATCCCTGGAAGGTAATGCAGAGTTGCAGGTAGGTTCGAATCTGCCTCGTCACCACTGTTAGATCCGTGTATTTTTGATGTAGTGTGTCCTTCAATAACTAGACACGAGACTGCAGGAACAATCAACAGGTATTTACTGGATGAGGGTTACTCTAAAACTAAATGTACAGATCCCTACTCAGGGTTTATATACAGGTGTGGTCACTGCCGGTACTACAGTATACAGGAGCTGTAAAAAGTAGTTCTCCCCTTAAAGGCACATACACTACAATAAACAAGTTGACTCTTTGCAGGGATCACTGATCAGTCCTTGTTAGATAGCTACACTTCATGCCATGGCTTAGTTGATAGCATTCTTGCCTCTGAGTCAGAAGGTTGTGGGTTTAAGTCCCACTCCAGAGACTTGAGCACAAAAATCTAGGCTGACACACAATACTGAGGGAGTGCTGCACTGTCAGAGGTGCGTCTTTCGGATGAGACGCTAAACCAAGGCCCCATCTGCTCTCTCAGGTGGACGTAAAAGATTCCATGGCACTATTTCGAAGAAGAACAGGGGAGTTATCCCTAGTATCCTAGCCAATATATATCCCTCAATCAACATCACTAAAACAGATTATCATTAGCACAGTGCTGTTTGTGGGAGCTTGCTGTGTGCAAATTGGCTGTTGCATTTCCTACATTACAACAGTAACTACACTTCAAATAGTACTTCAGTGGCTGTAAAGTGCTTTGGGACATCCTTTCTTTTTTTCTTTCATCGTTCAAGGTTACACATCAGGACTGACTGGCTGACTAACAGAAATAAAGTAGGCACCAACCACTGCACGGGCTATTGCTCACAGGCCATTGAATGAGGATCAGTTAAAAATGCCCTGCTTAATTTTAAATTACCCTTTTCATATTGTTTTACATTTTTGGTTTTATGGTCAATGATCCCTTATGGCAGTTAAGCCAAATCGATTGTTTAATCAAACTGGCTGGTTTAAATATGAAAACCGCACCGCATGAAATTTTTGCTAACTTTACAATACTTTAAAAATGTCTTGCATTTTTGAACGGTTCATGTTTGTGCAGTGTTTAATAGCATGGCGAGCAGATACAAAGTACTGACTAATAAACTGCATGTACAAATGAAAGGGGGAGAAAATAATGTTTATAAGATTGATGGCCGCAAAATTTCTGGTTTGCGGGAGGGTGTAAGTTGGCGGGGACAGGAATTGCTGGCAGGGCCGATGTATGTCAGGGTTCTGTCACAGAGGCGTCCCAGCATAAATTCTGAAGAAGCAACTGCCCTCCTCGTGCAGCTGCATACAAACAAAGGAATGAGGATGGGATAACGTCACCTGTCCTAAATTCCACAACTCCTGCCCTCCCATCCATTCTCGAGAAGGTGAGCCTTTATGTAAAAGGCGCAGTTTGTTGGGACCCATTCACCAAGGGGTATGTGGTACGCTGTTCAACTGAGATTGCTTGTGGAGACTTTTGGCCATATTTTGGGACTCACTACAATTGCTGGAAAGCCTTTGCACTATTATTCTCAAGAAGCCATCCTCTACATTCTGCATTACCCTTGGAAAGCATTCTATCTCAACACAATTACTGAGCTAGGCACTGAGTACAATATCTGACTTTACAATGGGAATCCCACTTTACAGCCTTGGTAGCACTCTCACCTCTGAGGCAGAAGGTTGTGGGTTCAAGCCCCACTGCAGGACCTGAGCACATAATCTAGGTGGACACTTCAGCACAGTACTGATGAACATGGTTGACTCTTACAAAAGCAAAATACTGCGGATGCTGGAAATCTGAAATAAAAACAGAAAATGCTGGAAATACTCCGCAGGTCAGGCAGCGTCTGTAGAGAGAGAAACAGATTTAACAACGGGCTCGATTTTGCCAGGCCCGAGGAGGTGGGATTGGAGGCGTGTGAGTTGTCAAAATCACAAAAAATGGTGGGCGGGCCCGATCCCACTTCCATCCCGCCTCTGAGCAATTTTCCCACATTCGTGGTTTCAGACCAAGAGGCGGGATAGGCCCTTAAGGCCCTTAACAGCCAGTTAATTGCATCGATAATCCCATTTTGAGAGGCCTTTCTGATTTTAACACATTTCCCCCATCCTGCACGCCTCCTCTGGAACATGCCAGTGAATCCTGGTGGCCTCACAAGTGGATTGTTTACTAACAGCTGCAGCTCCACCATTAAAAAGGAGTTTTCACCAATGATCACTTGCAGGTGGCAGAACTTTGTTGTCTCAGGTCTGGGGGAACTTTTAGCAGGCATACTCATTGTTGTGGAAGTTTGGAGCCTGACACCCATCTCCAGTGTGACATCCTGGGAAACCCCTCTCCCCACCTTGACTGAGCGCTTCCTCAACTGAGGCATATACCAGAAGCAGGGTGTGGTAAACCACTGTTATAGTTATCACTGTATATTGTTCTCACTGTTCTCACTGTCACATCACTACACGAGGTCGCCTCTTGTCGCACTGTTATACCTGGGCTGACCACCTCCGACTCCGCCCATTACCTGCCCAGGTATAAAGGTAGCTGACTGGCTAGTATTCCTCCCTGTTGGATCGGATCACCCACGAGGGTGGGCTCTGTTATTTAGCCAATAAAAACCTTCAGTTACGTTCTTAACTCGTCGCCTTTTATTGGACTAATTGATAGGCATATCACAGGGGAACCATTTATTTCCTTTCCTCCTGGACATCAGATTTGGACGAAGACCAGCCGCGGCAGCAGCAGAACCATGAACAACAGCAGCACCAACAGCAGCAGCAACAACAGGAGCGGCAAGCTGCTGTTCACCCACCTGAAGCTGCACAGGCCAGAAGGCGCCAGCGCATGAGCACATTGCTGCCCGGGATGCAAGGGACGCACTCATGTTGGCCAGATTTGCTTAGCCTGCACAATCAAACACATTTGTCTCGCCACTTCTTACCAGAGCATCGACAATGGACAAGAACCTGCGGATTCCTATCACTCTGACCACCATACTGACAATGGCAAGTCGCCCTAAGCCCTCAATGTGGAAGTCCCATTTGTGAAATGACACAGGCCACAACTTCAACAGTTTGCCAACAAACCTGTTTATCATACCATTACAAGGATAGCTGATCAAACAATAATACAACAGAACACCCAAGTGACTACCCTTGTGACTACTTGTGCTTTATCTTCTTCTTACGTGTGCATCCCCAGTGGCTTCAGTAGATGTGGAGGCACCTTGCTCACTTATTTGCTGCTCCTGTCTCGACAACTTTGGCGGGCGTCCTCTGGGGTTGTGAACCTGTGAGGGCTCAGCAACAGTCTGCTGCTCCTGTGGCTTTGCAGGGGCTGAGACGCCCATCTCAGCTGGGTGAGAACTCTGGTGGGGTTCTGACCGAGGGCTTTGCAGTGGCATGGTCATGTGAGCACTTGGAGAGGAGCCCCCACTTCCTTGTTGTCAGCCACCAACATCTCTCTCATGGGTCAGCCCCACTTCAGAGCTAGCAAGTGGCTTGACAGCAACTTGCTGCACTTCAGGGGAGTCATGAGGACCCATTCTGCACTAGAAATCATACTCCAGAGGACTTCCATGAAGGTCTTGTTTGTATGATCAATAGCTGACCATCGCTCCTCCAGAGATGTCAGTCTATTCTGAACAATGACCATGTTTTCAAGACCCTGGCGACTAAGCTCCTCCATGGCCATAGACATCCTCTCCTCTACGGTAGCCAGCCTTACCACGGAGGTAGCCATCCTTTCCCTGGAGGTTGCCATCCTTTCCGTGGTGATGCGTTCATGCACCAATGCCTCCACAAAGGCTCTGCTCATGTTAGCGATGGACTCCTCCATTCGCTCCACACTCGCAGTGACCCTGGTGACAAAATCTGCCAGAGATTCCTGCACCTGTTCCTGGAGTTCCAGCATCGCTCTCCTTCTGGATGGACCCGGAGGCACAGGGTCGACATGCAGCTGAGCCGAGCTGGCAGAGTCCTGTGCCCTCCGACGAGGACTCTCCACTGCTGTCCCTGTCTCCACCATCTGCTGATGCTCACTTGTGAGCTGTGATACACCAGGTGACAACACTAGTCTATCTTGCGAAGGTCCCACCGAGGTGTGAGTGTCTGCGCTGGTGCTGGGTGCACTGAATTCTGCTGACGCTGTGCCCTCAGAGGTTGCAGCTTCCTCGGAGGAGTCTTGATGCTCAGGCTGTTCCGCCTGGACAGTGGGGACGGGGGCTCTCGATGGTCCTGTGGGGGAGTAAAGGAAAGAGTTAGAAATGTGAGGTAAAGGTTGCATGCACATTGAATAGTGCAGATGATCATAAGTCAATCTGTTAGAGCATCAGAATCATTATCAGTCACTCATGCAATATCAATGAGAGAGATACTAAACTATTCTGTGACCAGCTTGCTGCGATGCGCCTGTCTGTCCGTCCCCCACTTGCGAATTGTCCTCGACACCGGCGATTTCCAGGGCCGCCTCTTCCCAGGCGGTGAGCTGGGCTACTGAGGGTGGCCCTCCTCCTGTCATGGCTCTTTCCCTCTTATTGTGGGCTCTCTTTTTCCTGCAATGAGGGACACAAGTGGAGTTTGAGTGAGAATGAATGAGTGAGTGTAGAGAATCCATAGCATAGATGCTTAGAAGGAGACAAAGGGCCCTCCCTGTGTGTTGTAAGTTGTCTTTGCATCACAGTGATAGGGAGTGTGAGGGCTGCATGGTCGAATAGATAAGTGAATGTGACCATAGAGAGAGAGGGAATGGGTAAGCGTGAAGGAATGTCAGTGTCAAGTGGGATGTGGAGAAAGAGGTTGGCAAAGCAGAGTGCTGGTGAAGAGAGGTGATGGGGATCAGATTGAGGGTGATGGGAAAGTGATACTCACTTTTCCTGTGCGGAGAAGGTCATGAAACCTCTTCCTGCACTGCAGCCAGGTTCTGCGGCACATAGAGATTGAGTTGACCTCCTGGGCCACTTGCAGCCACACTTTTTTCTCCCTGAGGAAGGGAAGAGCACCTCCTTATTTGATCTTGCTCCCTCCACCAGAGCTTGGAGGGAGGCCTCATCAAACCGTGGAGCACAATTTGGCCTACGAGTGGACATAGTTGATGAATGAAGCGCTCACAACAATGTGCATAAAGTTTAAAGTCTCCAAAAGAAGCAAGGCTGCTTGCAGGCCTTAAATCCAGCAGCATTGATGACGTCATCAGAGATGGCTTTCTGTATGTAAAGACTCATTGGGCCAGGTGTTCCCACACATGCCCAATTAGGGAAAAATCACACTTTTTCCCCACTTCACATCGGAGTCGGGGCCCTGACACGAAGACCACCTGACACGCCCCAGCCTGCCCACAATGGCAAAATCGAGCCCAACGTTTCAGGTCGATGACCCTTCATCAGAACTGGATAAAGCTAGAGATGGAACAAGTTTTTAAGCAAGTGTAGGGGCAGGGAAAAAGGGGAGGGGAGGAAAGAACAAAAGGGAAGGTCTGTGATAGGATGGTTGACTCTTAACTGCCTTCTGAAGTGGCCTAGCAAGCTAGTCTGTTGTATCAAACTGCTACAAAGAATTGCAGGGATTTAAGAAAAACAGTCCTTACATCAACTATTCCAGTGATTTATTGCATCTATTTACTTGGCTTGTCACCATGCACATTCCTTGTCACAACGCCAGCTTTTCTCTGCCCTATTCTAACAGTTCTCTTTCGTGTCAGTGGAGAGCCTGGGGTCTAAAATGTAACTAGCTGCTTCAACATTCTACCTTAATCAGGCACTTTGTGGATCTCTTATAAGGAAAAAGTGGTAACTGGTGAAGAGATTGAAGAACACATAGAAACATTAAATTTAAAATAGATTTGCATTCTCACAAACTCACTGAAGTCAGAGACTCCCACATCTGCAACCCCAAATGCCAGGCCAGTTTTGAAGCTAATTATTGCCATTGCTTCCTTTTCATGTGTTGCTAAATGTCAGATGTTGACACATACTCCCTCGGTGGCCTGGCGTTCCCTGACATTATGTGCTGTGTTCTCCTGCAGGAAGAATGCATGGTGTTAATTGGCTGCTCCATTCTCCAGATCCTACACTCACAATCACTCTGGATTTGTGGAATGGATGGTGGTAATGGTAAGCGTAAGGGAGCAAAGACCTTGGACGTGAGACTTCATTGTGCTGGCGTGCATTATGGAATCTGCGACACCTGACATGAATACTGTCAAATAACTTTACTTCTGTGACAAAAAACATGGGGATAAAAACTCATATAGTGTTAACCAGCACTAACAGACAACTTGCTGATTGGGGTGGATGGCAAATCTCTGCAGAGTGGAGCCAGAAACAATTAATTAATGGGTGGCTGGGGGGGAGGGGGAAGGAAATCATGGGGGTGGGGTGCAGATGGGCGAACAAATTCAGCGTCACTTCCTTACTTTTTGTTCATTAACCCCAAGTATAAAACCCAGAATCACATTTACCCTTTTTAAGGCAGATTGTACATGCACTCCCACCATCTGGACCTTTACATCATAGGATGATAGAACCACAGAATTTTACAGTATTAAGGGAAGCCTTTCATGCCTGTGCTGAATCTTTGAAAGAGCTATCCATTTAGTCCCATTCTGCTTCCCTTTCCCCATTCTTTTTTAAGTTTTTCTTTTAAAAATATTCATCCAGTTTCCTTTTCAAGCTGTTCTGACTGTGCTCCCACCGCTGTTTTTGATAGGTCGCTCTGTGCCCTAACAATCCTCTATGCAAAAAATAATCTCCTAACCTCTCCCTTTCACTCTTTGGCTGATGATAATAAATTGAAGCCCTCCAGTTACTGATTCACTTAAATAACTTTGTCCTATTTATATTATCAAAACCCCTCATAATTTAGAACACCTATACCGGATCTCCTCTTAAAGTGAATGCACTGCTTCTGCTAAAAGTAGGGCACACAGCAGGTGCACACATTTGTAAAGTTATGCTGTAGAAGTTTTCCCACAGCTGAAGTAAGCCTAACTAGGCTACACATTTCTGGCTTATTCCTTTCCCTTTCTTGAACAGGAGTGTAACATTTTGCCACCCTTTGATCTTTTGGCACTATTCTCATTTCTGAGAGTATGAGAGAAGAAAAATCTTCCTCATTCAGCTTAAAGATACAGTATTAACTTCAGAAGCAGTAGCATCAACTAACCCTGCCCCAATCCTAACTGCCTCAAACAAAGGTTGGCCTTGAATCAAAGGGCTATTATCACCCTTTTTTTTGCTCTGTGTGCATACTGTAGATGCTAGTTTAAAGGTTTTACTCATGATTTTTAAATCAGTCATTTGGCCAATAACATTTTGAGATGAAAGTGGTGTGCAAGTTGCACCTTTAAGTTTTGTAGGACATAAAAGCATGTTGCCATCTTCAGACCACACTTCGTTACAAGCATCACCAACCCGCCACTTTCCATCTGGATGCACAGTTCTGTTTTTGTTCCTCTTGTTTTTTTGTTTTGTACCAGTTCTACTGCACTCCTCAGTAAAAGACTGAATATATTCGCCATTCTTCAGGGCATTCTTTGGGACTTTAAAAACTTGAATCATATGCCCAAGCTCATGCTTCCTCCCATCTGCCAATGAGCTGAGCATTGAGAAAGTGAAATCATTTCCTGTTCATGTACTTAGTAGAATTGTACAAGGGAGCACAGAGGCACACTCTATAACTGTCTGGACCTTTGGGAATCCTGAGACTCTTTCAAAATTGCAAAGTTTTCTCTGTTCTCTCCATGGGGAAAGAGATGAGCAAAGAGGGCATCAGTCACTTGTTTTATACATCTTCAAATTGCTGATTGACTTATTAATGTTCCCATTGGCAAGTTAAAATGATCCCGAAGCGTAAAAATTAAAGGCGGTTGTGACTTTGACAGTCACTGGCACTGCTGCGCATGGTGAGGGGCCTGGCTGCAGGTCTGGTTGGAGCATCCAGCATAACTCGGTCACTGCCTCTCTTGTAAATCACGTCCTCTGCAGGTGCTGCTCCTGTGACAAATGCAGGTGTATATGCCGACAGATTATGATGTGAGGATACCAGTAGTGGGTGCAGCCTGACCTTGGCCCTCCTCTTCTTTCTCTAGAAAACTTAGATATAGAGGAATTCCAGTGGGGAAACCCACTGTGACACTCTTGGATTTGTTGAAAAGACAGCAGCACAACCATTGCCACAAAGGCCATTTGGGTATATTTTCCAATCAGTAATGCCTAATTGAAAGCAGGGGGAAAAACAAGTAAAATGATCAAGCAATGGCCTGACAAATTGGCCATCTTCTTACTGGGCTCTTTAAACATACTTCCATATACAGTTCAGTGCTAGCAACCCTGGAGGCCCAGTTTATGTGGAGGAGTAATGGAAACGGTGGTAAATTGGCAGAAATGATGGGAAATAACTGCACAATGCTATAATATTTTGGTCTCATATACATGCATCCGCCCACAAACTAGCAAGTGCTTCCTTTTTCCATTACAGTTTCCATCACAAAGTTGAAATCCAGCATAACATACACCCACCTAATTTTTGATCGGTAATACTCATTTTATGCCCAAAAATTAGGCATTGCCGATTTGGAAAACATGCACTAATGAGTAGACCGTTATGTATACTCCTTTTCTGCAACTAATCAAGTGATTGTGAATGGAGTGCACCATTAGCAAAGAAATTATGCCAGATCTATAGCAATGGCGGTATAAGAGAGATGGGAAAAAGCAGTTCATTACAATGCTAATGCTTGTGTGTTCCTTGTTTTGAAGTCACAACAATCAAATTGTAGTTATCTCCAATTCAACCACTTGCATAAAAGGATCATAAATGCATAAAATGTATATTGTAGGAATAGGTGTATTCCTAACCAAATCACTGAGGTCGACTCAGGAGAAACAATCCAATAAGTCTTTAATGAAGGATTTGACAAAATACATCAAACAACGTAGATCGATGCAGGAGAGCCGTGGAACAGGTCTTTCCCCAGTGGGAACGCCACG
This sequence comes from Somniosus microcephalus, assembly GCF_052327205.1. NCBI lineage: Eukaryota > Metazoa > Chordata > Chondrichthyes > Squaliformes > Somniosidae > Somniosus > Somniosus microcephalus. The sequence continues at coordinate 193,576,469 of NC_140987.1, read as the reverse complement.
AGGACTGACTAGGCAGTCCGGAGGTTTGTGCGATGACGTCATCGCGTTTGCGTCGTGACATCATCGCTTTGCTCGCGTTTCCCGCGCTTGGGGCATCACGGGACATGCGTTGTGACGTCACCGCGTTTGTCTGCGTCATCGCATTTACCCAGCACTGCAGCTGGCCTTTGCGGCCGAAGTCGCGGGAGTGGGAGGCCGAACCGGGCCGGCGGCCGTCGCGGGAGCGGAAGGCCGAGCTGGGCCAGCGGCCGTCGCGGGAGCAGAAGGCCAAGCTGGGCCGGTGGCCGTCGCGTTTACCCGCGTCCTTAAAGGGGCAACAGCCCGAACAGGTAAGCTATATATATATATATACATAGGTAAGTTAAAGGGAATTATGTATCATAAGTAAGGGACACCCGGTGGTACCGCTACATGCACCCCCCCAGAATTCACTTTAATGAACGACAAAAGATGAGGTAGTCTGACGAGCCTGTCTGAATGACTCCTGCAGTCTCGAGACGGAGACTGTTGGGTGGCTGGTGGTCAGGCAGACGATCGTAACTGGTGTGCTGCAACGACGATGGGTGGTCAGTGGTCTCGGCGGTCGTGCTGTCTGGACTTGGCGGATGAGGTCGAAAGGTGCTGGTTGTGAGTGGATCCTTGCGTGCGTCGTGGCGAATAATACGTATCCAGCCGTGCGAAGGACCGCGGCGACGCGTGACCTCTGCAGCCCGTGGTTTGAAGCGGGCGCCGGAGCGAAACAGCAGGCCGCGTCATAGTGACGGGCAGGTTGGGCAGACGCAGACCATGACTCTGATGATGTTGGAAAAAGTCCCCAGTCTGACGAAATCTGCAGGAACGCCGAACGGGCGATCCAGGAGGACTTGGCGGGCGACTTCAGTGAACTCGCCGACAGGTGAGCAAACTCTTTGGTAGTCTGGAACGCACGGAACGGTACATGCCGTAGTGCTAAGATGGTAACCCAAAAGAGCATGAACCGTTGCTGCGTTGATCAGTGATCGGTGATGACAGCAACTTTCGCGTAGCCGATCGCGGCCGCGGGATGCCCGTTGGACCCGTCGTCGATGTTTGCAGCGACAGTAGATGTTTGCATTTGTTGAAGGGAACACTGTAGAGAGGGCGGCAATGCTTCGAGTTGTGGGTTTAGGGGAAAAACTGCCGGGAGGGCAGCAACGCTTCTAGTTATTGTTGATTGAGAGGGAAAACTGCCGGGAGGGCGGCAACGCTTCGCTTTCGCGCCGAAAAGCGTGATAGAAAACACAACCAGCAGGCTGACGGGCTGGTGCATCATTGGCGGGGAATGAGCCTTCGTGTTTCACGAGGGATGGGTCCTCGTGGTTTGCGAGGGATGGGTCCTCGTGGTTCGCGAGGGATGGGTCCTCGTGGGTCACGAGGAGTGCATCCTCGTGGTTCGTGAGGGATGGGTCCTCGTGGTTCGTGAGGGATGGGTCCTCGTGGGTCATGAGGAGCGAGTCCTCGTGGTTCGTGAGGAGCGAGTCCTTGTGGCATCTCTGCGGGGGCGCGCTCCGATCTTGTGGGCCCGAAAACCTGCGGAACCTGCGCTTGGAGGGATTCATACTTGCTGTTGCGTTGGGAGATGTCGTGGAGGCGGACGATCTGTAAGGCGGTAGAGCTGACGAATACGGAGACCACGTTGGTCTGCGCCACATCGATGTACTTGGCGAACGGGGCTTCTACCTGAAGAAAGCACGAGGGCGGTTGCTGCTCCCTGAATTGCGGTAGCGACAGCGAAACGGCTGATGCTTCCATGGCGTACTTCTTTCGTGAAAATCGTTCACAAAAATCGGGGTCCGGCTGCGTTACGTTCGGGAAAAACGGGATCATCTCCAGGCTGTGCTTCCTTTGCGAATACGTTCGCAAAGACGGGGTCGCCAATGTAGGAATTGGTGTTCGTCAGTTGTTGTTCGTCGGTTGTTGCTTGTCGGATGTTGTTTGCCGTGCTCTTCCTCTGTGAAATCGTTCACAGAGATGGGGTTCAGGCTGTGCGCTGCTTCCGTGAAAAACGTTCACGGAAAACGGGTTCACCAATTGTAGGTTTCGATGAATTCCCATCCTCACGTCGTTGGGTCACCAATGTAGGTGCTGGACGAATTCGGCTGTGCACGTCGGTCGTCTTCCGTGAAGACGAGGTTCAGGCTGTGCACTTCTTCCGTGAAAAACGTTCACGGAGTTGGGGGTCACTAATGTAGGAATAGGTGTATTCCTAACCAAATCACTGAGGTCGACTCAGGAGAAACAATCCAATAAGTCTTTAATGAAGGATTTGATGAAATACAACAAACAACGTAGATCGATGCAGGAGAGCTGTGGAACAGGTCTTTCCCCAGTGGGAACGCCACAAGGACTGACTAGGCAGTCCGGAGGTTTGTGCGATGATGTCATCGCGTTTGCGTCATGACGTCATGGCGTTGCTCGCGTTTCCCACGCTTGGGGCGTCACGTGACATGCATCATGATGTCACCGCGTTTGTCCGCATCATCGCATTTACCCGGCACTGCAGCTGGCCGTTGCGGCCAAAGTCGCGGGAGGCCAAACCGGGCCGGCGGCCGTCGCGGGAGCAGAAGGCCTAGCTGGGCCGTCGCGGGAGCGGAAGGCTGAGCTGGGCCGGCGGCCGTCGCGTTTACCCGCGTCCTTAAAGGGGCAACGGCCCGAACAGGTAAGCTATATATATACATAGGTAAGTTAAAGGGAATTATGTATCATAAGTAAGGGACACCCGGTGGTACCGCTACAATATCATGTTTACTTAGATATACGTCGACCATTACATAGATCTGCTTTTCTGTATATAGAAAAAAAAACAAGAATAGCATTTTGAAGGTTCCCTTTAATTATTCTTTAGCCTGGCTGGCTTTACTTCATATCCGTGGACTGACATAAAAATGTGAAGCAATGTAAGTGCAGCCTATCAATTCTAAGTTGTTTGCTGTTTGGTTCTATCATTGACTTCAGAACAGTTACTGAATAAAATAGGTGTCAATTAACATAAAGTGTAAACAATCATCAATTGCAAAGTGCCAGTAGCTTTACAAATATATTGGAGTAGATAAGGTAGAGTGTCAATACCTAAAACAGAATGTCAATAGTTGTTAAAATACTCTTTAAAATGAGTTAGGTTTTGTCAATGGCTATAGCTGAGTGACAATAACTGTAAAAGGATATCAATATCTGTTTAAATACTCTTCAGATTTAGTTTTCAGAATGACAGCTGCTAAAGCTGAGTATCGGGAGCTTTTAAAATCAGACCTGTTCAAAATTAGATTCTGCCACACATTTGTGTTGCTCTGTTGTAAAGTAATACTCAATGGTGTAAAGCGCTGAGAACTCCTTAAAGGGATATACAAAATAAAAGGTGATTCATTCATAGAATCATAGAATGGTTACAGCACAGATGGAGGCCATTCGGCCTGTCGAGCCCGTGCCGGCTCTCTGCAAGAGCACTTCAGCTGTCCCACTCCCCCGCCCTTTCCCCGTAGCCCTGCAAATTTCTTTCCTTCAGATACATATCTAACTCCCTTTTGAAAGCCGTGATTGAGTGTGTCTCCACCACCCTTTCAGGCAGTGCATTCCCGATCTTAGCCACTCGCTGCGTAAAAAAGTTTTTTCTTACGTCGCCTTTGGTTCTTCTGCCAATCACCTTAAATCTGTGTCCTCTGGTTCTTGACCCTTCTGCCACTGGGAACAGTTTCCCTCTATCTACTCTGTCCAGGCCCCTCATGATTTTGAACACCTCAATCAAATCTCCTCTCAATCTTCTCTGCTCCAAGGAGAATAACCCCAGCTTCTCCAGTCTATCAACATAACTGTGTATGTAAGATTGATTGATAATATGACTGTCAAATATAAATAAAACAACTAGGGATAAACTTAATCACAGACATTTCTTAGAAACTCTGGGGGTAAATTACAACTTCAGTGAGGGCAAAAAACTTGTGGTAGTAGATCACCTGCCCATTATAAACCCCACCCAATTTTGCCTCCAGTCAAAGGAAAGGAAAATTGTGCCAGGTATAGAACAGGTGGCTAATCTGCTACCCCCACTGAAGATGAAAATGAGCTGCTCTTTAAACTGCAGGTTCCTGAGTGGTGTTAAGCTAGTTTCTAGATAACGTATTTCACAGTTAAAGTATTTGAACATTCTTAAAAGTGCTCTAAATAAATGTGTAGATTATATTGGCCCATTATTTGCGGTCAGTTGCGAAGCAAAGGCATTTGCTGCTGGCCCTGAAGTAAGCTTCCCACAAAGATCTCGTGATCTCTGTGGTGAGAAGTTTGTTTTTTCCGATGCTCAGTTGAGATCAGTGTAAGTTAATGGGGAATCCCTAACGCGAGCTGATGTGACGTCAACAAGCTGTCTTTGCAGCCAATCACAATGCAGAATTCTCACAGACCAAGAACCAGGAAGTGAGTAAGCTTCTTTGATTCTAACTTTTTAAAGATGTTAGAGAGCAAAACAAAGATTGGGGCTCTCACATAAGGAAAAGGTAAACCTGAAATAAATATGAAGAAACTTAAAAAATAATTTTTTAAAGTTTCTTAAAAATTTTAATTTTTATTAAAATGGATAAATTTGACACTCCATAAAATTAATATTAGTTTTTCAGGGCCATAACATTTGTTTAGCAGTTAATACGCTGTTAAAACACCCGTTACAGCTAATCCAAAAGGGTCTAACTTTTAATGGGGTATTTAACAGCTGCGGAAGAGCCGAAGTTTTCATCAGTTTCCCTGATTTCACAGATTACACTGATTTCCAGCTATGGGGTGGGGGTGGGGGAGGAGTGGCACCACAGCGCAGCCAGTGTCGGAGCAATAAATGACTGACCGCAACTTCAGGATTTCCGTGTTAGGATGTGCATGCGTTAAATCCTGAAGTTGCTGTCAGTTTCGAAGGGCCAGCGTTCGCTGTTATTAGCCACTGCAAATATGGTGAGTTCCTGATTTCATCCAAGCTAGTGGGGGGTGGGCAAATTTTGGACACTGCCCACTGAGAGAGGAGGAACATGAGAGGGTAAGAACATTTGCACACGTTCTAGTGACTGATTTAAAGAAGTAGTCTTGAGCAAATAATTGCAAAATTGTGAAGAGGTGATTAACATCTGGATTTAATCAGAATTTTCCTCTATAGTCAGGTAAATAAAGGTAATATGTCAAACTATACACCAGAGATCTCCTTGGAGTAAGGAAATGTGAAGGGTGTTTGAAGTTCCAAAAGAGAACCCAAAAGGGAATACAGTTGCTTTCAATGGCATATAATCACCTGCCTTTTATATTAAAGTACCTGTCCACAGCCTACTCATAAAAGCCATTAACAACTACATCAAAGCAACTGTGTCACAGGGCACATTTATACCAACTCTGTGTACCTTCTGAATACAAAGTTCCATCTTATTTAAAGCAAAAACTGCACAGTCTCCGACCTTAATACACAACATAGCATATTGTTTCTGCAGGGTATCCCCGATCATCCATTTAAGTTACAGTGGGAACCCTTGTGGAAATTCTACCCCATATGTTTCCAAATGAACTGAATTACTGATTTGACCAATATTCCTTAACCAACAGCACCAGATTCATCATCTCATTGCTGTTTATGGTATCTTACTGTGTGCAATATGGCTGCCATATTTACCTACATAACAACAATCACTGCACTGCAAAGGAATTTGAGATGTTTGTAAGAGGCATGATTAAGGTGTAATCTTTGTAACCTCCTCCAGTCCGACAACCCTCCAAGATCTCTGCACTTCTCCAATTCTGACCTCTTGCGCATCCCCAATTTTCATCGCTCTATCATTGGCCATCGTGCCTTCAGCTGCCTAGGCTCTAAGCACTGGAATTCCTTTCCTAAATCTATCTGGCTCGCTACCTCTCTCTCCTCCTTCAAGACACTCCTTAAAATCTATCTCTTTGACCAAGGCTCTGTCCTAATATCTCCTTATATAGCCCAATGTCAAATTTTGCTTGGTAACACGTCTGTGAAGCACTTTGGGATGTTTGACTACGTTAAAGGCACTATATAAATGCAGGTTGTTGTATAATGTAAGATTCTCTTCCAGCTTTGACCGCAAAAGTTTCACAGCTATTTTTTTTCTGTCGTAATATGGAAGAAACTTAATTTAGGGCTCTGTTTTTCAACCATTCGCTGTCAGTGGTTGGAAAATCTAGCCCTAGTGTTTTTTGAGAGGAAGGAGTATTTGTTTAATTTGGTTCGGTAATAATGAAGGAGCCCACACATCACAGTAGTGAATGGCGGTCAGCGGTGAAGCAAAGGCATTCGCCGCTGGCCCCGAAGAAAGCTGCCCACAAAGATCTCGCAATCTCTCTGATGAGAAGTTTGCCTTTTTCGACATGCAATTGAGATCAATGTAGTTTAGTGGGAATCCCATTGTGCGAACTGCTGTGACGTCAACAAGCTGTCTTTGGTAGCACCCTTGCCTCTGAGTCAGAAGGTTGTGGGTTCAAGACCCATTCCAGAGACTTGAGTACAAAAATTTAGGCTGACACTCCAGTGAAATGCTGAGGGAGTGCTGCACTGTCAGAGGTGCCGTCTTTCAGATGAGATGTTAAACGGAGGCCTCGTCTGCCCTCTCAGGTGGACGTAAAAGGTCCCATGGCACTATTTCGAAGAAGAGTAGGGGAGTTATCCCTGGTGTCCTGGCCAATATTTATCCCTCAATCAACATAACAAAAATAGATTATCTGGTCATTATCACATTGCTGTTTGTGGGAGCTTGCTGAGCACAAATTGGCTGCTGCGTTTCCTACATTACAACAGTAATGTTTCCTACATTACAACAGAAAAGTACTTCGTTGGCTGTAAAGTGCTTTGGGACATCAGGTGGTCGTGAAAGACACTATATAAATGTAAATCTTTCTTTCTTTTCTAAGCTGCCAATCACAATGCAGAATTCTCACAGACAGGGAAGCAGGAAGTGAAGAAGTGCTTTCATTCAGGTTTTTTATAAATGTTATAGAGAGCGAAACAAACTTTCGGGCTCTCACATGGGTAAAAGATAAACCATAAATAAATATGAACAAACCTTTATAAAATATATTTTTTTTTAAAGTTTCTTAAAAATTGTAATTTTTATTGTAATGGAGAAATTTGACACTCCACAAAATTAAAATTCATTTTTCAGGGTCATAACATTTGTTTAGAAGTCAATACACTGTTAAAATCCCAGTTATACCTAATCCAACAAGATCTAACTTTTAATGGGGTATTTAACAATGATGTTACTGCGGAAAAGCCCAAGTTTTTGTCAGTTTCACTGATTTCACTGATTACCGGCTATGAGGGGTGGGGGGGGAGGGGGCGGGGGGTGTCATGGGCACAGCGTAGCCAGAGTCGGATCAGTGAATGACTGACCGCAATTTCAGGATTTCCGCGTTGGGATGTGCATGCACTATATTCTCAAGTTGCGGTTAGTTTCAAAGGGGTAATAACAGCAGTTCATTCGCTGTTATTAACCACTGCAAATTCCGAGCCATTGTTTAGGTAATGAGACCAAGAAAAGTGCTAAAACAATCACATAGTAAAATCTAGATACTTTATTTATTTTGAGGTCACTGCTACCATTAGATCCCGCTGAAAAAAACTTGGAGGGAGAAATTCAATTGGTTAGTGCCTCCCGTTCGCGCCTGGCGGGGGCGCTAACGGGGTGCTAATGAAGTAGCACCGGGGCGAGGCGAATCCAACGCCGCACGTCACATCCAATTGCCCCTTAGCGCCGCCGCTAACAGTTAGCGCCTGGGGCTTTAGCAACAGGCAGATCGTGATGTCAGTGCGCTCACTGAGCACCCGATCTGCCAAATTCATTATCGCCCCCTGTCTTAGCGCCTCAACCTGACAACAACAGGAAGAGGCGGCTTGAAGCAGACGGATGGTGGCTCCAGGGGCGATATTTAAAGGGATCAGTTGCAGCTGTCAGGTTAGTGCTGTGTCACTGCTTCCTTGTCAGTTTGAGATTGTGCAAGAGTTTAATTCAGTCATTTAAAGGTTCTTTAGTATCAGGAGTTTCTGGCACGTAGAAATTTGTTACATTTATTCTGACAAAATTTCAAAGTGCTACACATCATTACGTTAATGGGGGCTGTGCTGGCAGTCACCCTCGCCCTCCAGGATCTACTGCAGAGGGAGCAGAAGCAGCGAGAAAGATTGTAAAATGTGGCCAGAGGGAGGAGGAGGGCCATCAGGGCTCTCAACAGGAAGCCTTACCCTCCGAGGGTATTCCGAGAGCACTTCTCCTACCTTCAATTAAGGCGAGGAGCAGTGCATTAGAAGGCTTCGCTTCAGCAAGGATGTGGTCACAGAACTCTACCACCTCCTGCAACCAGACCTCTAGCCTCAGATCAGGGTGACCATGGCTCTCTCAATGGCAGTCATGGTCACCATCGCCCTCAATTTCTTCGCCAGGGGTTCCTTCCAGTATGCAACAGGAGATATATTGAACATCTCACAGTTTGCCGTCCATCGCTGCATCCGGGTGGTCACAGAGGCTCTCTACAGTAGGAGAAGAGACTACATTTGCTTCCCCATCACCAGAGACAAGCAGGACAAACATGCATGTGGCTTTGCCAGGATAGCAGGATTCCCCATGGTGCAGGGCACCATTGACTGCACCCACGTGGCTTTGCGAGCACCGCATAACAATCCTGAGGTCTTCCGTAACCACAAAGGCTACCACTCACTTAATGTGCAGTTGGTCTGTGCCTACAGACAGCGAATCCTCAATGTGAATGCCCACTATCCTGGCAGCAGCCATGATGCCTTCATCCAGCGCCAGACTGGTGAGTCAACACTCATCCAGCCAGCACGTCAAGCTCGCGGCTAGCTGCTCGGAGACAAGGGCTATCCACTCTCCACCTGGCTCACGACTCCCCGTCGCAACCCCAAAACTCCTGCTCAGCACTCATATAATGAGAGCCATGCTGCCACCAGGAACATTATCGAGCAGACCAGCGGGGTGCCCAAGCAACGGTTCCGCTGCCTTGTACTCCAGTACTCGGCTGAGCAGGTGTCCCATTTCATTGTCGTCTGCTGCATGCTTCATAACTTGGCCATCATGAGGGCCCAGCCCTTGCCACCAGGGATTGCGGGACCACCTCAGGAGCAGGAAGAGGGAGAGGAGGAGGAGGAGGAACAGGAGCGAGGAAGGAGGCAGCCACTCAATCTGCCTTCTGGAAGGGCAGTCCGTGACCACCTCATCAGACTGCGGTTCCAATAAATTAAACCCAGATTCCCGTTGCCTACCACATCCCCATCATTCCATCCCTGTTGCAGGTCATATCACAGCGCAAAGCTGAAATGAGAGACACTACAAAATCATCAAAAGCCAATTAATAAATTTACCAATAATCAGTGAACACGAATTTACAACAAAAATATTAGTTATTCACCCTTGTGCAATCCCTTAGTGCCTCTCGTTACTGTGCCTTTGCCTACTCTAGTGCTTCTATGAAGTGTTGGCCCACAGTGGCTGCAGCACAGCTGGTGGAAGGCTGCTGAGTGTTCGTGCGGGAGACTTCAGATGGCCTTGCAGGATGCCATCGACCAGCTCTGGGCCTGGAAGGCCTGGCTGTAGACTGCACCACCTCAGCATGGGCGGCAGCAGTCTGGGCTGGCTGGATGACAGGCAGCGACAAGGGCAATGGCGGAGTGCCAGCGGTGGGAGCAGGAATGCTGTCATCCTGAGAGAGGACAGCAGGTTTCTGCTCCACTGGCCCACTGCCATTCCCCCAGGGCAGCAACTCAGAATCCCTACCAATCTGCTGGAGCACAGATTGCTGGCCTGCTGCGACACCATGAAAGCCCCGGTCGACGGTGGTAGACCCAGCCATGATGTCAGCAGTCAGAGGAGCTTGCAGGGCCTCAAGCTGAAACTGCATGAGAGCATTCTGAGAATCGATGGCACCAAGCATAGACTGCATTACAGCACTAAGATGTTGTGCCTGTGCTGCAATGGAAGCTGCGACATCGCCCATCACACACGGCATCAGACCTGGGTCGCCACAGTCACTCTGGGAGTTCACCATCCTTTGCAGACTGGAAATGATGAGCTCCATGGTGTGCACAGAGCTCTGTGCATTGTTGGAGGCGGACTCCTCCACGCTCCTTACCATTGCCGAGAGGCTCTCAGGCACCCTTACCATTGTACCTATCATCTCCATATGCATGCCCATCACCCTTCTTCTAAAGGCTTCCCCATCGAGGTCCTCATCTGAGTCCTGTGTAGCAGAACTCGCCATCTGGGGAGCTGACTCCCTAGCTACCCTTTCCCCCTGGCCTTGCTGCAGCCCGCTTGTCCCCGGTGCCTCAACCTGTGCAGATCCTGCTACTACCCTCTAAAGAACGTGCAGTGCCAGTATCTGAGCTGGTGCCTGCGGGTGAGACATGCAGTGACGCGGTGTGTTCTTCATCTTCCTCTTCTTCCGCCTCGCTCTCTATGGTACCCTCAGGGACACGCTGCTCAGGTGCTTGCTCATTATCTGAAAGCATAAAGGCGCAAGAGTCAGGTTAAGGTGAGGGGAGGGGGGCAGGAAGGGAGAAAGGCATGAATACAGCATGATTAGCTGGAAAGTGGGAAAGGTTTGTGGGGTGAGGGGGAAGTGGGATGTGAGAAGAAGGAGTAGGGATGAACATACTGTTGTTGTCCCCAAGGGGGTCAACATCGCTGGTGGCCACGGTGCCCACCACCTGGTGCCCAATAATTTGCAGCACTCTATTCTCCAGCGCAGACAGTGATTGGGTGTCGGCTTGTCCCCCGCCTGTGCGCTCCTGCTCCAACCTGTTGAGAGCTACCTTGGCCTGCAAGAGCCAAGTGTGTGAGTGAGTGTGGAGCAATGTGGTTGAGAGATGTGCCTGCCATAGTTGAATAGCTGTCATTGTGTACAAGGTGTGACATGTGGTTGTGAGTGTTGGTAGGTGGAGATTGTTGGTGGGTGAGTGCTGGGGGTGTGGAGCTTTGAGCAGTGTGTGCAGACTGTGGTTCAGATGGTGGTATGTAGCATTTGTTGAGGCATTGACTCACCCTGACCACCCGAGTGAGGTCATTAAATTTCTTCCTGCACTGTGTGTGGGTCCTGGGGACCACAGTGCGGCCTGAGACCTGCTGCGCTACCTACGTCCACATGGCATGGAAGACTTGCGGCGAGGGCCTCCTGCCACTTGTTGGGTACAGCATCGCCCTCCGTCTCTCCACAGCAAAGACCTACACCTCCAATGCTTGGTCACAGACTTTGCGATCTCTCTCCCTGGGCCGTTGATCTGCCATAATGACACCTCCTTCAGTGGTCCGGTTCCTTCTCCTTGGCCTTCTGCTGCTTGCTGAGACAGCTGCAGAACCAGCAATGCTGAGAATGAGGTTCTGCAGCATGATTGAACCTCCCCTTTAAGAACTGGAAAGAGCCTGTGGCAATGATGACTAGCGATTAGACGGCACCTGAAGTTGCTTAGCGCTTTGAGTCTAACGCCACTGAGCTAGGTCATTAGCACTTGATTCAGCGCTCCCATCCTTTCTTTGAGTGATGACACTGAATTTTGCATGCAGCGAGATTCATTAGTGCCTGGCGCTAAATCTCAAACTTTTCAAAGTTAGCGCCCACTCCTGGGCTAAAATGAATTTCTCCTCCTTGTTTCCTTACCAATCTTTTTGGATCCAATTTGTTTAAAACTTTAAATTGTGTTTAAGTCTAGAATGATCATTGGGCAATGGATCACAGAATGTTTAAACAGAGGAATACTGATGGCTCAGTTAAATATTCCGTGTAGTGAGTAGCAGAAATTCTGTAGTATTGCAGTGGCTCAATTATCTTTAATATTTAACTCATTCTGACCTACTAGTTTTCATGCAATCATTACTATCTGTCAAATGAAATTTACCCTATTTACATAAAGCTTTCTGATTTCTTTAAAAGTATATTTACATGGGGGAACTAGGTGATGCAGTAGTTTAAAACATTTTATCCTCAATTTTAACTCCCTGTGCCGGGAGTCGAAGGCGGATGGCAAACCATGTGGCCCTCTGCAGCTCAAGACTTGGAGATTTTAGCTCCCGTGTGTCATCTCCATAGTCCGTCTCCTGCCCAAAGCCAGCAGGAAGCTCTACCTGGCAGGAGCGGGATTTGGGACGGCAGGAGGCTGACCTCAGGGACCCAAAGGGATGGTCCTCAGTACTTAGGTAAGTGGTTTGGGGGAGGGGGGAGGGGGAGGTTAGCAAAGTGCAGAAGTGTCCTTGTGGGTCCCGGAGAAGTACTCCTGCTGCTCCTGGCCCATAAGAAGAGAAAAAAATGAACTCACCATTCTGGGCCTCTTCTAGCCCCGGCTCCTAGCAAGCTGACGGGGAAACCCCAATGGCTGTCGCACAGGCCTCAGCATAAAATTACAATCGGGCCCGATGATGTCAACAGAGCCTGATTTTCACATTTAAAAGGCCCCATTACTTTCCACCCACCTGCCCACTCACTCAGTTTGCATCTGTGGGGCCTGGATTTGAATCTGTCTCAGGCTGATGGGACAGTAGTCATCCTCCCGTGAAACTAGTTTGTATAGTCTCAACCCAGTTCCAATTGGATCCAAAATATAAAAATGTCCACAGTTCAGCAGAGATTGGCATTAAATTGTTAATGTCACTCACATCCCAGTTATGCTTTGCTCTTGGAAACATCATAATTTCAAATTTGGCTAAAGTCGAGTTCTAAAAGTGAAGTACAATCACTTATCAGCTTGATGCTAACACTGGGTGCAAAAATTGAACACAGCAAAAACTTATTTTTTCCCTGTTCTCTTTTGGAGTCTGTATATTAAAGTGGCACTGGCACAATCAAGAGGAGGGATTCTGGGGGACAGCTAGCAGAAACAGCCTAATGATAAAGCTATTGGAATAAAACTACATCTGCCATATACCCTGTAGACTCTGCATAAGGACTGTAAAATAGACTGCCTGGTCACTATATATTCTACTAGCTGGAGTGCCCGCCAGTGCCGAGGGTTTTTTGAGGGCATGTTGTTATGAAAAAAGTATAAAATAATTTTTATATATATAAATGAGTTTGTCTGTCTGTCTGTGTGGGAAGGAGAGAGGGAAAGAGAGAGAGAGAGACTGGGGGGGGGAGAGAGGCCCGGGGATCGAGAGAGAGACTGGGGGGAGAAGAGAGAGATGGGGGGGGAGAGAGAGACTGGGGGGCAGAGAGCGACTGGGGGGAAGAGAGAGAAAGAGAGAGAGACTGGGGGAAGAGAGAGAGAGAGAGACTGGGGGGAAGAGAGAGAGAGAGACTGGGGGGAAGAGAGAGAGAGAGAGAGAGACTGGGGGGAAGAGAGAGAGAGAGACGGGGGAGTGAGAGAGAGAGACTGGGGGAAGAGAGAGAGAGAGACTGGGGGGAAGAGAGAGAGAGATGGGGGAGTGAGAGAGAGAGACTGGGGGGGAAGAGAGAGAGAGAGAGACTGGGGGGAAGAGAGAGAGAGAGACTGGGGGGGAGTGAGAGAGGGAGAGACTGGGGGGAAGAGAGAGAGAGAGACTGGGGGGAGTGAGAGACGGGGAGTGAGAGAGACGGGGGGAGAGAGAGAGAGAGACGGGGGGAGAGAGAGAGAGACTGGGGGGGAGAGAGAGAGACTGGGGGAAGAGAGAGAGAGAGACTGGGGGAAGAGAGAGAGAGACTGGGGGGAAGAGAGAGAGAGAGAGACTGGGGGGAAGAGAGAGAGAGAGAGACTGGGGGGAAGAGAGAGAAAGAGAGACGGGGGAGTGAGAGAGAGAGAGACTGGGGAAGAGAGAGAGAGAGAGAGACTGGGGGGAAGAGAGAGAGAGAGAGAGAGACTGGGGGAGAGTGAGAGAGAGAGACTGGGGGGAAGAGAGAGAGAGACTGGGGGAGTGAGAGAGATGGGGGAGTGAGAGAGACGGGGGGGAGAGAGAGAGAGACTGGGGGAGAGAGAGAGAGACTGGGGGAGGGGGAAGAGAGAGAGAGACTGGGGGGAGAGAGAGAGACTGGGGGGAGAGAGAGAGAGAGACTGGGGGGGAGAGAGAGAGAGAGACTGGGGAGTGAGAGAAAGAGAGAGACGGAGGAGTGAGAGAGAGAGAGACTGGGGGGAGAAGAGCGAGACGGGGAGGAAGAGAGAGACGGGGGAAGAGAGAGATGGGGGGAAGAGAGAGACGGGGGGAAGAGAGAGACGGGGGAAGAGAGAGACGGGGGGAAGAGAGAGATGGGGAATAGAGAGAGAGAGACTGCTGGATTTAGTTCGGGATTAGCCTGGAGAGAGAGGGGGGGAAGGAGCGCCTCAGGCCTGGCCCGATGGACCCCTGCGAAGGAAGGAAGGAAGAAGGCGAGCTCTCCCTCCCTCTGCCACCCCCTCACTCTTTCCCTCCCTCACCCTCTCTCTCTCCCTCCCCCTGTCTCTCCCTGATTTCCTCTCTCTCCCTCCCTCCCCCTCTCTCTCTCCCTTTCCTCAGAGCCCGGACGCGGTGACCCGAAGCCCCCGTGTGCGGATCAGCGCCTCAGGGCCGGCCCGTGCGCGGCCTAGCATGTGAGGCCCGGCCCGACTCGCCTTAGCTCAGGTCCCGCTCCGGGCCGCCGCCGACGTTCATGCGCTCGCTGTCTCCCGCCCCGCCAGCCTTTACCAAGATGGCGGCGAAGGCTGCGCTCGGCTCTGCCCCGCCCCGCCAGCCTTTACCAAGATGGCGGCGATCGCGGGCCGCTGGTTTGGAATCGGGCCCAGCAGGACGGGCAGTGCCTAGCTCGGGCGTGGCTGGCGAGGAGAGGCCGAGGCTTCGAGGCCTGAGGCCTGCAGGCAGCTCATCCACCGCCGAGGGGGGGAAAGCCCGAGTGCCCTTTGCAAATGGATTTTTTTTTCTTTTAAATCCAACTTTTTTTGCTGGAAATCTATATTTCATATCATTTAATCCCCATTACCATTTTTTTAGCTTGAGGCCCAGCAGGTGTTTAATGGCCGCCGCTCAGCTCCTGCTCCCGCACTAACGGCAGTTTGAATGATTAGGCCCCGCCCACCCCGTAGGATTGGTCAACCATCATGTCACTCAACGCTAATGAGCGGTAGGAGCGGAGTTTTGAAAGTTTTTTGTATACTGTCCGAACAATTTTTGTCTGACCTAAAAGGAAATATACCTATGACACGCCCCTGATCATCAGCTTTCTTTTGATATAGCATATGTGTAGGTACGCTCTGTAACTTTTGAGTGTATAGCAGACATACAGACATACAGACAGACAAACAGACAAACCAACCGCTTTATATATATAGATAACTAGCTGGAGTGCCCGGCGGTGCTGAGGGTTTTTTGAGGGCATGTTGTTATGAAAAAAGTTGAAATAATTTTTTTTATATATAAATGAGTTTGTCTGTCTGTGTGGGAAGGAGAGAGAGAGAGAGAGGGAAAGAGAGAGAGAGAGAGTGGGGGGGAGAGAGAGAGCGACGGGGGGAAGAGAGAGAGCGACTGGGGGGAAGAGAGAGAGCGACTGGGGAAGAGAGAGAGAGCGACTGGGGGGAAGAGAGAGTGCGACTGGGGGGAAGAGAGAGAGCGACTGGGGGAAGAGAGAGAGCGACGGGGGAAGAGAGAGCGACTGGGGGGAAGAGAGAGAGCGACTGGGGGAAGAGAGAGAGCGACGGGGGGAAGAGAGAGAGCGACGGGGAAGAGAGAGAGCAACGGGGGGAAGAGAGAGAGTGACGGGGGAAGAGAGAGAGCAACTGGGGGGAAGAGAGAGAGCGACTGGGGGGAAGAGAGAGAGCGACTGGGGGGAAGAGAGAGCGACTGGGGGGAAGAGAGAGAGCGACTGGGGGGAAGAGAGAGAGCGACTGGGGGGAAGAGAGAGCGACTGGGGGGAAGAGAGAGAGCGACTGGGGGGAAGAGAGAGCGACTGGGGGGAAGAGAGAGAGCGACTGGGGGGAAGAGAGAGAGCGACTGGGGGGAAGAGAGAGAGAGACTGGGGGGAAGAGAGAGAGAGAGACTGGGGGGAAGAGAGAGAGAGAGACTGGGGGGAGTGAGAGAGACGGGGAGTGAGAGAGACGGGGGGAGAGAGAGAGAGAGACGGGGGAGAGAGAGAGAGATGGGGGGGGAGAGAGAGAGACTGGGGGAAGAGAGAAAAAGAGAGAGAGACTGGGGGAGGAGAGAGAGAGAGACTGGGGGAAGAGAGAGAGAGAGACTGGGGGGAAGAGAGAGAGAGAGACTGGGGGGAAGAGAGAGAGAGAGAGACTGGGGGAAGAGAGAGAAAGAGAGATGGGGAGTGAGAGAGAGAGAGACTGGGGAAGAGAGAGAGAGAGAGAGACTGGGGGGGAAGAGAGAGAGAGAGAGTGTGGAATAGGGGGCAAAGTCTATGACCTTATTAAATCAATGTATCTGAAAAACAAATGCGGGGTCAAAATTGGAGACAAACGCACCGATTTCTTCACCCAGAGAAGAGGCGTCCGGCAGGGCTGCAATTTGAGCCCGACCCTGTTCAACATATACATAAATGAATTAGCAGACATGCTGGAGCAAAGCGAGTCACCAGGTCTCCGTCTCCTGGATGGAGAAGTGAAGTCCCTGTTCTATGCGGACGACCTGGTTCTGCTGTCTCCCACAGAACAGGGATTACAGCAACAACTAGACCTACTCGACAAATACTGCCAAAATTGGGCTCTAACAGTAAATCTAAAGAAAACCAACATCATGATTTTTCAGAAAAGACCAGATGTCAGGAAAACAAATACCAGTTTACCCTCAGTGATACCACTATAGGACACACTATGAGCTACACCTACCTTGGTCTAACTATTACAGCATCAGGGAGCTTCAGCATAGCAGTGAATGCACTAAAAGAAAAAGCCCGAAGAGCCCTATATGCAATAAAAAGAAAATTCTACAACATCCAAATCCCAATCAAAATCTGGCTCAAAATTTTTGACAGCATAATCCTGCCCATTGCACTGTACGGTAGTGAAGTATGGGGCCCGCTAAATCACCAAAGCTACACTAAATGGGAAAAACACACAATAGAAGCCCTACATGCAGAATTCTGCCGAAGCATCCTTCGCACCCAAAGAAAAACGCCAACAAATGCATGCAGAGCCGAACTAGGCAGATACCCACTGATAATAAACATCCAAAAACGAGCACTAAACTTCCTAAATCACCTCAAATCTAGCTCCCCAGACACCCTTCATTTCAAAGCCTTTCAGACCCAAGAGCTAAACCCAGAAAAGAGTCCCCTGAGTCAGCTGCTACTGAAACTAAGTACTCAGCCGGACCCTGACCAGCCCCAGACCAACACAGCCGTCCAAACACCAATCCGAGTGAACCAAATCATTAAAAAATGCAAAGAAACCTACCTGGAACATTGGAACAAAATAACCGAAAGCCAAAGCAGATTAGAATGTTACCGGGCCCTAAAAGAGAATATAAACTGGCAGACTACCTCACGACCATCAGAGACACAAAACAGAGACAGACCCTCACCAGGTACAGACTAAGCGACCACCAACTGGAAATTGAAAAAGGCAGATACAAGAAATCCTGGCAGCCTAGAGAGAATAGAATATGCGATCAATGTCTGGCTGGCGAGGTTGAAACAGAAATGCATTTCCTCCTAAAATGCGAAAAATTCAACACATCAAGAAACATATTATTCAACAAACTAAGCCAAACAACCCCAGATTTCAAGGAATTGGATGATCTGTCAAAATTGAGATTAGTCCTAGGAGAAGGAGACAGACCATACCTTGGGGCTAAATATGTAACAACATGTCACAACCTGAGGACTGTTTAAAAGTAAGACTGTTTAAAATTAATATTGAACGTACCAAATGAAGTAGAAAGACTGTTTAAAATTAATATTGTTTAAAAGTAATATTGTATATACCCAACAAATGTCAAATCGATTGACACTTACAGAATGTTGGAAAACTGTACCTTTTTGCTATGTAAGCTTTGGCAATATGGTTCTCTGTAAACTTTCATGCCAATAAAGCATTTGAACTGAACTGAACTGAACTGACTGGGGGGGGAGTGAGAGAGAGAGACTGGGGGGAAGAGAGAGAGAGACTGGGGGAAGAGAGAGAGAGACTGGGGGAGTGAGAGAGATGGGGGAGTGAGAGAGACGGGGGGAGAGAGAGAGAGAGACTGGGGGGGAGAGAGAGAGAGACTGGGGGGAGGGGGGAGAGAGAGAGAGACTGGGGGGGAGAGAGAGAGACTGGGGGGAGAGAGAGAGAGAGACGGGGGAGAGATAGAGAGAGACTGGTGGGAGAGAGAGAGAGACTGGGGGAGAGAGAGAGAGACTGGGAGGGAGAGAGAGAGAGACTGGGGGGAGAGAGAGAGAGAGACGGGGGAGAGAGAGAGAGACTGGGAGTGAGAGAAAGAGAGAGACGGAGGAGTGAGAGAGAGAGAGACTGGGGGGAGAAGAGAGAGACGGGGAGGAAGAGAGAGACGGGGGGAAGAGAGAGACGGGGGAAGAGACATGGGGAAGAGAGAGACGGGGGGAAGAGAGAGACGGGAGAAGAGAGAGACGGGGGGAAGAGAGAGATGGGGAATAGAGAGAGAGAGACTGCTGGATTTAGTTCGGGATTAGCCTGGAGAGAGAGGGGGGGAAGGAGCGCCTCAGGCCTGGCCCGATGGATCCCTGCGAAGGAAGGACGGAAGAAGGCGAGCTCTCCCTCCCTCTGCCACCCCCTCACTCTTTCCCTCCCTCACCCTCTCTCTCTCCCTCCCCCCTGTCTCTCCCTGATTTCCTCTCTCTCCCTCCCTCCCCCTCTCTCCCTTTCCTCAGAGCCCGGACGCGGTGACCCGAAGCCCCCGTGTGCGGATCAGCGCCTCAGGGCCGGCCCGTGCGCGGCCTAGCATGTGAGGCCCGGCCCGACTCGCCTTAGCTCAGGTCCCGCTCCGGGCCGCCGCCGACGTTCATGCGTTCGCTGTCTCCCGCCCCGCCAGCCTTTACCAAGATGGCGGCGAAGGCTGCGCTCGGCTCTGCCCCGCCCTGCCAGCCTTTACCAAGATGGCGGCGATCGCGGGCCGTTGGTTTGGAATCGGGCCCAGCAGGACGGGCAGTGCCTAGCTCGGGCGTGGCTGGCGAGGAGAGGCCGAGGCTCTGAGGCCTGCAGGCAGCTCATCCACCGCCGAGGGGGGGAAAGCCCGAGTGCCCTTTGCAAATGGATTTTTTTTTCTTTTAAAACCAACTTTTTTTGCTGGAAATCTATATTTCATATCATTTAATCCCCATTACCATTTTTTTAGCTTGAGGCCCGGCAGGTGTTTAATGGCCGCTGCTCAGCTCCTGCTCCCGCACTAACGGCAGTTTGAATGATTAGGCCCCGCCCACCCCGTAGGATTGGTCAACCATCATGTCACTCAACGCTAATGAGCGGTAGGAGCGGATTTTTGAAAGTTTTTTGTATACTGTCCGAACAATTTTTGTCTGACCTAAAAGTAAATATACCTATGACACGCCCCTGATCATCAGCTTTCTTTTGATATAGCATATGTGTAGGTACGCTCTATAACTTTTGAGTGTATAGCAGACATACAGACAGACAAACAGACAAACCAACCGCTTTATATATATAGATAACTAGCTGGAGTGCCCGGCGGTGCCGAGGGTTTTTTGAGGGCATGTTGTTATGAAAAAAGTTGAAATAATTTTTTATATATATATAAATGAGTTTGTCTGTCTGTGTGGGAAGGAGAGAGAGAGAGAGAGGAAAAGAGAGAGAGAGAGAGTGGGGGGGGAGAGAGAGAGCGACGGGGGGAAGAGAGAGAGCGACTGGGGGGAAGAGAGAGAGCGACTGGGGAAGAGAGAGAGCGACTGGGGGGAAGAGAGAGAGTGACTGGGGGAAGAGAGAGAGCGACGGGGGAAGAGAGAGCGACTGGGGGGAAGAGAGAGAGCGACTGGGGGGAAGAGAGAGAGCGACTGGGGGAAGAGAGAGAGCGACGGGGGAAGAGAGAGCGACTGGGGGGAAGAGAGAGAGCGACTGGGGGGAAGAGAGAGAGCGACGGGGGGAAGAGAGAGAGCGACTGGGGGAAGATAGAGAGCGACTGGTGGAAGAGAGAGAGCGACTGGGGGGAAGAGAGTGACGGGGGAAGAGAGAGAGCGACTGGGGGGAAGAGAGAGAGCGACGGGGGGAAGAGAGAGAGCGACTGGGGGGAAGAGAGAGAGCGACTGGGGGGAAGAGAGAGAGCGACTGGGGGGAAGAGAGAGCGACTGGGGGGAAGAGAGAGAGCGACTGGGGGGAAGAGAGAGAGCGACTGGGGGGAAGAGAGAGAGCGACTGGGGGGAAGAGAGAGAGCGACGGGGGAAGAGAGAGCGATAGACTGTGGGAGAGAGAGCGAGAGACTGGGGGAGAGAGAGCGAGAGACTGGGGGAGAGAGAACGAGAGACTGGCGGAGAGAGAGCGAGAGACTGGGGAGAGAGAGCGAGAGACGGGGAGAGAGAGAGAGAGACTGGGGAGAGAGAGCAAGAGACTGGGGGAGAGAGAACGAGAGACTGGGGAGAGAGAGCGAGAGACTGGGGGAGAGAGAGCGAGAGACTGGGGGAGAGAGAGCGAGAGACTGGGGGAGAGAGAGCGAGAGACTGGGGGAGAGAGCGAGAGTCTGGGGGAGAGAG
This sequence comes from Somniosus microcephalus, assembly GCF_052327205.1. Classification (NCBI taxonomy): domain Eukaryota; kingdom Metazoa; phylum Chordata; class Chondrichthyes; order Squaliformes; family Somniosidae; genus Somniosus; species Somniosus microcephalus. The sequence goes on along the minus strand of NC_140987.1, from coordinate 193,555,868 downwards.
AGCGCGAGACTGGGGGAGAGAGAGACTGGGTGAGAGAGAGAGAGAGAGACTGGGGGAGAGAGAGAGAGAGAGACTGGGGGGGAGAGAGAGTGACTGGGGAGAGAGAGAGAAAGAGAGAGACTGGGGTGCAGAGAGAGAGAGAGAGACTGGGAGAGAGAGACTGGGGGGAGATAGAGAGAGACTGGGGGGAGAGAGAGAGAGACTGGGGGAGAGAGAGAGAGAGAGAGAGACTGGGGGAGAGAGAGACTGGGGAGAGAGAGAGAGAGACTGGGGAGAGAGAGAGAGAGAGACGGGGGAGAGAGAGCGAGACGGGGGGAGAGAGAGAGAGACTGGGGGGAGAGAGAGAGACTGGGAGAGAGAGAGAGAGAGACTGGGGGAGAGAGAGAGAGAGAGACTGGAGGAGAGAGAGAGAGAGACTGGGAAGAAGAGAGAGAGACTGGGGGGAGACTCACCGCCGCCGCCAACTACTTGCAGCACGTTTGCAGCCGGCCGTCTGATGGTGCGGTGCTCCCAGGTCAGGTAAGGAGAATGGCGGCGGGTAGAGCGGAGCCCTGGGCCTGACCTCCCGCTCGGAGCCCGGGAGCCCCGGGGCGGCGGCACTGCCTGCAGCGGGCGGAGAGCAGCCCCGCGTCCCCCCTGCGTGAGGAGGAGGAGGGGCTGCGGCAGAAAATGCTGCCCCGCTCACAGCCATCAAAGCAGGAGCGCGTTTCTTCCTCCGGCCAGCCAATCACGGCCTAGCGCTTCAGGCCCGGCCGGGCTCTCGGGACGCGACTGAACACGGGGGCGGCGTCAACGGTCCTGGGTGGACGTGCGCGTGCGCCGTGCGCTTGCCTCCGGGGCTTGTTGTTGTTGCCGGTTGCACTGAGGCTGCAGCGCTGAGCGCGAATGAAGTTCGAGCAACTTCCAAGCAGATTGAGTTTTCCTGCCGCAGCCTCAGTTCTGCCCCACCAGCCTTTACAAAGATGGCGGCAGTGGCTACGCTTGACTCAGACCCGCCTAGCCAGCCTTTAGAAAGATGGCGTCGATCGTGAGCCGCTTGTTGAGCGGGACGGGAGGTGCCTAGCTCGGGCGTGGCTGGGCAACAGAGGCCGAGGCTACGAGGCCTGGAAAAACTGTGAAAGGTAGGAAAATTAACGAGGTTAGAGAAAAGATTTACAAATGAATTAACTTTTTTTTAAAACAATTTGTGGTTTAAAAGCAACTTTTTTTTTGCTGGAAATCTAGATTTGAAAATAAACACGCAGAAAGTGGGAAAAAGAAATGAAGAGTTTGGAATCAAGATGGCGGCCACTCACCTCAGCTCAGAAGGATTAGGCCCGCCCACACATGCACCGATTGGTCAACCATCAGGTCACTGAACTGTAGGATTGGTCAATCATCACGTCACTCAACTCTAGGATGGCCCGCCCGCACACGCAATGAACCCACCCCCGTGACGCAGCAATTGGTCAACCGTCAGGTCGTTCGACTGTACGATTGGTCAACCTTCACGTCACTCAATGCTAATGAGCGGAATTTTCAACGTTTTTTGGATATCGTCTGAACAATTTTTGTCTGACCAAAAAGTAAATATGCTTATGACCATTCCGGAATCATAAGCTTTCTTTTGATATAACACATGTGTAGGTAGGCTCTATATCTTTTGAGTGTATAGAGTACATACAGACAGACAGACGGAAGGACAGACAGACAGACAGAAGAGCTATTTTATATATATAGACTAGCTGAAGTGCCCGGTGGTGCCGAGGGTTTTTTGAGGGCATGTTGTTGTTGGAAGAGAGAGAGAGAGTGACTGGGGGGAAGAGAGAGAGCGACTGGGGGGAAGAGAGAGTGTGACTGGGGGGAAGAGAGAGAGCAACTGGGGGGAAGAGAGAGAGTGACTGGGGGGAAGAGAGAGAGCGACGGGGGGAAGAGAGAGAGCGACTGGGGGAATAGAGAGAGCGACTGGGGGAAGAGAGAGAGCGACTGGGGGGAAGAGAGAGAGCGACGGGGGGAAGAGAGAGAGCGACTGGGGGGAAGAGAGAGAGTGACTGGGGGGAAGAGAGAGAGCGACTGGGGGAAGAGAGAGAGCGACTGGGAGGAAGAGAGAGCGACGGGGAAGAGAGAGAGCGACTGGGGGAAGAGAGAGAGCGACTGGGGGGAAGAGAGAGAGCGACTGGGGGAATAGAGAGAGCGACTGGGGGAAGAGAGAGAGTGACTGGGGGAAGAGAGAGAGCGACGGGGGAAGAGAGAGAGCAACTGGGGGGAAGAGAGAGAGCAACTGGGGGAAGAGAGACAGCGGCTGAGGGGGAGAGAGAGAGCGACTGGAGGGAAGAGAGCAACTGGGGGGAAGAGACAGCGACTGGGGGAAGAGAGAGCGACTGGGAGGAAGAGAGAGTGACTGGGGGGAAGAGAGAGAGCGATGGGGGGAAGAGAGAGCGACGGGGAAGAGAGAGCAACTGGGGGAAGAGAGAGAGCGACTGGGGGGAAGAGAGAGCGCGACTGGGGGGAAGAGAGGGCGACGGGGGAAGAGAGAGAGCGACTGGGGGGAAGAGAAAGAGCGGCTGGGGGAAGAGAGAGAGCGACTGGGGGGAAGTGAGAGTGACTGGGGGGGAAGAGAGAGAGCGACTGGGGGGGAAGAGAGAGTGACTGGGGGGAAGAGAGAGAGCGACTGGGGGGAAGAGAGAGAGCGACTGGGGGGAAGAGAGAGAGACTGGTGGGGAGAGAGAGAGAGACTGGGGGAGAGAGAGAGAGAGAGACTGGGAGGAAGAGAGAGCGAGGGAGAGAGAGACAGAGAGAGAGAGGGAGAGAGAGACAAAGGGAAGGAGAGAGAGAGGGAAGGAGAGAAAGGGGAAAGGGGTGGGGGGAAAGGGGTGGGGGGGAAAGGGGTAGGAGGAAAGTGGTGGGGGAAAGGGGGCAGGGGGAAGAAGGGGGGGAAGGGGTGTGTGGGAGGTGGAAAGGGGGGGTGGGAAGGGGGTGTGGGGGAAGGAGGGGGGAGGGGGGGAAGGGGGAAGGAGGGGGGAAGGGGGGAGAAAGGGAGGGGGAGTGGGAAAGGGGGGAGCCAGCAGACCCTCTCCCCTCTGCCAGTGTTGAGAGTTGCTCTGCCGGCGGCAGTTGGAGAAGGCTAGGCCCCGGGGCCTCGGGCACCCGCACTGACATGGCCCAGCCGAGCGCAGCGCCCCGGTCAGCCCGAGCTCCGCAGCCGCCGTTCGGCCGCAGGCCACAAAGCACGCGAGCCCAGCGCTGGCGATGGCTCCACGGAGCTCCGTGCCGCCCCACCAGCCTTTAGAAAGATTGCGGCAGTGGCTATGCTCGGCTCAGACCCGCCCGGCCCGCAAAGCACCCGAGCCTAGCGCTGGGAATGGCTCCACGGAGCTCCGTGCCGCCCCACCAGCCTTTGGAAAGATGGCGGCGGTGGCTACGCTCAGCTCAGACCCGCCCGGCCAGCCTTTAGAAAGATGGCGGCGATTGCGGGCAACTTGTTGAGCGGGATGGGTGGTGCCTAGCTCGGGCGTGGCTGGGGAACAGAGGCTGAGGCTTCGAGGCCTGGAAAAACGGTGAAAGGTCGGAAAATTAATGAGGTTAGAGAAAAGATTTACAAATTAATTAACTTTTTTTAAAAACAATTTGTGTTTTAAAAGCAACTTTTTTTTTGCTGGAAATCTAGATTTGAAAATAAACACGCAGAAAGTGGGAAAAAGAAAGGAAGAGTTAGGAATGAAGATGGCGGCCACTCACCTCAGCTCAGAAGGATTAGGCCTGACCACACACGCACCGATTGGTCAACCATCAGGTCACTCAACTGTAGGATTGGTCAATCATCACGTCACTCAACTCTAGGATGGCCCGCCCGCACACGCAATGAACCCGCCCCCATGACGCAGCGATTAGTCAACCGTCAGGTGCTCGACTGTACGATTGGTCAACCTTCACGTCACTCATATAAGTAGGGCTGTAGAGCGGGCTTTAAACTAACTAGTGGGCGGGGAGGTTCCTAGAGAGCAAATAATAAAAATGACAACAGAGAAGGTCATAGACTTAGGTAGCAGTGGGGAAATTAAAAACCAGAGCATGTCAGGAAGGGGCAGAAGGTATGGAGTAAAAGGTAAAGTAATAAAAAGGGCAAAAGCAGGAACTAAGTGTCACAAAACATATTTGAAAGTTATCTGAATGCACATAGCATTCGTAACAAAATAGACGAGTTAATGGCACAAATAACTGCATATGGGTATGATCTTGTGGCCATTACAGAAACATGGCTGCAGGGTGACAATGCCTGGGAATTAAACATACCAGGTTATTTAATGATCAGGAAGGACAGGTAGGAAGGAAGGGGAGGTGGGGTGGCTATCTTAATAAAGGAAGGAATCACTGTAATACAGAGAAATGATATTGGGCCAAAAGATCAGGATAATGAAACAGTTTGGGTGGAGGTAAGGAATAATAAGGGGAAAAAAACACTAGTGGGCGTAGTCTATAGGCCTCCAAACAGTTGCAACTCTGTTGGACGGAGTATCAATCAGTAAATAGTTGAGGCTTGTAATAAGTGAATATCTATAATTATGGGGGATTTTAACTATCATATGAATTGGACAAATCAAATTGGGCAGGGCTGCCTTGAGGATGAGTTCATTGAGTGTATTAGGGATAGGTTTCTTGAGCAGTATGTAACTGAACCGACCAGGGGGCAAGCAACCTTAGATCTGGTCCTGTGTAACGAGACAGGATTAATTAAAAATGTCCTAGTAAAGGATCCCCTTGGAATGAGTGACCATAACATGGTTGAATTCCATATTCAATTAGAGGGTGAGAAGGTTGGATCTCAAACAAGCGTGCTAAGCTTGAATAAAGGAGACTATGAAGGTATGAGAGCGGAATTGAGTAGAGTGGATTGGGAAAATAGATTAAAGGGTAAGACGATACATGATCAGTGGTGTACATTTAAGGAGTTATTTTACAACTTCCAAAAAATATATATTCCACTGAGAAGAAAAGGGTGTAAAAGAAAAGACAGCCATCCATGGCTAAGTAAAGAAATTAAGGATAGTATTCGACTAAAAACAAGGGCATATAAGGTAGCCAAATCTAGTGGGAGGATAGAGGATTGGGAAAACTTTAAAAGACAGCAAAAAATAACAAAAAGATTGATTAAGAAAGGGAAGATAGATTATGAAAGTAAATTAGCAAAAAATATAAAAACAGATAGTAAGAGTTTTTATAGATATATAAAAAGAAAAAGGGTGGCTAAAGTAAATGTTGGTCCCTTAGAAGATGAGACCGGGAAATTAATGGTGGGAAATATGGAGATGGCAAAAACACTGAATGAATATTTTGTATCAGTCTTTACAGTAGAGGACACTAAGAATATCCCAACACTGGACAAACAGGGGGCTATAGGGGGGGAGGAGCTAAACACGATCAAAATCACTAAGGAAGTGGTACTCTGTAAAATAATGGGACTCAAGGCAGATAAATCACCTGGACCTGATGGCTTATATCCTAGGGTCTTGAGGAAAGTGGCGGTCGGGATTGTGGATGCATTGGTAATAATTTTCCAAAACTCCCTGGACTCAGCAAAGGTCCCGGCAGACTGGAAAACTGCTAATGTAACACCCTTATTTAAAAAGGGCAGTAGACAGAAGGCTGGAAACTATAGACCGGTTAGCCTAACATCTGTGGTAGGTAAAATTTTGGAGTCCATTATTAAGGAGACAGTAACAGGACATTTGGATAATCATAATTTAATAGGACAAAGTCAGCATGGTTTTATGAAGGGGAAGTCATGTTTGACAAATTTGCTGGAGTTCTTTGAGGAAGTAACATATAGGGTGGATAAAGGGGAACCAGTGGACGTAGTGTATTTAGACTTCCAAAAGGCATTTGACAAGGTGCCACACAAAAGATTATTGCTTAAGATAAAAAATCACGGGATTGGGGGTAATATTCTGGCATGGATAGAGGATTGGCTATCTAACAGAAGGCAGAGAGTTGGGATAAATGGTTCATTCTCAGACTGGCAATCAGTAACTAGTGGTGTTCCGCAGGGGTCAGTGCTGGGTCCCCAACTCTTTACAATCTATATTAACGATTTGGAGGAGGGGACCGAGTGTAACATATCAAAGTTTGCAGATGATACTAAGATGGGAGGGAAAGTAGTGAGTGAGGAGGACATAAAAAACCTGTCAGGGTACAGAGACAGGCTAAGTAAGTGGGCAGAGATTTGGCAGATGCAATACAATACTGGAAAGTGTGAGGTTATGCACTTTGGCAGGAAAAATCGTAGAGCAAGTTATTATCTTAATGGCAAGAAACTGGAAAGTACTGAAGTACAAAGGGATCTGGGGGTCCTGGTGCACGAAACTCAAAAGGTTAGTATGCAGGTGCAGCAAGTGATTAAGAAGGCCAATGGAATGTTGGCTTTCATTGCTAGCAGGATAGAATATAAAAATAGGGAGGTATTGCTTCAGTTGTACAAGGTATTGGTGAGACCGCACCTGGAATACTGCATACAGTTTTGGTGTCCATACTTAAGAAAAGACATACTTGCTCTCGAGTCAGTACAAAGAAGGTTCACTCGGTTAATCCCGGGGATGAGGGGATGGACATATGAGGAGAGGTTGAGTAGATTGGGACTCTACTCATTGGAGTTCAGAAGAATGAGAGGCGATCTTATTGAAACATATAAGATTATGAAGGGGTTGGATCGGGTGGATGCGGGGAGGATGTTCCCGATGATGGGTGAAACTAGAACTAGGGGGCATAGTCTTAGAATAAGGGGCTGCTCTTTCAAAACTGAGATGAGGAGGAACTACTTCACTCAGAGGGTGGTAGGTCCATGGAATATGTTGCCCCAAAAAGCTGTAGAAGCTACATCATTACATAAATTTAAATCAGAAATAGACAGTTTCCTAGAAGTAAAGGGAATTAAGGGTTACGGGGAGCGGGCAGGAATTTGGACATGAGTCTAGGTTCGGATCGGACATGGCCCTGTGGGTAGCGGAGCGAGCCCAGGGGCCGTGTAGCCTGATCCTGCTCCTATTTTGTGTGTCTAATTCTGTTAGATTCAGGAGATGGTTCTGTGATAGTAGATTGGCGTTTAGGATCAGATCAGCCATGATCTTATTGAATGGCGGAGCAGGCATGAGGGGCCGATTGGCCTACTCCTGCTTCTATTTCTTATGTTCTTATGTTCTTATGTTCAATGCTAATGAGCGGACAATGAGCGGGATTTTGAACGTTTTTTGGATACCGTCTGAACAATTTTTGTCTGACCAAAAAGTAAATACGCTTATGACCATTCCGGAATCATAAGCTTTCTTTTGATATAACACATGTGTAGGTACGCTCCATAACTTTTGAGCTTATAAAGTACATACAGACAGACAGACAGACAGACAGAAGAGCTCTTTTATAGATATGTAGATGTAATGTAAAACATTTGTAAATGATAAATAGGATTGAAAATTAATGATTTTATGGCCCAGAAATTTGGGTCGGGGGCTTCCCACGGGTGCAAGCCCCCGACCTGCACTTACCTTGTGTGCCGGCCGTTGAGCTGTGGGCCCGCGTGGAATTCCGATCCTGGGCCTGCTCCAGCTGACGGCGCGCAGTGCTTGTGTATCCCAGGGTCGAAGTTAGTTCAAAGCGTCCCCTGGGATCACGTGGGCCATGGGGAGCCAATCAGAGCAGGGAATGCTCCATTCATAAGATTGACAGGAAGAGCTGTCAAAACTTATAAATACTACGGCCCCAAAACATCACTAAATCTTCAAATACATTTTTTAAAAACATCACATTTTTAAAATCTATATATATAAAGCGGCTCTTCTGTCTGTCTGTCTGTCTGTCTGTCTGTCTGTCTGTCCGCCTGGTCTCTATACGTTTGGAAGTTACAGAGCGTACCGACGCGCGCGTCGCCTCAAAAGAAAGCTTGCGATTCCGGACCGGTCATAGGCGTATTTACGTTTCGGCCGGACAAAAATCCCGCCCGCGGTATCCCAAAAACTTTCAGCGTTCCGCTCATTAGCATCTCATTAGCGACCGTGTGACGTCGAGGTCTTCCTACAGTTGAGTGTCGAGTGACTCGACGATTGACCAATCCTACGCTTCGGTGACCTGACCGGTCGACCAATCGGTGCGTGTGTGGGCGGGTCTTATCCTTCTGAACCGAGGTGAGTGGCCGCCATCTTGATTTTCCACGATTTTTTCCCCCACACTTTCTGTGTGTTAGGGAACTAAGGTAAATATTTCAATTATGTGTTAGGCAATTAATTAACAATTTATTTGAGTTTTATATTGTGTTTAGCAACCCCCCCTCCTCCTCACCCTCGCGCAGGGGGGACTCGGGGCCTGAAGCTGAAAAAATTTCTCTCTCTCTCTCTCTCTTTCTTCCCTCTCTCTCTCTCCTTCTCCTCTTCCCTCTCTCTCCTTCTCCTCTTCCCTCTCTCCTCTTCCCTCTCTCTCCTTCTCCTCTTCCCTCTCTGTCTCTCTCTACTTCCCCCTCTCAGGTGTCGCGGACGGAGCGCGGGCGCGCCGCCCGAAGTTTCCCGCTCGCTAACGGCCTTGCTGGCTCCCACGGGCCGCTCGCACTGACCGCGCATGCGCCGCCCGCCTGCACGCAGCGGCCGTCCATCAGCCGCGCGATACGCGGGGGACCTCAGCAACGGCACCGGACCTCAGGCGCTAGGCAGGGGGAGGGGCCGGAGAGAGGGACAGAGGGGAGTAGGGGAGGGGAGGGAGAGAGGGGAGGGGAGGGAGAGAGGGGAGGGGAGGGGGAGAGGGGAGGGGAGGGGAGGGAGAGAGGGGAGGGGAGGGGAGGGAGAGAGGGGAGGGGAGGGGAGGGAGAGAGGGGAGGGGAGGGAGAGGGGAGGGGAGGGAGAGGGGAGGGGAGGGGGAGGGGAGAGAGGGGAGGGGAGGGGAGAGAGGGGAGGGAGGGATAGGACAGGGAGAGGACATGACAGGGAGAGGGGGGACACACAGGGGCAGGGAGACCAAACGCCCCAAAATTGCCCTCGCGCCCCAAAATTGCCCTCGCAACGCGGGGCTCGCTAGGCAGGGGGAGGGGCCGGAGAGAGGGACAGAGGGGAGTGGGGGAGCGGGGGAGTGGGGGAGTGGTGGGGGGGAGCGGGGGAGTGGGGGAGGGGTGGGGGGGAGACGGTGGGGGGGGAGAGGGAGGGAGGGGAGGGAGGGGAGGGGAGGGAGAGAGGGGAGGGGAGGGAGGGAGGGAGAGAGGGGAGGGGAGGGAGAGAGGGGAGGGAGGGATAGGACAGGGAGAGGACATGACAGGGAGAGGGGGGACACACAGGGGCAGGGAGACCAAACGCCCCAAAATTGCCCTCGCGCCCCAAAATTGCCCTCGCAACGCGGGGCTCCCCAGCTAGTAAACTATAAATTACATGAAATAACTATTTTAAACAATAATTTAAATTTTTGAAAAAAATAATTTTATTTTCTAACGGGGCTAAAAATAAACTTACCTTGCTTTAAAGTATTTAAAAATAATAAACCTGTGGAAAAAATGTTTTAATTTTAATTAATTCACCACTTACCTTGTAAAAAGCAGGCCTTACGCCTGCTTTTTATATGTGTAAATTCTGCAGACTTACCCTCCCAGGAAAACCTGTAAAAAAAACTAAGTTCGATGCGCATGCGCTGCCTCTCCCACGCAAGCGTTCGAACTCTGAACCCCTTCGTTCAGGGGAACGGAAGTGCCGGTTTCCCGTGCATGCGCAGTGCATGCAGGAAACCGGCACTTCCATTGGGCTTACGGGTGAGTACCCCATGCGTACTCACCCATGGAGAGCCGAATTTCTGGGCCAATGTATTTGAAATACATGGATGGGGCAGCCACAAATCATCAACCAGTTTCATCCTTCTTGAAATGTAGCAAGGAGTTGTGGGCAGAAATAGCCAGTGTTACAAATACTTGTGATACAAGTGTATTTTCTCTCATTTTGGTTGGCTATCTCTTGAAAATAAATTCCTATACGTAGGCAATGGATCCATGAAGAGGTTCTGGTAGTGATGCACCATGTTCTTCAAATGCTGATAACTACGTAGCTGGGCAAAACTGAACCAATCAAACAGCAAATCCAGTTTAGAGAATTTACTGGGTATACATTCATCTGATCATAATAATAAGTAGCTCATCATCTCACCACATTTTAAATTCGTATAGTATTATTAAAGGAAAAACAAATATTACAGTGCCACTTATTATAATCAATACAAAGGGAAAATAAATTATGTCGGCTTGCAAGGTTTAAAAAGAAACCTAAAGCTGTGTGTCAAAAGATGCTGGGTGTCTATGAAATGTTGATTAATTAGCAAAATGGTCTTTGTTCTAACCTGTTAGCGTGTTCTACAAGTGATGCATTCATTCTCACTATGAGCAGCTAAGTCTACAAGGTCCAGTGGATTAAAGGTTTGGTTAGCCCTTTGAGACTGAAAAAAAATTCCCCTCATGAAACATAATACAGCATGAAGTGGATGAAAAAAGATTCCTAGGCTTTCAGCCGAGTAGTCTCTCTGACAACAAGGCTGAGTGTAAGCAGATGTTGTTGGTATATAAACAACCTAGGCCTCTGTCCGTGTAGGCCTTAAGAGCTTAGAGTCTAATGGACTAGGGATGGCCTTTATTTACACAAATCCATGAATGTGGTTGAAATGCCTTTTTTATAACCCCACAGATAATAATCTACTAACAGGTAAGCATTAGTGACTACTTTATGGGCTGCAATGTAATGAGAATTTTCTTGTCTAGCATCACAGCCTTTCCCAAGGTTTATTTTTACCAACTTGTGTAGATTTTACTGGGAATGCATGATATTTCCCATCTCAATATTCTTAATTTTCTTTCCATGTGTATTATATGCTATTTGAATGGAAATCCTTTCAAAAGTTAATTACTGTTATTCTTAAATTATTTTAGGGTAATTTTAAAATGACTGTTGATTGATATTTTTGATTTTTAATACATTTAACACCTTAATATTCAAATGCGTTGCAGCTGGCTGTCTGGATGACAGTCACCCTGGTGTGTCCTTGTCAATCAATACATCTAAAAGGTTTGACCTGCCTCCTTGTTCTTGTTCACTGTTTATAATTTGAGCAACAGGAACAGGGGCTCTGGTCTCGTTCTCCCATCTCCTAAATCAACATCTTTCAGCGGTGATGATCCATATTAAGTGGTGATACAAACAGGCCTCTTGTGGTCTGCTTAGTGCTTTGACTGCAGGTTCAAAAAAGTTATTACTTAACATAGACAAATGGTGGCCCATTTTCTCTTTCTTCAAAGAATTTTACACCAAATGATAATTAGATTGATATTTTGGAAAACATAATGGCTGCATAAAATAAAGGAAAGCATAAAGGTCAGACTAAAATATCAATTTGTCATTTGAGTAAAGTGCAGTGTCATCATGATTTACTTGGAGCATTGGCAGATATCAGTTAAAGTCCACTGTAATATTATACTTATTTTGGTCCCAAGGTAACTCAGATTCTATCTAAGCATGTTTCAAAACAATATTAAAAAATGATTACTGAAAATGGTTACAGTACTGAGGTTCATTCTTGTGCTTCACAAAAAAAGTATTTAACATCTTGAGAAAGAGATTTTGTCCACTCTGATATTTTTCCTGGTAAATTCAGACTTTCAAATGCCAGAGTGTGATCAATACAGCTTTAGACTGACAGATTTTAACTGGAGTTTTCCCACCCTGCTGTGATCCATTCTGGTGTCAGGATACTTCCTGATGAGACCTTATAGTAAACAGCTACGTTACAGAATGGTCCTAAAAACAATCACAATATTGAGACACTGTTCTCAGTCCTTATAACTGAGTGCTGGATTATCCAAATTCATATACAACAGCATTTAACACACGTGATTAATGTGGCGCACCAGAACTAACTGAGGCTGCCTGAAAGCTTGAATGGAATTACATTGCATGTCAGAATTGAGGAAATGCTTCTGCAAAGTAAAAAGGTAAGTCATTGTATCAAGTTAAAAGTTTTTTCTGAACTTCAGAGAGTATCTTGACCTAGCAGCATTCTGAATGGTCCTTTATTTAGACCCAGTGTAAATAGTTAAAAATCATATTAATAAAATTCTGGTGATGCCTTTTCTTCATATAAACTACATGATGTCATTGGTTGAACAGATAATGCAAGTATGGCTGAGATCCAACTCATAACATCATTGCTGGAACAGATCACTGAGAGCAAAGAGACAATGTAAATTTGGCAATAAAATTGAAGGCACAGTTTTAAAGGTTTATGGTCAATAATTTAGGTTGCAAATTCACTTTACAGATGATAGTTCTCATCTCAGACATCTCTCCCAAAAGTTCATGTTAACAATTTATTGTGTACATAAATATTTGTCACTTTGAGTTTTTAGTTTTTGCAATGAAACCAAGAATATGTCTATTAAAATGTTGTTTCTAATATTGTGGTACCATGAATTGGATAGTTTAGTGGTGCAGCGCACGACAGTGCCAATGTGTTGTCTCACAGAACAGTAAGATATGGGTTCTTCAGTGAGTTCCCAACCACAGCCAGGCCAAAATGTGGCAGTGGAGAGGAAAAATCTGTGGGAGGAGAAGGCTCCTCTCATATACCTCCTAGCATCCATCAACATTAGCAGTGGAATGGGATCAGATCACTGTACTACCCTCTTGGTGAGGGGTGGAACAGGGAGACTACTGAAGAGAAAATCAGGAAATAGTAAATGCCTTAGGAACATAGAAGTAGATTTTCAACTTGACGCCTGGGCATAAATTTGGCATTGTGGATCGGCTGCCCATTACAGAAACTGTCCAATGTTCAAAGTGAACATTGGGTGGTTTCCATAACGGGTGACCAAGCGACAACGTAAGTTGAAAAGTTACTTAATAGCCGTGTTGTCATGTTTACAATAAAACACATCACATTTCATAGGGGCAAAAATGGGCTTCTTACTGCAACCCGTTAGCGCCAGATTCCTGAAAAAAGATGATGGTCGCTACTCTAATGCCCGCCTCTGGCCCTGGACATGCAAATCTGGAGATCATGACGTCAGTCGACGTGCAATGCCAACTTAATGCCACACTCTGCAAACTTGAACCTAAGTGCTGAGTTTAGCGCTGGGTCCTAAGCATGCTCTGAAAAGCGAGCGTGCAGCAGACTGACAGAGACGCTGTCAGCACTTCTTAAAAGGACACACTCACCCTTCAGGTAAATTTGCATTTAAGCTTTTCGACTGGATTTTTAAATATTTTATTGAAGTAGTGGCTTGGTGCAATATGTGTTAAAAGTTTTTAAAGTGTGCAGGGATTGCTGCTGGATGCTTGCAAGGTCTCAGATGGTAAAGCAAGGCTACTGAGAAGACAGAGAATGATGGAAATACTCAGCAGGGCAGGCTTCATCTGTGGAGAGAGAAAAGAGTTCACATCTCAGGTCGAGATGCTGCCTGACCTGCTGAATATTTCCAGCATTTTCAGCTTTTATTTCAGATTTTCAGCATCCACTCGCAGAGGGAAGAGAAAGATGCAGAACAGGAGGAAGCAGAAGAGGAGGAAGCAGATAGAAGGATGCAACCCAGACAGCCCCTTTCTGGCCGGAATATCTGTGGTGGAATCATCTGTCTACGGTACCAGTGAACACAACCCCAATTCCCCTTTCAACATTAGTCCCACACCTTACCTTCCCTCTGTTACTGACCATCACAGTGTCCTCTTGGCCACAATGCTGAAATAAGAGCCACCACAAAACAAACTTTCCAATCCAACTTTATACATCTGTCCATTCAGTATGATATTAAGAAATCAACTAATCACCCTTATGCATTCCCTTAGTGACAGTCTTATGTGTGCCTTTGCCTATCCTACTGATGTCATGTCGTGCTACCCAGAAGGATCTGGTCCCACATCCTACTTTCTGGAGGGCCTCCTGGCCCCTGTGGGTAGAGGACCTCTCTTGCAGTGTTGACCCCCTGCACAAAGCCGGAGTGCTGCGTGCAAGACCCTGGGTGCCCTTCCCTGGCTTGCTAAGCCATTTGTGTTGGTGCTCAAGCACTTTTCCCCCTTTTTTAGGTACGGATGGCAATTCAGCTTTAAGAGCTGAGGATTACCATTTGGGAATTATTTTTAATGATCATTTTATTTTAGAAGGCAGTTGAGCTGTAAGGGCTAAAAATGCCTATTTTTAAATGATTTTTATTTTTTTCATTTTAGAAGGCAGTTCCCCTTTAAGTTTTCTAAAATGACAGCCTGCTTTAAGCAAAGGCTGTTCTTGCTGCAGTGACGCTACAGCCATGCTACATTGGGCCTCCTGCTGAAACTATCACCACAAAAACCGGCTTTGCACAATGAATTTAGCACAGTGCTAATGTTAATTAGGAAGCAGCACCAATATACCGGTGCTGCCTGCGGTATTAATTTCAGCGGCTGTTAACTGCCACCGGCAGGTCTCCAGCACTCTCAAATTTCCAGGTTGTCGACAGTTAGAGTACAGAGACGGGCTGTTTGGCTAATCAAATCTGCACTGGTGGTTTCTCCACATGGGCCAACTGTTCAAAACCCCCATCCTCAATGATGGCGGAGCCCAGCACGCGAGTGCAAAAGACAAGGCGGAAGTATTTGCAACCATCTTCAGCCAGAAGTGCCGAGTGGATGATCCATCTCGACCTCCTCCTGAGGTCCCCACCATCACAGAAGCCAGTCTTCAGCTAAATCGGTTCACTCTGCGTGATACCAAGAAACGGCTGAGCGCACTGGCTACACTGAAGGCTATGGGCCCCGACAACATCCCGGCTGTCGTGCTCCAGAACTTGCCGCACCTCTAGCAAGCTGTTCCAGTACAGCTACAACACTGGCATCGACCTGACAAAGGGGAAAACTGCCCAGGTATGTCCTTTCCATAAAAAGCAGGACAAATGCAATCCGGCCAATTACCACCCAATCAGTCTACTCTCCAGCATGGGAATGGTAGCATAGTGATTATGTTACTGGATGAGTAACTCAGAGGCCTGGACTAATGAACCAGAGACACGAGTTCAAATCCCACCATGACAGCTGGTGAGTTTAAATTCAGTTAATTAAATAAATCTAGAATAAAAAGCTAGTATCAGTAATGGTAACCATGAAACTACCGGATTGTCGTAAAAACCCATCTGGTGCACTAATGTCCTTTAGGGAAGGAAATCTGCCATCCTTACCTGGTCTATATGTGACTCCAGACACATAGCAATGTGGTTGACTCTTAACTGCCCTCTGAAATGGCCTAGCAAACCATGCAGTTGTAAAAAACCACTATGAAAGGCAATAAGAATAAAACTGGAAGGACTGGCTACAGACATGACAACGGCACACCCAACCCAATCGATCCTGCAAAGTCCTCCTCACCAACATCTGGGGACTTGTGCCAAAATTGGGAGAGCTGTCCCACAGACTAGTCAAGAAACAGCCTGATATAGTCATCAGCAGCAGCAGAATTGTATTCCACTGCAATCTGTATCAAGAAACAGCTGAGCGCACTGGATACAGCAAAGGCTATGGGCCCTGACAACATCCCGGCTGTTGCGTTGAAGACTTGTGCTCCAGAACTGGCCCCGACTCTAGCCAAGCTGTTCCAGTACAACTATCACACTGGCATCTATCCGACAATGTGGAAAACTGCCCAAGTATGTCCTGTCCACTAAAAGCAGGACAAATCCAATCCAACCAATTACCCATCAGTCTACTCTCAATCAACAAAGTGATGGAAGGTGTTGTCGACAGTAAAGATCCCATGGCACTATTTTGAAGAAGAGCAGGGGAGTTATCCCCAGTGTCCTGGTCAATACTTATCCCTCAACCAACATAACAAAAAAAAACAGATTATCTGGTCATTAGCATGTTGCTATTTGTGGGACCTTGCTGTGCGCAAATTGGCTGCTGTGTTTCCCTCATTACAACAGTGACTACACTTCAAAAGTATTTCATTGGCTGTAAAGTGCTTTGAGAAGTCTGG
This sequence comes from Somniosus microcephalus, assembly GCF_052327205.1. NCBI lineage: Eukaryota > Metazoa > Chordata > Chondrichthyes > Squaliformes > Somniosidae > Somniosus > Somniosus microcephalus. The sequence continues at coordinate 193,539,896 of NC_140987.1, read as the reverse complement.
TGGTCATGAAAGGCACTATATAAATGCAAGTCTTTCTTTTTCTTTCTTGCTATCAAGCAGCACTTACCAATAACCTGCTCACTGAGTCCCCTCCAAGTCACACATTATCCTGACTTGGAAGTATATCGCCATTCCTTCATCGTGGTGGATGGGGTGCCCAGTTTGGGTTCCACCATGACCACTCAGCTTCAGAACTTGGTCCAAACATAGACAAAAGAGCTGAATTCCAGAGGTGAGGTGAGAATGACTGCCCTTAACACCAAGGCAGCATTTGACCGAGTGTGCCATCAAGGAGGCTAGTAAAATTGAAGTCAATGGGAATCAGGGGGAAAACTCTCCACTGGCTGGAGTCATACGTAGCACAAAAGAAGATGGTTTGGTTGTTGGAGGCCAATCAGCTCAGCCCCAGGACATCGCTGCAGGAGTTCCTCAGGGCAGTTTCCTAGGCCAAACCATCTTCAGCTGCTTCATGAATGACCCTCCCTCCATCATAAATCATAAGTGGGGACATTCGCTGATGACTGCACAGAGTTCAGTTTCATTTGCAACTTCTCAGATAATGAAGCAGTCCATGCCCGCCTGCAGCAAGACCTGGACGACGTTCAGGCTTGGGCTGATAAGTCACAAGTAACTTTCGCGCCACACAAGTGCCAGGCAATGACTATCTCCAACAAAGGCGAGTCTAACCACTACCCCTTGACATTCAACGGCATTACCATCACCGAATCCCCCACCATCAACCATTGACCAGAAACTTAACTGGACCAGCCACATAAATACTGTGGCTACAAGAGCAGGTCAGAGGCTGGGTATTCTGCGGCTATCTTGTAGCTATCCTCTCACTTATTCTGCGGCTAGTGTCTCACCTCCTGACTCCCCAAAGCCTTTCCACCATCTATAAGGCACAAGTCAGGAATGTGATACAATGCTCTCCAGTTGCCTGGATGAGTGCAGCTCCAACAACACTCGAGAAGCTCGACACCATCCAGGACATAGCAACGCTCTTGACTGGCACCCCATCCACCACCTTAAGCATTCACTCCCTCCACCACAGGTGTACCATGGCTGCAGTGTGTATCATCTACAAGATGCGCTGCAGCAACTCGCCAAGGCTTCTACGACAGCACCTCCCAAACCCACGACCTCTACCACCTAGAAGGACAAGAGCAGCAGGCGCATGGGAACACCATCACCTCTAAGTTCCCCTCCAAGTCACAAACCTCCTGACTTCGAAATATATCGCCATTCCTTCGTCGTCGCTGGGTCAAAATCCTGGAACTCCCTCCCTAACAGCACTGTGCGAGTAATTTCACCACGCGGCTCACCACCACCTTCTCAAAGGCAATTAGGGATGGGCAATAAATGCTGGCCTTGCCAGCGACGCCCACATCCCAGGACCGAATAAAAAAAACATTCCTACTTGCGCCCCACACCTTTTAATATTCCTCTATTTCAAGGAACTATCTAATTCCATTTTTGCTTGGAGCCTTACTATTCTAGTATTGCAAAAATGGATATGTTTACTGAAGCTTGTAGTACTTTCCAGAAGACTTGCAGCAAGTAGATGGATGCGAACGTTCACACCAAGAAAAAATGTTCCTGAAAAATAAAGCTTTTAAAGTGCTCAGATTGAACAGATTTGTAGTTTTTAATGATTAAGTTAAACACGTGATCCATGTGTTTTGTTCTTTGAGTTCGGTGACAGAAAATAACAATACGATCAATTTAGTAGGTGTCCCGTGAAGTGAAATAGAGTAAAGGAAAATACAGACGTGACAGATGTAGATTTTCAGAAGAATGCAGGGTTTGCATCATATTTCACTTTAATTCCCACTTAGAGCACATCTGTGTGTTAGTTGTTTGTTTTGTATCTCATGACCAAGTTTCCAGACAAAACAAGGTCAAACCATAAATAGCCATACCAGATCAGTTAGAGCAGAGGTCAATGGCTTCTAATGCTGGGAGTTAAAGGTTATAGGTCATTGTTCACTCCTGTCAGTTATAAGTCAAGTTATGAAAATAATAATAAAAATAGCTAGTTTTATAAATGTAACAAATTGGTTTGGAACAAATTCAAATGGTAATATTTAGTATTGTAGGAATGAACATTTTTCATCGATGAGTTTAGTTGCTAAAGAAGAAATGTGGAAAAAGACCCTGACAAAACATTTACTGCAAAAAGCCAGTAACTCCATAGCAACAAACCCCTTGACGTCAGAATCACAGCAGACATACAAAGGTCATTAGTCTCATCCCAGGGGAATGTGTATAGTTAGTTCAAATTAGGCTGGGTGTGAGTTTGCTAAAAATTAAATTACTTTTAAATAAAGTTAGGAGATGCACTAAGCAATATCCTGCCTGTGCCTTTTATCAGCAGGGATTCCCGTGAGAACAGAAAGTGGGTAAAGAGAGCTTAGATGGACAGTCAAACATATTTACCCCTGGGTGGAAGGTACAAATTAAATTAGCCTGGCACAAAAGGGAGATGCTTTCTCCTTCTGTTGAGATGTCATGGTAGTGAGGAAACATAGTCTGGGGCCAAGAAAAATGGCACAAATGCATTCATCTTAGCTACCATTCATCGTACTCCAAAATCTAAACTCAGCACATAAAGGAGCAGCACTTTGAAACACCTCCTCTCGCCCTAGTTACAGTGTAGGCCATGCAAAGGAGGCTGGGAGCATTTAGTTGGCAATGAGCTGTGTATGAAGTGTTGTCAAAGTACTGTAGTCAGCAACAAGACTGATACATTTATTCTAATCCCTCTACTTTCCTAAGCAGCATAAATCTATCAATTCATACATTGTTGTCCCATTATGAACTATGGTTATTTTGAATCAGTATCATATTTACCAGTTTTAAGTATTATAAAAATAGAAAATGCTGTCATTTACAACAGAAGCACCAAACTGATGTGTGTAAATATATCTCCAAAACACAGTGTTTTTTACATAAAGATTTCACTTTAAGTTCTTATACTATCACTGGGCTGAAAGGACTTGCCATTTCAGTTGCCCTGTCTATCATTGTGTTTGTTACTTTCCGATCAGTTCTGTAGCACCATGATGGAGTGAAATAGTCCTTGAATACATACGGAAATAAATTCCAGTGTTAAAAATAATGTAGATTTTATTCAATATCATTCTATCTTTATACTAAAATATGCTGTTTTAAACCAACACGCCAAAGATGGAAAAAGATGAAAATGGTCAGTCGGATCCTGAAATAAGGTGCCGATGACAGAGCCAGCTGGGTGGGCTAAGTGCCTGAAATTCCTGGGTTGGGGAAGGGTGGGAATGGTTTTTTTTTGTCTGCACGGGTTGGGGGGTGGGGGGAGGGCTGAATCTGAAGCTGGATCTGACAGGTTTCAGCCCCACTTACACTCAGACATCCAGAGCTAGGTGGGCATGGGCCTTCCTACCATCCCCCTTTATAACAGTCCTGTTTCTCAGTAATGCGACATAATATATTCAGCTTTCAGGGTGTTTCTGAGGGGTGTTCCCAGTTTATCCTGGGAATTCTGCCCAGCATGTCAGCTGATATTTTTATTGGGCTGACTTCTTTGCCAAATAAGGGGCTCGAGCTCACTCCCTTGGAATGACAAGGTGCCGGTCCAATTTCCTGGCACTGCCTCTGTTGCACCTCCACCTGGCCTGAATATTAAAATACCGCATCTGTCCAATTAATTGGCAGATAGAACTTGCAACAGCGGAGCAGAATCCAAGTCATTTCAGGCCCTTTGTCTCTTTCTTACACTATTTTCTTATATATGTTCTTAATATATTTGGATCTGTGGAGATTATAGATATGTTTTTCAGTTTTGAGAGAAAACTTTGGCTGAAGAAATTCTGGAAATGGTATGAAATCTTTAAAACTGAACTGAATTGTCAGCACAGTCTGAACAGTGTTAGATATTCTATGGAATATCCAGGTTTGGAATCCAGAAACTCACAACATAAAGTTTCATAACCTAAAAGGCTTTGGTGCCCAATAAATAAGAATAAATATTGTATAAGTAGGTCCAAGATAAAGTTTAAGCAGTTAATATATATATATCTTTCTTTTTCTTTCTCCATGTATTTTGTTGCAGGAGGCATGACAAAATAGATTTTCACAGAACCAACTCAAATCTATTAGTGACATTGTCATTGGTACAGTAAATGATTAAACAATGTTTAATGAGGAAAATTATGCAGTATACATAGCTCTGATATGAATTGACATATCTCCTTGCTTCTTTGTGAAATGCAAATGCTTCTGTTCAAGTAACTTTCAATGTGACATAAGAAGGCTTAGTGTGAACAATACAGTTGCTTACAATTTTATTTAAAATGTTATTAGAGATTCGGTCCTCATTTATTTTCCCATCTTTGGACTGTATAGCAGCAGTGTTTCTCAGTAATGAGACATATTATGTTCTTTTCTCTATTCATCTTGTCACATCCCTGTCAGCTCCAATAAAGGTACTTACCTGAATTATGCAAATGAGCTTTTTGTCGTGTCCAGCTCCTGCTATTGTTCCTCTCCACTATGGCTGAAACTTGTAGCTATCCTCTCACTTATACTGTCTGATCTTAGCACTCCTGAGGTCATGACCTTTCAATCTCAGAGCTTGACTTATGCCACATCCATTTGACAAATCGTCCAGGCCTGCACAAAGGCTGGTTGAGCTCCAAAGTGACTGTTCACCATACATCACTGTTTCAGTGTTTTGACATTTCCTTCTCACTTTTCCTCTCAGTAATTGGACAAAGGGAACGAAAGACATTTGTGTCCAAAGAATGCTTTCATTTGGGACGATGATAAATGGCTGCCCTTTCCAAGAAGCTACAATTCCACTGCCTGCTAAAAGTTCCTTCACAAGAGGTCTTTTGAGTGGGAGCTGCTCACCAATTCGCTCTTTGTGCCTCTTTAGTCTACTCTTAACTTCAGCTCCCTCACTTTAATCAAGTAACTAACAATAGAGTTTGAAGTTGGCAATGTGACTTTTCAAACATGTTTTACATGAGTTAAGTGCCTCACAGGGAACCTTCCATCACTAACATTCATGTGTGAGAGAATTTCTAGCGCTGGGGACAAGAATTATAAAGTGGACAGTTTCATAATTACTTAACCATCTCCCTTAACACTGTATTTGTGGGAAGGAAATGTCTCAACAAATTCCACCTGAAACAGTAAAACTACGCAGAGTAAAGTTTTTTTCAGCTAAAAGCATAACTGATAATAGAAGCAAAACATATCTGTTAACATTCAAGAGCACTGAACCTAGCATTTGTGAGATAGTACTGTTGTTGTACAAGAAGACTCCTTAGCGGCTAGCTCATTAATGACTATTCCAGAAATGTATAACAAGATTCAATTTTTGAGGTTTATTTAAGGAACACTGTACATTATGATGTTTTCAGATTTTGCCCTTTATTTTTACAGTTTTACTTTACCTTGTTTTATAAAAATGATATTCCATACCCAAATTAAAATGGCATAAGTTTTGATATTGAAATCCATATTTATTTCCTGCTGTAATGTATGATAATCCTTTTAAGTATTCATAATGTGTATAATAGCAACTGAGACATTGCAGGGAGATTTTGGAGTCAAAGTGTTGACTACTGTAGAGCAAAGGGATTAAGCAGCTCAAGCGTGCATAATTATATTTCAGACCAAACAACAATTGTTGTCAGGCACTACTAATAGCAGATGAAGAGAATTATAGCTTTGAAATCAGGTCAAAATATGTGTTTTTACAAATTACTGTAATTTGAAGTCACACCTGGATGGAAAACCACAGCAATACAAACATTTCCTTCCACTATCTTTATCAGATTAGTGCTCTTTGTCATTTAATTAGACTGATAATATTACTTATAGGAAATGCCATTACATATATCTGTCACGCTTAACAAATTCTTTGAAGTTACAGATAGGTTTTGTTTTTCTACGAAGCCTGTTAGCAGCAGTAATGTCAGACTTTTAAAATATGATGGATTTTAGACAAAGGTAGGTATTTTAGTGTTTAAATGCTAATTGTTATATTGGTTTTAGTTTATTTCTTCACAGATTCACAGCATCTTTAGAATGTCTTGTTATGATGACAAATAAATTGTGTAATACTGTGATATTTGTCATTTGCCTCATAAAGTATGGTGGGGAAAATGAAGCTTTAAACAGGAACTTTTTCTCAAAAGTTGCACAACATTCATGAAACTCAGGTGAAAATTTGGTCTTCTTGGGCTTTTTTGAATGGACATACTCATTAATGATTAGGATTTAAAAAAAGATTCCAACTATTAACCATCTTGTGGATATCCTTGGTATTTTTAATGAAAATAGAAAGGGAAATGCATTAAATATTATTCCATTCTTAGAGTTGCCATTATTTTAAATGATATTTTATTCCAATTTTCTCCTCTCTTCACCCAGAGACACTGGGGGAAAAATTCAGTAGGTTAGCGCCTCCCGTTAGCGCTTGCAGAGGACGGTAAGGGGCGCTGATGCAGTAGCACTGGGGCAAGGCGGGTCCAGCGCCGCACGGCAAATCTGGACCAACCCATTGTGCCGCCGGTACAAGGTACCACCAGGGACTTCAATGGCAGGCAGATCATGACATCAATGAGCGTGCAACACTCACTGGGTGCCCGATCTGGAAAATTCATTGTCGCCACTTACCTTTGCACTCGACTGGAGAACTAGGAGTGGGAATGGGAGGATCCAGTTGTCATGGTCCACGTAGGAATCAATGACATAGGTAGAACTAGGAATGAGGTTCTGCTGAGGGAGTTTGAGGAGCTAGGATCCAAATTAAAAAGCAGAACCTCAAAGGTAATAATCTTTATGATAAAATGAGTCACGCAAAAATTGGCAGAGGGACAAACAGAGTAAAGGTTTAAATGCGTGGCTCAAAGAGTAGTGTGGGAGGAAGGGGTATCAATTCATGGGGCACTGATACCAATATTGGGGAAAGAGGGAGCTGTTCCGTTGGGACAGGCTCCACTTAAACTGGGCTGTGACCAATGTCCTGGCAAACTGAAGAACTAGGGCACTAAACAGGTCTATAAACTAATGAAGGGGTGGGTGGAAGGATTCAGGAAAGAGTAAATTTAAAAGCAGTGAGAGAAATGTCAAGGCTCTCGAACAGAATAGAGTTTTGGGTAAAAATAAGCAGAGTGGGTCAGGAAGGGACAGAGAGAGTAACAAAGGCATCAGTGACTAAGGTGACATCGGGGATAAATAGAAATAAGTCAAAGCTAAAGGCACTATATCTGAATGCGTGATAGAAATTAAAAGGTTTGCTCTAATAGCCATTACGGAGATGTGGTTGCAATGTGGCCAAGGTTGGGAACTAAATATTCCAGATACTTAACTTTTAGAAGAGATAGGCAAAATGGAAAAGGAGGAGGGGTAGCCCAGATAATAAAGGATGGAATAAAGACCACAGAGGGAAAGGATCTTAGCTCCAAAAATCAAGAAGTAGAATCAGTTTGGGTGGAGCTAAGAAACAGCAAGGGGCAGAAACATTGGTGGGAGTCATTTATAGGCCCCCAAACAGTAGTTGTAGGGCAGTATATAAACCAGGAAATTAGAGGTACATATAACAAGGGTAATACAGTAATCATGGGGGACTTTAACCTGCATATAGACTGGGGAAACCAAATTTGCTGTAATAGTATGGAGGACGAATTCATGGAATGTATGCAAGATAGTTTTCTAGATCAGTATGTTGAGGAACCAACTAGGGAACAGGCTATTTTAGATCTAGTATTGTGCAATGAGAAAGGATTAATTAATAACCTTGTAGTAAAGGGGCCTTTAGGGAAGAGTGACCATAATATGATAGAATGTTATATTAAGTTTGAAAGTGATTTAATTAAATCCGAAACTAGGGTCTTAAATCTAAACAAAACAAACTATGTAGGTATGAGAGGCAAGTTTGCTAAGGTAGATTGGGAAACTACATTAAAAGGTGTGATGGTGGAGAAGCAATGGCTAGCATTTAAAGAATTAATACATAATTTACAACAAATATACATTCCTTTAAGGCACAAAAACTCCACAGGGGAAGTGGTCCAACAGTGGCTAACAGGAGAAGTTATAGATAGTATTAGATCAAAGGAAAAGGCTTATAATGTTGCCAAAGAGCGTAGTAAGCCTGAAGATTGGGAGGATTTTAGAATTCAGCAAAGGAGAACCAAGAAATTGCTAAAGAAAGGGAAATAGAATATGAGAGTAAACTAGCGAGAGACATAAAAACAGACTGTAAAAGCTTCTATAGGTATGTAAAAAGGAAAAGATTAGCTAAAGTAAACGTGGGTTCCTTACAGGCTGAGACAGGAGAAATTATAATGGAGAATAAGGAAATGGCAGATTCCTGCGCCCGGAGATCGTGACGTCATCACCCCGGTAGCGCCCCAGACCAGAAATTGATTCTCGCCCCCTGCCTCAGTGCCTGCCGCTAGGAACAACATGTAGAGGGAGACGGTTTGCAGTTGGCTGGGGGCTGGGGGAGCGCTATTTAAAGGCATGTTTTCTCCTGTCGGCAATCAATGTTGAGAGAGGGAGAGAGGCGTTTAGAGACATTTAATGGTTTCCTACTTGAAGGAGTTTTGGTCATCAGGAAGACTTATCAGGTTCCCATTCCTGTAACCTTCAGTACTACAACATTTAGAAGAGTTAATGGGGGTTGTACCGGCATGGGGCCTCACCCTCCAGCTTCACCGTCGGAGGCAGCGGAAGCAGAGAGAAAGATTGAAAGCGTGGCCAGAGGGAGGAGGGCCAACAGGGCTCTCCACAGGACACCTTACCCTTCCAGGGTATTCTGGGAGCAATTGTCATATATCCATCTGTCCGAGGAGCAGTGTTTTAGAAGGCTCCGCTTCAGCAAGGACCTGCAACCAGAGCTCCAGCCTCAGCTCAGGACCAGGATGTCTCTGTCGGTGGCAGTGAAGGTGACAGTGGCTCTCAATTTCGACACCAATGGCTCCTTCCAGGCTTCGACAGGGGATATTGCGAACATCTCACAGTTTGCTGTCCATTGCTGTATCCGGGAGGTCACAAAAGCTCTCTACAAAAGGAGAAGGGAGTACATCTCATTCCCCATGACCCAAGACAAACAGCATGAACTCGCATGTGGCTTCGTTAGGATAGCGTGCTTCCCCATGGTTCAGGGCGCCATTACCTGTACACATATGGCATTGCAGGCACCTCATCAAGATGCAGAGGTTTTCTGCAACCGCAAAGGCTTCCACTCTCTGAATGTGCAGCTGGTGCGCAGCCATAGACAGCGCATCCTCGCCATCAATGCCCGCCGGCCTGGCAGCTGCCACAATGCTTTCATCCTGCGCCAGACTGGTGTCCCAAAACTGTTCCAACTGTTATGTTCATTAATAACTAGACATTCTTATTATGAACAGCTAGCTTCTAGCTAGTCATTTATTCAGTACACGTTCTCTAGGTACAGCATCTGTAGAGATTCAGCATGTGTACTTCTGTGTGCAGGCAACCATCTTGACTACTGCCTTCTGGGTAGCCTAGTGCATTGTGGGTAGTGTAGTCTTAAACACATACAACTATATACACAGCAATATAGCTCTACGGCTTCATCTAGTGTACCACTCTAGAATGACATGTTATTGATCATTACATCCCCCTTTCTTTGAGGTTAAACAAAATCAACATCAATCAATATCAACCAACTTTCAAGAAAAACGATAAAGATAATATCAGTAACACTTTTGCTAGTGCTCTATAAACATAAACATTTTCACAACAGTCAACACATTTTCAAAGCTTCACTTTATACTCAAAGATTAAGTCTATCAGGCTTTTTTACTTCACATGTGGATCTTCTCAGCACGGGTAAGTCTGATGTGTTTGCATGAGATTGTTCTGGTGGTGATTGACAAGATTCAGTTGCGGCATTGTCATCAATCTGCTCTTGGATAGTTTCTTGTGTTTTCAGGAGGGAACGGCGGTTCCTCCTGAGAATCTGTCCTTCCTCAGTTCTAACAGCGTATGACCTTGGTCCTACTTCCTCAAGAACTGTAGCTTTCCTGTTCCATGCATCTGGATCCTCAATCCTGACAACATCATCCCTTGTCAATGGTTTCAGAGTTTTGGATGACTTGTCATAGTATGATTTCTGTTTCAGCTTTAGCAGTTGAAGTCTCTGTCTCAGTTCCTTACTCTGCTTTTCTTTTGCACAGCGGGGTAGCGTGGTGCGCAACTTGCGACCCATTAGTAGTTCAGCAGGTGAAGAACCACAGTCTAAAGGTGAGGCTCGGTAGCTCAGCAGGGCGAGATAAGGATCAGACTTGCTTTCTGTCACTTTCTTCAGTAGCTGCTTGAGAACTTGAACACCTTTCTCTGCCTTACCATTTGACTGAGCATTAAGAGGACTGGATGTGATGTGCTGAAAGTCATACTGTGCTGCAAACTGTTGCCACTCCTTACAGTTGAAGCACGGACCATTGTCGCTAACGGCAATCCTGGGAATTCCATGTCTGGTGAACATGGATTTCACATGCATTATGACACTGCTTGCTGTGGTGCTTGAGAGCAGCACCATCTCAGGATAGTTAGAATAGTAGTCAATCACTATTAGATATTCTTTACCATTCAAATGAAAGAGGTCCATACCAACCTTTTGCCATGGTGCTGTTGGTATGTCAGCTACTATCATTGGTTCCTTTGTTTGTTTGTTTTGGTGTTTCTGACATGTCTCACATTTGCCTATCATGTTCTCAATGTCCTTATTTATGCCAGGCCAATAAACAGTGTCTCTTGCTCTCCTTTTGCATTTTTCAATTCCGAGGTGTCCCTCATGAATCATTTTGAGCATGTCTTGACGTAGAGCCTGTGGAATGACTATTCTGTTCTGTTTTAATAATAGTCCACTTACGACACTCAAGTCTGACCTTATGTGATAGTATTTTGGACAGGAACCTTTTGGCCAACCATGATGAATGTTCTCTATTACCGTTTGTAACACTGTATCTTTTACTGTTTCTTCTGCTATTTGCTTTGATTTTGTGTCTGACACGGGCAGCGCAGCAGTGACCATACTCACATGAACATTCACGTCTTCTTCAGTAGAGCTCACTTGACTCATTGTGGGTGCTCGGGATAATGCATCTGCTAACACTATGGCCTAGAAATTGGGTTTTGGCGCAGCGACGGCTTTAGCGCCGGAAGTTAGTGCCGGAGCTAAGTCGCGCTGGGCGGGCCAAAAATTCACTAGTTCTGCGCCCAAACGGCTGCCGGCGCTGCTGAAAGCTGTTTGCGCCTGAAAACTGGCGCTACGCGCTGAATTGCGGCGCTATTCCGGCGCTGCGGCGCCCGCTGTGGTGCGGCAGGTTCGGGAAGTGCAGGCCTCCTCCTTCCCTTAAGGAGGAGCTGCCTGCACCCGGCCGCGGCCCGCGAAAATCATTGTAAAAATGAGCCCGGCACCTCAGACAAGTGCCGGGCTTGCATCTGTCCCGGGGCGGGGGGGGGGAGAAGTCCGGGGAGGGAGCTGCGGCCAGGCGGCCGGCGGGAAAGCGGCCGGCCGCCACGGGGCCTTTAATGCGCCGGCGCAAAGTCCAGTAAGGCACCTCTGCCAGAACGTTGCTTGCGGCTGCCACGGGCGAGGCGGCCGCAAGTCAATTTCGGAGTTCGGGCGGGTTACCATGGCAACCGGGACGCTGCGCACACCGATGACGTCATCGGTGCCGGCGCAGCGCTAACGGCCTAACGCCGATTTAGGGACCCACTCAATTTCCAAACTGGCCATAGCTCCGGCGCTAGGCCCTCTAGCGCCTCATAAGCGGCGCTAAGCCTACCGAATTTCTAGGCCTATGTATTTGCCTGGTGTGTAGATCAGTTCAAAGTCATATCTTTGCAGCTTCATCATGAGCCGTTGAATCCTTGGAGACATTTCATTCAGATTTTTTTTTATGATGGCAACCAGTGGGCTGTGGTCTGTCTCAACTGTGAAGGTGGGAAGTCCATATATGTAGCCATGGAACTTTTCTAATCCAACTACCAAGCCTAGACATTCCTTTTCAATCTGGGCATATCGACACTCAGTATCAGTCATAGACCTGGAGGCATAGGCAACAGGCTTCCAATCTTCACCCTCTGCTTGTAGCAAGACTGTGCCTAGGCCATCTTTTGATGCATCCATTGACACTTTGATTCTCTTTGTTGGGTCAAAGAAGGTGAGTACAGGTGTGGTTGTCAGCACTGTTTTGAGATTCATCCACTCTTGTTCATGTCTTTCTGTCCATGCGAACTCATTTGTTTTATGTAGCAGGTCTCGCAGACAGGTTGTCTTGGCTGACAAGTTAGGAATGAACTTTCCAATGAAGTTTATCATCCCCATGATGCGTAGCACTCCTTTTTTGTCAGTGGGTCGGGGCATGTTGAGTATAGATTATCTCCTAGGAAAGTTACTTCCTGGATGCCAAACTGACGCTTGGCTTTGTTGAGCTTCAGTCCATTCCGGCGTATGCTCTGTTGCACTTTAGTCAGTCTCTCATTGTGTTCTTTCAGTGTGGAGCCCCAGATGATGATGTCATCAACATAGACCCGAACTCCTTCCAGACCTTCAATTATGTGTTCCATCGCTCTATGAAAGATTTCAGATGCAGATATTATCCCGAAAGGCATTCTGAGGAAACAATACCTGCCAAATGGTATGTTGAAGGTACAGTATTTGGTGCTCTCTTCATCCAGTTTTAGTTGCCAAAATCCTTGTGAGGCATCGAGCTTTGTAAAGTATCTGGCACCTGACATTTCACTGGTGATTTCTTCTCGCTTGGGAATCTGGTAGTGTTCATGTTTTATGTTTGCATTTAAGTCCTTTGGATCCATGCATTATCTTAGATCATTGTTCTTTTTCTTTACACATACCATGGAGTTAACCCAGTCTGTTGGCTCTTCGACTTTCCTGATGACTCCTAGTGTGGTCATTCTGTCCAGTTCTTTCTTGAGCCGGTCACGCAGGGGTGCTGGAACTCTTTGCGGAGCATGTACCACTGGCTGAGCATCCTCTTTTAGCTGGATCTTGTAAGTGAATGGTAGAACTCCAAATCCTTTGAACACATCCTGGAAATTACTCACTACAGAATCCACTGAGTCATCTGGTCTGCTTATGGCACAGTTTATACGGTAGACTCTCTTGACCAGTTCTAAGTCTTCACAAGCTTTGTCACCTAGTAGTGAATCAAGTCCTTCAGCCACAACAGAAAACATGAGATGATGCACTTTGTCTTTGACTGTCACTTTAAGTCTGCATACACCTAAGCTATCTATTTTCTGTCTGTTATAGCTCTTCAGTAGTACTGACTTTTTCTGTATTTTGGGCTTTTCTTTCATGTTTTTAATGTCACTCATACTGATTAAGTTTGCTGTTGCCCCAGTGTCCAGTTTCAATGTAACTAATGTTCCATTTACCTGCAGTGGGATCATCCATTTGTCCTCTTTTACTGCATTAACTTTATGTTCAGCATTGTCCATATCTGAGGGCTGCACATTTTCTGTATCCTTTTTGATATTGTCACATGACACCATTCATACAAAAAATGTCTCACTTAAATCAGTGTCCTCAATCATATTGACTTGTTGCCCTTTCTTTGTTGTTACTTTTGAAAAGCATTGTTTGGCAAAGTGATTCTTTCCATGACATTTTGTGCACATTTTTCCAAACGCTGGGCATTGTCTTAACTGGTGTTTGTAACCACAGCGTTTACAATTAAAATTTCCTTCCTCTGATTGCTTTTCATTTCTGTTCTGCCCATGTTTCTTCCCCTTGTAGGACACAGCACTGAGAGCAGCACTTACTACAACCGCATCATTATTGATTTCACTGAAAGCCTTCGCGTGCTGTCAAGCTAGCTCACTGGCTTGGCATATTTTCACAGCATTTTCCAATGTCAGTTCGGTTTCTCTCAACAGACGTTCCCTGACCTTTTTATCATGAATACCAAACACAATTTGGTCATGAATCATGGATGCTTTCAGCTCAGAGAAATTACATGTCTGTGCTTTCAGTTTCAGATCGGTCACAAAGCTATCAAAAGTCTCATTTTGCCGCTGTGTCCTTGAACGGAACACATATCTTTCATAGGTCTCATTCTTTTTGGGAGAACAATGTGTTTCAAATTTCTTTAGCACTTCGTCTAAATTTTCTCTGTTCTCCTCTGGATTAAATACAAATGTATTAAATACCTCTATCACCTGTGGGCCTGCAACTGTGAGCAGCAACGCTACCTTCCTTGCGTCTGGCTTCGTACCGAACCTGATGGCAGCAATGTAGAGTTCGAATTGTTGTTTGAAAGCCCGCCAATTGTAGTCAACATTTCCCGTGAGATTCAAAAAGTCCGGTGGCTTCAAATTCTCCATGTCGCTTTTCACAATTTTCAGCAGATCTTCACCAATCCTGGTACCATGTTATGTTCATTAATAACTAGACATTCTTATTAAGAACAGCTAGCTTCTAGCTAGTCATTTATTCAGTACACGTTCTCTAGGTACAGCATCTGTAGAGATTCAGCATGTGTACTTCTGTGTGCAGGCAGCCATCTTGACTACTGCCTTCTGGGTAGCCTAGTGCATCATGGGTAGTGTAGTCTTAAACACATACAACTATATACACAGCAATACAGCTCTACAGTTCCATCTAGTGTACCACTCTAGAATGACATGTTATTGATCATTACACCAACCACCGCATTAAGCTCGTGGCTGGCTCCTTGGGGACAAGGGTTATCCACTCTACACCTGGCTGGTAACACTGTTCCGTAACCCCAACACTCCTGCTGAGCTCGCCTACAATGAGAGCCATAGTGCCACCAGGAACCTCATTGAACAGACTATCGGCATGCTGAAGCAACGGTTCTGGTGTCTTGACCACTTTGGAGGAGTCCTGCAGTATTCCCCTGATCGAGTATCGGTTTTCATAGTTGTGTGCTGCATGCTGCACAACCTCGCCATTCTGAGGACCCAGCCATTGCCACCAGGGATTGGTGGACCACTTCAGGAGGAGGAAGAGGAAGAGGGGGAGGAGGAGGAGGATGAAGAGGAGGAGGAGCAGCAACAATGTGGGAGGGAGGCGCTCAATGTTACTTCTGCAAGGGCCGTTCGTGAACGCCTCATAACACAGTGCTTCCGATGAATGAGAGAGAAGATGGCATTTGAGCTCAACAACCACATCATTACAGGCAGCTCGCAGCCCCATGACCGGCCAAAGTTCCAATGAGAAACATGAGGAAATTTATAATGTTTAAATTAAAAATTTTATTATTCTGAATAACTGTGTCTTATTAAGCACAACCAATAACAAACAAACACAGCAATTTATTAACAAACACAACTGCTTCTTAGCACATCGAAATAATTCTTAACAAAGTGAACAATATATTTACAAACATGTCCAACTTTGGTACAAACACTCCCCCCATTTGGTCAAAAAACTTTAGTTAGTGGGCCTTCTTCAATGATCTCCCTCCCCTTCGCACTTCCCCCCTCCCAACCCTACTACTCCTCCGTAATGTGGCCCCAGTGGCTGCAGCAAGGCTGGCAGAAGGCTGCTGAATCTCAGAGCCAGAGACTGCAGATGGCCTTGCAGGACGCCCTCAACCAGCTCTGGGCTGGGAGGGCCCGGCTGCAGACTGCACCAACTCTGCATGGGCGGCAGCAGTCTGGGCTGGCTGGGTTACAGGCTGAGGCAAGTGCAATGGCAGAGTGGCAGTGGTGGGAGCAGGAATGCTGTCATCCTGAGAGAGGACAGCATCTTCCTGCTCGACCAACACACTGCTACTCCCCCGGGGCAGAACCACAGCATCTGGAGCAATCTGCTCAAGCACAGATTGCTGGCCTGCTGCGGCACCGTGAGATCCCTGGTGGACAGTGGTTGCCCCAGCTACAAGGGCAGCAGTCAGTGCTTGCATGGCATCAATCTGAGACTGCATCAGAGCAGTCTGAGATTGGATGGCACCAACCAATGACTTGATTCCAGCACTAAGCCAATGCGTTGCCTCGGCCTGTGCTGCAATAGATGCTGCCACCTCACATTACCCACAGCAGAGGGCCTGAGTTCCCACGCTCTCCCTGCAAGTCAACCATCCTCTGCAAAGTGGGCTCGAGGGTTTGCGCACAGATGACAGCTGTGCTGCTGGTGGACTCCTCCACGCTCCTAGCCAGTGCATCCATGCTCTCGGGCACCTTTTCATTGCACCCATGAGCTCAGTATGCAGGCTCATCGCCTGTGTGTTCATCGCCGCGATATCGAGGTCCTCATCCGAGTCCTGTGTAGCAGAGCTCATGCGCACACTCACCCTCCGGGGAGATGGCCCCTGAGCTTCCCTTTCCCCATGGCATTGCTGAAGCCCGCTGGGTCCCAGAGCTTCACCCACATCAGAGCCAAATCCTCTGCTCCCCTCCAGTGACTGCGTGGCCCCAGTATCCGATGTGTTGCCCTCGGGAGACGCAGATAGTGAGACTCCGGCTTGGTGTTCCTGATCCTCTCCCGCGTCGTTGTCACTGGGAGGCAGAGGGACAAGCTGTTCAGATGGTGGCTCACTATCTGAAAGCAGGAAGGCACAAGAGTGGCTTTAACGTGAGGGGAAGGGGGCAGGAAGGGAGCAAGGAATGGGGACAGCATACTTAAATGGAAAGTGGGAAGGACTGGTGTTGTGAAGGGGAAGAGGTATGAGAGAGGAGAGAAAGATGATGAGCATACCATTGCTGTCCCCAAAGGGGTCGACCTATCCGACTGCCACAGCGCCCACAACATGGCTCGTGATTATTCTGTGCACTCGCTCCTCCAGCTGTGTGAGGGGGTGCAGCTCCGCCTGACCTCCTCCCATGCATTGCTGCTCCCTCCTGTTATGAGCAAGCTTGGCCTGCAAGAAAAAGGACAGCGTGTGAGTGAGTGTGCAGCCATGTGCCGACCATAGTTGAATAGCCATTAATGGCTGGAGATGTGGATGTGACTTTTAGTAGATGGGCAAAGTTGGTGGGTGAGTGTTGGGCATTTGGCAAGTTATAACGTCGGTGCACAGAGTGAGGTTGAGATGGTGGGATGTAGAAGTATTTCAAGCATCTACTCACCCTGACCACCCGAGTGAGGTCATTGAACTTTTTACGGCACTGGGTGTGTGTCCTTTGGACAAGGCTTCTGGACAAGATATAATAGGCCACCTCCCTCCACGTCCTTGTGAACCCCTGGGGCAATGGCCTCCTGCCAGTGTCTGGGAACAGCATTGCCCGTCGGTGTTCCACAGTCACAACCAGAGCCTCCAATGCCTGGTCACTAAACCGGCGAGCTCTCTCCCTGGGCCTCTGAGCAGCCATGATATTCCTGGTTCAAGAATTGCATCTCCTTGCAGGCCCAGGTCAAAAGCAACAATGATCAGGGTGAGGCTGTGCAGCATGCTGGACCCTCCCCTTTAAGAACTGGAAGGCACCAGTATGTCTGAGGACTAGGTAATTGACAACGCCTGAGCTTGAGTAGCGCTCTGAGGTAGCGCCCCGTTCCCTGACATTAGCACCCTAAGAGAAGTGTGTAGAACATGATTTAGCGCTCCAATCACCTCCAGGGGCACTGGAGACGAATTTTGCGGTAGCCGGCATTAATTTGCGCCGGGTGCTAATGTTTGCGGCCGGCCAATGTTAGTGCCTCAAAATGGTTGATACCGAATTTTTCCCCCTTTGTATCTGTCTTCACGGAAGAAGATGCGAATTTCCCGGAAATAGTGGAGAACCAAGGGTCTAGTGAGAATGAGGAATTGAAAGAAATTAGTATTAGTAAAAAAAAGTACAGGAGAAATTAATGGGACTGAAAGCTGATAAATACCCTGTACCTGATGGCCTACATCCTAGGGTTTTGAAAGAGGTGGCTATAGAGATAGTGGATGCATTGATTGTCATTTTCCAAAATTCCATAGATTCTATAATGGTTCCCGCGGATTGGAAATTAGCAAATGTAACCCCACTATTTAAGAAAGGAGGGAGAGAGAAAATGGGGAACTACAGACCAGTTAGCCTGACATCAGTAGTCAGGAAAATGCTAGAATCTATTATTAAAGATGTGGTAACAGGGCACTTAGAAAATAATAATAGGATTGGGCAGAGTCAACACGGATTTATGAAAGGGAAATCATGTTTGACAAATCTGTTAAGAGCTTTTTGAGGTTGTAACTAGCAGAATAGATAAGGGGGAACCAGTGGATGTTGTGTATTTGGATTTTCAGAAGGCATTCAATAAGGTGCCACACAAGAGGTTATTAAACAAAATTAGGGCTCATGGGATTGGGGTAATATACTGGCATGGATTGAGGATTGGTTAATGGACAGGAAACAGCGAGTAGGAATAAACAGGTCATTTTTGGGTTGACAGGCTGTAACTACTGGGCTACCGCAAGGATCCGTGCTTGGGCCTCAGCTATTCACAATCTATATCAATGATTTGGATAGGGGACCAAATGTAATATATCCAAGTTTGCTGATGATACAAAGCTGGGTGGGAATGTAAGTTGTGAGGAGGCTGCAAAGAGGCTTCAAGGGGATATAGACAGGCTAAGTGAGTGGGCAAGAACATGGCAAATGGAATATAATGTGGCAAAATGTGAAGTTATCCACTTTGGTAGGAAAAATAGAAAAGCAGAGTATTTTTTAAATGGTGAGCGATTGGGAAATGTTGGTGTTCAGAGGGATCTGGGTGTCCTTGTACATGAATCACTGAAAGTTAACATGCAGGTACAGCAAGCAATTAGGAAAGCAAATGGTATGTTGGCCTTTATTGCAAGAGGATTTGAGTATAAGAGTAAAGATATCTTACTGCAATTATATAGGGCCCTGGGACGATCACACCTGGAATATTGTGTACAGTTTTGGTCTCCTTACCCAAGGAAGGATATACTTGCCGTAGAGGGAGTGCAACAAAGGTTCACCAGACTGATTCCTGGGATGGGGGGATTGTCCTATGAGGACAGATTGAGTAGACTAGGCCTATATTCTCTAGAGTTTAGAAGAATGAGAGGTGATCTCATTGAAAAATACAAAATTCTTACAGGGCTTAATAGGGTAGATGCAGGGAGGATGTTTCCCCTGGCAGGGGTCACAATCTCAGAATAAGGGGTCGGCCATTTAGGACTGAGATGAGGAGAAATTTCTTCACTCAGAGGGTGGTGAATCTTTGGAATTCTCTACCCCAGAGTGCTGTGGAGGCTCAGTCGTTGAGTATATTCAATACAGAGAGCGATAGATTTTTGGATACTAAGGAAATCAAGGGATATGGAGATAGTGCAGGGAAGTGGAGTTGAGGTAGGAGATCAGCCTGTGATGAAATATTCCATTCATCACTGCCTGTGACTGTGGTTGGTTTCAGGTTCCCCCTCACCATTGTATTGCCTGTGACTGTGGTTGGTTTCAGGTTTCTCCTCACCATTGTAGTGTATATTGGAATGTATGGAATGTGTTGTGTGTAGGGCTCCGCCCATACCTGGCCTCTATGTAAGCCAGCTCAGTCTGGCCTCATATCCAGTACTGCAGAGCTCCAGATGGAAGATACCTCTCTCCACTGCGTGTTATCTTCTAAGTTAATAAAAGCCTTGTTTTGTTCCGCTAACATCGAGTCTCGGGATTATTGAGGCACATCAATTTTATTAACTTATTTTTCAACACAATGGATCAACTCCTGAAACCCGAACGTTTGGATTTGGATCAGCATGCTCCGGACGCATCAGCACGCTTCGGACACTGGTTTATGTGTATGGAATTCTTCCTGGACAATTCCGCAGCCGTCAAAGACGCTACGGACGCTGCGAGTATGAAACTCAGAATTCTGCGGAATTGGATAAGCCACCGGGTTTACCCCCTCATCCAAGACGCCGACACGTACCTGGCCGCCTGCGACATCTTAAAGGCGCATTACCAGCAGCCTACGAATGAGGTGTATGCTAGGCATCTGCTCGCCACTCGCGCACAGCGACCTGGGGAATCGGTGGAGGAGTTCCTAGGCACCCTGAAAATGCTTGGCAAAGACTGCAAGTGCTGAGATGTAAAAGCCGCAGTGTACACCGACGAGCTTGTTTGCGATGCCTTTATCACAGGCCTCAGCTCCACTTACATCCGGCAAAGACTGCTGGAAAAAACGGGATTGGACCTGAAACAGGCTGCGGACACCGCGCGATCCCTGGATGTGGCCCAGAGAAACTCGGACGCCTACTCTTCAGCCCGCGCCGTCCACGCAGCCACGTGTGCACCAAGGGCACCGCCATCTTGGAAGGCATCTTCCCCGCCCGGCAGCCCGACACCGTCGGGGCCCCGCTCTCACCCCAGAAGCCCTACGACAGCCGCGACGCGTCGGGGACCCAACTGCTACTTCTGCGGGCAGCCAAAGCACACCAGAAACCTGTGCCCGGCGAAAGGCACCACCTGCTTTAAGTGCGGTAAGAAGGGGCACTTCGGGAAGGTGTGCAGAGGGAACCCCGCCGGAAAACCAAAACCCGCCACCGCCGCGTGTGCGCCGTGGGAGCGGCCATCTTGGACGCCATCTTGCCCGACCTCGTGGGGTCCGCCATCTTGTGAGCAGACAGCGTGGACGCCATCTTGTCTCGATCAGGGCCCTACAGTGGCATCGGTCACAGTGGACCAGACCAGGCCCCACCCGCTATCCAAATCAATGGTGGACATCGAGGTAAACGGGTGCCGGGTTAAATGTTTAATTGCCAGCGGAAGCACGGAGAGTTTTATCCACCCTGAACTGGCACAACAACTCTCCCTAAAGGTGGTCCCTACTCGGGGTACTTTTCTATGGCTGATAAAACCCAGACATCGACCATTCTGGGTTACTGCACGGTACAATTGTCCGTTAACGGGACTGTATACGATAATTTTAAAGTATTAATCATGAAGAATCTATGCGCGAGCGTGATCTTGGGCCTGGATTTCCAGTGCAACCACCAAAGCATCACGCTCAAGTACGGTGGGTCCCAGCCGCCCCTCACAGTGTGCGGCCTGGCTACCCTGAAGGTAAAGCCGCCTTCGCTATTCGCGAACCTTACCCCTAACTGCCGGCCAATAGCGACCAAAAGCAGGAGGTACAGCTGGGAGGACAGGCGGTTTATCGCGACCGAGGTAGACAGGCTCATGAAAGAGCACATTATTGAATGCAGCAGTAGCCCGTGGCGCGCCCAAGTGGTGGTGGTAAGGGGTAGCGAGAAGAAACGGATGGTGATCGACTATAGCCAAACGATCAACAGGTACACCCAACTAGATGCCTACCCGCTACCCCGCATATCAGAAATGGTGAACCAAATCGCCCAATACCGGGTGTTCTCCACCATCGACCTCAAGTCAGCGTACCACCAGCTCCCTATCAGACCAGAGGACCGCCCGTACACCGCCTTCGAGGCGAACGGACGCCTCTACCAATTCCTCAGAGTCCCCTTTGGGGTGACGAATGGGGTCTCGGTCTTCCAGAGGGAGATGGATCGCATGGTCGATGACCACCACTTGCAGGCAACCTTCCCCTACCTCGACAACGTCACCATCTGCGGTCACAACCAGCAGGATCATGACTCGAACCTCGAGAGGTTCCTGAAAACCACACAAAAACTCAACCTCACCTACAACGAGGACAAGTGCGTTTTCAACACCACGCGCCTCTGCATACTAGGCAGCGTGGTGCAGAATGGGGAAATCGGACCAGACCCCGACCGATTGCGCCCCCTACGGGAGCTGCCCCTGCCCAACACTCCCAAAGCCCTGAAAAGGTGCCTGGGGTTATTTTCTTATTATTCCCAATGGGTCCCCAACTACTCCAACAAAGCCCGCCCCCTCTTGAAAGCATCCTCTTTTCCGCTCTCTGCTAAGGCCCACGCCGCCTTCAAAAGCATTAAGCAGGATATTGAGCGGGCCACGCTACAGGCAGTGGACGAGAACACTCCATTTCAAGTGGAAAGTGATGCGTCTGACTTTGCCTTGGCGGCCACCCTCAACCAGGCGGGGCGGCCCGTAGCTTTCTTCTCGAGGACCCTCCAAGGGCCCGAGATCAGACACTCCTCCGTGGAAAAGGAGGCCCAAGCCATCGTGGAGGCAGTGCGCCACTGGCGCCACTACCTAGCCGGCAAACGCTTCACCCTACTTACCGACCAGCGGTCGGTAGCGTTTATGTTCAATAATAAACAGAGGGGGAAGATCAAAAATGATAAGATTCTTAGGTGGTGGATCGAGCTCTCCACCTTCGAGTATGACATCATTTACCGGCCAGGGGCCCTTAACGAATCCCCAGATGCCCTCTCACGAGGGATGTGTGCCAGCGCCACCGGGGATCGGCTACAGACCCTCCACAACGACCTCTGTCACCCAGGGGTCACGCGGCTGTTCCACTTCATAAAGTCCCGCAACTTACCCTACTCGATTGAGGAAGTTCGGTCTCTGACCAGGAACTGCCGCACTTGCGCTGAGTGCAAGCCTCGGTTCTACCACCCTGATAGAGCCCACTTAATCAAAGCTACACGGCCCTTTGAGCGGCTCAGCTTAGATTTCAAGGGCCCCCTCCCGTCCGTCGACCGCAATGTTTACTTCCTGAACATTGTGGACGAATACTCCCGGTTCCCATTTGCCTTCCCCTGCCCAGACATGACCAGTGCCACGGTCATTAAATGCCTCAACAGCCTGTTCTGCCTGTTCGGTATGCCGAGCTACATCCACACGGATAGGGGGGCGTCCTTCATGAGTGAAGAGCTACGCCAGTACATGCTGTCCAGGGGTATCGCCACGAGCCGTACCACCAGCTACAACCCCCGGGGTAACGGTCAAGTGGAGCGAGAGAACGGGACAGTATGGAAAGCAGTCACTCTAGCTCTAAGGACCAAGGGCCTCCCTATCTCCCGCTGGCAGGAAGTCCTCTCAGATGTGCTCCATTCGATACGGTCGCTATTGTGTACTGCCACTAATGCCACGCCTCATGAACGAATGTTTAGCTTTCCCCGGAAATCCACCTCAGGCGTATCCATGCCGTCATGGCTCTCCACCCCAGGTCCGGTATTCGTGCGAAGGCATGTGAGGGGCCATAAGACGGACCCTCTCGTGGAGCCAGTGCACCTACTCCACGCCAACGCCCAATACGCGTATGTCCGGCACGCCGACGGAAGGGAGGACACCGTGTCAATAAAAGACGTCGCCCAGCCGGTAACGACAACAACCACGGCAATAGCAGCAACAACGACCACAGCAACTCTTACCCACCCACTACTCTTTCATCACCCCCGGAAGAACATCGACCAACGGCACCCCCACCAACTACCCCTTCAACAACCCTGGCGGCACCCCCGGCAGAGACCCAGGAGGCCACCGGGGACACCCAGCCGACACCCGCGACACCACAACAGCCACGTCGGTCGCAGAGGACTACCAAACCCCCGAACAGACTAAATCTATAGAAGGGGTGAATGTGATGAAATATTCCATTCATCACTGCCTGTGACTGTTGTTGGTTTCAGGTTTCCCCTCACCATTGTATTGCCTGTGACTGTGGTTGGTTTCAGGGTTCTCCTCACCATTGTATTGTATATTGGAATGTATGGAATGTGTTGTGTGTAGGGCTCCGCCCATACCTGGCCTCTATGTAAGCCAGCTCAGTCTGGCCTCATATCCAGTACTGCAGAGCTCCAGATGGAAGATACCTCTCTCCACTGCGTGTTATCTTCTAAGTTAATAAAAGCCTTGTTTTGTTCCGCTAACATCGAGTCTCGAGATTATTGAGGCACATCACAGCCATGATCTTATTGAATGGTGGAGCAGGCTCGAGGGGCCAAATGGCCTACTCCTGCTCCTATTTCTTATGTTAGACAGCGACAGGGAGAGCAGGCGCACAGCTATTTAAAGGCATCAGCATTAATCACTCAGAGCTGTCGGGGCAGATTAGTTTCAGTGGTTTCTTGTCAGTTTCACCCAGTGGATCACTTTGTATGAGTAATTTCAAGCCTATTTTTTATCAGCAGCCTTCTGGCAAGTGCAAAGTGGCTACATTTATTGTTCAAAGATTCAAACTGCTACACTTGGCAGCATTAATGGGGGTTGTACTGGCATGCCACCTCACCCTCCAGGATCTACGGCGGAGGGAGCGTAGGCAGCCAAAAACACAGGAACATGTGCACAGAGGGATGAGGAGGGACATCAGGGCTCTCACCAGGAGGTCTTACCCTCCGAGGGTATTCCGACAGCACCTCTCCTACCTTCAATGAAGCGAGGAGCAGTGTATTAAACAGCTCCGCATCACCAAGATGGTGGTCACAGAACTCTGCCAACTCCTCCAAACAGACCTCCAGCCTCACACCAGGATGACTTAAACCCCAGATCCCCATTGCTCACCACATACCCATCATACCATCCCTGTGTTATGCCATATCACAGCATCCTCCTGGGTGCAAAGGTGAAATGAGAGAGACCACACAATATTACAATCTCCATTAATAAATGTATGCATAAACATATAAGACATATCACATTCATTCTAATAACTAATGACCCTTGTGCCTGCCATAGTTGAATAGTTGTCATTGTGTGCAAGGCGTGAGATGTGGGTGTGAGTGTTGGTAGGTAGAGATTGTTGGTGGGTGAGTGCTGTGGGTGTGGTGCTTTGGGCAGTGTGTGAAGCTTGTGGTACAGATGATGGCATGTAGCATTTGTTTAAGCATTCAATCACCCTGACTACCCAACTGAGGTGGATCTGGCATGAGCAAACCTGCTTCAGTCCTCCGACTCCTTCTCCTTGTTGTGCTTCTCCTTGCTGAGGCAGCTGCACAGCCAGCAATGCTGAGAATGAGGTGCTGCAGTATCAATAAACCTCCCCTTTAAGTACTGGGAAAAACCTGTGGCAATGATGAGTTGAGATTAGACTGCACCCGATATTGGTCCACCCTTTGAGTGTAACATCACTGAGCTAGGCCTTTAAGACTTGATTTAGCATCCCAATCATTTCTTTGAGCAGTGAGAATGTATTTAGCGCCTGGTGCTAATTCTCAAACTTTTCTAAAGATACCGCCCATTCCTGGGCTATAATGACTTTCTAGCCCACTTCTTGCTGGGGCACATTTTTCTGCAGGCACTACCTAAGCAAAGGGGCCATTATTCAAATGTGTGCCTTGCCAATGAGTGTCAGCAGGCTATTTGATCATGGAGGGTGCCCAGTTGAGCCCAGTTCTTCCACACGTGCACATTTTCCAGTCGGGTCACAGGATAGCAGCAGCTCTGACTGAATTTTTCATTCTCTTGTCTGGGGGTGCTAAGACCAATTGCATCAACCATTCCCCTTGTTGACTTAGCATACACCAGGGATCGAATCTAAGACACTCGTGATCTGTAGAGTTCAGTTTTACACCAGGCAGTGCATCTATCCTCTAAGTTATTGCAATATCACTTGTTTTACATTTGCTGCGATAACTGCAGTGTTAGAATGGTGTGGCGGTCTTGCCCATTGTTAATTCCACACCTGTACTTTCATGACAGATTTGCCAGGTGACGTAGTATGAGTTTTAAATATTTTACTGGTTTCTTAAAATGTAAAAGGAAGGAATTTTCTGGCATTTTTTCTCATAAAGTCAGACTGATTTTCATGTTCCATAAATGCAGAAAATTGTTTTATCTGATTTTCACACAAATTCTAAACAAAAAGGTACCAAATTCACAGAAGACTTTGCAAACAGTTAAATTAAAGTTAATGTACGCCTAATAGAATTTCACAGGCTGTTGTGACAAAGTTGTAAAGTTAAGTAAACAAGTGTGAAGATACTGTGCAGAAGATAAATTAGGTTGGCAGTTTAAAAGTGGTTTGTTACAATTTAATAGTGCGTTAAAGTGGAATAAAAATGTGAGATACTTCCAAGTTATTCCCGTGACAAGAAATATATGTCAGGGCATGTTCATGCAAAGTCTTATGGTGCTTTCAACTGACAGTACTTCATGCTTTTAGAAATCACAATTGGAAATGTTCTGCCAAGTGAAAAAAAAATCTTGCGCATAAGTTTATTTGTTCAAATGCTTTCTATTGTACTTTCATCCATTATCAGAACATATCCGAAGGTAGCTTGGAAACATTAACAGGGGCGAAATGCATCAACAATTTCCCATGGAGAAGCGATGGAGCACGCGTGCTGATGTGACTGAAACATCATGGCCCGAGGCCTAATACCCCGGATGTGTTCCACTTCATAGTTTCTCATCCAATGCATGTTAATGCACTGAGAGCTGGGAAACCATGGGAATTTAGTTAACAAGATTTCAGCCAAAAACATTCTTCATTTAAACTGTCTTTTTACAGAGTCCTCTGCAAAAGGCTGTAATCCCTCTTTCGTCCTTCCTTGATTCTAACTTTGTGACCTTTCCTGATCTATTGAGAATATGTGTCGTATGGCTCTCTTAAATACACAACTACCCTTCTGGAATTTTTAATATACTTAGCAGGAATGTGCACTTAAGAAAGGTACATAGGAAGTGTTTTAGCCACTAATTATGAAATGATCCTTGGAACTAACTATTCTTGCCTGTGGAACTTACTCCCAGAATATTCATTGCCTGGAACTCTGTTCATTGTACAAGGAAGTTTAAGCACGGGGCTAAGCAACCCTTTGCTGAATGAGATTTGCTGGAGCATGCATCATACTGTAGGAGGTCTGTGACTTTCCCGTTGCTACACTCAGTACAAATTTTCAAGTTTTCTGTACTCTCAGCACCAGCAAGGTCATATTCATATACCATCTGTCCTTGCTACATCCTGTTGTAATAGAAAAGCGGAACAAAAATGACTGCAAATTATTTACAAGGTAGCTATCCTAAGTTAACTCAAAATGTAATGGGTTATACTGGATAAATGCCAAAAGATATTGCTTATTTGGAGGAGGATACATGGTGGCGAGTTACAAGGAGTGGAGGAAAAGGAAAAACTATTTGAGAAACAATGTTCATTGCAAAAGAGATAGGAAAAGAGGCTTCTTTCACTTTCTCACCTGAGAAATTTGAAATGATGGCAAAGTTACTAATGTGGGTAGGAGAAATGATAAAAATCATTTTTAAAAGTATCACTTCCTCTGAGAATGAACACTCAATAAACTTTGGATTTGGAGGATCTGTAATGTGATGTCTTTTAATCCAAAGTTCAGACAAAGGTATGAGAATGAAAATCAGCTTCTCTGGAGCACTGGGGGCTGACATACAATCACTTCAAGATCACCAAGAACCCTCTCCAATATACAATAAAAACACATACTGTACCTCCAATCCACAAGAGCACTAGGTACAATAGATGAAAAAGCCACCAAACTATCTAAAAAAAACAAACCAACTGCTAAAACCCATTAACACTAAGGGAAAATATTTTTAAATATAAAACTAGAAACTACTGTTGGCCGTATTAGCAGATTAAAGCTTAACATGTTCGCATATCATTCCACTGTCTGCCATCTTAATGCAGGCGTTAACCCATTTATTTTAAACAGAATAATGTTTAAAATAGCAGGCAGAGGAATGTCATACAAATGTGCTAATATTGGCGACATTAATTTCTACCATATATAAGTCAATTCTGCTGTCACAGAGGATGGCACGGAACATAAACAGAGGAACGTTCTGCATGTGCAGTTCCATTTTCAAGAGACAGGCATATCCCATTTAGATTAAATCCAGATTTACCAAAGATTCAACCTCTGATGTAATTTGGATATGGTCTTCAGGCTTGCCTATATATCCTGTATGTTTTTTTTTATCTAGGTCCTAAAGTACTTTTGTGAATTAGCTCTCTAGTAAAGCATTACTGAAAATTGATATTACTTATATGAGAATAATTATTTCCAGGCCAGGACATATTGATGAAATGGAACTTTGCGTGGAAATAAAGAACTTTGCTTTAATACAAATTTGCTAACTTGTCACAAGAGCACTTCACCTCATGCAGAACTGTAATGGCATCAGTACTGCACATTTACAGCTTCAAAGCTTCCATTCTGTCTTTTAACACTTGTTTCCCTTCACTGGGGTTGTTATTATAAAGTTCCGTCTAAAGTTGTCATCCAGAAAAAATCATGTAGCACCCAATGCACTAAGACTGTTTCTAAATGGCGGTATTCTAATGAATACATTATAATAATATTTTTCTCAATTAAAAATAATGGTTGGTCATACATAACAATGCAGGCAAAATGCATTTAATTTTAAGGTGAATTAAGTCCTACAGTTTCATGGTTAATCGCTAGGCTGAGACCAAGTTTAAATATATAGACAGCTTTTAATCACTATATTCAAGGTCAGGGTTTCCAGCTGTCAGTTTATGTTTACAAGTAATCTTCCATACGCGCTCCCAGTTTTCCTTTTTGTCTCCTCCCATTTGTGTCTCTGTCATATTACTTTCCCTCCCCCCCCTCACCTTCATTATTAATGGATTGCCATTTGCTACACATCTGCTGTCTGGGCCATCCTCCTCTCTCTGTAAAAATCCTTCTTCGTTCTTTTTCATTTTTAGGTGTTTTTTGTTGTTCGGTACAGCCAGCGATGTAAAATGCAGCAGGTTGCAGAGTTCAAGTGCTCCGAAACGTGAAGCGAAACAGCTGCCTCTAATCACTTGCACAAGTGAGGTTTTAGGGCTTCAATTTCACCTCTCATCTGCTTGGAATCCTGCATTTCCTGTGTGCAGATCAAATGGCAGACATTGTCATTCAGGACTATGATATATAGAAGACCACTTTGGGTGACACGCATTATATTTCATATTAACAGCCCCCTCCAATTTTATACAAATGTTGTCACTTTCATTGACATCCTAATGCCAATAAAAAGGCAACACTCTCCATTTGCAGGATTATTTTAACTACTTATTTTGATGCAATGCTAAAATTTGGAGTTCTTTTTACAGAAAGAGTACCACAAATCTTAATACATTTACAACACTTTTCTTCCATAATCAACATCTCTGTTGTTGTAACTGTTTGTTGTAATTGTTTGTGGACTGTTGTAGTATCTTTGTGCGGTTTTAAAAAATAGGAATTACCATTACGGTTTTATGAAAATTCACAACCATTTAAAAAAAAAATCCCTGTCTCTTCTCTCCTCTCTTCTCTTCTCTTGGCGATGACTATTGTTGTGGTATGGTTTCATGGGTGCTGGTAGGTCTATGTAACTGGGCCAAGTAGTCACTCTTTACACATGGGTCCAGACAGTGTGACGGTGAAAATACTCTTAGCACATAGTTGGAGTTAAAAAATTTGCTCATCCGTTTATACGTTTGCACGAATAACAAATTTTATGCACTTTCTGGAAGCTTTGTTGTGTTAAGGTACACTAAAAATAGCACAACTGAGTGGCCAGTTGAAAGCACTTGCAAGAATGTTATTACATAACATTACATTGAATTGTACAGCATAGAAACAAGTCATTCGGCCAAACAGGTCTATGCCGATGTTTATGCTCCACACCCTACTTCACCTCAGCCTATCAACATATCCTTCTATTTCTTTCTCCCTCATGTACTTAACTGTTGAACTGACTAAAGAGGCAGTATTGTGTAGTAATGTGGGCCAGTCTAACTGTTTCTGAGAAGGAGAACACAGAAGGCCTACACTAAGATTTATCGATCAAGATCTGCTGATCACAGTAGATGGCAAGAAGGTACTGCAAAGTGCTCTCTACGGAGCTTAGTGCTTAAAGGGTGAAGAATAAATGGAAGACCGTCATGCAGGAGATCAACATAGAGTCACGCACCAGTAGTGTTGGATGAATATTAAGAAGATATCAGATATGAAGAAAAATGCCAAGATGAAAAGTAAGCTTGAATAAATGTAACCTGCCATACATGGAGACTGTCATATATGAAGGAAGCCATTGATGATATCTTTAGGTTTCAGATGAATTTGCTTGAATACCTTAGCATAAACTTAACCTGCATTGACCTAGTAAACCGGCTACATAGGAAAGTAATGAACATGGTTGAGACTGCCCAGCAAGAAGCAAAGAAACGTGACTATCATAATATCCACATACAGCTGGCAATTATAATGCACTCAGTCAGCTTTCAACCATTCTCACAAACATTTTGTAGGCAAGGTATTTTACATTCAGATAAGCTATGCATTAATCTAAAAACTCTGCTACTATCTAAAATATACCACACAAAATATTCACACATTCAACACATATTTATAGTTTACTTACAGAAAAAGAACATCTTCAATAGAAGGCACAGTGTGCTGATGAGTGGAGGGACACAGCAGGTCAAACCTTCGCCCCCTCCCGCCACTCCCTCTGAAAATAAGCTGGAAATCTATACACATCATGGGGAACACAACATGGTGAAGTAAATGATGCTTCTGGTTTGTATATATTTTACAATTCCATACCTTCTCTGTGCACAAGTGATTTTGCAGGTTTTAAACAGTGACTGTGTTGTTCTATGATTTATCCCATGTGCCATCTGCACAACAATCACAATATGCCTAACTATGCACATGTATCCTTTTATTCCCTGCTGCAGAATTGCGACAAACTGAGGAGCAACAAGCGAGACCCTCTCAATAAGAAGGCTCATCACAACACACAGTCTCATTGCCACTTCAAATGCACACCAGCCCAAAGATACACACTGGGGGGTGGGGGTGGGGTGGCGGTGGTGGGGTGTTTACTGAGTTAGATGCACAGGGTGCGTCACCACTCACAGGTGTGGAAGGGGTAGAGGTGGTAGCTAAAGAAAGGCTGGCTGTAGCCAAGCTGAGGTATTGTTATCATCATGGCCCTGCTGAGTCACTTTGGCCCGTATTTTCCGATCAGAGGCTTCCTGCGTGTGGAGGACTCCGATCTGGAAAAAATCTATGCCCTTACCTGAGGGCTCGAGAGGTCCAGACATTTCCATTCCTTGACCTCTCCACTACGAAAAGCACAGGGCCCACGTATCCCAGGGACGCATGCGGTTCGCAAGCGTTCCTGGGATCACATGGGCCATGGGGAACCAATGGGAGAAGGGAATCTCTCTTCATATTCAGGTCTAAGCTATCAAAAGTATGAATGGAGATCACTCCAGAAACACATCAAAACATTAATTAATTTTTTTTTAAAGATCATGTTTTTAAAATAAGTTAAAATTACATTAAATTAAATATTTTAAAGAAAAATTAAATATTTTGGGAAAAAAATTAAAGCTTTTTACGGGGCTAAAAATAAACTTACCTTTTCAAAAGTATTTTAAAATTATAAATGAGTGGAAATTTAAAAAAAAAACTTTTTAAAACTCATGCTGGTAAAGGCAGGCCTTACGCCTGCTTTTACCAGGCGTAAGATTTTTAAGGGATTTCAGCGGGCAGAGGTTCTGCAGAAAGTGGAACACCCCCCACCCCTCCCCTGCAGAGGCCCTTCTCCAGGGCAGGCATGCAATCTGTCAAGAGGATTCTTGACAAATCGGAAATGCCAGTTTTCAGCGCATGCGCTTCGCTTACCTGAAACCGGCACTTGCGAGGTCCCTACCGGTGTGTACACAGCTCGTACACACCCGTAGGGATTGGAAAATACGGGCCTTTGTGTTTCTCATCTCACTGAGTCAGCTTTTAAATGCAGAATGTTCCAGAAGCACAAATGAGTGCACCAGTCATTGGAATATACCAGATTAATCATATATTTTATGATTTACACAATATGTTATATCAACATTTCATACACACTGACTGTGCATGAGCGCATAATAATGTGTGTAATGATAATGCATTACTCACATGGATAAAGACATATCCTCTACTCAGAGGAAGGATTACCCAGTGGTCCACCAGGTGCACCCAAAGAGCATGATTCAAGTGGGTACCAACTGTTCCGGTTCCCACTTGAAGCAAGCACCAGTGCAGATACGTACATTAGTAATGTTAAGAAGGAAGTGCAGGATGAAACTCAAAGTACTGGTGAAGATGTGATAGTACTGGCAGTGGTTCAAAAGGAACCAGTTGTGAAGGTCCAGCACAATGAGTGCCTCTCCTGAGTCGTTTGAGAATACATACCTTATTGGGCTTACTTTCAAATTGACACTATTTGAGCAGCAGCATAGTACTGTGAAGTCACTTGCCCCCATGCACACTACATTGGAAAGTAGTCTAGGTGTTTTGAGGAGAGGTGGAAAGTGTAGAGGAACAAAGAGACCTTGGAGTGCATGCCCACAGATCCCCGAAGGTAGCAGGACAGGTAGATAAGGTGGTTAAGAAGGCATACGGGATACTTTCCTTTATTAGCTGAGGCATAGAATATAAGAGCAGTGAGGTTATGCTTGAACTGTATAAAACACTACTTAAGCCACAGCTAGAGAATTGTGTACACTACATTACAGGAAAGATGTGATTGCACTAGAGAGAATACAGAGGAGATTTATGAGATGTTGCCAGGACCAAAGAATGGATAGGCTGGGGTTGTTTTCTTTGAAACAGAGGAGGCTGAGGGGAGATTTAATTAAGATGTATAAAATTACGAGGGGCCTGGATAGAGTGGATAGGAAGGACCAATTTCCCTTAGCAGAGAGATCAATAACCAGTTGAGGAGAAATTGTTTCACCCAGAGGGTAATGGGGGGTCTGGAACTCACTGCCTGAAAGGGTGGTAGAGGCAGAAACCCTCATCGCATTTTAAATATACTTGGATATGCACTTGAAATGCCGTAACCTACGAGGCTACAAACCAAGAGCTGGTGGGTGGGATTACGCTGGATCGCTCTTTCTTGGCTGGCACAGACACGATGGGCCAAATGGCCTCCTTCTGTGACATGCAAAAAATAAAATTTAAAAAAAATCCAAAAGCTCATTGCCATTTCTCACATAAATTATGTAATGGATCACTGATTTCGAGCGCTGCGATCTGGCATTGAGCACCTGGCAGCAATCTCTGCAGTAGAGACGTCAATTAAATAGTCATATGCACAGTTGGAACATTCATCATGAATGCTGGCACATGTTGCTATGGAGACTTTGTGGTCCAAACTCCAATATGCAGTCATGGATGACTACAACTGGGTTGAGGAATGGTTACAGGCAACCAAGAGGCAGCGATTTTGAAAACTCATAGCTGCCCACGTACTCTATGCTCAGACATAATGAGCACCACAAGGAGATGCCCTCCAGTTGTGACATGTGTGGAGTAGCACAGAAGCAGTCAGTTGATTTTCATGTGAGTGGCAATTCTGCACCATCACAAAGCTCTTCACAAATAACAATAAGTGCCAAATTTGAAAGCAAAGGAGAGCCTTGGCCTGATGTAAGTCCATCGGGGTAATTTTCAGATACAGAGAGTGGGGCTTCTGTACTATCTGCAGCTTGCCTGTTGGCTCCACAGACCCACTGCTACTTTTTCCACTGGGGAAGCACGTTTTAATGGGGACATCCATGTCCAGCACAATGCACTGGAGCAAGCGTGACAGGCATATCACAGAATCACAATCACAGAATCACAGAAACCCCACAGTGCAGATAGAGGCCATTTTGGCTCATCGAGCCTGCACCGACACATATCCCACCCTATCCCTGTAACCCCATGTATTTAATCCCCCTAACACTAAGGGTCAATTTATCATAGCCAATCAACCTAACCCGCACATCTTTGGACTGTGGGAGGAAACCGGAGCACCCGGAGAAAACCCACAAAAACACGGGGGGAATGTGCAAACTCCACACAGACAGTCGCCTGAGGCCGGATTCGAACCCGGGTCTCTGGTGCTGTGAGGCAACAGTGCTAACTACTATGCCACCGTGCTGCATTTAATATATCTTGTAGTCTTTCATTCTTTCAACATGCAGAAAATAAAATATGACCCTTCCAAAAGTCCAAGGCCTCGATTTTCATTGAGCCTTGGAGGTGGGATTGGAGGCGTGCGGGGAGTTAAAATCACAAAAAACTGTCAGGCGGGACCACCCCCGCCTGGTTCCCGAGTCCGAGCAATTTTAACTCAGGCGTGTCTGATGGTCCCGACTCCGTCCCGCATCCAACAGGCGGGACTGGTCATTAAGGCCCTTAACAACCACTAAATGGCCTCTATAATCCTATTTTGAAAGGCCCTTGTGAATTTAACCCTTTTCCCACATGAAACACGCCTTTTGGGAAACGCGAATGTGAAACATGGCGGGAGCACGATTGGATTGCTGACTATCAACTGCAGGTCAACCATTAAAGAGGAGATTTGATCAGCCATGATTTGCAGGTGGCAGGACTTAGTGGTCTCAGGTCTGGGGCAACTTTTAGAAGGCTTAACCACACCTGTGGAAGGTTGGAGCCTGACACCCATCACTAGTGTGACCTCCTGGGAAACCCCTCTCGCCACCTTCACTCAGCGCTTCCTCAACGGAGGCATATACCAGAAGCATGGGAGCCATTTATTTCTTTCCCATCTGGGCATTAGAGTAGCTTGAGCACCAGTCGCGGCAGCAGCAGAACCAGGAACAACAGCAGCACCAGCAGCAGCAGGAGCACCAGGCTGCTGCTCACCCACCTGAAGCTGCAAAGGCCAGAAGGGTCAGCGCCTGGAAGCCCGTTGGTGCAGGAGATACCCCCCAAACAGGGTCTACAGATGCAGGGTCAGCTGCCTCAACATGTCTGAGCAGGAGTGCCAAAGGCGGCTCCAACTTTCGCGAGAGGTAGTGACTGCGCAATGCTACAGCAAGACCTGCTGCCCGAGGACCAGGTGGACAAGCATTACCAGTGGCCATCAAAGTCACCACCGCACTCAACTTTTTTGCCTCAGGCTCATTCCAGGGATCAGCAGCAGACATCAGCAGCATCTCCCAGGTGGCCGCACACACTTGCATCATGCAGGTAACCGATGCCCTCTTTGCCCTCGCGCACAATCACATCCATTTCACCAATGATCGGGCAAGTGTCACGGCTCGAGCGGTTGGATTAGCTAATCTGGCAGGCTTTCCAAGGGTGCAGGGCGTTGTTGTCTGCACACATGTGGCCCTTACGGCACCCCATCGCAATCCAGGTATTTTTGTCAACCGCAAGGGCTTCCACTCCCTCAACGTTCAGCTGGTGTGTGACCACAAGAAGGAAATTTTGCATGTTTGTGCCATGTAGCCTGGCAGTTGCCATGATTCCTTCATACTGTGCCAGTCTAGTGTGCCTCCACTATTCAGTCCGCTAGACCAACTTAACAGATGGCTACTTGGAGACAAGGGCTATCCCCTGAAGACGTGGCTAATAATGCTGTTGAGGAGGCCAGCCAATGAAGTTGAGGAGCGCTACAACTCCAGCCACATTTCCACCAGATCCATTATCAAGCAAACCATTGGTTTGCTGAAGATGCGCTTCAGATGCCTGGATAGATCAGGTGGAGCCCTACAGTACTCAGCAGCCAGGGTCTCCAAAATCGTCGTGGTTTGCTGTGCACTTCACAACATGGCACAGCGTCATGGCTTGCAGATTCCTGAGGACCAAGTGGCTCCTCACATATCCTCCTCAGATGAGGAGGAGGAGGAGGAGGAGTGTGAAAACGAACATCCTGCAGAGG
Source organism: Somniosus microcephalus (assembly GCF_052327205.1). Lineage (NCBI taxonomy): Eukaryota > Metazoa > Chordata > Chondrichthyes > Squaliformes > Somniosidae > Somniosus > Somniosus microcephalus. The sequence goes on along the minus strand of NC_140987.1, from coordinate 193,504,409 downwards.
CCCATCAACCAGCGGCAGCATTACACGAGAACATTGCTGCCGGAGATGCAAGGAACGCACTGATCCTGGCCAGATTTGCTTAGCCTAGTCAATCAAACATTTTTGCCTCGCTTCTTCTTACCAGAGCTTTGACAATGGCCAAGAACCAGAGGATTCCTAGCACTCTGACCACCATACTGACAGTTGCAAGTATTCCTAAGGCATGAATGTGGAAGTCCCAATAGCGAAATGACAGACGCCACAACTGCAACATTTGCCATCAGAATTTTTATGTTCAATAACGACGTGATGGCATTTTTACAATAAACACAAAATTGCACCCAAGTGACTAACCTTGTGACTATTTGTGCAGAATTTTCCTCTTACATGTGCTCCTACGTGGTGCCTCCCCTGTGGCTTCAGCAGATATGGAGGCCCCTTGCTCACTTTGCTGCTGCTCCTGTCTCGACACCTTTGGCGGGCGTCCTCTGGGGTTGCGAGCCTATGAGGTCTTGTCAACAGTCTGCTGCTCCTGCGGCTGTGCAGGGGTTGAGACGTCTATCTCACTTGGGTGTGGACTCCGGTGGGGCTCTGACCGAGGGCTCTGCAGTGGCATGGAAGTGTGAGTGCTTGGAGAGGAGCCCCCAATTCCTTGAGGTCTGCCACCAACCTCCCTCTCATGGGTCAAGTCCACCTCAGTGCCTGCAAGTGGCTGAAAAGCACCTTGCTGCACATCAGGGGGGCTATGGGGACCCATATCTGCAATGGCATTCCTACTCAGAAGGACTTCCATGAAGGTCTGGTTTCTCTGTTCAATAGATGCCCATCGCTCCTCAAGAGATGTCATTCTATTCTGAACAATGACCATGTTTTCCATACCCTGGCAACTAAGCTCCTCCATGGCCATAGCCATCCTCTCCTCTGTCGTAGTCATCCTCTCCTCTACCATAGTCAGCCTTACAATGGAGGTAGCAATCCTTTCCACGGAGGTAGCCATCCTTTCCATGGTGACGCGTTCATGCGGCAATGACTCCACAAAGGCTCTGCTCATGTTCGCTATGGGCTCCTCCATTCGCTCCACACTCACAGCGGCCCTGGACACAAAACCTGCCAGAGACTCCTGCATCTGTGCCTGGAGTTCCATCACCTCTGATCTGATGGATGGACCCAGAGGCAGAGGGTCGACATGCTGCTGAGCCGAGCTGGCAGAGTCCTGCGCCCTCCAACTAGAACTCTCCACTGCTGTCCCTGTCTCCACAATCTGCTGAGGCTCACTTGTGAGCTGTGATACACCAGGTGACAACACTACTCTATGTCCTGAAAGTCCCACCGAGGTGTGAGTGTCTGCGCTGGTGTTGGGTGCACTGAATTCTGCTGAAGCTGCGCCCTCAGAGGTTGCAGTTTCCTCTGAGGAGTCTGGCTGCTCAGCCTCTTTTTCCTGGCTAGCGGGGACGGATGCTTGTGATGGTTCATTGGGGGAGTAAAGGAAAGAGTCAGAGATGTGATGCAAAGGCTACATGCACATAGCTTTTTGCAGATGCTCATAAGTCCATCTGTTATAGCTTCACAATCATTATCAGCGACTTATGCAATGTCAAAGAGAGGGATGGGAAACTTTTCTGTCACCAGCTTGCTGTGTTACACCAGTCTGTTCGTCACCCATGCGTGAATCATCCTCTATTCCCATAATTTCCAGGACAGCCTCCTCCCAGGGGGTCAGGTGGGCTATTGAGGCTATTCCTCCTCCTGTCCTGGCTCGCTCTCTTTTGTTGTGAGCTCTCTTTTCCTGCAATGAGGGAGAGAAGTGGAGGTTGAGTGAGAATGAAGGAGTGAGTGTAGAGACTGCATATCATAGATACTTAGAAGGAGACAAAGATGGAGTGAGGTTGCAAGACCAAGGGCCTCCCTGTGTGTTGTCAGTTGTGTTCAAAGCATCAGATTGAGAGGGAGTGTGAGGGCTGCATGGACGAATAGTTATGTGAATGTGAGCATAGAGAGAGAGGGAATGGGTAAGGGTGCATGGATGTCAGTGTTAAGTGGGATGTGGAGGAAGAGATTGCTAAAGCTGAGTGCTGGTGAGGAAAGGCAATGGGGATCAGATTGAGGGTGATGGGAAATTCATACTCACTTTTCCAGTGCGCTGAAGGTCATGAAATCTTTTCCTGCACTGTATCCAGGTTCTGCGGGTGACTCCCAAGGAGTTGACCTCCTCAGCCACCTGCATCCACACTGCCTTGGTCTGAGTGGGTGGCCTCTTCCTCCCTGATGAAGGGAAGAGCACCTCCCTGTTGGCCCTAGCCCCATCCACTAATGCCTGCAGTGCCACCTTGTTAAAGCGCGGAGCTGATCTGGCCCTCCCACTTGTCATATTTGCTGCAGCTCCCTCACACTGCACAGTCAAGAAGCTTGGCAGTCTGCAGAAGAAGCAAGGCTTGCTGTAGACCTTAAATGCAGCAGCAATGACGACGTCATCGGAGGGGACTTTCAGTCATGAAAAACCCATTTGCAAAGGCTTCCCACACTTTGGAAAACAATTGGCCAATCAAGTTAAAATTGCATCAATCTCCCACATCCATTTAGATTCATGTAGGAAGCACGAAAATCGGATAACACGACACCATCCCGCACCTGAGTTAAAATCCCCCCCAAGTGTCTGACTCTTTTGATATCCCTGTCTAGAAGGATCCTGTGGCATAAATGTTGAAGGTAATAATGACCTTCACTTCCAGTGATAATGGATGGAAAATGGTTGACGGTTTGTGCAGGTCTTCATGGATCAAATGGCATTATCCAGTCACAGCCGTCCTGCTGAATTTTAGCTTCCCCATAACATGTCCATCCACCATGCCCAGATAGAGGAGAAGAAATTACAATTATATAACACCTTTCATGGCATCAGGATGTCCGAAAGCACTTCACAGCCATTTAAGTACCCATTTGCAAAGGCTTCCCACACTTTGGAAATCAATTGGCCAATCAAGTTAAAATTGCATCTATCTCCCACACCCATTTAGATTCATGTGGGAAGCATGAAATTCGGATAACACAACACCATCCCGCACCTGAGTTAAAATCCCCCCCCAAGTGTCTGACTCTTTTGATATCCCTGTCTAGAAGGATCCTGTGGCATAAATGTTGTATAGTCACTGTTGTAATGTAAGGAAACGTGGCAGACAATCTGTTCACAGCAAGGTCCCACAAATGAATGACCAGATATTCTGTTGTAGTGATGTATGTTGAGGATAAATATTTACAAGGACACTGGGATAACTCCCCTGCTCCTCTTTGAAATAATGCCGTGGGATCTTTCACGTCTACCTCAGTACTGCACTGAAGTGCCAGGCTAGATTATGTGCTCAAGCCTCTGGAGTGGGCCTTGAAATCACAACCTTCTGATTCAGAGGTGTGACTGCTACCACAGAGCCATAGTTGGCACTTAAGTATCTGACTATTTTGCAGTACACCTGCTGTATGTGCTGCAAGTTATGCACCCTTTGGTGTCCCCTATGCTCCCAGGTAGGACCACTTTCCTATTGCAAATTTAGAAGCTGCTGCCTGGATTTTCCAATGTGGACATCCACATCGTTTTGTGTCCGAGGGAGTCATTTTCAACTTCACTACCTGGGTGGTACCCTGCCCATCTGTTGTGGAACCTGCCCAATTTTCATCCCATAGATGAATATCAGACATTCTTGAAGTAAATAGTATTGCTGTAAAACTTTAAGCCAGAGCTATCTAAATCCCTGGATATTCACAGAATCACAGAATCACAGAAACCCCACCGTGCAGATAGAGGCCATTTCGGCCCATCAAGCCTGCACTGACACATATCCCACCCGATCCCCATAACCCCTGCACCAACACATATCCCACCCTATCCCCGTAACCCCACGTATTTAATCCCCCTAACACTAAGGGTCAATTTATCATAGCCAATCAACCTAACCCGCACATCTTTGGACTGTGGGAGGAAACCGGAGCACCCGGAGGAAACCCACGCAAACACGGGGAGAATGTGCAAACTCCACACAGTCACCCGAGGCCGGATTCGAACCCGGGTCCCTGGCGCTGTGAGGCAACAGTGCTAACCACTATGCCACCGTGCTGCCCTTTGTGCAATATTGTGCAATACAGAAAAAGTATTACCCTTTCAATTTAAAGACAGTAATATGCACTGGGATCATTTGAATGCAGCTGAGAACCTCATATGGGAAACAAAACAGTGTGTAGCATTAGTCTTTGTATGCTTGGTGCTGCCTCGTATTATCAAAGCGACATTTACACCACTTGTGATTAATCATAAGCCATAATATGGTTCGGTGTAGGCTGAATCATTCTGTGCATCTATTTTATCTTATTTTTCTAACTAAAAGAAGTTTTGAGATCATTATCCTAAGTAATGTATCTCAATGGATTTGAAAAGCTGTGCCTCCCAATGAATTATAAAATGAAGATGAAAAATAGTCAGAAACAGTGGAATACAGGATTTCTGTATTGTCACTCACTAACATAATTGAAAATTATGATTCCATAAAGGCACATTAAAATGACTGCTGTTTTACTATTCTCACGTGATAAAGTTGGAAGCTGCTTTATACATTGGATAAGCCATTTAGGACTGAGATGAGGAGGAATTTCTTCACCCAGAGAGTGGTGAACCTGTGGAATTCTCTACCAGACAAGGCAGTTGAGGCCAATTCATTAAATATATTCAAGAAGGAGTTCGATATATTTCTTAAGGCTAAAGGGATCAAAGGACATGGGGAGAAAGCAGGGACAGGGTACTGAGTTTGGATGATCAGCCAGGATCTCATTAAATGGCAGAACAGGCTCGAGGGGCCGAATGGCCTACTCCTGCTCCTATCTTCTATGTTTCTATAATTCATGTTTAAACTTTCTTTTTAATAATTGCATTACAGTTACCCTTTTGTTGCCCCAATTCCTCTGCTTTTCTCCTGAATGTAAGAAATCACACAACACCAGGTTATAGTCCAACAGCTTTATTTGAAATCACAAGCTTTCGGAGCGCTGCTCCTTTGTCAGGTGAAGTGGAGAGATGCATAAAAACACAGCTTATATAGTCAGAGAATAATGTCAGATGTTTACAGGTAATCTTTCTAACTGCCATTTATCACACCTCGGCAGAAAGATAATCACAGCAATCAAAGGTGTAAATGGTGTCCAAACAGGTCAGTCAGGAGAACATTACATCAAAAAACAATGAGGTGGGGTCACAAGGGGTCAAATGTTGCAGATGCTGGGGTCTGTATGAAAAACAAAAAAACAGACAAAAAACATTTTTTTTGCTGGAAATCACCACAGGTCCGGCCGCATCTGTGTGGAGAGAACAAGCCAACGACGACTCGAGTCTGGATGACCCTACGTCACATGTAGCATGACATGAACCCAAGATCTCGGTTGAGGCCGTCCTCATGGGTGCGGAACATGGCTATCAGTTTCTGCTCGACGATTTTGCGTTGTCGTGTGTCTCGAAGGCCGCCTTGGAGAATGCTTACCCGGAGATCGGAGGCTGAATGTCCTTGACTGCTGAAGTGTTCCCCGACTGGGAGGGAACACTCCTGCCTGGCGATTGTTGCGCGGTGTCCATTCATCCGTTGTCGCAGTGTCTGCATGGTCTCGCCGATGTACCATGCTCCGGGGCATCCTTTCCTGCAACGTATGAGGTAGAAAACGTTGGCTGAGTCACATGAGTATGTACCATGTACCTGGTGGGTGGTGTCCTCACGTGTAATGATGGTATCTGTGTTGATGATCTGGCATGTCATCGATGATGACGAACACCGCTGCCAGGTGGTTTCAGGCCCGGGGTGTTCCGCTCCTGGACCCTCATGGGTCAGTTGAAGGAATTTCCTCCAGTGCTGCTGCGGCACCACCCACTGTTCCCCCCGGAACAGCATACCCTCTTTAACGGAGAGGCTCGCTGTGCCGTACGGACCCTTTATTCCCTTTCCCTCAGCGACTGCACTGAGGACTGCTTTTAGGACGGTGTCTTGGGTTTGGACCGTCTTAAAGTCCAGGGCTAATGCTACCCCTACACTCCCTTGGGTCCCGTCCCGACCTCAGAACGCCGTCATGGGTCTGGACCCAAATGGGTCCCAGAAAGTGCCTGTGTGGGCACCCTCCTTGGCGAGCAAGTCAGCCTGCTGCTTGCCTTGGCCCTGGGGTTCTGTGGAGGAATGGGCCTTCACCTTGTGAATGAAAACCTCCCCTTCCTCCCGAACTGCTGCCAGGATACTTTCCAGCAGGGGCTTTACCGTGAGGGGTCTCCCGTCAGCGGAGGTGTATCCGCGGTGGGACCAAATGGCCAGGTATTCCGTACACGAATTGCACGTGAACATGCTGTCCGAGCAAATCGTGTAGGGGTGGGGAAGATTTCAGGGTGTGTAACAACCTACACCACCGCGGACAGTTCAGCCTGCTGGGCGCTCATGGTGCTGGGGAGCTTAATCGCCAGGGCAATGTTTGCCGCTGGGTCATAAACTCCACACCCTGTGAGACGCTCACCAGCAGATACCGTGATGCAACCGTCTACATAGATCTCGCGGCCTGTGGGACGTATCCCGGCCCGTAAACCTATGTTTACTTCCCAAACTCCTTCAATTGGGCTGTTCCAGGATATACCAGGTTGGCTGCGAGCTTTGGCTCACAGAGACCCTTCACCTTCAGATACATCTGTGAGAGGAGCAAGATCCAGCGGGCAATGCGGGCACTGCTTACTGTTCCATCCTTGATCCTCCCGTCCAGAAGCATCTGGGTGGGTATGTGATGGGTGAGGAGAGTGATGGGAGAGGTGCCTGTGAAGATCAATGATCTTTTCACAGCCCAATGTGTGGCCAAAAGGTGCCGCTCACAGTTGGAATAGCCCCTTTCCACATCAGTGAGTATCCTGGAGGAGTAGACCACCGGCCGCAGCCGGCCGTGCCGCTCTTGGAGCAGCACAGCACTCAGGCTGTCCCCGCTGGCTGCTACCTCCAGGAAAAACTCTTTCCCCCCCATCTATGGCCCCTAGAGCTGGCGCGGTCTGCAAGTCTTTCTTGAGCCTGACAAATGCTGCCTGGCAACCCTCATCCCAAAGCCACTCCACTCCCTTGTGTAGTAGTCGGAGCAGAGGGGCTGCGGTGGCTGCATAGTCCTCAATGAAACCTTTACAGTACCCAGTCAGCCCTAGAAGCGACCTCACACCCGTTACTGTGTTAGGGACTGGTAGTTCTTGTACCGCCTCCCTCCTAGCCTTATCTATGGCCCTTTCTCCAGCGCGGACGGTCAGGCCGAGGAAATTCACCTCCTGCTGGCCAATCTGCGCTTTCCTGGGATTTACTTTGAAACCCTTCTGCCCTAACAGCTCCAGTAGTTTGGCCAATAGTGGGCCATGCTCCTCTTTCGAATCAGTGAACAGGAGCAGGTCATCCACATATTGGACCAACTGTCGGGGCTGGCTAAAATCCTTCAAACTGTTGGCCATGCACTGATGGAAAATGCTGGGGCTGTTGTGGAAGCCCTGAGGCAAACAGTTCCACGTGTACTGTTGCCCTTTAAACGTAAAGGCAAACTTGTACTGATCCTCCCTCCTTACAGGGATGGACCAAAACCCATTTGAAATATTCAGCACTGTGAAAGTGGTCGCGGATGCTGGAATACTCCCGATGAGGTCGGCAACTGCTGCTACTGTGGGTGCGCAGGCTGGGATGTTACTATTGAGCACTCGATAGTCCACCGTGGCCCTCCAGGAATTGTCCGGCTTTCTGACCAGCCAAAATGGAGAATTCACATGGGTGGTTATCGGTCTCAGAACTCCCTGCTGCACTAACGAGGACATGGCTGCTTTCATGTCCGGCTCTGCTTCCCTGGGGAAGTTATACTGTTTCTGTGGTCGGGCCATGGGGTCCCCGTCTACGCTGACCTCAAACCCTGTGACCCTCCCGCAGTCGTGTTTGTGAGTGGCAAATGTGGCCAGGTGGACCTGCACAAATGCCTGGAACACTGGTGGGGTGTTGCTGACCATGAGCCCGAGGTTATAATCCTCTTTGGGCTTCATGGTGCAGAGGGTCCCCTTCCCTTCCTTTCCTGGGATTACTACTATCTCACCGTTCTTTACTTTATCTGCCCCCCAAAGGCAATGATTCCGTAAATCCACTAGGATCCCGTGACCTACGATAAAGTCGGCTCCCAGGACCCCTCTTCCACCCTCCACGTCCCATTTCATCAGGACACAGGTCCACTTGGAGCGGAGCGGTCCTAACCGAATGGCGAGCGGGATGGAAAACAAGCCAGCCTGTTCCCTACCCGTGAACCCCGATAGACTGTATGGGACCCCGCTGGAGAGAGGCGAGGTAGTGGGGTTAGCTGAGTAGACCACGGTGCATGATGCCCCTGTGTCTAACAGATAGGTCCTCGTCACCTTCTCCACCTCCATCTCCAAAAGATGTCTTTTCCACTCATAATATCGGAGAGAACACAGGTAAACAGGCTGTGCTGGCTCTAGTCACAGCTGTGGGTTGGATGGGGCTGACGGGGTGAGAGCACCAGTGACGGCTGCTACTCTCCCCTGGCCAGTCAATAAGGACCTCATGGTGTCCAAAAGTGACTCGACCTCTGCGGAAGGGATCCCTGCCCCCGCCTTTTGGGCTGGGGCTGTGGAATGCTTTCCCTTGTTATCTTTCCAAGGGTTTTTGCAATCCTTCCGCCAGTGACCATCCTTTCCACACCCATAACAATTCGTCTTTGTGTTGGGGGGTTACTCCCTTCCTGGTGCCACTCTTTCCTACCCGGTCTGGGTTTTACCTCATACACCTTTCCCTTGGGTGGGTGTGCATCAGCTCCCCTACCGTTTTTGTAAGCCAGGGTGAGCTGTCTAATTACCGTAAGTTCGGTGGTCTGGGGAGTTTTGGGGTCGAACCAGGCTTTTGCCTTGGCCCGGACCTGTGGCAAGCTGTTCGCCACCATGCAACGGAGCCAATGGGCCAGGGAAACCCCGTTCAGGACAGGCCCTCCGGTACACCGGCCACAGCCGGTCCGCAAAAGCCTGCGGGGTTTCCCCTGGGAGCTGGATCGTCCTCTCCAAACGGGAGAAAGGACTTCCCTCATCCAGCCCCATGGCCTCTAGAACCGCATCTCTAAGCTCCTCATACCTGCACTGCCCCCTTTTGCACTCGTCAGAGAGGGATTGGAGGAGACTACTCTCCAGGGAGAATAGCAGCATCTTGGCCTTCTCAGCATCATCGCAGTCGTTGACGCTGGCTGTTTGCTCTACTTCCCTGAAGTGGATCGAGTGGTCTCCCTTTTCGGAGAGCCTCGGGAGATGGTTGACCATAGCCCTAAGCTGTTGGGTGTTGAAGGGTAATACGAACTGGTTTTGGAGGGGTCCCTCAATGTCGCCATTGGCGATGCACCGAACCTCCGATGCCGTGCTGGGCACATCGGTCCCGGCTCCGACCTCTCTGGTGGGGGTTGCTCTACCTCCGCCTCCACCTATGGCTCCACTCCGGGTTCCACCCCGGGTTCCACCCCCCCTTGCTGCCAAACCTCGCTGAAACTTGGCGCTACTGGTGTTGGTCGTGAGGTCTCCTCTCTCTCAACCGGGTCGTCCCTAGACACTACCGGTGACGTTGGAACTGTCGTCCCCTCGTTTCCCATAAAATCTGCCTGGCCTGCCTTTGGGCTTATGAGGCATACCATGCCTTTTGCCTTCCGGAGGGCCCAGCTCAGATTTTCTATCCACTCTTTACAGGGGCCGTGGTCTGCCTCCTCAAACCCCTGTTCGCTCGCTAGCTTGTAAGAGGCCTTTACCTCCTGTACTTTCTCTTCCTGTTCCCTAATCTGCCTTGCCAAGCGGGCGTTCTTCTCCCGCAACCTTAACTCATTTCCCTTGGCCTCGGTGACTTGGTACCGTAGGTATTCCAACTGGGCCTTGTGTTCTCCCACTAAATGCACTCTCTCCTGATTCAAAGCCTGCAAAGCTACTAATAACTTTTCCCCTGCAAGAGTCTTATCCTGGATCTCCAGGGCTGACTCCCTTAACTCGACTGCCTATGCTGTAACGAGCCTGTCCAAAAGCTGGACCTGCTTTTTAAAACACATCAGCCAAACTGCCTTTTCTAAGGACTTCTTGTGTTCCTTTCCCTCTGTCCACTTAGCTGCTGCATCTACCGGACGCCCAGCCCTTAACAGAGTGGTGATCCACTTCTTAGTGATATTCACCTTGCTAAACACATAATCAGAAATCCTTTCCTCCATCATGGTTCGCTCATCCGAACCACTGTCTACTGTATCGCAACCTTGTTGCAGGCGTCCTGCCACGGTCGCCATTTCTGTAGGGGGTGGCGTGTGGTGGTGTGTGCTGGCGCGTGCACCCAGTCAGTTATGCCTCTGACTGTTTTTGAGCGGTTCGAATCGCTCCCACGCCCCTGGGTTCTAGACACCGGACTTAGGTACAGGCGGCGATACAGAAAAGACTCGAGTAGACAGGTGGTTTGGATGTAAGCAAAACCAAAATTTTATTGAAAATAGAAATTAACACAATCTTATGAAAAGTTACTAGTATAAACTTTACAGGCAAAATACAAAATAACTATACTTATACAGGGAATGGGGAACACACGGCACATCGAGGGAAAATGACTATCTTAACTTATCCTTATCCCACCCCTATACCTAACTAGACTAAGCTATGAGGGGCCAGAATTCATGCTCACCAATCAAAAGATCTGCTGAATCCAAAACAGCGGTGGGGTTTGCGGTTCGCTCTTTGTGCTCTCTGGAGCCTGCTGTCATCACGTGGTCTCGGGGTGCTGCAAGGGCGTTGTCCAGGTACAAGTACCCCAAAGTTAAAGTCTCTGCTTGGGTACTTTACCTTGCAGGGATGATGGTTCCTCTTCCTCGGCCGGCAGTTGGAGTTTGCATGAAGATAGTCGCAGGTCAGCTGGACTGAAGGCCCGATTATTCGAAGCATTCTTCAAACGTCTCCCAATTCGTCTTCTTCACCGCCTCACCTCGTCGCATCCCACCTCGCCTGGCCTGGCTTGTCTGTGTCCGCCTGGCGCAATGCCGGGTGTCCCTGATGGAATGGGAAAGGCACGGGCAGTGGCCGGGCGGTAAGTGCGGGACGGGGAAAGAGCAGTAGCCACGAGGGTGAGGGGCCGGAGCAGGAGCCGGGAGCAGGGGCAGAGAGCAGAGGGAGAAGGTTGCCAGTGGGCCTACAATTATACTCCTTCGGATGGCCCTTATCTGTGCGCCAAATCAGGTTAGTTCTTTGTCCCAATCTTGGCGGGCTAGTTTAAATACTTGTAGCAATTTAAAATAACTGTTTTTAGCTGGCCAGTAATCGCACCTACTGGCCCGATTCCTGATTTGTTTTTGTTATTAATACATCTTAATTGGCCTGCCCAGCTTTGCTGGCTTCCCTAAGCTGTTTCCGATTATGCAAACAACTTGATGGCCTTAAGTATAGGCCTCACTGGTTTTTGATCTGTCTCCGATTTGACTTAATGCATAATTCAAAGTCCTGTCTGCTTTCAAAACACAAAAGCCTCTCTTCACAGAAACTGCAGCCTGGGTTTCGATTTCCCAAAAACTGCTTGTGCCACAGAGTCCAAGCTTTTAAAATCTTACAGGCTTTTGGCCACGAGGTGCGGACACCATCTTGGGTACCCCTATTCATTAAAATGTCCTTGCAGGGTCTCTTTTCTTAATAATAACCTTTGGGGAAATGTGGAAATTTTGCAAATCTTACAGCCCTGAATCAAGAGAGGGTGCATTTAATGGGAGAACACAAGGCCCAGTTGGAATAGCTACGGTGCCAAGGTACCGATGCCAAGGGAAATGAGTAAAGGTTGCGGGAGCAGAACGCCCGCTTGGCAAGGCAGATTAGGGAACAGGAAGAGAAAGTACAGAAGGTAAAGGCCGCTTACAAGCTAGCGAGCGAGCAGGGGTTTGAGGAGGCAGACCACGGTCCCTGTAAAGAGAGGATAGAAAATCTGAGCCGGGACCTCCGGATGGCAAAAGGCATGGTATGCCTCATAAGCCCAAAGGCAGGCCAGGCAGATTTTATGGGGAACGAGGGGAGCGCAGTTCCAACGTCACCGGTAGTGCCCAGGGATGACCCGGTTGAGAGAGAGGAGATCTCACGGCCACCACCCGTAGCGCCAAGTTTCAGCGAGGTTTGGCAGCAAGGGGGGGTGGAGCCAGAGGTGGAGGCGGAGGTGGAGCAACCCCCGCCAGAGAGGTCGGAGCTGGGACCAATGTGCCCAGCACGGCATCGGAGGTTCGGCCCACCCGCCAATGGCGACAATGAGGGACCCCTCCAAAACCAGTTCGTATTACCCTTCAACACCCAACAGCTTAGGGCTATGGTCAACCATATCCCGAGGCTCTCCGAAAAGGGAGACCCCTCGATCCACTTCAGGGAAGTAGAGCAGGCAGCCAGCGTCAACGACTGCGATGGCGCTGAGAAGGCCAAGATGCTGCTATTCTCCCTGGAGAGTAGTCTCCTCCAATCCCTCGCTGACGAGTGTAAAAGGGGGCAGAGCGGGTACGAGGAGCTTAGAGATGCAATTCTGGAGTCCATGGGGATGAATGAGGGAAGTCCTTTCTCCTGCGTGGAGAAGACAATCCAGCTCCCAGGCTAAACCCTGCAGGCTTTTGCGGACCGGCTGTGGCCGGTGTACCGGAGGGCCTGTCCGGGGACGCTGGACCGGGGGTTCCTGAACGGTGATCTACTGGCCCATTGGCTCCGTTGCCTGGTGGCGAACAGCTTGCCACAGGTCCGGGCCAAGGCAGAAGTTTAGTTCAACCCCAGAAATCCCCAGACCACCAAGCTCACGGTGATTAGGCAACTAACTCTGGCCTACAAAAACGGTAGGAGAGCCGATGCACACCCACCCAAGGGAAAGGTGCATGAGGTAAAACCTGGGCCGGGTAGGAAAGAGTGGCACCAGGGAGGGAGTAACCCTCCCAACACAAAGACCAATTGTTACGGGTGTGGGAAGGATGGTCACTGGTGGAAGGAGTGCAAAAACCCTTGGAAAGATAACAAGGGAAAGAACTCCACAGCCCCAGCCCAAAAGGCGGGGGCAGGAATCCCTTCCGCAGAGGTCGAGTCACTTTTGGACACCATGAGGTCCTTATTGACTGGCCAGGGGAGAGTAGCAGCCGCCACCGGTGCTCTCACCCCGTCAGCCCCATCCAACCCACAGCTGTGACTAGAGCCGGCACATCCTGTTTACCTGTGTTCTCTCCGGTACGATGAATGGAAAAGACCCCTCTTGGAGATGGAGGTAGAAAAGGTGACGGGGACCTATCTGTTAGACACGGGGGCATCCTGCACCGTGGTCTACTCAGCTAACCCCAACATCTCGCCTCTCTCTAACGGAGTCCCATACAGTCTGTCGGGGTTCACAGATAAAGAACAGGCTGGCTCATTTTCCATCCCGCTCGCCATTCGGTTAGGACCGCTCTGCTCCAAGTGGACCTGTGTCCTGATGAAATGGGAAGTGGAGGGTGGAAGAGGGGTCCTGGAGGCCGACTTTATTGTAGGCCACGGGATCCTACTGGATTTGAGGAACCATTGCCTATGGGGTGCAGGTAAAGTAAAGAACGGAGAGATCGTAGTAATCCCAGGAAAGGAAGGGAAGGGGACCCTCTGCACCATGAAGCCCAAAGAGGATTATAACCTCGGGCTCATGGTCAGCTACACCCCACAGGAGTTCCAGGCATTTGTGCAGGCCCACCTGGCCACATTTGCCACTCACAAACATGACTGCGGGAGGCTCACAGGGTTTGCGGTCAGCGTAGATGGGAACCTCATGGCCGGACCACAGAAACAGTATAACTTCCCCAGGGAAGTAGAGCCAGACATTGAAGCAGCCATGTCCTCATTAGTACAGCAGGGAGTTCTGAGACCGATAGCCACCCACGTGAATTCTCCATTATGGCCGGTCAGAAAGCCAAACAATTCCTGGAGAGCCACGGTGGGTTATCAAGTGATCAATTGTAACATCCCAGCCTGTGCGCCCACAGTAGCAGCAGTTGTCGACCTGATAGGAAGTACCCCAGCATCCGCGACCACTTTCACGGTGCTGGATATTTCCAATGGGTTTTGGTCCATCCCTTTAAAGAGGGAGGATCAGTATAAGTTTGCCTTTACGTTTAAAGGGCAATAGTACACGTGGAATAGCTTGCCTCAGGGCTTCCACAACAGCCCCAGCATTTTTCATCAGTGGATGGCCAACAGTTTAAAGGATTTTAGCCAACCCAGACAGTTGGTCCAATATGTGGATGACCTGCTCCTGTTCACCGATTCGAAAGAGGAGCATGGCCCACTATTGTCCAAACTGCTGGAGCTGCTAGGGCAGAAGGGTTTTAAAGTAAACCCCAAGAAAGCGCAGATTGGCCAGCAGGAGGTGAAATTCCTCGGCCTGACTGTGAGCACTGGAGAAAGGGCCATAGACAAGGCTAGGAGAGAAGCAGTACAAGAACTAGCAGTCCCCAACACAGTAACGGGTGTGAGGTCATTTCTGTGGCTGACCGGGTACTGCAGAGACTTTATTGAGGACTATGCAGCCACCGCAGCCCCTCTGCTCCGACTGCTACACCAGGGAGTGGAGTGGCTTTGGGATGAGGGTTCCAGGCAGCATTCATCAGGCTCAAGAAGGACTTGCAGACCGCGCCAGCTCTAGGGGCTATAGATGGGGGGAAAGAGTTTTTCCTGGAGGTAGCAGCCAGCGGGGACAGCCTGAGTGCTGTGCTGCTCCAAGAGCGGCACGGCCGGCTGCGGCCGGTGGTCTACTCCTCCAGGATACTCACAGATGTGGAAAGGAGCTATTCCAACTGTGAGCGGCACCTTTTGGCCACACATTGGGCTATGAAAAGATCATTAATCTTCATAGGCAACTCTCCCGTCACCCTCCTCACCCAACACATACCCACCCAGATGCTTCTGGACAGGAGGATCAAGGATGAAACAGTGAGCAGTGCCCGCATTGCCCGCTGGACCTTGCTCCTCTCACAGATGGATCTGAAGGTGAAGGGTCTCTGCGAGCCAAAGCTCGCAGTCAACCTGGTGTATCCTGGAACAGCCCACCGGTGTTCCATTGAAGGGGTTTGGGAAGTAAACATAGGTTTACGGGCCGGGATACATCCCACAGGCCGCGAGATCTATGTAGACGGTTCCAGCACGGTATCTGCTGGCGAGCGTCTCATGGGGTGTTGAGTTTACGACCCAGCGGCAAACATTGCCCTGGCGATTAAGCTCCCCGGTACCATGAGCGCCCAGCAGGCTGAACTGTCCACGGTGGTGTACGTTGTTACACACCTGAAATCTTCCCCACCCCCTACACAATTTGCTCGGACAGCATGTTCACGTGCAATTTGTGTACGGAGTACCTGGCCATCTGGTCCCGCCGCGAACACACCTCCGCCGACGGGAGACCCCTCACAGAAAAAGCCCTGCTGGGAAAGATCCTAGCAGCAGTGGGGGAGGAAGGGGAGGTTTTCATCCACAAGGTGAAGGCCCATTCCTCCACAGCACCCCGCGGCCAAGGCAACCAACAGGCTGACTTGCTCGCCGAGGAGGGTGCCCGCACAGGCACTTTCTGGGACCCTTTTGGGTCCAGACCCATGGCAGCGGTCAGAGGTAGGGACGGGACCCAAGGGAGTGCAGGGGTAGACCTTAAGATGGTCCAAGCCCAAGACCCCGTCCTCAAAGCAGTCCTCGGTGCAGTAACTGAGGGAAAGGGAGTAGAGGGTCCGTACGGCACAGCAACCCTCTCCGTTAAAGAAGGTATGTTGTTCCGAGGGGAACAGTGGGTTGTGCTGCAGCAGCACCGGAGGGAATTCCTTTAACTGGCCCATGAGGGTCCAGGAACGGGACACCCCGGGCCTGAGACCACCTGGCAGCAGGTGGAACAGGCGGGATGGTGGCCAGGACTCAGGGACGATGTCCGCTAGTTCTGTGCAGGCTGTCTTGTGTGCGCTGCAAATAACCCCGACCCCCACAAAAGGAAGGTACCTATGGGACACGTCAGGAGGGTAGAGGGACCATGGCAGTCGATACAGGTCGACTACATCGGGCCCCTGCCCACCGCCCAGGGAGGCTATAGGTACTGCCTATACGTGTTTACCAAATGGGCAGAGGTCTTTACCTGCAGAACAGCCACAGCCCTGGGTACTGCCAGGATCCTGGTCCAGGAAGTGTTCTCAAGATGTGAACTACCACAGTGTGTGGAGACCGACCAAGAGAGTCACTTCACCGAACAGGTGATGCAGAACACCCTTATGCTGTTAGGCATTGAAGGGAAATGGCACGTGGCCCACAACCCCCAGTCATCAGGGATTGTGGAACGTATGAATCAGATCCTAAAGGAAAGGTTAAGGAAGGAGACAGTGGACTCGCCCCGTAAATGGGCCGAGGTCCTACCGTTGGTTTTGATGGGGATCCGGGCCAGCCAGTCTAAAAGCACGGGGTACTCCCCGTACGAGCTGATGACTGGCAGGGTTATGCGGACCCCCACCCATGTACTAGCCCCGGTGCTCACGGAGGGTCAGCTCAGAGAGGTAAACTGGGACAGGTTCGCCCGAAACCTCTTTGAGCACCTGAAGCAGGTCCCTGAGCAGGCGGCTGGGAACATGGGAAGGCAGCATCGGAGTAACCGATTGCTGCTCGAACCGAGGAAGCACCACGAGTGGGAGGTAGGAGATCAGGTCATGGTGAGAAACTATGCCCGAGTAGGGAGTTTGGAACCATTGTACATGGGGCCCTACAGCATTGTAGATAAAGCCAGCCCCATGGTATACGCCGTGAAGATGCCCCAGCGTACAAAATGGTTCCATATCAATCAGTGCAAGCTGTTTAAACCTGATAGGGGAAATCAGCCAGTTGGGGAAAGGCCTGAGGATAAAGATCCTCAGCCTGCAGCAGGGGCGAGTTCACAGGCTGCACAAGCAGGTGCTGTGGCTTGCTTAAAGGGAGGGGCCATCCCGCCCATCGATTGGGACACTCCCTCACTCTTCTGGGATCCAGACGAGGGGGAGGGACCTGAGGGCGAAAACCCCGCCCCTAACCCAGTTGTAGAGAGGGAGGGACCTGAGGTCGAAAACCCTGCCCCGGACCCAGCCATGGGACCTGGGGGCGGAGAGTTAACTGCCCCTAGCCAAGGTTCAGGAGAGGTCAAGCCTGAGGGAGTGGCGGTTCGGGTTAAAGGGCCACCGGCCAAGAAAGCCCCACCCGAGAAAGTCCCTAGAAGGTCCCCACGGACGCCCCAGCCGAGAAAGCCATGGTCACCCGCTCTCCAGTTACCAAGGGCCGCCCCTCGAGATAGGGGGAAGTCAAAGGACAGAGGTCCTCAGCCAGCAGTCATGCTGGAGGTAGCGGTGAGCCGCAGTCCAACCAGGAATTAGCCTGGCCGCCCAGAGACGGGCGGCGGATGTACATAGTTTAGGGAGTTTAAGTTTTTGTTTATGGTTAAGTTTAAGTATTTTAGCTTAAGTGTGGGTGTTTTACCTTAAGTTAAATAAGGTGATGGGTAGTGTTAATTAAGTCGTAACCTGCTAAGAGTGTATATATTTGGGTCGAGGTCGCGGGACCCGACCATGCTTCAACAAGCCAGAGAATCTCTTGGGGACCTGGCTGCATGTTTTTGTATCTTTTTGCAGAAAGACGTTCAGGATGAAGGGGATCGTAATCCTATTCGCCCTGATGGGGATGAGAGTCTGAAGGCAAGGCGATGTGCAAGATTCCCACATCTACGGGTGCTCGGGAGATAGGTCGCCTATAGCGACCGACGGAAGTGGTGAACGGGATGCAGAGGAGAGCGCCGTCTACGTCCACGAGGGAAGGTGGCCAGGATGGCTGGGGTCCAATTCGTCTCAGTACTCCAGCCAAACCGGATTCACGTACGGGGAGGCCTCCCTCCTGTGCCCCAGGGTACGGGTCATTACCACGAGGGTCAGTGCCACCGTTGGAAAGCGAATATGTTTAACGTGTAGAGGGCACATTCCTCTGGATAGGTGGTGGTGGCTCAGAAAGCTGAGCAAAGGTATGAGGAACCCCGAAGTCGAGTGGGAACGGTTGGGGAACAACACCCACTGGCCGATTACAGGTACTCATGGAGGATTAAGTGTGTGTTGGGACAAGTAGTGAGAACCTGACCAAGGGATTTATATCTGTATGTGGGGGTCAGAGACGGTCTGCCCCACAGGCATATCCATCATTTTCCACCGGCAGTGGCACGACACCGGGAAGGGGATGAGGTGGGATGCCAGCCGGAAGGTGTGCGCAGTCCCATTCTCCCCGATCCCAGTCAATGCCACTGAGCTTGTATCCCGCCCCGGCGCAGGCGGCGAGGATACACAGGGAAGGTTGCCCCACCACTACCAAGGGACCAGGGAATGGGTTGGTACTAGTCCCTACCGATCAGGTGCTGTACCGGGGGTACACTACATGGTAGTCTCCGTGATTTTAAACCTTACCGAGGTACATTTACCGGAGTGGTGTCCCAATGAAACAGAGCAGCTATACCAGGCCCTATTAAAGGACATGTTCAAGAAGTTCTATGAGTTTGATTTCGCCCACGTGGACAAAACCAAACTCTACACCACAAACCGAGAGTTTTTGGGTAATGCAGGGAGGCAAAGAAGGGGAATATGGAATGATGTTTTTACTGTGTTTAATACTGGGTCCTCTGTCATCAACAGTTTAGATGACATAGAGCCGCAGGCCCAGATAAACAGTTTAAAAACACAGTTAAAGAAGATATTACTGGATGACAACAAGGTAGTGGGCTCGGAGTTGCATGAGGACCAGGCCATGACGGTCCATTTAAAAGAAATCATAGCAGAGTTGGAAAAGCACGCAAAGATGGTAAATGCTCTCATAAGGGAGGACAGAAATGCTTCTGACCAGGCTGCGCAGAATGAGGTGTGCGTGTTATACGGGGCGTAGTTGCTGGGCACGGGCCGCAGTAATCGGGAGGATTTAAAATAGGGTTTGGTCCCCTCCTGGATTAGCAACAAGCACCTCACAGCCCTCTACCCATTTGAGAATGCATTAAGCCCGTGCCAACTCCGGCTAGCTTCCGAAGCCTACCCAGTCCCCGTGGATTGTGGACGGTCCAACCACATGATCATGGGAGTAGTAGTTAGGATGCCGGTCATGGGTAGGACAGCCCGACCCGTGCCGGTATACAGGGTAGAGAACATTGGAGTCATTCAAGGGGGTGCACACATTCGTTTCACAGCGGTCCCGCCTTACGTCATAAAGTGGGTGCACGCTATGACAGGTACTGACCTCTCAGGGTGCCGGAGCCGGGGAGCACACATAATCCTGTGTCCCCAGCACTTGAACGCCTATTCAAAACCGCAGTGTGGGTTCAGAGCTGCTGGCGCAAAGCCTATAAATTGTACCATGGAGGCAATGGCACAAGGCCATGTTGCCCCACAGGTAGCATATATAGGAGGTGGGAAATATTGTGTCACCACCGGCGCGTCCCACTGCCAGCATGGACAGCATAGCTGGTGTCCGGTTAGTGACAGCAGTTTCTGTTTTAAACCCAAGGCAGAAGTTCAAGTGGCCCAGGAGCGAATTGTCCCCATTCCTGAACCCTCCACTGTTCACCTCACTGTGAAGGAGAATTTTACGGATTTGCAAAAGTATGTAGCACACTTTGGCTATGAAATTCCCCCTCTCTCTGAACACCTTACCAAAATACTCAAAGCCGTTATAGTTTCGCAGAAACATTTTTACACTCTAGAGCAGAAAACAGTAGAGATAGGGACTAAGATATTGGATATTGTGATTCCACCCTGGTGGGACATTTTCAATAACATAGAGGTCCCTTCGTGGATCAGACTGGCTTCCCACATTCTCGTGGTCTGCCAGTTAGGGATAGTGTTGTATCTAGTTTGCATTCAATGTAAGGGAAAAGATCAGTTGTTAGAATTCCGAAACCAGAAGATCTGGAAGGAACATTATGTGAAGGTGGAGGGAGATACGCCTGTTTAAGTCTTTTTCCTTGTATTCTGATTAAAGATTGATTTTGTTTTTGTGTTTGTTTTTTTAATAAATGTTTTTGTTCTTTTTTTGCGACGCGGTTAATAAAGATGTATGTGTACCAAGTGGTGCAGGGGTGTTGGACCCCCTCCATGCTTGGATGTGAGTAAAGTCTATAATTTATTCTATGTATGCTGATGTAAACTACATTTTCGCGGAATGGGAAGTGCATGTGTCGTGGGTGTATTAGATAGGTAATTACAGGGGAAGGTTGACGATGGAGGGTCAGAAAAATTTTGCTCACCCTATAAGAATGATACTTCAAGCAAGTTTTAGTATCACAGGGGGGAGTGTAAGATTTGCAAAATTTCCACATTTCCCCAAAGTTATTAGTAAAAGGGACCCTGCATGGACATTTTAAAAAGGGTACCCAAACATGGCGTCCGCATCTCATGACCAAAAGCCTGCAAGATTTTAAAAGCTTGGACTCTGTGGCACAAGCAGCTTTTGGGGAAATCGAAACCTAAAATGCAGTTTCTGTGGAGAAGGACTTTGTACTTTGGAAAGCAGACAGAACTCTGAATATGCATTAAGCCAAATCGTAGACAGACCAAAATCAGTTAGGCCTATACTTGAGGCCATCAAGTTGTTTGCATCTATTATCGGAAACAGCTTAAGGAAGCAATCGAGGCTGGACAGGCCGATTAAGATGCATTAATAACAATGCAGCTCAGACATCAGGCCATTAGGTGCGATCAACGGCCATCCAAAAACAGTTAGTTTAGATTGCTACAATTATTTAAACTAGCCCACCAAGATTGGGACAATGAACTAACCAGATTTGGCGCACAGATAAGGGTTTTCGTGAGGAGTATAACTGAAGGCCCCGGGTAGCAATCTCACTCTCTTGCTCTCTTGCTCTTGCTCTCTTGCTCTTGGCTCTTGCTCTTGGTTCTTGCTCTGCTCTCATGGCTCCAGCCTCTTGGGCTGCCACTCGTACTCGTGCCCTGGCCTCGTGGTGGGTTCGCTCCCCGTAGCATAATTTCAGTAACCAGTTACACCATACCAACAGCAGGGGAGGGGAACGAGACCCAAGTCCATAGCCATCCAGGGTGCCCAGGCCGCAGAAAGGGGCGAGATGAAGTCGAGCAGGTAGCCCAGGACATGTATAGAAGTCCAGCAAGATGAGACAAGTGGAGACGAAGAAGATGATAACAACTCGATAAGGGCAGAGCAGGGCAGCGAAAAACATATTGATAAAGACCAAGCACCTAGTTATAAGCTGGCGCTTGGGAAGACGAACATCTCATTGAACACTGCGAAAACGCAGGTGGCCACGCCATGACGAATAGACTGGCGTTCTTAAGCTTGGGTAGGAAAATCTAGGCAGTTAAAACTGCCAACTGCCCTGTAGGCAAAATGGTGCCACCGCCGACCGCCCGAGGGAGAAGAAGAGGAGAACCCATCGCGACGAGACGATGACGGCAGCGGAGGGGAGAAGGTGTGTCGCAGTAGCAGACCCAGCACCACGCCCCTGAAGACCATGTGGCGATGGGGTACCTAGAAGGACCAGAGACCAGACTTCAAAACTCACACTCATTAACAGTTGGCTTTATTTTGGATTGGTGAGCATGAATTCTGGCCCCTCATAGCTTAATCTAGTTAGGTATAAGGGATGGGATAAGGATAAGGGGATTGTTAAGATAGTTTGCTTTCCCTCGATGTGCCATGTGTTCCCCATTCCCTGTATAAGTATAGTTATTTGTATTTGCCTGTAATTTGTAGTAACTTCTCGTAAGACTGTGTTAATTTCTATTTTAATAAAATCTTGAGTTTTGCTTACATCCAAACCATCTGTCTACTCGAGTCTTTTCTGTATCGCCGCCTGTACCTAAGTTCGGTGTCTAGAACCCGGGGGCGTGGGAGCGATTCAAACCGCTCACAAACAGTCAGGAGCATAACTGACTGGGTGCACGCACCACCCAACCACACCACCCCCTACAACTTCTAGCTTACATTCTGACCTATTTGCTATCACCTTTTTTTCCTGTCAAACTCCTCCTGTAATATTTGGGAAACAAAATTTCCTCCTTCCCGCTATTGCCTGGTCATTTCAGATTTGATGAGATTTGGCACCACATTAACTGAATTTAATCTTTTGTTTGCGTTTATCAGTCTGTTATTCATTATGATTAAGTTCAGCATAGTGTACAGTTCTGCTTATGATGTGAGCAGCCAGTTAAACGTTTCTTACTTTTTGATTTTAAAGTGGCTGCTTGCGGCCTGTAAGGTGTGAGCATAAATTATCAGCTGGGATTTTGGAAATCCCTTGCTAGTTCTTAAAATTGTTGGTAACTGTTCGCTCAAAGGCAGAAGAGCCTTAAAATTCCTCAGGGAGTGAAGTTAGAGGGTCTAAAATAGGGTAGTTGTCCTGTCTGAGACTGAAGGTGGAGACCCTTCGCTAGATATTACTTAAATTAGTTGCTTTCTGAAAAAAAATCATTAATATTGAGCATGGGGAGTTTTAGAATGCCTCAGTAAGTACGTAGGCAGTGATGCAGATGTGGCGCAACTGTTCTGGCCGTAAACAAAGGTTTAGCCCCTCAGTTAGATTGTTGCTACTTTCCGTGGCCTCCGAAGCAACTAAACCACCCTCAATATCCCCAAGTGTTGCTGTGATTGATTATAAAGTGTCTTGAATTTAAGTCTGTATGGACCATGGAAGATGTTGTGTATGTACCTTTAAGAGAAGAACTGATTCTATACTGCAGTACCGGCAGTGACCACCCCTGTATATAAAGCCATAGCAGGCTTCTGTACGTCAGTCTTAAGTTACCCTCTGTTCAGCTACAAGCACGAGCAGAGGGAGCAGCCAGACTTTGGAGAGTGGATTAAAGTGGTGGTCCCCTGACCAGGAAGAGGAGGAGAACGTTGGACCACCACCACCAACTCCACCATCATTACATCAACTGAGGTGCCTGGAGAGAGAGGACAGAGGAGGAGAAGGAGAAAGGAGGCCTACATCAACATCAACCAGGGGAGAGGCCTTTCTATCACTGCCTCCCCAATTTGGCCTCCACTTCAGGAGAGGGAGAGAGGGGAGAGAAACCAACTGCTTGAAAGGAGGGAAGAAAACTTCATCCGGAACATCTACAGGTGGGTGTTATTTGGGGCACTCTCCCAAGACTTTGTATTTTAGGTGGGGGGAGAAAAGAAGAAGCAAGGCCGGATCATCAAGGGGTGTAGTGTGTGTGCTCTTGTTAAAAGCTAGGCCACACACACCACTAATTAGCATCCCTTCTATTGCCTGCCCTGGGAGAGCTTGGAGCTGCCCAAGGTGAAGTCCTTAATTTAATTTAATTACCTCGTTAAGACCTGTTGCAGGACTAAGCTTGGGCTTCTCCAGCTTTTCCAGGTGAAGACGTCTTCTCCCCCTGCCAGAAGACCACCATCACCAAAGACTTTTTCCATCGGAGAGTGCAACCCTGCCTACACCCACCCACCATCCTGAGTGGCAACACTGCCCTTTGCGGCCTCCCTCCTTCCCACCCCCCCCCACCTCTCTCTCTCTCTCTCTCTTTGTCTCTCTCTGCCTGTCTTTCTAAGGCACCTTAGTTTCATCTATTTTATTAATTGCCAATTGAAGCAGAGGGGCGAGGGCTCCTCTCCCAATTTAAATCAATAAGGAGAGAGGTGTGTCCTCATTTTAATCAGCTCCCTCTGCTCAATAGAGGACAAAAAAATATATATATACACCGAGGCCATTAACACCTTCAGGCCTGTGACTTGGGGTGAGTGTAGCCCTTAAAAAAAGCACCCCAGAATGGCGACTGCATCTTCGCCGGTGGCGGGGCCAGCCGGGACCTATGCGAGAGTGGTAGCCACAGCCACAGCTGCTCCCGCTGTTCCTGCTGCCCCGTCACCTTTTCGATTAATAACAAAAAAGCTTGGGGTGAAGAGCTACACTCACCCCACTATGACCATCGAGGCCTGCGTCAAGGCCATGGCTGGGGTTGTCGGCCCCTCAGCCATCGTCGCGGCCTCGAAAATGTATGGGAAGGCTGTGTTCTTCCTGGGGTCGGAGCGGGCGGTGTCCCTGGCTGTCGCCAAGGGGCTCACCGTGGGCGGGACTTTCCTGCCGGTGGATCCTCTCGAGGCCACCGCGCAGAGGATCATTATTTCCAACGTCCCGCCCTATGTTCCTGGTGAGCTCCTCCTTCCCCATTTGCGACAACTTGGGGAGGTGAGGTCGGGGATCACGCCCATCCCGCTCGGCTTCCGGGAGGCCAGCCTTCGCCACGTCTTCTCCTTCCGGCGCCAGCTGTTTATCCAGCTGGCGCGGGAGGAGGACACTGAAGGGGCGTTCGTCGTCCTCCACGAGGGGACCGCCTACCGCGCCTTTTGGACGTCGGACGGTGTGAGGTGCCATGCCTGCAGGGAGGTGGGGCACATCAGGAGGAACTGCCCTGCCTCCAAGGCCGCCGGACCGTCTCGTGCGGCCGAGGCTGGCGCCGCCGCCGCCGCCCTTCCCCCCGGATCTGCCCGCGCGTCAAGTACGTCTGATGCGCGGTTGACGTCGGGGGCCGATGCCACCAAGGCCTCCGGCGGGGGGGAGGGAGCGTGTCCGGCCGGAAAGAAGGCGCGGGGAAAAAAGAAGCACCTTAGGGCAGGTCCGCCCGTGGATGGTGAGCCCTTGCCCCTTGAGCCCCTTACACCCGCGCTCCTCGCGGAGTTGATCAGGGCAGATGTGAGCGGGAGGGGCCCCGTGCCCGAGCCTGTGGCCGCAACCGCCGCAGCGGTAATGCCAATACCTGCGGCCGGGCTCGGGCCCGAGGAACCCGACAAACCTGCTCCGCCGGAGGGAGTCGAGGAGGAGGCCTTTGCAGACATGGAGGTCTCCCTCGCTCCCTCCGTGCTAAAAAGAAGGCGCGACCCCCTGGATGAGGAGGAGGACCGGGAGGAGGAAGGTCCCTCCGAGCAGGGGGAGTCGTCGCCCGCCGCGGGTACTGCGCCCCCCCGCCCCCCCAGCGCTGTCGTCATCACCAGCGATCGGCAGGGGTCGCCTGTCCCTCGGGAGGCTGAGGCAGATGTGTCTGTCCAGCACGTGCCTCCCGGGGATGGGGATGAGACCCTGCCCGTGGGGGGGGTTGCGGAACAACCCGCGGCAGTAATTGAAGTTGACCTTTTATCGGTGTCGTTACCCCTCGCCGGGTCGGGCAGCCTGGGGGCTGGGTCGGGCGAGCTCGAGGATAATGAGCTCGCCCAATGCGACCCGGACGTCTCCCAGGGGATGCTCGTCCTGGTGGAGCTTTTAATTCAAAACCCCCCGTCCGCTGGGTCGGAGGTTGGTAGCGGGGAGGAGGATGGCCCCCTGGCTGCGTCTCTGGTGCCGGACGTACTGGAGGAGCTGGAAATTGTTCTCTCCCCGGTTTCTCCGGTCGTTCCGGCGTCTGAGGCGGAGGGGAGCTCTGAACCGCCGCCGTCTTCTGGCCCGGCACCCCTAGAGGAGCCCAGGGAGAAATCCTCTGCCGCCGATCCTGGGGGTGGGATCCGGGCGGAGGCGGGGCTGGCTGGCGCGGCCGAGTCGTTCGCTTCGCACTGCGCGGCGGACGGGTCGGCCGCTGGTGACGACCCCCTGGAGGAGGATGGGGACTCGGTGATGGGCACGGAGGATGATTCGGACTCCAGCGCCGACGTGGCGATGGATGACCTCGTGCCCCTTGCCGAGTCTCCCCTCATTTCCGTAAGGGAACTCCGGGATTTTATGGCCACGTGCCTGGGTCAGCGCAATAAGGTCCGGCTGGCCCTCGACAGGTGGTCGGAGCTGGCGCTGCTCATCGATTCCGTCCGCGCCGCCGTTAAGATCTTGGGCGCGGATGAGGGTGTGAACCCGCTCGAGCTGCGTCGGCTCACAACGTTTCTCACTGGGCTGCTGAGGAAGTGGCGGCTGACCAGCGGCTGCGCTTCCTCGCCCCGTTAGGTGTAGGTAGAGGTTGCACTATGCTTCTGACATGAAGATAACCATAGCCAGCCTCAACATCAACGGCAGCAGGGAGGGGCGCCGCAGATTCAATAACTTCTCGGTCCTTCGGGACGGGAAGTATGCGGTGTGCTTCCTGCAAGAAACCCACACCGTTCCGGGAGACGAAGCCACGTGGCTCCTGGAGTGGCAAGGAGGGGTCAGCATGAGTCACCTCTCCAACAATTCCAGCGGGGTGGCTATCTTGCTGGCCCCGCATTTTCAGCCGGAGATCTTGGGGGTCAAGGAGCACGTGCCGGGCCGCTTGCTCCATGTCACTGTTCGCCTGGGGGGCGTGCCGCTCCATCTAGTGAACGTGTACGCCCCTCAGACCAGTGCGCAGCAAGTGCGCTTCTTCAAAGAAGTGTCCGCTCTCTTGGGCTCCATCGACGTGGGCGAGTGCGTCATCCTCGGGGGGGATTTTAACTGCACCCTCGAGGCGAGGGACCGTTCGGGTCCCCCGCGAAGCCCGGCGGCGATGGAGAAGTTGAGGGACCTGGTTGGGTCCTTCGACTTGGTGGACGTCTGGCGAAATCTCCACCCCGACTCCAGCGCCTTCACTAGCGTGAGGTCTGGGGGAGGAAGGTCCAGAATCGACCGCCTCTACATTTCCCGGGCGTTCGTCTCCTGCGTTCCGGCAGCTTCCATGCGGCCGGTGCCGTGCACGGACCACCACCTGGTGTGGGCGGAGCTCGCTCCGCTGCGCACGCGGGGGGGGGTCCGTGTACTGGCATTTTAACAACCTGCTGCTGGAGGACGCACGGTTCCGGGATTCGTTTCGTCGATTCTGGGCCGACTGGAGAAGGAAGCAGGGGGGCTTCCCCTCCTTGAGGCTATGGTGGGATGTGGGCAAGGCTCACATCCGTCTCTTCTGTCAGGAGTACGCGAAGGGGTCGACCAAGAGGCGGGAGGCCCGGGTCGGGCGGTTGGAGAAGGAGGTGCTCGACCTGGAGTCCCGTCTCGGTCAGGTCGTCGAGGACCCGGCCCTGTGGAAGGTGTACGAAGAGAAGAAGGGCGCGCTGAAGGACCTGCAGCTCGTCGGGTCCCGAGGCGCGTACGTGAGGTCGCGGATCCAGCTCCTGCGGGACCTGGACCGCGGCTCCCCCTTCTTCTACTCGCTGGAAAAAAGACGGGGGGTCCGTAAGCAGCTCTTGGGGCTGCTGGCCGACGACGGATCTCTGGTCTCGGATCCGGAGGGAATCAACGCGGAGACCCGCGCCTATTACGGGGCTCTGTTCTCTCCGGATCCGTCCAGCGAGGATGCGCGCAGAGTTTTGTGGGAGGGCCTGACGAAGGTTGGCCCGGAGGGCGCCGAAAAATTGGACGCTCCGCTAAGTCTGGCGGAGCTGACCGGCGCCCTCCGCCAGCTCTCTAGGGGAAAGTCCCCGGGGCTGGACGGGCTGACCGTGGAGTTCCACAGGGCGTTCTGGGACGTCTTGGGGGGCGACGACGCGCGGGTCCTGGGGGAAAGTTTGGCGACCGGGGAGATGCCCCTCTCTTGGCGCAGGGCGGTCATTGTCCTGCTGCCTAAGAAGGGCGATCTCCGCCTCCTTAAGAACTGGCGCCCGGTCTCCCTCCTCAGCACGGACTATAAAATCTTTGCCAGGGCCATGTCTGCTCGCCTTGGCACCGTGCTGGCCCACATGATCCACCCCGACCAGTCCTACACGGTCCCGGGCCGGACCATCCACGATAACATCCATCTGGTCCGGGACCTGGTCCACCACTCCCAGAGGGCTGGTCTGTCGGTCGCCTTCCTTTCCCTGGATCAGGAGAAGGCGTTCGACAGGGTGGATCACGAGTATCTCTTCGGGACTCTGCGCGCATTCGGGTTCGGGACGCATTTCGTCGCCCGGATCCGACTTCTGTACGCCGCCGCGGAGTGTCTGATTAAAGTTAACGGGTCCTTGACGGCGCCCCTTCGCTTCGGGAGGGGGGTGCGTCAGGGATGCCCCATGTCCGGTCAGTTATATGCCATTTGCGTGGAGCCTTTCCTGCGCCTCTTGCGGAAGAGGTTGACGGGACTGGCTCTGCAAGGGCCGGGCGTGGAGGTGGTCCTCTCGGCTTACGCCGATGACGTGCTCCTCACGGTCACGGATCCCGCTGACTTGCGGAGGATGCGGGAATGCCAGCAGATTTACTCGGACGCATCCTCCGCCAAGATCAACTGGGAGAAATGTTCCGGACTCCTGGTGGGTCAGTGGCGGGTGGACTCCCTGCCGGAGGAGTTCAGGCCTTTCGCCTGGAGCACCACGCACCTCCTCTATTTGGGAGTCTACCTTAGCCCTGCCGAGGACGCTTGGCCGGCGAACTGGCAAGAGCTGGAGGCCAAAGTCACCGCTCGCCTAGGACGCTGGACAGGACTGCTCCGAGTGTTGTCCTACAGGGGTCGAGCGCTAGTCATAAACCAGCTGGTGGCCGCCATGTTGTGGTACCGGTTGGTCACTTTGATCCCTCCCCCTGCGTTTGTCGCCAAGATTCAGAAGAAGCTCATCGACTTCTTCTGGGACAAAAGGAAGCACTGGGTCTCTGCCGCGGTTCTGTGTCTCCCGCTTAGGGAGGGCGGTCAGGCGCTGGTGTGCCTTCGCACCCAGGCTGCGACTTTCCGTCTTCAGACGCTTCAGAGATACCTGTACATCGAGAATCCTCCGAGATGGTGTGCGCTGGCGACGTTTTTCTTCCGCCAGCTGCATGGCCTCAATTACGACACGCAGCTCCTGTTTGCGAAAGTGGGCAGCAGGCGTGCCGGCCTGCGGGAGATGCCTGTCTTCTACCAGGAACTACTATGGGTTTGGAACTACGTCGCTTCCAGGCGGAGCTCTCCCCCGTCAGGAGCGGCGGCTCTCCTTCGGGAGCCGCTGCTCAGGAATCCGCACCTCCACGAACACGGGTTCGGGCGGCTGGCGGAGGGTAGGGCTGTGGCTGGCAAGGTGACCAGAGTCGGGGACCTGCTCGATGGCGGAGGAGCGGGCTGGATGGCGCCAGAGGAGCTGGCGCGGCGCCTGTCCTGGGCCAACGTCCAGCTCGCGGTCGAAACCATCGAATCGGTAAAAGCGGCACTAGGCCCCGACTCCACTAGGTGTATCGAGGCGGCTCAAGCACGTGGGGCGATCCCGTCCGAGCTTACCCCCGTTCGGACGGAATTCCTCATCGGCGCCCGGCCCCGAAACTCCCCTCGGGAACCGGCGCCTCACAACTTGAGCCGTCTCGAGGAAATACCCTCCGTGCCTTTTCATTCCGCGCGGAGGGGTTTCCTGTACGGGCTGCTCCTGCACACTCTCCACTTTGCCATCTTCGTCTACCGTCCGGACACGCCTTGGCGTGGCGTTTTGCCGACCGGCGGTAGCGGAGGTCCCCAATGGAGGGCTCTCTATGCGGGAGTCCTCCCTTGTTCCATCGGGGACTTGGCCTGGAGGGTGTTGCACGGAGCGGTCCCGTGCAATAAGGTTTTAAGTAGGTTCACGGACTCCCAGGCCGCCTGCATTTTTTGCGGCCTGGAGGAGTCCGTGTTTCACGTTTATATGGATTGTGAGAGGTTGCAGCCCCTCTTTCACTACTTGAAGGGGCTGCTCCTCGATTTTTGGTTGCACTTCAGTCCCACGCTCTTGATCTACGGTCACCCGGTGCGGAGGGGAGCGGACAGGTTGGAGGACCTCCTTGTGGGCCTGCTCCTGGGCCTGGCTAAAAGAGCCATCAATTGGTCCAGGCAGCGGGCGGTCGAGGGGGTCGTCCAGCCGGATTGCCTGCATCTCTTCCGCGGCCATGTTCGCGCCCGGGTGGCCCTGGAGATGGAGCACGCGGTGTCCGCCGGTGCGCTTGAGTATTTCCGCGACCGGTGGGCGCCGCGGGGACTGGAGTGCATCATCAACACGGAAAACCAAATTTTAATTTGATTTGTTAAGCTTTAGTTGAACTTTTGTTTATTTACAGTCGAATTGGTTTTTTTTTTGGGTCCAAATAAAAGAGTACCCTCTGTTCAGCTACAAGCACGAGCAGAGGGAGCAGCCAGACTTTGGAGAGTGGATTAAAGTGGTGGTCCCCTGACCAGGAAGAGGAGGAGAACGTTGGACCACCACCACCACCAACTCCACCATCATTACATCAACTGAGGTGCCTGGAGAGAGAGGACAGAGGAGGAGAAGGAGAAAGGAGGCCTACATCAACATCAACCAGGGGAGAGGCCTTTCTATCACTGCCTCCCCAAATTGGCCTCCACTTCAGGAGAGGGAGAGAGGGGAGAGAAACCAACTGCTTGAAAGGAGGGAAGAAAACTTCATCCGGAACATCTACAGGTGGGTGTTATTTGGGGCACTCTCCCAAGACTTTGTATTTTAGGTGGGGGGAGAAAAGAAGAAGCAAGGCCGGATCATCAAGGGGTGTAGTGTGTGTGTGTGTGTGCTCTTGTTAAAAGCTAGGCCACACACACCACTAATTAGCATCCCTTCTATTGCCTGCCCTGGGAGAGCTTGGAGCTGCCCAAGGTGAAGTCCTTAATTTAATTTAATTACATCGTTAAGACCTGTTGCAGGACTAAGCCTGAGCTTCTCCAGCTTTTCCAGGTGAAGACGTCTTCTCCCCCTGCCAGAAGACCACCATCGCCAAAGACTTTTTCCATCGGAGAGTGCAACCCTGCCAACACCCACCCACCATCCTGAGTGGCAACACTGCCCTTTGCGGCCTCCCTCCTTCCCACCCCCCCACCTCTCTCTCTCTCTTTGTCTCTCTCTGCCTGTCTTTCTAAGGCACCTTAGTTTCATCTATTTTATTAATTGCCAATTGAGCAGAGGGGAGAGGGCTCCTCTCCCAATTTAAATCAATAAGGAGAGAGGTGTGTCCTCATTTTAATCAGCTCCCTCTGCTCAATAGAGGACAAAAATATATATATATATACACCGAGGCCATTAACACCTTCAGGCCTGTGACTTGGGGTGAGTGTAGCCCTTAAAAAAAGCACCCCAGAATGGCGACTGCGTCTTCGCCAGTGGCGGGGCCAGCCGGGACCTATGCGAGAGTGGTAGCCACAGCCACAGCTGCTCCCGCTGTTCCTGCTGCCCCGTCACCTTTTCGATTAATAACAAAAAAGCTTGGGGTGAAGAGGTACACTCACCCCACTATGACCATCGAGGCCTGCGTCAAGGCCATGGCTGGGGTTGTCGGCCCCTCAGCCATCGTCGCGGCCTCGAAAATGTATGGGAAGGCTGTGTTCTTCCTGGGGTCGGAGCGGGCGGTGTCCCTGGCTGTCGCCAAGGGGCTCACCGTGGGCGGGACCTTCCTGCTGGTGGATCCTCTCGAGGCCACCGCGCAGAGGATCATTATTTCCAACGTCCCGCCCTATGTTCCTGGTGAGCTCCTCCTTCCCCATTTGCGACAACTTGGGGAGGTGAGGTCGGGGATCACGCCCATCCCGCTCGGCTTCCGGGAGGCCAGCTTTCGCCACGTCTTCTCCTTCCGGCGCCAGCTGTTTATCCAGCTGGCGCAGGAGGAGGACACTGAAGGGGCGTTCGTCGTCCTCCACGAGGGGACCGCCTACCGCGCCTTTTGGACGTCGGACGGTGTGAGGTGCCATGTCTGCAGGGAGGTGGGGCACATCAGGAGGAACTGCCCTGCCTCCAAGGCCGCCGGTTCATCTCATGCGGCCGAGGCTGGCGCCGCCGCCGCCGCCCTTCCCCCCGGATCTGCCCGCGCGTCAAGTACGTCTGATGCGCAGTTGACGTCGGGGGCCGATGCCACCAAGGCCTCCGGCGGGGGGGAGGGAGCGTGTCCGGCTGGAAAGAAGGCGCGGGGAAAAAAGAAGCACCTTAGGGCAGGTCCCCCCGTGGATGGTGAGCCCTTGTCCCTTGAGCCCCTTACACCCGCGCTCCTCGCGGAGTTGATCAGGGCAGATGTGAGCGGGAGGGGCCCCGTGCCCGAGCCTGTGGCCGCAACCGCCACAGCAGTAATGCCAATACCTGCGGCCGGGCTCGGGCCCGAGGAACCCGACAAACCTGCTCCGCCGGAGGGAGTCGAGGAGGAGGCCTTTGCAGACATGGAGGTCTCCCTCGCTCCCTCCGTGCTAAAAAGAAGGCGCGACCCCCTGGATGAGGAGGACGACCGGGAGGAGGAAGGTCCCTCCGAGCAGGGGGAGTCGTCGCCCACCGCGGGTACTGCGCCCCCCCCCCGCCAGCGCTGTCGTCATCACCAGCGATCGGCAGGGGTCGCCTGTCCCTCGGGAGGCTGAGGCAGATGTGTCTGTCCAGCACGTGCCTCCCGGGGATGGGGATGAGACCCTGCCCGTGGGGGGGGTTGCGGAACAACCCGCGGCAGTAATTGAAGTTGACCTTTTATCGGTGTCGTTACCCCTCGCCGGGTCGGGCAGCCTGGGGGCTGGGTCGGGCGAGCTCGAGGATAATGAGCTCGCCCAATGCGACCCGGACGTCTCCCAGGGGATGCTCGTCCTGGTCGAGCTTTTAATTCAAAACCCCCCGTCCGCTGGGTCGGAGGTTGGTGGCGGGGAGGAGGATGGCCCCCTGGCTGCGTCTCTGGTGCCGGACGTACTGGAGGAGCTGGAAATTGTTCTCTCCCCAGTTTCTCCGGTCGTTCCGGCGTCTGAGGCGGAGGGGAGATCTGAACCGCCACCGTCGTCTGGCCTGGCACCCCTAGAGGAGCCCAGGGAGGAATCCTCTGCCGCCGATCCTGGGGGTGGGATCCGGGCGGAGGCGGGGCTGGCTGGCGCGGCCGAGTCGTTCGCTTCGCACTGCGCGGCGGACGGGTCGGCCGCTGGTGACGACCCCCTGGAGGAAGATGGGGACTCGGTGATGGGCACGGAGGACGATTCGGACTCCAACGCCGACGTGGCGATGGATGACCTCGTGCCCCTTGCCGAGTCTCCCCTCATTTCCATAAGGGAACTCCGGGATTTTATGGCCACGTGCCTGGGTCAGCGCAATAAGGTCCGGCTGGCCCTCGACAGGTGGTCGGAGCTGGCGCTGCTCATCGATTCCGTCCGCGCCGCCGTTAAGTTCTTGGGCGCGGACGAGGGTGTGAACCCGCTCGAGCTGCGTCGGCTCACAACGTTTCTCACTGGGCTGCTGAGGAAGTGGCGGCGGACCAGCGGCTGCGCTTCCTCCCCCCGTTAGGTGTAGGTAGAGGTTGCACTATGCTTCTGACATGAAGATAACCATAGCCAGCCTCAACATCAACGGCAGCAGGGAGGCGCGCCGCAGATTCAATAACTTCTCGGTCCTTCGGGACGGGAAGTATGCGGTGTGCTTCCTGCAAGAAACCCACACCATTCCGGGAGATGAAGCCACGTGGCTCCTGGAGTGGCAAGGAGGGGTCAGCATGAGTCACCTCTCCAACAATTCCAGCGGGGTGGCTATCTTGCTGGCCCCGCATATTCAGCCGGAGATCTTGGGGGTCAAGGAGCACGTGCCGGGCCGCTTGCTCCAGGTCACTGTTCGCCTGGGGGGCGTGCCGCTCCATCTAGTGAACGTGTACGCCCCTCAGACCAGTGCGCAGCAAGTGCGCTTCTTCGAAGAAGTGTCCGCTCTCTTGGGCTCCATCGACGTGGGCGAGTGCGTCATCCTCGGGGGGGATTTTAACTGCACCCTCGAGGCGAGGGACCGTTCGGGTCCCCCGCGAAGCCCGGCGGCGATGGAGAAGTTGAGGGACCTGGCTGGGTCCTTCGACTTGGTGGACGTCTGGCGAAATCTCCACCCCGACTCCAGTGCCTTCACTAGCGTGAGGTCTGGGGGAGGAAGGTCCAGAATCGACCGCCTCTACATTTCCCGGGCGTACGTCTCCTGCGTTCCGGCAGCTTCCATGCGGCCGGTGCCGTGCACGGACCACCACCTGGTGTGGGCGGAGCTCGCTCCGCTGCGCGCGCGGGGGGGGTCCGTGTACTGGCATTTTAACAACCTGCTGCTGGAGGACGCACGGTTCCGGGATTCGTTTCATCGATTCTGGGCCGACTGGAGAAGGAAGCAGGGGGGCTTCCCCTCCTTGAGGCTATGGTGGGATGTGGGCAAGGCTCACATCCGTCTCTTCTGTCAGGAGTACGCGAAGGGGTCGAGCAAGAGGCGGGAGGCCCGGGTCGGGTGGTTGGAGAAGGAGGTGCTCGACCTGGAGTCCCGTCTCGGTCAGGTCGTCGAGGACCCGGCCCTGCGGAAGGTGTACGAAGAGAAGAAGGGCGCGCTGAAGGACCTGCAGCTCGTCGGGTCCCGAGGCGCGTACGTGAGGTCGCGGATCCAGCTCCTGCGGGACCTGGACCGCGGCTCCCCCTTCTTCTACTCGCTGGAAAAAAGACGGGGGGTCCGTAAGCAGCTCTTGGGGCTGCTGGCCGACGACGGATCTCTGGTCTCGGATCCGGAGGGAATCAGCGCGGAGACCCGCGCCTATTACGGGGCTCTGTTCTCTCCGGATCCGTCCAGCGAGGATGCGCGCAGAGTTTTGTGGGAGGACCTGACGAAGGTTGGCCCGGAGGGCGCCGAAAAATTGGACGCTCCGCTAAGTCTGGCGGAGCTGACCGGCGCCCTCCGCCAGCTCTCTAGGGGAAAGTCCCCGGGGCTGGACGGGCTGACCGTGGAGTTCCACAGGGCGTTCTGGGATGTCTTGGGGGGCGACTACGCGCGGGTCCTGGGGGAAAGTTTGGCGACCGGGGAGATGCCCCTCTTTTGGCGCAGGGCGGTCATTGTCCTGCTGCCTAAGAAGGGCGATCTCCGCCTCCTTAAGAACTGGCGCCCGGTCTCCCTCCTCAGCACGGACTATAAAATCTTTGCCAGGGCCATGTCTGCTCGCCTTGGCACCGTGCTGGCCCACATGATCCACCCCGACCAGTCCTACACGGTCCCGGGCCGGACCATCCACGATAACATCCATCTGGTCCGGGACCTGGTCCACCACTCCCAGAGGGCTGGTCTGTCAGTCGCCTTCCTTTCCCTGGATCAGGAGAAGGCGTTCGACAGGGTGGATCACGAGTATCTCTTCGGGACTCTGCGCGCATTCGGGTTCGGGACGCATTTCGTCGCCCGGATCTGACTTCTGTACGCCGCCGCGGAGTGTCTGATTAAAGTTAACGGGTCCTTGACGGCGCCCCTTCGCTTCGGGAGGGGGGTGCGTCAGGGATGCCCCATGTCCGGTCAGTTATATGCCATTTGCGTGGAGCCTTTCCTGCACCTCTTGCGGAAGAGGTTGACGGGACTGGCTCTGCAAGGGCCGGGCGTGGAGGTGGTCCTCTCGGCTTACGCCGATGACGTGCTCCTCATGGTCACGGATCCCGCTGACTTGCGGAGGATGCGGGAATGCCAGCAGATTTACTCGGACGCATCCTCCGCCAAGATCAACTGGGAGAAATGTTCCGGACTCCTGGTGGGTCAGTGGCGGGTGGACTCCCTGCCGGAGGAGTTCAGGCCTTTCGCCTGGAGCACCACGCACCCCCTCTATTTGGGAGTCTACCTTAGCCCTGCCGAGGACGCCTGGCCGGCGAACTGGCAAGAGCTGGAGGCCAAAGTCACCGCTCGCCTAGGACGCTGGACAGGACTGCTCCGAGTGTTGTCCTACAGGGGTCGAGCGCTGGTCATAAACCAGCTGGTGGCCGCCATGTTGTGGTACCGGTTGGTCACTTTGATCCCTCCCCCTGCGTTTGTCGCCAAGATGCAGAAGAAGCTCATCGACTTCTTCTGGGACAAAAGGAAGCACTGGGTCTCTGCCGCGGTTCTGTGTCTCCCGCTTAGGGAGGGCGGTCAGGCGCTGGTGTGCCTTCGCACCCAGGCTGCGACTTTCCATCTTCAGACGCTGCAGAGATACCTGTACGTCGAGAATCCTCCGAGATGGTGTGCGCTGGCGATGTTTTTCTTCCGCCAGCTGCACGGCCTCAATTACGACACGCAGCTCCTGTTTGCGAAAGTGGCAGCAGGCGTGCTGGCCTGCGGGAGCTGCCTGTCTTCTACCAGGAACTACTATGGGTTTGGAACTACGTCGCTTCCAGGCGGAGCTCTCCCCCGTCAGGAGCGGCGGCTCTCCTTCGGGAGCCGCTGCTCAGGAATCCGCACCTCCACGAACACTGGTTCGGGCGGCTGGCGGAGGTTAGGGCTGTGGCTGGCAAGGTGACCAGAGTCGGGGACCTGCTCGATGGCGGAGGAGCGGGCTGGATGGCGCCGGAGGAGCTGGCGCGGCGCCTGTCCTGGGCCAACATCCAGCTCGCGGTCGAAACCATCGAATCGGTAAAAGCGGCACTGGGCCCCGACTCCACTAGGTGTATCGAGGCGGCTCAAGCACGTGGGGCGATCCCGTCCGAGCTTACCCCCGTTCGGACGGAATTCCTCATCGGCGCCCGGCCCCGAAACTCCCCTCGGGAACCGGCGCCTCACAACTTGAGCCGTCTCGAGGAAATACCCTCTGTGCCTTTTCATTCCGCGCGGAGGGGTTTCCTGTACGGGCTGCTCCTGCACACTCTCCACTTTGCCATCTTCGTCTACCGTCCGGACACGCCTTGGCGTGGCGTTTTGCCGACCGGCGGTAGCGGAGGTCCCCAATGGAGGGCTCTCTATGCGGGAGTCCTCCCTTGTTCCATCGGGGACTTGGCCTGGAGGGTGTTGCACGGAGCGGTCCCGTGCAATAAGGTTTTAAGTAGGTTCACGGACTCCCAGGCCGCCTGCATTTTTTGCGGCCTGGAGAAGTCCGTGTTTCACGTTTATATGGATTGTGAGAGGTTGCAGCCCCTCTTTCACTACTTGAAGGGGCTGCTCCTCGATTTTTGGTTGCATTTCAGTTCCACGCTCTTGATCTACGGTCACCCGGTGCGGAGGGGAGCGGACAGGTTGGAGGACCTCCTTGTGGGCCTGCTCCTGGGCCTGGCTAAAAGAGCCATCAATTGGTCCAGGCAGCGGGCGGTCGAGGGGGTCGTCCAGCCGGATTGCCTGCATCTCTTCCGCGGCCATGTTCGCGCCCGGGTGGCCCTGGAGATGGAGCACGCGGTGTCCGCCGGTGCGCTTGAGTATTTCCGTGACCGGTGGGCGCCGCGGGGACTGGAGTGCATCATCAACACGGAAAACCAAATTTTAATTTGATTTGTTAAGCTTTAGTTGAACTTTTGTTTATTTACAGTCGAATTGGTTTTTTTTGGGTCCAAATAAAAGAGTACCCTCTGTTCAGTAAAATACCTGTTTTATTGTTCTCCTGCAGTTCGTGTGTTATTAAGGCGCAGACACTACAGTGGCGACGAGCAGGTTCGAACTCACCTGCAGTACTGCATCACCTCACGGGGATCTTTCCCTGAGAAGAAGCTTTTGGAGGTCGAAGTCAGAACAACAGGCGTCGACCGCGGGCAACCGCCCAAGGATCCATCGGAGTTCGGAGAGTTGCAGGAGAGGCTGTGGAGAGCTGGGCTTGGCTCCCCAGTCAAGGTGTTCCAGCAAATTGTGCTGGTAGCAGGTAGTACACTGACCTTTCCGGACAGCGGCGGGCTCGAGCTCGATCGAACGGCTCTGCAAAGGGGCCGCGCAGCATCGTCGGGAGGAAAAGAGAGAGAGAGAGAGGGTGGAGCGCACAGGGCGCGGTCGGTGCTCAAGAACCGGGCAGCGTAGTGAAAATAAAACGAGGGGAAGGAAAAGTGAGACGCGCCGAAGCCGCGGGTCGCCACCATTACCCTGCAGAACGCTAGGAGCAGCGTGGCAGCAAGGGGAAGAAGGAAAAGCATGGGAGGCGCCATTTTATTCCATTTGGGAAGAAGGAAAAGCACGGGAGGTGCCATTTTAATCCATTGGTGAAGAAGAAAAAGCGCAGGAGGCGCCATTTTAAATCACCCATGATGCCGAAAAGTGGCAGTATCACTGCTTTCGACAACGAGGTAGAAGACTGGACCACGTATGTAGAAAGAATCGGAGTGTACTGCAAGGCAAATGAGGTGGCCGATGGAAAGAAGGCGTCGGTATTATTAAATTTGATGGGCGCGAGAACGTACGGCCTATTGCGGAATTTAATTGCCCCAGCTAAACCAATGGAGAAAAGTTTTGACGAGATTGTTAATACCTTACAGGAACACCTAAACCCTACACCGCTGCTGATAGCAGAAAGATTCAAGTTCCATAAAAGTAACCAGCACAAAGATGAGAGCAATGCTGACTATCTTACGGAACTACGCAAGTTATCGAAGCACTGCCAGTTCGGAGCAGGACTGGCAGACACCTTATGGGATAAGTTTGTCTGTGGGCTCCAGAGTGAAGGAACCCAGAAACGACTACTTTCGGAAAAGGACCTGACGCTAGAACAGGCTTTCAGCGTGGCAGTATCCTACGAAGCAGCAGCACGGGGAGCTGCGGAAATACAACAGAAACCACAAGAATACAGCGCTAACGAAATGGCGTATGGAGCAGAAAAGTGCTATCGCTGCGGCAGAACAACCCATGATCAGAAGGACTGCTGGTTTAAGGACAAAGTATGCAGGCAATGTGGGAAAATGGGACACATAGCAAGAGTCTGCAGGTCGGGAAAGAAAACCAACACTATAAGAACTACTAAGGAAAAGTACAAGAAAGTAAAGAAATTGACAGACAGTAGTTCGGAAGATCAGGAGAGTGATAAGGACTCCGGGAGCAGGAGACTAAGTTGTCTAAAGTTACACAATGTGATCGCAAAGGAGGATCACCGAACCATTTGGGTCACCCTCATGATAGCAGGGTCCCCAGTAAAGATGGAATTGGACACAGGATCAGCCCTAACTGTCATGAATCGACGAGTCTATGAGCGGCTATTCCCACACATACCCTTGAAGGACACGTCCATTGTATTGAAGACATACATGGGGCAAAAAGTCTACCCCAGAGGAAAAATAAGGGTGCCAGTTGAATACAACAGCAAGGAAACACAGAAACTGTATTTATATATACTACCAGATGGAGGACCACCATTATTGGGACGTGAATGGATCCGAAAAATACAATTGGATTGGCATTCCATTCAGGCGCTAACTGTGACTGATAAAAAGGATGATGACGTCACACCTGGGCGACTGTCAAAGATTCTAACTGACGCGAAAGAGGTGTTCCAACAAGGACTTGGGATCTAAAATGAGTAACGGCAACGATAAAAATCGAAGATAACGCAAACCCAAAATTTTTTAAGGCCAGACCGGTACATTACGCGGTACGCCCAGCCGTTGAAGCAGAGCTGGAGAGTCTGGAGCATTCGGGTGTGCTGTCCAAGGTGGACTGGAGCGAGTGGGCCACACCCATCGTTCCTGTAATGAAGAAATCATTGAGCAGCACGCCTGGGGAACCGAAGAAGGTTCGCATCTGTGGGAACTTCAAGGTAACTGTGAACCCGGTCCTGCACACAGTACAATATCCACTTCCACGGATAGAAGATATTTTCGCCTCACTATCTGGAGGGAAACGCTTTGCAAAGATTGATCTGGCTCAAGCGTATCTACAAATGGAGGTGGAAGAAGCATCTTGGAAATACCTCACGATAAACACTCACAAAGGCCTTTACCAGTACAATCGACTGGTATTCGGGGTAGCATCAGCCCCGGCTATTTGGCAGAGGGCGATGGAACAAGTCCTGCAAGGGATCCCGGGGACCCAGTGTTATTTGGACGACATCCTGGTTACGGGCGAAAATGACAGTGAACACCTTGCCAACCTGGAGCAGGTGCTCACGAGATTACAGGAATATGGGCTACGAGCCAACCGCCCCAAATGCGAGTTCTTCAGGAGACAAACCTCGTATTGTGGCCACATGATTGATGAAAAAGGGTTGCATATGTCGCCGGACAAGATTGAGGCTGTAGTCAAGGCTCCAGCACCGGAAAATGTGTCGCAACTGAGGTCGTTCCTCGGGTTGGTGAACTACTACCATAAGTTCTTGCCGAATTTATCTACAATTCTGCACCCACTGAACGCCCTGCTGCAAACTGGAGTAACATGGAAATGGAGTGATGAGTGTAAGCGTGCCTTTCAGAAATGTAAATGTCTAATCACTTCAAAAGAAATATTGGCCCACTACAATCCAACACTACCGATTCAGTTAGCATGTGATGCGTCTCCCTATGGCATCGGAGCGGTACTGTCACACAAATTCCTTGATGGTTCAGAGAGGCCAATAGCCTTTGCGTCGCGCTCGTTAACCTCAGCCGAGCGTAACTACGCCCAGATTGACAGGGAGGCCCTCAGCCTGGTGTGGGGGGTGAAGAAGTTCAATCACTATCTGCACGGGCAGAAATTCACCCTACTGACTGATCATCAGCCCCTGGTCTCCATTTTTAACCCAAAGAAGGGCGTTCCGGTGATGACGGTGCAACGGCTGCAAAGATGGTCACTTTTTCTAGGGGCACATCAGCACGACATAGAGTACAAGGGTACGAAACAGCATGGAAACGCTGATGGGCTGTCGCGCCTACCGTTGCCTACGGTAGAGGAAGCACCTGCAGTGGACCCTGTTGAGATATTCCATGCGACCATAGTCGAATGTCTACCTGTTACAAACTCAAGTATAGAGAAGGAAACCCAAAATGACCCGACACTCTCTCGGGTCTATGATTTGACGGTGAAGGGATGGCCAGCACATGGCAACTCACTGTTGCCAGCATTCTCGCCAAGGAGAGAACAGCTGTCAGTGTGCCGGGGGACCTTGATGTGTGGATCCCGAGTGGTAATTCCACCCAAGTTGAGAGATAGAGCACTCTATGAGCTTCATGAGGGTCATCTGGGAGGGGTAAAAATGAAGAGCCTAGCCAGGGCGTTTGTGTGGTGGCCGGGAATCGATCAAGAAATCGAGGATATGACCAAGAGATGCACAGGATGCCAGAAGGTCCAAAACGCTCCACCACAGGCCCCGCTACATCCATGGGAGTGGCCCTCATCTCCATGGCAACGGGTACACATTGATTTTGCTGGTCCATTTATGGACTCAATGTTCCGAATCGCTCTGGACGCCCATTCGAAATGGCCAGAGGTCATCAAAATGTCCTCCACCACCACGGAGAAAACTATTGCAGTCCTACGGGCCATCTTCGCCAGGAATGGCTTGCCAGAACAGATTTGCTCCGACAATGGGCCACAGTTTGTGTCAGAGGATTTCCAGAGGTTTCTGAGGAATAATGGGGTGAAGCATTACACATCTGCCCCATATCATCCAGCCACAAATGGATTGGCTGAGAGGTTTGTTCAGACCTTTAAAAAGGCAATAAAGGCAATGCATAATGACGACATACCACTACAACACAAGGTGGATAATTTCTTGTTTGCTTACCGGAATGCGACACATGCAGTCACCAACCAAGCTCCAGCCATAATGTTCTTCAACCGAAGGCTAAGGTGTCGCCTGGATTTGCTCAAACCAAACATAAGACGAGATGTTGAGGATAAGCAATTCCAGCACATAAATGAGAAGCCAACCAGGAGCTTCAAGATAGGGTAACCAGTCTTGGCCCGCGACTACCGAGCAGAAAAATGGCAGCCAGGAACGATATGCACACAGCAGGGACCACTAATGTACACAGTGGACGTTGGAGAGAGCATCGTGAGATGCCATGCTGACCAGATTCTAGCGTCACAGGAACAAGCCAAACCCATACCACGAGCAGGTGCACCTGGTAATCAACCCGAAGTACAGATTGCGTCTACCTCAGAAGCAGTGGTATTGGAAGCTGACAAACCAACCAATGACAATGAACCAGAATCAACTCCGCCGCAAGAACAGGATACTCGAGAAAGGCGCTATCCAGTCAGGATCAGGAAGCCTCCTCAAAGACTGAACTTATAAATGATTATTTCAGTTGATGTATATAGTACGGAGAAAATTGTAATTGTAATTAGTTATTATTTAGTTGTTAAATGAATGTTATGTACTGTTTATCTAAAAGGGGAGGAATTGTGGTGTATGTACCTTTAAGAGAAGAACTGATTCTATACTGCAGTACCGGCAGTGACCACCCCTGTATATAAAGCCATAGCAGGCTTCTGTACGTCAGTCTTAAGTTACCCTCTGTACCTCATTCACAGCATTGCTGGCTGTGCAGCTGCAAGCACAAGCAGAGGGAGCAGCCAGACTTGGAGAGTGGACTAAAGTGGTGGTCCCCTGACCAGGCAGAGGAGGAGAATGCTGGACCACCACCACCTCCACCTCCACCATCATCACAGCAACTGAGGTGCCTGGAGGGAGAGGACAGAGGAGGAGAAGGAGAAGGGAGGCCAGCAACAACACCAACCAGGGGAGAGGCCTTTCCCATTACTGCCTCCCCAAATTGGCCTCCACTTCAGGAGAAGGAGAGAGGGGAGAGAAACCATTATCAACCAACACCAACTGTTCGGAAGGAGGGAGGAATATCATCTTTCAAAATATCTACAGGTGGGTGTTATTTGGGGCACTCTCCCAAAGACTTTGTATTTTAGGTGGGGGGAGAAAAGAAGAAACAAGGCCGGAACATCAAGGGGTGGCTGTGTGTATGTGTGGCTCTTGCCAAAACTAGGCCACACGCACCACAAATAAGCATCCCTTCTATTGCCTGACCTGGGCCAGCTGGAGCTGCCTAGGTGAAGTGGTTAATTCCATTAATTACATCGTTAAGACCTGGTGCAGGACTGAGCCTGGGCATCTCCAGCTTTCCCAGGTGAAGACATCTTCTCCCCCTGCCAGAAGACCACCACTATCAGAGACTTTAAATTTCCATCAGGAGAGTGCACCCCTGCCAACATCCACCCACCCGCCATCCTGAGTGGTGACCCTGCCTTTGCGGCCTCCCTCCTTCCCACCCCCCCTCTCTCTCTCTCTCTCTCTTTGTCTCTCTCTGCCTCTTTCTCTTAGGCACCTCAATTGACTCTATTAATTAATTGCCTATTGAGCAGAGGAGAGAAGGCCCCTCCCCCAATCTCAGTCAATAGGGGGAGAGGTGTGCCTTCATTTTAAACAGCTCCCTCTGCTCAATAGAGGACCAAAAAACACCTGAGGCCATTTCCACCTTCAGGCCTGTGACTTGGGGTGAGTGTAGCCCTCTATAATACCACCCCAGAATGGCGACTGCATCTTCGCCGGTGACGGAGCCAGCCAAGACGTATGCGGGAGCGGCAGCCACAGCCAC
This sequence comes from Somniosus microcephalus, assembly GCF_052327205.1. Taxonomy (NCBI): domain Eukaryota; kingdom Metazoa; phylum Chordata; class Chondrichthyes; order Squaliformes; family Somniosidae; genus Somniosus; species Somniosus microcephalus. Next base: position 193,461,356 of record NC_140987.1, on the reverse strand, counting down.
AGCTGCTCCCGCTGCTTCTGCTGCCCCGTCACCATTCAGACTGATGACAAAAAAGCTTGGGGTGAAGAGCTACACTCACCCCACTATGACCATTGAGGCCTGCATTAAAGCCATGGCTGGGGTTGTCGGCCCCTCAGCCATCGTCGCAGCCTCAAAAATGTATGGGAAGGCTGTGTTCTTCCTGGGGTCAGAGCGGGCGGTGTCCCTGGCCGTCGCCAAGGGGCTCACGGTGGGCGGGACCTTCCTGCCGGTGGATGCTCTCGAGGCCACCGCGCAGAGGATCGTCATTTCCAACGTCCCGCCCTATGTTCCTGGTGAGCTCCTCCTTCCCCATCTACGTCAACTTGGGGAGGTGAGGTCGGGGATCACACCCATCCCGCTCGGCTTCCGGGAGGCCAGCCTTCGCCACGTCTTCTCCTTCTGGCGCCAGCTGTTTATCCAGCTGGCGCGGGAGGAGGACACTGACGGGGCATTCGTCGTCCACCACGAGGGGACCGCTTATCGCGTCTTCTGGACGTCGGACGGTGTGCGGTGCCATGCCTGCAAGGAGGTGGGGCACATCCGGAAAAACTGCCCCGCCTCCAAGGCCGCCGGATCATCTCGTGCGGCCGAGGCTGGCGCCGCCGCCGCTCCTCCCCCCGGATCTGCCCGTGCGTCGGAAACGTCTGATGCGCGGTCGACGCCGGGGGCCGATGCCACCAAGGCCTCCGGCGGGTGGGATGGAGCGTGTCCGGCCTGAAAGAAGGCGCGGTGAAAAAATAAACACCTTAGGGCGGGTCCCCCCGTGGATGGCCAGCCCTTGCCCCTTGAGCCCCTTACACCCGCGCTCCTCACGGAGTTAATCGGTGCAGACGCGAGTGGGAGGGGCCTCGTGCCCGAGCCTGTGGCCGCAACTGCCGCAGCGGTAACGCCGATACCTGCGGCCGGGCTCGGGCCCGAAGAACCCGACAAATCTGCTCCGCTGGAGGGAGCTGAGGAGGAGGCCTCTGCAGGCATGGAGGTCTCCCTCGCTCCCTCCGTGCTAAAAAGAAGGCGCGACCCCCTGGAAGAGGAGGAGGACCGGGAGGAGGAGGGTCCCTCCGAGCAGGGGGAGTCATCGCCCGCCGCGGGTATTGCGCCCCCCACCCCGCTGTCACCATTACCAGTGATCGGCAGGAGTCGCCTGTCCCTCGGGAGGCTGAGGCAGATGTGTCTGTCCAGCACGTGCCTTGCGGGGACGGGGACGAGACCCTGCCCGTGGGGGGGGGGGGTCGCGGAACAACCCGCGGTGGAAATAGATATTCTATCGGTGCTGTTACCCCTCGCCGGGTCGGGCGGCCTGGGGTCTGGGTCGGGCGAGCTCGAGGATAATGAGCTCACCCAATGCGACCCGGACATCTCCCAGGGGCTGCTCAACCTGGTAAAGGTTTTAACTCAAAAAACCCCATCCGCTGGGTCGGAGGTTGGTGGCGGGGAGGAGGATGGCTCCCTGGCTGCGTCTCTGGTGCCGGACATACTGGAGGAGCTGGGATTTGTTCTCTCCCCGGCGTCTCCGGTCGTTCCGGCATCTGGGGTGGAGGGGAGCTCTGAACCACCGTCGTTTTCTGGCCCAGCACCCCTAGAGGAGCCCAGGGAGGAATACTCTGCCGCCGATCCTGGGGGTGGGATCCGGGCGAAGGCGGAGCTGGCAGGTGCGGCCGAGCCATTCGCTGCGCACTGCGCGGCGGACGGGTCGGCCGCTGGTGACGACCCCCTGGAGGATGATGGGGACTTGGTGATGGGCACGGAGGACGATTCGGACTCCAGCACCGACGAGGCGATGGATGACCTCGTGCCCCTTGCCGAGTCTCCCCTCATTCCCGTAAGGGAACTCCGAGATTTTATGGCCACGTGCCTGGGTCGGCGCAATAAGGCCCGGCTGGCCCTCGACAGGTGGTCGGAGCTGGCGCTGCTCATCGTATCCGTCCGCACAGCCGTTAAGATCATGGGCGCGGACGAGGGTGTGAACCCGCTCGAGCTGCGTTGGCTCAGAACGTTTCTCACTGGACTGCTGAGGAAGTGGCGGCTGACCAGCGGCTGCGCTTCCTCCCTCCGTTAGGTGTAGGTAGAGGTTGCACTATGCTTCTGACATGAAGATAACCATAGCCAGCCTCAACATCAATGGCAGCAGGGAGGCGCGCCGCAGATTCAATAACTTCTCGGTCCTTCGGGACGGGAAGTATGTGGTGTGCTTCCTGCAAGAAACCCACACCGTTCCGGGAGATGAAGCCACGTGGCTGCTGGAGTGGCAAGGAGGGGTCAGCATGAGTCACCTCTCCAACAATTCCAGCGGGGTGGCTATCTTGCTGGCCCCGCATTTTCAGCCGGAGACCTTGGGGGTCAAGGAGCACATGCCGGGCCGCTTGCTCCAGGTCACTGTTCGCCTGGGGGGCGTGCCGCTCCATCTAGTGAATGTGTACGCCCCTCAGACCGGTGCGCAGCAAGTACGCTTCTTCGAAGAAGTGTCCGCTCTTTTGGGCTCCGTCGACGTGGGCGAGTGCGTCATCCTCGGGGGGGATTTTAACTGCACCCTCGAGGCGAGGGACCGTTCGGGTCCCCCGCGAAGCCCGGCGTCGATGGAAAAGTTGAGGGACCTGGTCGGGTCCTTCGACTTGGTGGACGTCTGGCGAAATCTCCACCCCGACTCCAGCGCCTTCACTAGCGTGAGGTCTGGGGGAGGAAGGTCCAGAATCGACCGCCTCTACATTTCCCAGGTGTACGTCTCCTGCGTTCCGGCGGCTTCCATGCGGCCGGTGCCATGCACGGACCACCACCTGGTGTGGGCGGAGCTCGCTCCACTGCGCACGCTGGGGGAGGTCCGCATACTGGCATTTTAACAACCTGCTGCTGGAGGACGCATGGTTCCGGGATTCATTTTGTCGATTCTGGGCCGACTGGAGAAGGAAGCGGGGGGGCTTCCCCACCTTGAGGCTATGGTGGGATGTGGGCAAGGCTCACACCCGTCTCTTCTGTCAGGAGTACGCGAAGGGGTCGACCAAGAGGCGGGAGGCCCGGGTCGGGCGGTTGGAGAAGGAGGTGCTCGACCTGGAGTCCCGTCTCGGTCAGGTCGTCGAGGACCCGGCCCTGCGGAAGGTGTACGAAGAGAAGAAGGGCGCGCTGAAGGACCTGCAGCTCGCCGGGTCCCGAGGCGCGTACATGAGGTCGCGGATCCAGCTCCTGCGGGACCTGGACCGCGGCTCCCCCTTCTTCTACCCGCTGGAAAAAAGACAGGGGGTCCGTAAGCAGCTCTTGGGGCTGCTTGCCGACGACGGATCTCTGGTCTCAGATCCGGAGGGAATCAGCACGGAGACCCGCGCCTACTACGTGGCTCTGTTCTCTCCGGCTCCGTCCAGCGAGGATGCGCGCAGAGTTTTGTCGGAGGACCTGCCAAAGGTCAGCCCGGAGGGCGCCGAAAATTTTGGACGCTCCGCTAAGCCTGGCGGAGCTGACCGGCGCCCTCCGCCAGCTCTCTAGGAGAAAGTCCCCGGGGCTGGACGGGCTGACCTTGGAGTTCCACAGGGCGTTCTGGGACGTCTTGGGGGGCGACTACGTGCGGGTCCTGGGGGAAAGTTTGGCGACCGGGGAGATGCCCCTCTCTTGGCGCAGGGCGGTCATTGTCCTGCTGCCTAAGAAGGGCGATCTCCGCCTCCTTAAGAACTGGCGCCCGGTCTCCCTCCTCAGCATGGATTATAAAATCTTTGCCAGGGCCATGTCTGCTCGCCTTGGCACCGTGCTGGCCCACATGATCCACCCCGACCAGTCCTACACGGTCCCGGGCCGGACCATCCAAGATAACATCCATCTGGTCCGGGATCTGGTCCACCACTCCCAGAGGGCTGGTCTGTCGGTCGCCTTCCTTTCCCTGGATCAGGAGAAGGCGTTCGACAGGGTGGATCACGAGTACCTCTTTGGGACTCTGCGCGCATTCGGGTTCGGGACGCATTTCGTCGCCCGGATCCGACTTCTGTACACCGCCGCGGAGTGTCTGATTAAAGTTAACGGGTCCTTGACGGCGCCCCTTCGCTTCGGGAGGGGGGTGCGTCAGGGATGCCCCATGTCCGGTCAGTTATATGCCGTTTACGTAGAGCCATTCCTGCGCCTTTGCGGAAGAGGTTGACGGGACTGGCTCTGCAAGGGCTGGGCGTGGAGGTGGTCCTCTCGGCTTACGCCGATGACGTGCTCCTCACGGTCACGGATCCCGCTGACTTGCGGAGGATGCGAGAATGCCAGCAGATTTACTCGGACGCATCCTCCGCCAAGATCAACTGGGAGAAATTATCCGGACTCCTGGTGGGTCAGTGGCGGGTGGACTCCCTGCCGGAGGAGTTCAGGCCTTTTGCCTGGAGCACCACGCACCTCCTCTATTTGGGAGTCGACCTTAGCCCTGCCGAGGACACCTGGCCGGCGAACTGGCAAGAGCTGGAGGCCAAAGTCATTGCTCGCCTAGGACGCTGGACAGGACTGTTCTGAATGTTGTCCTACAGGGGTCGAGCGCTGGTCATAAACCAGCTGGTGGCCGCCATGTTGTGGTACCGGTTGGTCACTTTGATCCCTCCCCCTGCGTTTGTCGCCAAGATGCAGAAGAAGCTCATTGACTTCTTCTGGGACAAAAGGAAGCACTGGGTCTCTGCCGCGGTTCTGTGTCTCCCGCTTAGGGAGGGCGGTCAGGCGCTGGTGTGCCTTCGCACCCAGGCTGTGACTTTCCATCTTCAGACGCTGCAGAGATACCTGTACGTCGAGAATCCTCCGAGATGGTGTGCGCTGGCGACGTTTTTCTTCCGCCAGCTGCACGGCCTCAATTACGACACGCAGCTCCTGTTTGCGAAAGTGGGCGGCAGGCGTGCCGGCCTGCGGGAGCTGCCTGTCTTCTATCAGGAACTGCTATGGGTTTGGAACTACGTTGCTTCCAGGCGGAGCTCTCCCCCGTCAGGAGCGGCGGCTCTCCTTCGGGAGCCGCTGCTCAGGAATCCGTACCTCCATGAACGCGGGTTCGGGCAGCTGGCGGAGGGCAGGGCTGTGCTTGGCAAGGTGACCAGAGTCGGGGACCTGCTCGATGGTGGAGGAGCGGGCTGGATGGCGCCGGAGGAGCTGGCGCGGCGCCTGTCCTGGGCCAACGTCCGGCTCGCGGTCGAAGCCATCGAATCGGTGAAAGCGGCACTGGGCCCCGACTCCACTAGGTGTATCGAGGCGGCTCAAGCACGTGGGGCGATCCCGTCCGAGCTTACCCCCGTTCGGACAGAATTCCTCATCGGCGCCCGGGCCCGAAACGCCCCTCGGGAACCGGCGCCTCACAACTTGAGCCGTCTCAAGGAAATACCCTCCGTGCCTTTTCATTCCACGCGGAGGGGTTTCCTGTACGGGCTGCTCCTGCACACTCTCCACTTTGCCATCTTCGTCTACCGTCCGGACACGCCTTGGTGTGGCGTCTTGCCGACTGGCGGTGGCGGATGTCCCCAATGGAGGGCTCGCTACGCGGGAGTCCTCCCTTGTTCCATCGGGGACTTGGCCTGGAGGGTGTTGCACGGAACGGTCCCGTGCAATAAGGTTTTAAGTAGGTTCACGGACTCCCAGGCCGCCTGCATTTTTTGCGGCCTGGAGGAGTCCGTGTTTCACGTTTATATAGAATGTGAGAGGTTGCAGCCCCTCTTTCACTACTTGAAGGGGCTGCTCCTCGATTTTTGGTTGCACTTCAGTCCCACGCTCTTGATCTACGGTCACCCGGTGCGGAGGGGAGTGGACAGGTTGGAGGACCTCCTTTTGGGCCTGCTCCTGGGCCTGGCTAATAGAGCCATCAAATGGTCCAGACAGCGGGCGGGCAAGGGGGTCGTCCAGCCGGATTGCCTGCCTCTCTTCCGCGGCCATGTTCGCGCCCGGGTGGCCCTGGAGATGGAGCACGCGGTGTCCGCCGGTGCGCTTGAGTATTTCCGTGACCGGTGGGCGCCGCGGGGAGTGGAGTGCATCATCAACCCAGAAAACCAAATTTTAATTTGATTTGCTATGTTTTAGTTGAACTTTTGTTTACAGTTCAATTTGGGTTTTTTTTGGGTACAAACAAAAGAGTTACCCTCTGTACCTCATTCACAGCATTGCTGGCTGTGTAGCTGCAAGCACAAGCAGAGGGAGCAGCCAGACTAGGAGAGTGGACTAAAGTGGTGGTCCCCTGACAGGCAGAGGAGGAGAACGCTGGACTACCACCACCTCCACCTCCACCATCATCACAGCAACTGAGGTGCCTGGAGAAAGGGGACAGAGGAGGAGAAGGAGAAGGGAGGCCAGCAACAACACCAACCAGGGGAGAGGCCTTTCCCATTACTGCCTCCCCAAATTGGCCTCCACTTCAGGAGAGGGAGAGAGGGGAGAGAAACCACCATCAACCAACACCAACTGTTCGGAAGGAGGGAGGAATATGATCTTTCAAAATATCTACAGGTGGGTGTTATTTGGGGCACTCTCCCAAAGACTTTGTATTTTAGGTGGGGAGAGAAAAGAAGAAACAAGGCCGGAACATCAAGGGGTGGCTGTGTGTGTGTGTGGCTCTTGCAAATAGGCCACACACACCACTAATAAGCATCCCTTCTATTGCCTGACCTGGGACAGCTGGTGCTGCCTAGGTGAAGTGGTTTATTCCATTAATTACATCGTTAAGACTTGGTGCAGGACTGAGCCTGGGCTTCTGCAGCTTTCCCAGGTGAAGACATCTTCTCCCCCTGCCAGAAGACCACCACTATCAGAGACTTTAAATTTCCATCAGGAGAGTGCACCCCTGCCAACACCCACCCACCCGCCATCCTGAGTGGCGACCCTGCCTTTGCGGCCTCCCTCCTTCCCACCACCCACCCCCCCTCTCTCTCTTTGTCTCTCTCTGCTCTCTCTCTCAAGAGGCACCTCTACTAATCTTTTTATTAATTGCCACTTGAGCAGAAGGGAGAAGGCCCCTCTCCCAATTCCAATCAATAGGGGGAGAGGTGTGCCTTCAATTTAACAGCACCCTCTGCTCAAGGGAGGACTTTTAACCCAAGGCCATTAACACCTTCAGGCCTGTGACTTGGGGTGGGTGTGGCTCTTTTTTAAAATCCACCCCATAATGGCGTCTGCTTCATCGCCGGTGGCGGGGTCAGCCAGGACTTATGCAGGAGTGGCAGCCACAGCTGCTCCCGCTGCTTCTGCTGCCTCGCCACCTTTTAGACTAATAACCAAAAAGCTTGGGGTGAAGAGCTACACCCTCCCTACTATGACCATTGAGGCCTGCATTAAAGCCATGGCTGGGGTTGTCGGCCCCTCAGCCATCGTAGCGGCCTCAAAAATGTATGGGAAGGCTGTGTTCTTCCTGGGGTCGGAGCGGGCGGTGTCCCTGGCCGTCACCAAGGGGCTCACCGTGGGCGGGACCTTCCTGCCGGTGGACCCCCTCGAGGCCACCACGCAGAGGGTGGTTATTTCGAATGCCCCGCCCTATGTTCCTGGTGATCTCCTCCTCCCCCACTTACGCCAACTCGGGGAGGTGAGGTCGGTGATTACACCCATCCCGCTCGGCTTCCAGGAGGCCAGCCTTCGCCACGTCTTCTCCTTCCGGCGCCAGCTGTTTATCCAGATGGCGCGGGAGGAGGACACCGACGGGGCTTTCATCGTCCTCCATGAGGGGACCGCCTATCGCGTCTTCTGGATGTCAAACGGTGTGCGGTGCCACGCCTGCAAGGAGGTGGGGCACATCAGAAAAAACTGTCCGCCTCCAAGGCCGCCAGATCGTCTGGCGTTGCCGAGGCTGGCACCGCCACCGCTCCTCCCCCCGGTTCTGTCTGCGCGTCGGGAGCCACTGATGCGCGGTTGGAGGCCGATGCCATCAGGGCCTCCGGCGGGGGGGAGGGAGCGCGTCCGGGCGGAAGGAAGGCGTGGCGAAAGTCAAAGCACCTCAGGGCGGGTCCCCCCGTGGATGGCCAGCCCCTAAACTTAGAGCCCCTGACACCCGCGCTCCTTGCGGAGTTGTTCGGGGCAGACGCGAGTGGGAGGGGCCTCGTGCCCGAGCCTGTGGCCGCAACCGCCGTAGCGGAAACGCCATTACCTGCGGCCGGGCTCGGGCCCGAGGATCCCGACAAACCTGCTTCGCCGGAGGGAGCTGAGGAGGAGGCCTCTGCAGACATGGAGGTCTCCCTCGCTCCCTCCGTGCTGAAAAGAAGGTGCGACCCCCTGGAAGAGGAGGAGGACCGGGAGGAGGAAGGTCCCTCCGAGCAGGGGGAGTCATCGCCCGCCGCAGGTACTGCGCCCCCCGCCCCCCGCTGTCGTCATCACCAGTGATCGGCAGGGGTCGCCTGTCCCTCGGGAGGCAGAGGCAGATGTGTCTGTGCGGCACGTGCCTCCCGGGGATGGGGATGAGACCCTGCCCATGGAGGGGGGTCACGGAACAACCCGCGGTGGAAATTGACATTCTATCGGTGCCGTTACCCCTCGCCGGGTCGGGCGGCCTGGGGTCTGGGACGGGCGAGCTCGAGGATAACGAGCTCGCCCAATGCGACCCGGACATCTCCCAGGGGCTGCTCGTCCTGGTAGGGGTTTTAATTCAAAACAACCCATCCGCTGGGTCGGAGGTTGGTGGCGGGGAGGAGGATGGCTCCCTGGCTGCGTCTCTGGTGCCGGACGTACTGGAGGAGCTGGGAATTGTTCTCTCCCCGGTTTCTCCAGTCGTTCCGGCGTCTGGGGCAGAGGGGAGCTCTGAACTGCCGCCGTCTTCTGGCCGAGCACCCCTAGAGGAGCCCAGGGAGGAATCCTCTGCCGCCGATCCTGGGGGTGGGATCCGGGTGGAGGCGGGGCTGGCTGGTGCGGCCGAGCCGTTCGCTGCGCACTGCGCGGCGGATGGGTCGGCCGCTGGTGACGACCCCCTGGAGGAGGATGGGGACTCGGTGATGGGCACGGAGGATGATTCGGACTCCAGCGCCGACGAGGCAATGGATGACCTCGTGCCCCTTGCCGAGGCTCCCCTCATTCCCGTAAGGGAACTCTGGGATTTTATGGTCACGTGCCTGGGTCAGCGCAATAAGGTCCGGCTGGCCCTCGACAGGTGGTCGGAGCTGGCGCTGCTCATCGTATCCGTCCGCGCCGCCGTTAAGATCATGGGCGCGGACGAGGGTGTGAACCCGCTCGAGCTGCGTCGGCTCAGAACATTTCTCACTGGGCTGCTGAGGAAGTGGCGGCTGACCAGCGGCTGCGCTTCCTCCCCCCGTTAGGTGTAGGTAGAGGTTGCACTATGCTTCTGACATGAAGATAACCAAAGCCAGCCTCAACATCAACGGCAGCAGGGAGGCGCGCCGCAGATTCAATAACTTCTCGGCCCTTTGCGACGGGAAGTATGCGGTGTGCTTCCTGCAAAAAACCCACACCGTTCCGGGAGACGAAGCCACGTGGCTCCTGGAGTGGCAAGGAGGGGTCTGCATGAGTCACCTCTCCAACAATTCCAGCGGGGTGGCTATCTTGCTGGCCCCGCATTTTCAGCCGGAGACCTTGGGGGGTCAAGGAGCACGTGCCGGGCCGCTTGCTCCAGGTCACTGTTCACCTGGGGGGTGTGCCGTTCCATCTAGTGAATGTGTACGCCCCTCAGACCGGTGTGCAGCAAGTGCGCTTCTTCGAAGAAGTGTCCGCTCTTTTGGGCTTCGTTGACGTGGGCGAGTGCGTCATCCTCGGGGGGGATTTTAACTGCACCCTCGAGGCGAGGGACCGTTCGGGTCCCCCGCGAAGCCCGGTGGTGATGGAGAAGTTGAGGGACCTGGTCGGGTCCTTCGACTTGGTGGACGTCTGGCGAAATCTCCACCCCGACTCCAGCGCCTTCACTAGCGTGAGGTCTGGGGGAGGAAGGTCCAGAATCGACCGCCTTTGCATTTCCCGGGCGTACATCTCCTGCGTTCCGGCGGCTTCCATGCAGCTGGTGCCGTCCACGGAGCACCACCTGGTGTGGGCGGAGCTCGTTCCGCTGCGCGCATGGCGGGTGTCCGCGTACTGGCATTTTAACAACCTGCTGCTGGAGGACGCGCGGTTCCGGGATTCGTTTTGTCGGTTCTGGGCCGACTGGAGAAGGAAGCGGGGGGGCTTCCCCTCCTTGAGGCTATGATGGGATGTGGGCAACGCTCACATCCGTCTCTTCTGTCAGGAGTACGCGAAGGGGTCGACCAAGAGGCGGGAGTCCCAGGTCGGGCGGTTGGAGAAGGAGGTGCTCGACCTGGAGTCCCGTCTCGGTCAGGTCGTCGAGGACCCGGCCCTGTGGAAGTTGTACGAAGAGAAGAAGAGCGTGCTGAAGGACCTGCAGCTCGTCGGGTCCCAAGGCGCGTACGTGAGGTCGCGGATCCAGCTCCTGCGGGACCTGGACTGCGGCTCCCCCTTCTTCTACTCACTGGAAAAAAGACGGGGGGTCCGTAAGCAGCTCTTGGGGCTGCTGGCCAATGACGGATCTCTGGTCTCAGATCAGGAGGGAATCAGCGCGGAGACCCGCGCCTACTACGGGGCTCTTTTCTCTCCGGATCAGTCCAGCGAGGATGTGCGCAGAGTTTTGTGGGAGGACCTGCCGAAGGTCAGCCCGGAGGGCGCCGAAAAATTGGACGCTCCGCTAAGCCTGGTGGAGGTGACCGGCGCCCTCCGCCAGCTCTCTAGGGGAAAGCCCCGGGGCTGGACGGGCTGACCGTGGAGTTCCACAGGACGTTCTGGGACGTCTTGGGGAGCGACTACGCGCGGGTCCTGGGGGAAAGTTTGGTGGCCGGGGAGATGCCCCTCTCTTGGCACAGGGCGGTCATTGTCCTGCTGCCTAAGAAGGGTGATCTCCGCCTCCTTAAGAACTGGCGCCCGGTCTCCCTCCTCAGCACGGACTATAAAATCTTTGCCAGGGCCATGTCTGCTCGCCTTGGCACCGTGCTGGCCCTCATGATCCACCCCGACCAGTCCTACATGGTCCCGGGCCGGATCATCCACGATAACATCCATCTGGTCCGGGACCTGGTCCACCACTCCCAGAGGGCTAGTCTGTCGGTCGCCTTCCTTTCCCTGGATCAGGAGAAGGCGTTCGACAGGGTGGATCACGAGTATCTCTTCGGGACTCTGCGCGCATTCGGGTTCGGGACGCATTTCGTCGCCCGGATCCGACTTCTGTACGCCGCCGCTGAGTGTCTGATTAAAGTTAACGGGTCCTTGACGGCGCCCCTTCGCTTCGGGAGAGGGGTGCGTCAGGGATGCCCCATGTCCGGTCAGTTACACGCCGTTTGCGTGGAGCCATTCCTGCGCCTCTTGCGGAAGAGTTTGACGGGACTGGCTCTGCAAGGGCCGAGCATGGAGGTGGTCCTCTCGGGTCGAGCGCTGGTCATAAACCATCTGGTGGCCGCCATGTTGTGGTAACGGTTGGTCACTTTGATCCCTCCTCCTGCGTTTGTCGCCAAGATGCAGAAGAAGCTCATCGACTTCTTCTGGGACAAAAGGAAGCACTGGGTCTCTGCCATGGTTCTGTGTCTCCCACATAGGGAGGGCGGTCAGGCGCTGGTGTGCCTTCGCACCCAGGCTGCGACTTTCCGTCTTCAGATGCTGCAGAGATACCTGTACGTCGAGAATCCTCTGAGATGGTGTGCGCTGGCGATGTTTTTCTTCCGCCAGCTGCACGGCCTCAATTATGACATGCAGCTCCTGTTTGCGAAAGTGGGCAGCAGGCGTGCCGGCCTGCGGGAGCTGCCCATCTTCTACCAGGAACTACTATGGGTTTGGAACTACGTCGCTTCCAGGCGGAGCTCTCCCCCGTCAGGAGCGGCGGCTCTCCTTCGGGAGCTGCTGCTCAGGAATCCGCACCTCCGCGAACGCGGGTTCGGTCGGCTGGCGGAGGGCAGGGCTGTGCCTGGCAAGGTGACCAGAGTCTGGGACTTGCTCGATGGCAGAGGAGCGGGCTGGATGGCGCCAGAGGAGCTGGCGCAGCGCCTGTCCTGGGCCAACGTCCGGCTCGCGGTCGAAGCCATCGAATCGGTGAAAGCGGCACTGGGCCCCAACTCCACTACGTGTATCGAGGCAGCTCAAGCACATGGGGCGATCCCGTCCGAGCTTACCCCCGTTCGGACGGAATTCCTCATCGGCGCCCGGGCCCGAAACTCCCCTCGGGAACCGGCGCCTCACAACTTGAGCCGTCTCGAGGAAATACCCTCCGTGCCTTTTCATTCCACGCGGAGGGGTTTCCTGTACGGGCTGCTCCTGCACACTCTCCACTTTGCCATCTTCGTCTACCGTCCGGACATGCCTTGGCATGGCATCTTGCCGACTTGCGGTGGCGGAGGTCCCCAATGGAGGGCTCTCTACGCGGGAGTTCTCCCTTGTTCCATCGGGGACTTGGCCTGGAGGGTGTTGCATGGAGCGGTCCCGTGCAATAAGGTTTTAAGTAGGTTCACGGGCTCCCAGGCTGCCTGCCTTTTTTGCGGCCTGGAGGAGTCCGTGTTTCACATTTATATGGAGTGTGAGTGGTTGCAGCCCCTCTTTCACTACTTGAAGGGGCTGCTCCTCAATTTTTGGTTGCACTTCAGTCCCACGCTCTTGATCTACGGTCACCCGGTGCGGAGGGGAGCGGACAGGTTGGAGGACCTCCTTGTGGGCCTGCTCCTGGGCCTGGCTAAAAGAGCCATCAATTGGTCCAGACAGCGGGCGAGGGGGTCATCCAGCCGGATTGCCTGACTCTCTTCCGCGGCCATGTTCGCGCCCGGGTGCCCCTGGAGATGGAGCACTCGGTGTCCGCCGGTGCGCTTGAGTATTTCCGTGACCGGTGGGCGCTGCGGGGACTGGAGTGCATCATCAACCCGGAAAACCAAATTTAAATTTGATTTGTTAAGTTTTAGTTGAACTTTTGTGTACAGTTCAATTTGGGTTTTTTGGGTACAAACAAAAGAGTTACCCTCTGTTCAGCACCTCATTCACAGCATTGCTGGCTGTGCAGCAGCAAGCAGAAGGAGTAGCCAGACAAGGAGAGTGGAGAGTGGACTAAAGTGGTGGTCCCCTGACCAGGAAGAGGAGGATATCGTTAGACCACCACCACCTCCACCTCCACCATCATCACAGCAACTGAGGTGCCTGGGGGGAGAGAACAGAGGAGGAGAAGGAGAAGGGAGGCCAGCAACAACACCAACCAGGGGAGAGGCCTTTCCTATCAGTGCCTCCCCAAATCGGCCTCCATTCCAGGAGAGAAGGGAGAGAAACAACCAACAACCACCAACTGTTTGGAAGGAGGGAAGAACAACATCATCTTTCAGGTGGGTGTTATTTGGTGCACTCTCCCAAAGACTTTGGCCTAGAAATTCGGTAGGCTTAGCGCCGCATTTGAGGCGCTAGAGGGCCTAGCGCCGGAGTTATGGCCAGTTGAGAAATTCCCTGGGGCCCTAAATCGGCGTTGCACCGGTAGCGCTGCGCCGGCACCGATGACCTCATCGGTGTGCGCAGCGTCCCGGTTGCCGTGGTAACCCGGCCCCAAGCCGAAATTCAGTTGCGCCCACCTCGCCCGTGGCAGGCGCAACTAAGACTCTGGCAACAGAGTCTTCCCCCAGTGTGCACTGGCGCATAAAGGTGGAGCGGCGGCCGGCCGCGTTCCCGGCGGCCACCTGCCCACACCTCCCTTCCCGGACTCCTGCATTCCCCCCCCGCGGCCCTGATCAGTGTCTGATGCGAGCCCGGCACTTCCCCGAGGTGCCGGGCTCAGATGTCGGGTCAATCCGCCGGACAGTTGTCGGCTGCAGGCAGCTCCTCCTTAACAGGAGGAGGAGGCCTGCAGTTCCCCCGCCTGCCGCACCGCATCGGGTGCCGCAGCGGGGGATTAGCGCCGGGAAACCCAAGTTCACGCCCGTTTGGAGGCGCTAAAGGAGGGTTTTAGCACCCGCCGCCGTCTGGGCCCGGCGCACCCGAATTTTCATCGCGCGCTGCCGCATTACCGCTGGCGCAAACTTTCTGGCGCTACAGCCCTGGCAAGACCAAAACCCAATTTCTAGGCCTTTGTATTTTAGGTGGGGGGAGAAAAGAAGAAACAAGGCCGGATCATCAAGGGGTGTCTGTGTGTGTGTGTGGCTCTTGTTAAAAACTAGGCCACGCACACCACTAATAAACACCCCTTCTATTGCCTGGCCTGGGACAGCTGGAGCTGCCTCGGTGAAGTCTTTAATTCCATCAATTGCATCGTTAAGACCTGGTGCAGGACTGAGCCTGGGCATCTCCAGCTTTCCCAGGTGAAGACATCTTCTCCCCCTGCCAGAAGACCACCACCATCAAAGACTTTTAAATCCCATCGGAGAGTGCACCCCTGCCAACACCCACCAACCCACCATCCTGAGTGGCAACACTGCCCTTGCGGCCTCCCTCCTTCCCACCCCCCCTCTCTCTCTCTTTGTCTCTCTCTGCCTATTTCTCTGAGGCACCTCAATTTCATCTCTTTTTATTAATTGCCTATTGAGCAGAGGGGAGAAGGCCCCTCTCCCAATTTCAATCAATAAGGGGAGAGGTGTGTCTTCATTTTAAACAGCTCCCTCTGCTCAATAGAGGACCAAAAAATACCTGAGGCCATTAACACCTTCAGGCCTGTGACTTGGGGTGAGTGTAGCCCTTATAAAAACACCCCATAATGGCGACTGCATCTTCACCGGTGTTGGGCCAGCCAGGACTTATGTGGGAGTGGCAGCCACAGCCACAGCTGCTCACGCTGCTTCTGCTGCCCCGTCACCTTTTAAACTTATGACAAAAAAGCTTGGGGTGAAGAGCTACACTCACCCCACTATGACCATTGAGGCCTGCGTTAAAGCCATGGCTGGGGTTGTCGGCCCCTCAGCCATCGTCGCGGCCTCAAAAATGTACGGGAAGGCTGTGTTCTTCCTGGGGTCAGAGCGGGCGGTGTCCCTGGCCGTCGCCAAGGGGCTCACCATGGGCGGGACCTTCCTGCCGGTGGATCCTCTCGAGGCCACAGCGCAGAGGATCGTCATCTCGAACGTCCCGCCCTATGTTCCTGGTGAGCTCCTCCTCCCCCATTTATGCCAACTTGGGGAGGTGAGGTCGGGGATTACGCCCATCCCGCTCGGCTTCTGGGAAGCCAGCCTTCACCACGTCTTCTCCTTCCGGTGCCAGCTGTTTATCCAGCTGGTGCGGGAGGAGGACACCGACGGGGCGTTCGTTGTCCACCATGAGGGGACCACCTATCGCGTCTTCTGGACATCAGACGGTGTGCGGTGCCACGCCTGCAAGGAGGTGGGACACATCCGGACAAACTGCCCCGCCTCCAAGGCCGCCAGATCATCTCGTGCAGCTGAGGCTGGCGCCGCCGCCGCTCCTCCCCCCGGATCTGCCCGCACGTCGGGAACGTCTGATGCGCGGTCGACGTCGGGGGCCGATGCCACCAAGGCCTCCGGCGGGGGGGAGGGAGCTCGTCCGGCCGGAAAGAAGGCGCGGCGAAAAAATAAACACCTTAGGGCGGTTCCCCCCGTGGATGGCCAGCCCTTGCCCCTTGTGCCCCTTACACCCGCGCTCCTCGCGGAGTTAATCGGGGCAGATGCGAGTGGGAGGGGCCTCATGCCCGAGCCTGTGGTTGCAACCGCCGGAGCGGAAACGCCAATACCTGCGGCCAGGCTCGGGCCCGAGGAACCCGACAAACCTGCTCCGCCGGGTGGAGCGGACGAGGAGGCCCCTGCAGACATGGAGGTCTCCCTCGCTCCCTCCGCGTTAAAAAGAAGGCGCGACCCCCTGGAAGAGGAGGAGGACCGGGAGGAGGAAGGTCCCTCCGAGCAGGGGGAGTCGTCGCCCGCCGCAGGTACTGCGCCCCCCCCCCCCGCTGTCATTACCACCGGCGATCGGCAGGGGTCGCCTGTCCCTCGGGAGGCTGAGGCAGATGGGTCTGTCCGGCACGTGCCTCCCGGGGATGGGGACGAGACCCTGCCCATGGGGGTGGGCACGGGAAAACCCGCGGTGGTGATTGACATTTTATCGGTGCCGTTACCCCTCGCCAGGTCGGGCGGCCTGGGGTCTCGGTCGGGCGAGCTCGTGGAAAATGAGCTCGCCCAATGCAACCCGGACATCTCCCAGGGGCTGCTCGTCCCAGTGGAGGTTTTAATTGAAAACACCCAATCCGCTGGGTCGGAGGCTGGTGGCGGGGAGGAGGATGGCCCCCTGGCTGCGTCTCTGGTGCCGGACGTACTGGAGGAGCTGGGAATTGTTCTCTCCTCGGTTTCTCCGGTCGTTCTGGCATCTGAGGCGGGGGGGGGGCTCCGAACCGCCGCCGCCTTCTGGCCCGGCACCCCTAGAGGAGCCCAGGGAGGAATCCTCTGCCACCGATCCTGGGGGTGGGATCCGGGCGGAGGCCGGGCCGGCTGGTGTGGCCGAGCCGTTCGCTGAGCACTGCGCGACGGACGGGTCGGGCCGCTGGTGATGACCCCCTGGAGGAGGATGGGGACTCGGTGATGGGCACGGAGGACGATTTGGACTCCACCGTCAATGAGGCGCTGGATGACCTCGTGCCGCTCGCCGAGTCACTCCTCATTCCCGTAAGGGAACTCCGGGGGCTTTATGGCCACGTGCCAGGGTCGGCAAAATAAGGTCCAGCTGGCCCTCGAAAGGTGGTCGGAGCTGGCGCTGCTCATCATGTCCGTCCGCGCCGCCGTTAAAATCATGGGCGCGGAAAGGGCGTGGACCCGCTCGAGCTGCGTCGGCTCAGAACGTTTCTCACTGGGCTGCTGAGGAAGTGGCGGCTGACCAGCGGCTGTGCTCCCTCCCCCCGTTAGGTGTAGGTAGAGGTTGCACTATGCTTCTGACATGAAGATAACCATAGCCAGCCTCAACATCAACGCAGCAGGGAGGCGCGCCGCAGATTCAACAACTTCTCGGTCCTTCGGGACGGGAAGTATGCGGTGTGTTTCCTGCAAGAAACCCACACCGTTCCAGGAGACGAAGCCACATGGCTCCTGGAGTGGCAAGGAGGGGTCAGCATGAGTCACCTCTCCAACAATTCTAGCGGGGTGGCTATCTTGCTGGCCCCGCATTTTCAGCCAGAGATCTTGGGGGTCAAGGAGCACGTGCCGGGCCGCTTGCTCCAGGTCACTGTTCGCCTGGGGGGCGTGCCGCTCCATCTAGTGAATGTGTACGCCCCTCAGACCGGTGCGCAGCAAGTGCGCTTCTTCAAAGAAGTGTCCGCTCTTTGGGCTCCGTCGATGCGGGCGAGTGCGTCATCCACGGGGGGGATTTTAATTGCACCCTCGAGGCGAGGGACCGTTCGGGTCCCCCGCGAAGCCCGGCGGCGATGGAGAAGTTGTGGGACCTGGTCGGGTCCTTCGACTTGGTGGACGTCTGGCGAAATCTCCATCCCGACTCCAGCGCCTTCACTAGCGTGAGGTCTGGGGGAGGAAGGTCCAGAATCGACCGCCTCTACATTTCCCGGGCGTACGCCTCCTGTGTTCCGGCAGCTTCCATGTGGCCGGTGCTGTGCACGGACCACCACCTGGTGTGGGCGGAGCTCACTCCGCTGCGCGCGCGGGGGGGTTCCGCGTACTGGCATTTTAACAACCTGCTGCTGGAGGACGCGCGATTCTGGGATTCGTTTCGCCGGTTCTGGGCCGACTGGAGAAGGAAGCGGGGGGGCTTCCCCTCCTTGAGGCTATGGTGGGATGTGGGCAAGGCTCACATCCGTCTCTTCTGTCAGGAGTACACGAAGGGGTCGACCAAGAGGCGGGAGTCCCGGGTCGGGCGGTTGGAGAAGGAGGTGCTCGACCTGGAGTCCCGTCTCGGTCAGGTCGTTGAGGACCCGGCCCTGCGGAAGGTGTACCGAAGAGAAGAAGGCCGCGCTGAAGGACCTGCAGCTCGTCGGGTCCCGAGGCGCGTACGTGAGGTCGCGGATCCAGCTCCTGCGGGACCTGGACCGCGGCTCCCCTTTCTTCTACTCGCTGGAGTGCATTATCAACCTGGAAAACCAAATTTTAATTTGATTTGTTAAGTTTTAGTTGAACTTTTGTTTATTTACAGTCCAATTGGGTTTTTTTTTGGGTCCAAACAAAAAGAGTACCCTCTGTTCAGTAAATACCTGTTTTATTGTTCTCCTGCAGTCTGTGTATTATTAAGGCGCGGACACTACAGAAGAGAGCTGTTAAAACTTAACCAAATGCTTTTTGTAGCACCTTTGAATGGAATTTTTATACTTTGTATCTCCTGATAGTGCTTAGTATATGAGTCAAGCACAGTTCATGCCTCGTGATTGTTTAATCCTGTGTTTAACTGATAATTTCTCATTATTGTTGAATTGGTCTCTCTATATAAATTGGTTTAATTGTAACAAGGACTTTGGGTGTTAAGCATTGAACGTTGTAACAAAAAGTTGTGAACCAAGATTGAGTGCCTTATAACACAGCTGGTGTTATAACTGAGCTTTACTGGGTATGCATTATTTTACTATGCTGAAGTTTTCTTGGATGTATATATTAAATACAATTATGTGTTGTTCAAAATAGAGCATAATATCCAGGAGTGATTATTGTCATGTATCTTAGGCATTCATTTATAGTAGAATTAGAAACAACACAGAGGCTGTATATTTTGTGATTTGCATCCTTTACTCTAAGATCCTTTAGTTTCAATTTGCCATAGCCAGTATACATGCCTGAACTAGGAAAGAGGTTTAAACATTCTTAACACAACAGTAACAATATTCTGGACATTATCTCCTTCTTTGTTCTTTATTCACAATGCATTCACGCCACAAGCTTAATGTTAATACAAAGTTATTTTGGTTTTGCACCAGCACTAGACTTGTGAAGTGTACATCAGGTGTGGAGGCCCAAACTGACTCTGAATTCAATCCGCATCTGCCCTATTAACTTCAGCATCAGTGTAAGCTGAAACAGAAGCCACAGTTGTAGTGTGAATACATACTGAAACCAACTTTGTGATTTTTAAAAAATCTTTTAAATTCTTCCACTCACCCCCTGTAACTCGAACGGAAAAGCCGTAAAAACCCTGGAAATCTGGCGCAAATGCCGCTTAAGCTGGTTTCCGCCGTTCTTCCCCCAAAATTATGCAGTCATGATTCATTCATCCAGTACTCTGTGCCACTTTTATTCCAACCAGGCCGTCAGGTTACAGGCTAGCTACTGCATCACAACCGGTTTCCCCTCCAGCCATGGCTCATGGCTCCTCTCAGGAAGCTGGGCACAGCCACATAGCTGGCCTACAATGAGAGCCATACTGCCACCAGAAATAGGGTCTGATTGAGTGACACTGCATCGCAGGGAAGGTGGGCCTCCCGTTCCTGTAGTAGCAGAGGGGTGTCCACATTTTCAGCACCTGAAATAAAAGAGAGGGACAAGGGTTCGTTTTTAGTATGAAGGAAGAGCAGAGAGAGATGAGTGGCTGGTGAAAGTAGCTGCTGTTTGCCATGCAGAGTGAGATAGAAGTAAGAAGGGAAAAAGAGAATAAGGTGTGATGAAACCCTGCACAACGTCTCGTCCAGTGTTGCCACTCTCTCCTGCCTGTGATGGTCAGCCCATCTTCCTCCAGAGGGAGAGGGTATACAGGTGGGCTTGGCCTCAACTGGTCGCTACCTCCTGTCTTGTGTTGTGCGCGACCTTCTCCTGCAAGAATGGAAGGGAGTGTGTTAACAACAACTACAACTACAACTTATCTATATATATAAAGCGGCTCTTCTGTCTGTCTGTCCCGATGTCTGTCCCGATGTCTGTCTGTCTGTCCGTGTTCTATACGTTTGAAAGTTACAGAGCGTACCGACGCGCGCGTCGCCTCAAAAGAAAGCTTGCGATTCCGGACCGGTCATAGGCGTATTTACGTTTCGGCCGCACAAAAATCCCACCCGCGGTATCCGAAAAACGTTCAGCGTTCCGCTCATTAGCATCTCATTAGCGACCGTGTGACGTCGAGGTCCACCAATCGGACGGCGGGTTCCTGGCGCGTGCCGTCCGACAGTTGAGTGTCGAGTGACTCGACGATTGACCAATCCTACGCTTCGGTGACCTGACCGGTCGACCAATCGGTGCGTGTGTGGGCGGGCCTTATCCTTCTGAACCGAGGTGAGTGGCCGCCATCTTGATTTTTCACAATTTTTTCCCCCACACTTTCTGTGTGTTAGGGAACTAAGGTAAATATTTTAATGATGTGTTAGGGAATTAAATAACAATTTATTTGTGTTTTAATTTGTCTTTAGCAACAGGAGGAACTGAAGTGATCCCCTAACCGCCGCCGTCCCCAAACCGGCGTTTTTAAAAATCAAAAACTTTCTCTCTCTCTCTCTCCCCTCTCTCCTTCTCCTCTTCCCTCTCTCCCTCTCCTCTTCCCTCTCTCCCTCTCCTTCTCTCTCTCCTCTTCCCTCTCTCTCTCTCTCCTTCTCCTCTTCCCTCTCTCTCTCTCTCTACTTCCCCCTCTCAGGTTTCACGGTGTCAGGCCGTAGCGCGGGCGGGCCGCCCGAAGTTTCCCGCTCGCTAACGGCCGCCAGGCCGCCTCGCGCCGCCCGCACTCACCGCGCATGCGCCGCCCGCACTGATTACAGCCGGGGGGGGGGTGGGGCTCGGAGAGCGCGGCTCTCTGCCGGGGGGGCGGGGCTCGGAGAGCGCGTCTCTCGGCCGGGGGGGGGGGGGGCTCGGAGAGCGCGGCTCTCTGCCGGGGGGGGCGGGGCTCGGAGAGCGCGTCTCTCGGCCGGGGGGGGCGGGGCTCGGAGAGCGCGGCTCTGTGCCGGGGGGGCGGGGCTCGGAGAGCGCGTCTCTCGGCCGGGGGGGGCGGGGCTCGGAGAGAAGAGGCCACCAGTTGCGAAGCCGCCTTGACGCCGGCACGCATGCACACGGCCCGCCACTGCGTCTAGGCTTTTGGTCTGCAGGAATTAAAGATTAATCTGGACACTACTGTGAGCAAACTGAGGAGGGGGGGGGCGGTGGTGAAGAGAGAGCGACTGGGGGGGGGGGAGAGAGAGAGCGACTGGGGGGGGAGAGAGAGAGCGACTGGGGGGGGTGCAGAGAGAGCGACTGGGGGGGGAAGAGAGAGCGACGGGGGGGGAAGAGAGAGTGACTGGGGGGGAAGAGAGAGCGACTGGGGGGGTGAAGAGAGAGCGACGGGGGGGAAGAGAGAGCGACTGGGGGGGTGAAGAGAGAGCGACGGGGGGGTGAAGAGAGAGCGACTGGGGGGGTGAAGAGAGAGTGACTGGGGGGGTGAAGAGAGAGCGACTGGGGGGGGTGTGAAGAGAGAGCGACTGGGGGGGTGAAGAGAGAGCGACTGGGGGGGGAGAGAGAGCGACTGGGGGGGAGAGAGAGCGACTGGGGGGGGAGAGAGAGCGACTGGGGGGGAAGAGAGAGCGACTGGGGGGGTAAGAGAGAGCGACTGAGTGGGGGGGGAAAGAGAGAGCGACTGGGGGGGGAAGAGAGAGCGACGTGGGGGAAGAGAGAGCGACTGGGGGGGAAGAGAGAGCGATTGGGGGGGAAGAGAGAGCGACGGGGGGGGGAAGAGACAGCGACTGGGGGGGGAAGAGACAGCAACTGGGGGGGGAAGAGACAGCGACTGGGGGGGGAGAGACAGCGACTGGGGGGGGAAGAGACAGCGACTGGGGGGGAAGAGACAGCGACGGGGGGGGAAGAGACAGCGACTGGGGGGGAAGAGACAGCGACTGGGGGGGGAAGAGAGAGCGATTGGGGGGGAAGAGAGAGCGACTGGGGGGGGAAGAGAGAGCGATTGGGGGGGGAAGAGAGAGCGACTGGGGGGGGAAGAGAGAGCGACTGGGGGGGGGAAGAGAGAGCGACTGGGGAGGGAAGAGAGAGCGACTGGGGGGGGGAAGAGAGAGCGACTGGGGGGGAAGAGAGAGCGACTGGGGGGGGAAGAGAGAGCGAATGGGGGGGAAGAGAGAGCGACTGGGGGGGGAAGAGAGAGCGACTGGGGGGGGAAGAGAGAGCGACTGGGGGGGAACAGAGAGCGACTGGGGGGGAAGAGAGAGCGACTGGGGGGGAAGAGAGAGCGATTTGGGGGGGGGAAGAGAGAGCGATTGGGGGGGAAGAGAGAGCGACTGGGGGGGGGAAGAGAGAGCGACTGGGGGGGGAAGAGAGAGCGACTAGGGGGGGGAAGAGAGAGCGACTGGGGGGGAAGAGAGAGCGACTGGGGGGGGAAGAGAGGAGCGACTGGGCGGGGGAAGAGAGAGCGACTGGGGGGGGAAGAGAGAGCGACTGGGGCAGGGAAGAGAGAGCAACTGGGGGGGAAGAGAGAGCGACTGGGGGGGGAAGAGAGAGAGCGACTGGGGGGAAGAGAGAGCGACGGGGGGGAAGAGGGAGCGACGGGGGGGAAGAGAGAGCGACTGGGGGGGGAAGAGAGAGCGACTGGGGCAGGGAAGAGACAGTGACTGGGGAGGGAAGAGAGAGAGCGACTGGGGGGAAGAGAGAGAGCGACTGGGGGGAAGAGAGAGAGCGACTGGGGGGAAGAGAGAGCGCGACTCGGGGGGGAAGAGAGAGCGCGACTGTGGGGGGGGGTATCGCTCTTTCTCTTCACCCCAGCCAAAGCATCAAAATACATTTATGGTTGAACACATAAACGCAGTTCTATTCATACAGTGTATAAACAGGTATATCCCTGAGTGTATAAATATACAGTCGCATTATTTATATATAATCTTTTCTTAGGCTTACTGGTTGTCCCTCTGTTCATGGCAAGCTGTAACATAGTGTGCCGCCAGTGCTACACAGCTTCTCTTCTCCCCCAGTAGGTATGGGAGTTTTTGGTCGTCATTCAAATTTCCGAATTCAGGGCATATTTGTGAGAATTTTTGGTAGCAATTCTCCCTGATGCCCTGATATTTTCCACAGGCTGTGAGGAAGTGCATCTCTGTCTCCACTACTCCCTGACTGCAGTGAGAGCATATCCTGTCCTCTCTTGGCAGCCTGGTCTGCCTGTGTCTGCCTTTTTCGATCGCTAGGCTATGTTCGCTAAGTCTGTACCTTGTCAAGGTTTTTCTCAGTTTGTTATCCTTTACCATGGTCAGGTACTCAGCCATGTTGTATTCTCTGTTTAGGGCCAAGTAGCAATTGAGTTTGCTTTGGGTTTTTGTTGTTTCTGCCCAATATGACAGGTATTTTTCCTTTTGTTTAGTGACAATTGTGTTGGGTCGAATTCTGTGTGCTACGATGTCACTGTCCTGGGGCTGGTTATTGTTAGTAGTGTTACTGGTTGCTTCACTGAAACACTCCCAATCTCTCTCTCACACTCCCAATCTCTCTCTCTCTCACTCCCAATCTCTCTCTCTGACACTCCCAATCTCTCTCTCTCTCACACTCCAGTCTCTCTCTCTGACACTCCCAATCTCTCTCTCTCTCTCTCACTCCCAATCTCTCTCTCTCACACTCCCAATCTCTCTCTCTCTCACACTCCCAATCTCTCTCTCTCACACTCCCAATCTCTCTCTCTCACACTCCCAATCTCTCTCTCTCTCACACTCCCGATCTCTCTCTCTCTCTCACACTCCCAATCTCTCTCTCAAACTCCCAGTCTCTCTCTCTCACACACTCCCAATCTCTCTCTCACACTCCCAATCTCTCTCTCTCTCACACTCCCAATCTCTCTCTCTCTCACACTCCCAATCTCTCTCTCTCTCACACTCCCAATCTCTCTCTCTCTCACACTCCCAATCTCTCTCTCTCTCACACTCCCAATCACTTTCTCTCACACTCCCAATCTCTCTCTCTCTCTCACACTCCCAATCTCTCTCTCTCACTCCCAATCTCTCTCTCTCTCACTCCCAGTCTCTCTCTCTCACACTCCCAATCTCTCTCTCTCTCTCACACTCCCAATCTCTCTCTCTCTCTCACACTCCCAATCTCTCTCTCTCTCTCACACTCCCAATCTCTCTCTCACACTCCCAATCTCTCTCTCTCACTCCCAATCTCTCTCTCTCTCACTCCCAATCTCTCTCTCTCTCACACTCCCAGTCTCTCTCTCACACACTCCCAATCTCTCTCTCTCTCACACTCCCAATCTCTCTCTCTCACACTCCCAATCTCTCTCTCTCTCACACTCCCAATCTCTCTCTCTCACTCCCAATCTCTCTCTCTCTGACACTCCCAATCTCTCTCTCTCTCTCACACTCCCAATCTCTCTCTCTCTCACACTCCCAATCTCTCTCTCTCTCTCACTCCCAGTCTCTCTCTCACACACTCCCAATCTCTCTCTCTCTCACACTCCCAATCACTCTCTCTCACACTCCCAATCTCTCTCTCTCTCTCTCACACTCCCAATCTCTCTCTCTCACTCCCAATCTCTCTCTCTCTCACTCCCAGTCTCTCTCTCTCACACTCCCAATCTCTCTCTCTCTCTCACTCAATTCAATTCAATTCAATTCAAATGGCTTTATTGGCATGATAAGGTACATCTTATGTTGCCAAAGCATCAAAATGCATTTATGGTTGAACACATAAACGCAGTTCTATTCATACAGTGTATAAACAGGTATATCCCTGAGTGTATAAATATACATTCGCATTATTTATATATAATCTTTTCTTAGGTTTACTGGTTGTCCCTCTGTTCATGGCAAGCTGTAACATAGTGTGCCACCAGTGCTACACAGCTTCTCTTCTCCCCCAGTAGGTATGGGAGTTTTTGGTCGTCATTCAAATTTCTGAATTCAGGGCATATTTGTGAGAATTTTTGGTAGCAATTCTCCCTGATGCCCTGATATTTTCCACAGGCTGTGAGGAAGTGCATCTCTGTCTCCACTACTCCCTGACTGCAGTGAGAGCATATCCTGTCCTCTCTTGGCAACCTGGTCTGCCTGTGTCTGCCTTTTTTGATCGCTAGGCTATGTTCGCTAAGTCTGTACCTTGTCAAGGTTTTTCTCAGTTTGTTATCCTTTACCATGGTCAGGTACTCAGCCATGTTGTATTGTCTGTTTAGGGCCAAGTAGCAATTGAGTTTGCTTTGGGTTTTTGTTGATTCTGCCCAATATGACAGGTATTTTTCCTTTTGTTTAGTGACAATTGTGTTGGGTCGAATTCTGTGTGCTACGATGTCACTGTCCTGGGGCTGGTTATTGTTAGTAGTGTTAGTGGTTGCTTCACTGAAACACTCCCAATCTCTCTCTCTCACACTCCCAATCTCTCTCTCTCTGACACTCCCAATCTCTCTCTCTCTCACACACTCCCAATCTCTCTCTCTGACACTCCCAATCTCTCTCTCTCTCTCACTCCCAATCTCTCTCTCTCTCTCACACTCCCAATCTCTCTCTCTCTCACACACTCCCAATCTCTCTCTCTCTCTCACTCCCAATCTCTCTCTCTCTCTCTCACACTCCCAATCTCTCTCTCTCTCTCTCTCCCAATCTCTCTCTCTCTCACTCCCAATCTCTCACTCACACTCCCAATCTCTCTCTCTCACACTCCCAATCTCTCTCTCTCACACTCCCAATCTCTCTCTCTCACACTCCCAATCTCTCTCTCTCACACTCCCAATCTCTCTCTCTCACACTCCCAATCTCTCTCTCTCACACTCCCAATCTCTCTCACACTCCAATCTCTCTCTCTCACACTCCCAATCTCTCTCTCTCTCACACTCCCAATCTCTCTCTCTCACACTCCCAATCTCTCTCCCTCACACTCCCAATCTCTCTCTCTCTCACACTCCCAATCTCTCTCTCTCACACTCCCAATCTCTCTCTCTCACACTCCCAATCTCTCTCTCACACTCCCAATCTCTCTCTCTCACACTCCCAATCTCTCTCTCTCACACTCCCAATCTCTCTCTCTCTCTCACACTCCCAATCTCTCTCTCTCTCACACTCCCAATCTCTCTCTCTCTCTCTCTCCCCCAGCCTCTCTCTCTCTCCCCCCAGCCTCTCTCTCTCCCCCCAGTCTCTCTCTCTCTCCCCCCAGTCTCTCTCTCTCTCCCCCCCAGTCTCTCTCCTCTCTCCCCC